>NC_134655.1:20597300-21207300 GCF_030463565.1 Pelecanus crispus | reverse complement strand
AATAATACAAACATGAAAAACCTTTGTAGAAGCCCTTAAAAAAAAAAAAAAAAAAAAAAGAGAAAAAGAAGAAAGAAAGAGGTATATATTCCCAGCACTCCTGAGTGTGAAATGTTGTCTGAGCTTGGGATTCTTCATGATACAGGATAAGGTTTATTAGCAAGAACATCTGAAGAGGCAGAGTCCTAAGATTATGTACAAAAAAATACCAATAAAACAGGGCAAGAATAAGGCAAGGTGTATTGGTATTTTGCGAGGAGCTGTTGATGACCACCTGAAAACAAGGAAAAAAATGACAGAAATGCACCCTGAAAAATAAGTAGAGATAGCATTGTTCTGATACTGTACAGTACATTTAACACAAAAAATATCAATTACCTAAAAATCTTACCTGAGGAATAGCTACATTCAGGTTAATTTAAGCCTTTTACTCCCAGAATTTCAGGAAAAGACAAGGGTTATTAAAGAAAGAAATTACTAATGTGACTCATGGTTTGATTATTAGCAAGGGGATTGTTAATTAATAAGACATATAGAAATTATTCATATTAGAAAATAAGAAACATCTTTATTTAAATAATCTGTTGCTTTAAAAGACACAGCTAAAGATGAATTGACAGAAGATTTTAAACTTTGCAAGGATGATGAATTTGTTAAAATGAGGCAGTTTTTCCTTTAAACTGTAAATCAACACTTTTATTAGATATTTCAAATATCCGTCCTAGTCTTTGTCGCTGTTTCTAACAAACTCTCCTGAGATGTGCCAGTTCCACTGAGTATTTGTTTAGGGTGAGAATCAAGGGCTGAAGTTAGAACATGGGTATTTGTGTTTCTACTTATTAGCTCATTCTAACTCATTCACATTCTGTGTAAGCCCAATCTTGTATTTTCCCATAAGAAAACAAATGTCCAGATCTCAAGAAATGTAAGCCTTCTAAGACAGCTTTTGGATGCTAGCTTAAAAATAATTTAGGCTTCTTAATTGCACTTCCCAAATTCCCCCATTACTGGCTTTCACATCGAGTAGTCAACATTTGTGATCAAAACTCCTTCTCAGACTTACACCAGCAAGTTAACCATGTCTGGGGACTAAAAAGTTTAAAATCAATTCACCGCTTAAGTTTAAAATAAATAAAAAATGACAGAACCTGTTTTTTTTTTTAAAGATTCACAAATCATGCTGTGCCATGTACTACATACCTCAACAGTGAACAAACAAGTTAACTGTTCATTTCCTTCAGTCTCCTTTTGCTTGGTTCATTTGCAGGTTCACCTATAGTAGTATTTGAAAACTGTATTATTCCTATTCCGAGTCTAATTCCTTTCTTCTGTCTGATGTAAGAGTTGCTAGAAGGCAATATTCAAATACCTATCCACTGTCATATATAAGACATCTGGAGTAGAAATCACACAGTATTTTTACTGTTGAAATATACAAAAGACATGATTACTGCCTTGAGAAGTTTGAGGTAAAATTCAAATAAACAAGGAGCATAGAAACAAGACAGTCAAAGATAATTCTGTATTGAGACAGTCTGTAGATGGTTAAGCAAGAAAATTAGGTTTTAAAGAGGGACTAAAAATAGATTATAACAGTTATTATTATTTAAATATGGCCTTTAACTGCTTCTATTTGCCAAAAGATGCCATTTCTTTTAATTCATTTCTGTATCACTGTGTACTCCCAAATATATTTTTCCTTCCTTAGAAAAATATCTCACAATAATAAGGAGACCTTTTCACAGATCCTGCAAAGTTAATTGAAGCAAGGTAAGTACTAAAGTTAATTGAAGCAAAGAAAGCTCGGTACCAAGGTGAAGTCATCTTCACTTAGGGTTCATATTTAGTAGGCAGTCAACCTAACAACACTCCTAAAGGGAATAAAATTTGGTGTGTTAGATTTAATGATACAGAAAGTAGAGTGATGGTATTAAAATGCAGTACAGGTACATAGTCTGAGAGAGTTTATGAGCCCTAGGTTTTATTACTCATATTCACCTATATGATCGGATGCTCTATATTATAATGCAATATTCAGATGTTCAGAGCAAGGTTGTGACACCACTGTATAAACCTTGTAATGCAAAAGGATTTCGTCTCCACAAGGTAAGTCTTCATACACCTTGTTTTATACTTTTAAAGTTTTTATGAAACATAACCTTTTATATTGAATGAAGGCTAAAAAACAAAATCATGACTGCCTTTACAAACTGGTTTGTCTTTTTTCTTTTAATTCTTTAGATTTGTCTGAAAATCTAAATCTGGCATAATCAACTTACTCTGTAGCCCTTTCCTAAATCACAAATTTGTTGTTTTTCTGTTTCTATTCTTAATCACATAGTTCTCTTTCTTCTTTACTTCAGGTATGACACATTTGGTCATCTCTTCTTTCCCCTCTCCATATTACAAATTAAGCTTTATTAATAGGTTTGATTTCTATAGATCCCTACCCACTTTTTTCCAAACCAAATCTCTGCACTTCTTTAGGCTTAACATACTGCATTTAATTAAAGAATAATTAATGTGGACCATCTTGAAATTGCTGCATTTTCAGAGTCTATTAAAAGCCCTTAACTTATTCTCGTTCTAATATCTTTAGATACTTGATTAAATAGTAAAGAAATAAATGTCTGTTCTCATATACTGAAATGATATACTGCAGATTAGTAAAAGCAAAGAATGCCAAATTTCATCTTCATTATATTACTGTGCATTTTCTCTGTAACAATGAACATCCATTTGCTGCTAAAATTTTGGTATTTTGCAGAAGAGTAAACAACATAAAGGACAGACTCAGCCTCTCAGTGTAAGACATGACTAAATAAATATATCATAGTACATAAGCTAGATTAACTACAATAGATTAATGACCAAAATCTGAATAACAAATGAAAAACCAAACTGGAAGAGATGATGTTTTTAACTGTTCCTAATAGAGGAAAAATTATTAAGCACACACATAAGTAGGTTTTGGGTTTTTTTTTTTTCCATTTTCTTTTCTCTCATGAAGAAGCTAGTGCTCTTCCCCCAGTTTTGGATGCTCTAAGATGCTCTGGCTAATTTGGCTCAGAGTCAGGATATGCTACACTACAGCGCAAGTAGATTTACCTTCCTTCTGCCCTTTGCAGGCGCGGTATCTTCCTTACAGCATCACTCCTGCCTGCTTCTTCTCTATAGCTAACAGCCACTAGCTTTTCCCATCCCATGACAGCATAAATATTGGATCATTGCTAAAAAAAAATCTTTTTTGATGTTGGAAATGGAGTCACCCTATTATACAAAAGGCCCTAACATGACTAATCCTAGGGTCAAAAATGTCCCTTGTGAAGCATTTTCTAGGTGTCAGCCAAATGACCATCAAGTAGGTTTGGTCTTCAAGTATTCTTGGGGAAAAAAAGTAGTGAGATCCCTTGTGAAAATTACAGGGGTTGATAGGTTCATCTTTAATGCATACATATTTTGACAATGCAGACAGTTTTATCACTGGAGAAAAAAAAAGGGCGGGGGGGGGAGTTGGACTGTCATGACTAAGGACAGGAATTTCAGAATAGGCCAGAATTCTCTGTAGAGCACCCACTTCTGAGTTGGCTGCTGACTGGGAATTTCCAGAATTTAAATAAAGGGTGAAAATTTTATTAGGTGCCAAATTATAGGTAAAGCAAGTGAGCAAAACTTGGTCTGTATGTTTTTCAAAAGCATACAAAGCAAATATTACACCTGAAATGTACTTTGTAAACTATGAAAAGCTGAGCCATGAAAAGAGGTATTTAAATAATTATTAACTTGTTTGTAAATACTTTTAAGTTCTGCTTTTCTCTTTGGCTTAATTTAATGGTGCTTTTTAATTTATTTGCCAATTCACACAGCAGTTCCTCCATTGCTTTGTATATATTATTGTTGACATTTATAGATACACATTTTTTCCTGAAGCAAACTCCATCTAAACAATGGCCTTTTCAATATTACTAATTTTCTCTTGTCTTTTGGATCAAACACTTAGATTTTTCATCATGCATAGTTACATCTACAGGTATTCAATAACAATATGCAAAATGTTCAAAATAATTTTTTTTCCCGGCAAACTAAAATTGATCATTTCATGTCAAGCTGAATGAAAGTTGCATTTGGTAGAAAAAGATTTTTTCCAGCTTCTGAATGCGGTAGTGTTCTCCCCCTGCTTTTTTTTTTTTTTTTTTTTCTTCTTTAATTTCCAAAATTAATGGTTTTTCCTTCATCTGAAAAAGACAACTTTCAAGAACGCCCAAACAAGGAAATTAGGAACCATTACAACCTTATGACATTAAAGCTTGAAAGGTACTCAGCTACACAGGAGATGTGCGAGTACTGAGGAACTCTGTATACAGAGACAGACACCAGCAGTCACTATATCCCATAACGATAACAGGAATGAAAACTACTCTTCAAGGTAACAGTGTCTTGAGAAGTACAAGAAACCTTGTTCTCGCAGAACAACTTTTTACATTGGAGAATTTTTTTAATATGCATGTTTGATTGTGGAATATGAGATAAATTATTTTTCTGTTTCTAAAATTATGTCATTTTCGGCCTTTTTTCAGGTGAATGACCATTGAAACATAAACATAACATATGAAACCTCTGATTTAACAGAAAGAAAAAGACAAATAAATTTAAAAATATCCATGTGTAAAAATACACTGTGGTCAATATCTACACTATTCATTCCCAGATTTGCATTTAAACTTTGAAAGAATTAAGCATTTAGATACTGTACCAAAACCTAACTACTCTATAAAATTATTAGAACGTATGTATTGTGATTATTAATTATGTATTATGAATTTATATTCTCTGAAAGTTCAACATTGTTATTCATCAACATGGTTTCATAACTTTTATTCATGATTAAGAGAATTTGTTTGCAACTGTAATATATTGATATATACTTAGGCCGAATCAAAAGTGAGAAAAGCATTAACTAATTAATAACTAACTAATACGTATTCACTGATTATTAAAACACCGGTTTTCAAACTTCAGCAAAGAAACAGCGTTGAGCAGCTGCTTAGTAAAATCCAAATATGCAAGTGTGAGGCACTTCTCCTCCTTTTGGTACATGCCCTACTTTTATGAAGATGCAGTAAACTTCAATATATTCAAAATACCCTAACTTCCCTTTCTATTTTCCTGTTCTGTCACCCATATATAAATCTCAGAGGGAAAATCAGCTGATGATCTGTACCTCCAAGCTAGCACTCAATTACTCTCTTCCCTCTAGATCACTTGTCAGGAGCTATGCAGCAATAGAAGCACTCCTGCAGTGCACATCTGAAAAAGTTATTCAAACACTGATCAAAACACAGTTTACAGGCAGCTTCTCACAGTCCCACTTGTGTGATCCAAAACCATGATACAGGTGCACAGAGCAGCATTTACCCATAATGTCCATTCCTTGTTATTACAGCATTTTTCTTCAGTTTTTAATATGATCACTCAGTTCCATTCCCTTCACAGGTAAAGTGGTTTTGCTTTATAGTAAAATATAGTATCTTGCTTTTAACTGTTACTTTTTATGAGTAAGACTGAATTTATTAAAAAAAAACCCCACAGCTGAAGACCCTAAGGCTGTTGAAATGAAATAAAAGTAATTTCTCTGAAACAATAGCAAAATTTATGTGCTGAATTTCTGACATTTCTGTTTAGAAACCAGCTTCACTAGCCTGGCAGAGATACGGTTCCTTGAGACATCAAGGAACAGCAGGGAGAAACAAACAAACCCCCAAAAAATAGAAAGAAAGAAAACAACCCAGACCAAACGGGATAAGAATATAGGTACGACAAGAACAGTGTGAAGACATAGGAAATTACAGAGAAGGCTAGTGCTGATTTAGCTGTGTGTTATGCTGTCCATTATGGATACTAAGTCATCCCACCTTCCTTTGGGTTCCTCTGTGATTGATACCTCCTTAGCTCTCTGCCATGAAAGATCAGGTAAGACCAAGTCGAGCTTGAGGTACTTTGGGTTTTTCCAACAGAAGCACTGTTGACCCTGCCTCCCCTCCCAGCCCACCAGGAGCACCTGCATCGCAGACAGCATTTCCCAGCGCATCCCAGTTCTTCAGCTCTGGAGGTGCTGAAAACGAATGCTCCACTTTGCCAGCGGGTGCAAAACTATGGCAAAGCTATTGCTGCTGGTGTGTAGTATATCACATGGTTGTATACACTGCTGTGACTGCAAAGCTAACTCCAAATAAAAACGGTTTGGGCTCAAGGGTAAGGAGCATTTTCCCTTGTGGCTGATCTAAGAACCACAAGAAGGCATAATGGTGTGGGGGCACACGATCACCAGCAGATAGAAAACTCTGGCCGTTATGTGACCATCCAAATGAGCAACGGTCAGCCAGCAGTCAGGCCTGTGGCATATGAATGTATATGTGAGCGTTATGAAGAACTCTCTAGTATTAGGGAAGGAGTAGCAGCTGCCAAGGGTTTTTGGTTGTGGGGGTTTTTAAGTAAAAGAAGGAGTAACACAAAGGAACTCCTTTTTCCATTCAGTCAGCTCTGCACCAGGCAGAGTCTGCTAGCAGCAGATGACTGTGCTTTTCTTTTAAGAGGATCTTTTTTGGCCTCGACCAAAAGAAAACTGAAAAAGCAAATTGGCAGAGAGCTGGCAGAATTATTAATAAGATGAATTACTTCTTTAACACAGCCTAATATGTTCCCATCATCTATAAATTCTTACAGATAAATAATCACCATTGTTTTATTCTTTCTCACATATTCTAATAAGAGTACGGCTTTGCCTGGAACCTGATGTGAGACCAGTTCTAAGCTGACTGCAGCCCAGCTAAAATTATTTTTTTAAAATCATTACCGTTCTTTGGCATACCCTTTGCTTAATGAAAATTATAGTCCTGTGAGAAACTGAAGGGGGACACTGAGCCACCAGTGTATATCTATGAGAAGAGGGGGAGATCTAAAAAGGTCCGGATTAAGATGTTAAAATTGTTCAGATTAGAGTGAAAAAGTCTTCCACACCCTATACTACATTTTTTCTTCTCAATTGTAATAAACCTAACAAGAGTGAGGATGAAGAATGACAGAATCATCCACGTTTCATTATCAAATCAAATGTTTTACCTTAGCCACTGGCAAGCTCACTTTATGAAGAACAAGTCCTGGAACTATTATTTTTTCCTTTATAATTACTGAGGAAATTAATGACACAGCATAGTAAACAAACACTAGAATTTTTATGGATTGTGAGCACAGTATATTCAATAGTGCTTTTCCAAGCATCTGCCATTACAAAGGGAAAGAATACCTGCGAGCATCAGGATCCATGATCTCTGGCCAACGTCGTTTAGTATTTCATCTACTTTGGGTCTGACTTCACCAGATGCAGACAGAAGTACTTCTTCCCTTTAACAAGCATTCCCTGGGAGCATCTGTCAGAACAGAAAAACAAGTGGTTATTCACTGAGGTTTTTAGTTAGTAGACATATAATACCCAATAGGAAATAACCACTTATGCAGTACGTGAGCATGGAATTTTAAGAGGGCCTGCATAATTGACCAATAGCAATATATGAAATAACACTGTTTAGGACAAGATTAATTTAGTCTCATGCAACAGTGCATAGTTCAGCCCTACAGGCATCAGGAAGGCATGTTATCTTACATCCAGCATCGCAGATTTGACTTAGTGGTATTATGGGATATTTCTGTTTTTTCTCTGAAGCATGTAAGTATTAGCCACTGCCGGAGGCAGAATATCAAACATTTATCTGCACCTATTTCCTTCATAATGAAGGACTAATTCAATTTAATAACAATACGAGAGCCTAGCAATGAGCTGGAGATCAACCAGAGAACCGTGTACTGGAGGCTTCTCCATGTTACCATAACAAAAGCAGCAGCCTGGCTTGGCTGGCTCCTTTAGTAGGATTAGAGTTTTGACACTTACCAATGCATTAGCCTTGACAGACTTTGAATGATGCCTTATATATTTATTTAAACATAAATTTCAAGTTTTGGACTCCCTTTCAAAGGGCTAAGAAGGTAGACTTACTTAGTGGCAGTGTAGGATATGAAGGTATTGTTTGCTATTTCTGTAATAGCCTTATGGTTTGAAACCACATTCTGCTGTGACTTTTCTATTTGAATCTCAACATGTGACCTGTTTAGATAAGCCAAATTTGCTCCCTTTTTGGGGTGATAACTGTTACACAACACTGAAAGTTAAGCTACAAGACACTTCGCTTCCCATTCTAATACGGGACTGCTGCAAGGTTTCATTATTTGAAAATGATGAAAGTTGGCTAAGAGGACAAGTTTCAGCCACTGAAATAAATTAAGCTTCATCTAAGACCTAGTGAATTTAAAAAAAAAAAAAAAGCTGTATTTGACACATTTCCTATTTGAAAATGAAAATCAAGTATATAACGATAGAAAAGCATGAACTTTTAACAAAGAAAACCTTCAATCTTGTATGCTAACTTTGGGAACAAGTTCACCCCTTTCTTCATCTTCTATCGCCCCAAGGCTGGGACCTGACATTACATTCATCAGAACCAATAAATACAAAAGACTGTACTTGCAACAAAGCTGAACATGAAAGTGGAAGAAAGAAATTAGAATTTGCTTTAAGAAAATCTATTTAGTAAGTTTTTAGGTGAAACTAAAAGGTACCAAAGTTGCAATTCTGTATTCTTGCATTTTAATTCTATAACAAATCATGTAATTTTTCATCTGTTACAAAATTTTATAACAAAAACATCTGCACTGATGAATGTAATGAAAACTATTAATCCATTTAAAATCGTGTCAAAGCATGCAACTGTGCACTTTTGTATACATTTTAATATCGGTATTATTGTTAAGACCTCTCAACTAACAAATCTGAAATTTTAGAAGAGTAGATTTTTTAAGAACTGCTGCACTGTGCTTCAGAATCATGTTCTCCAATAATCACATCAGTTTCTACTTTCAATTCAATAGTTCCTACTGAAAATCAGAGAAAAACCAATGAAAAAGTCCTCACAAGGACTCACAAAAGTACCTCACAAGGTACTCTAAAAAGAAGGAAGAAAGCATTTCTCTAACACAAATTTTGCTGGACTATTTATCCATTGTTGATCTTGAACTTCTCCAAATTTATTTACTAGCCCATGTCCATTCCTGCACTGTACTGGACACAGCTATAGAGTACAGTGCCTCCTTAGTGTTTTTATTAACTATAATCAAAATTCAAATATATGTTTCATAATGACATTCTATATCTGATTCTCTAGTGCTGTAAACCCCCCCCCCCACCTCAGTTCTATTAATCTTCTACAAAGATGACAACTGTGTGTGTCCACATTTATATAAATAAAGGAAATATAAGGGAAATCTCAGAAAGATTATGATTCAGGATTCAAAAAGAAACCCCATCCACTTTGTTTAGGTACTCTTATGAAAAATTGCTTGCTGCTTTACAGGGTTTGAATAGTGATGGCTTGTGCAGTTACTCCAGCAAAGTCAGAAACCCTGAGATCCATCCTGCTTCCACTGCCGCTCTCATTCTTTCTGGAACGCATGTGATTTTAGGCTGCCACAATTCAACAAGCAAATATTCCCAGTCGGAAGCCGCTAACTAACCCCCTGCGCTTCAATCCGTAGGCAAAAGTGTCAGGCAGATTTCTTTGCTCGTTCTCTGATGTTCTTCTCTCAGAGTGGGACGTATTCAAAAGGCGAAGAGACCAGCTGATTTACTCCATATACAGTTAGACTGAATGTTTTTCAAACTGCAAATTGTATGTCTTGCAGGCTCCTACAAGCACAGTAAACCTTTCCGGAGTTCATCTGTTGGTAAGATGTACTTCCACGTTTATAGGAAAGGATTTAACCATATTTGTGTGCTACAACAAGTAAGCACATCCTCGATAACTTTGCACAGTCAGGAACCCAGAAAAATCACCCTGTGTTTCTAAGACTTTTGGAGATGTCCTGGGGCTTTTTTTCGTCTTCAATAGGAAAGGAGAAAGAGCCCTATCAAATTCAGTTAACACTTCCCAGTCTGCTGTATCATTCCACAAACACGCAGTACATACGCCCCTTTACAGAAAGCTATTTTTTCCACATCTATTGGGAATGGTATCAGCTTATTTAGCTAGTTTGAAAGATGAGATGTGATACCTTCTGCTGTAAGGTCTGGGAATCCTAAGATTACAAATATGTTGCAAAGGTAGCCCCCCGCCCCCCTTTTTTTTTTTTCCTTTCTTAAAAAGTCTTCTGTTTTTTATTCTCAGTTTTCTGAGAGCAAATAATCTCAAGACAGTAATGGCTGGAAACACATTAAAGATCATCTTTTCATATATGTTTCATTTTCTCCCACTTGTGATATAGGGAATCACGTTCAGAAAGAAAAAGATTTTATCAATGAAAGAGAGAAGTCTGAACAGAAAAAAAAATTACTTTTTTAATTGAACAGCAAGACCAAAGATTACATTAACTGCTTGAACTCTTAATTAGTAATGAGACTGCTTGTTACAGTATTGTCATGTATTTAGAGAAGGTGGTAAATGCATTTACCTATGTTTAAAGGCTATGGATAAATTTCTTTCAGGTTCATTCCAGTTTACTTTAGCTGTGCAGCATAGTTCTGGCCAGAGTAATTGCCAGTCATCTCTTTATACAGAATACATTCAGAGGAATGTAGGGTTTTTTTCCACAAGTCCTGGCAGTAATCCAGCTCGGAAGTGAAGACATCTGCTGGTCTATTTTAAAAATTACTACTGCAGCCAACTACCATACATGTATACATATGTTCAAATATCCACTCTCACACACTTTTTTCAAGGTATTCGGTTGTTTCCTCAAAATATGAACCAATACTTACTGGGAATACGTTTTTGGTGTGGAACCTGCTGTATTTTGAGAAATGTGGTATTTCTGAGTGGTATGAAAAGTCTCTTGCCATTTCATTTTTCAAGTCCCTTTTTACACCCTATGGTGTAGAACTCGGTCTCAAAAAAAACAAAATTATGTGTGTAAAAGTGTGGAATATGTGAAGCTTTCATGCTCATTAATCCAGTCGACAAAATATTTGTGAATTCAAGTAGAAACAGATACCATTTTTCCAGGTATTTTTTGTGGAATCTCCCTTTCAGACCACCAGCAAAAACAGGTTTCTCAATGTCTTGAACACTTAAGAAAAAGTCCCTGTACCATTCGTGTCCCACTTACGCTTTTAGAATGCTTTAGTAATAAGGCTGTCTCTTTCCCCAGAAGAGCATAATATCCCCAGTGTACCACTTGCCTGTCTTTCTACCAGGAAAAACAAAAATCCAAACTTGAGCATTTTCTTGAAAAAGGACCTCAACCTATTTCTGCTATCTTTGGTTTATTTTGCTTCCAAGAGGAAATTTCTGTTATTAGCTTCAGCTGCTTAGTAACTTGCTTTCTTACTGATACAGGTACACTTTCCAGACACACGGTAACTAAAGATGTTCAAGTCTGAACAACATGAAGGAATTTGGCAAAGGGGGGTGGGGATGGGCAGAAGTGGGGGAAAAAAGGAATTATAGCCCATTTCTAAAGAGCAGGTACAGACAGACACCTTTTAATTTTTTTCCCTTTTCCCTTTCCCATGATTCCCTAAGGAAAATTCTGCAGGCAAAAAAAGACCATCCTGCATTTAAAAAAGATTTTTCTGCATTATCCTTAATATCAGCAGTTTATTTCAATCCCTTCCACTTGGAAACTGCTGTTCAAAAAGCTTGTAATAGGATTTTATTCCTCTAGTTCACAGAACACAAGTGATTTCTTAAAGCTATTTTGCATAAGGGATATAAAAATTGTCTTTCCACACTTAATAGTTAATTTTGTCACCATTTTTCTTCGCTGTTCTAACAAGTGAAAAACAAAGAAATTAATTATAATTAATAATTGCATTATGATTACTTAGACTGGGGAGCTTACTCGGGTGGTGTGAGATGAATAAAACAAGGACAGAAAATAAAGAATGTGGACACTGGATTGGAATAATAATTAAAAGAAATTGATCAAGTTTGTTTCCTCAATATTATTCAATAATTTCCCAGTTTGTATTAATAGAACTCGATACACATGTGCACAGCGAATCAAAGACTATCTTCTGTAGTTTGAGGTTTGTCATGCTGATCATTATTGAATGTTTTGGGTCTCAGTACCTCCTTAGATTACTACTGCACATTACAAACTCACTTCTAGCTGGGCTAATACGTCTGGGAAGGGGCAGGTACATGTGCACGCTTTCGGTTTGGTCAATACCTGAGTCTATACATTGCTTTCACAGACAAGGCTTAACTGCCTATACAGAGGCTTGGAAAATAGTACTTAGGGGAAAGTATCATCTGAAAAAAGTAACAGATGCTTAGAGAAACTGTCCGATGAATACAGAAATCCCAAGCCACTACACATAATGGATGATCTTAAAGGTCTTTTCCAACCTAAACGATTCTAGGATTCTATGATAAACTGAATGCCTTTGTAAATTAGTGTACAAATAATGAACATTAACTGAGAAGAATTTACTTTACTGCATGATCAAATATTATTAATATGTATATGGAGTATGTATCAAATATTAGTAAAATGTATAGGCAGTAACATGTAATGTGTGGCAAAGCTTAGGCTGCAAATGGAACTACTGTTACAAATTCTGGTTCTCTTGCTCTTCTGAATTTTCAACCTTCATAATTTTGATTTTTCTATAAATCACCATTTTGTTTTGAAACACAGCATTTGTTAAGTTTCTTCCTTTGGAGATTTCTGGTTTTAAATGCCTGCATGTAAAAGGGAACAGAAAAAGTCTGGAAATGTCGGCATGAGGGCCCTTCAGGAGAGAACTATTTTTGTTGCTGAATATATGTTTTGTATCTTTGCACATTAATGGGTATTCTAAAAGTCATCCGGATTAAGCGCCATCAAAGTTAACAGCCTCTTTTTATAAGACTTTATCTTTTTCATTTTAAGATGTTATTAGAATAATAAAATTGGTGCCTGGTGGGCTGAAAGCAGATTGCCATTTAACATATTTAATGACCATCTGGAGATTTTTTTATTCAAAGTTTTATTTTGTATTTTCTCTTAAGCACTTCTTACTTTTTTTAGAAAAAGAAAATCTCGTTTTTCCTTTCCAGTTTGGAAGTGCTATGAGGTAGAAACATAAAGGCCTTGACTCTACTTCTTTATCACTTTTTCTCTCTTTGTTCTTCGGTTATTATCAATCTGCTGTAACTACCATAATGCAGAAAACCAGCCATCGCTCTTGCCAGAGAAAGGCAGCAGAGAGCAGACTTGAGGGCTGGAAGGTGAAGTATCCTGGTTCTACACCAGCAGAACTACAAAAAGCAGAAAAGCTCTCAGCGCCATTTGCTTCCCCCCTTGACTAGCTACAGTAAACTCTTTGGGCATTCTCATAGCCAAGCATTCAGAGAAACAAGCAATCTTTGGCAAATCCGAGGAAGGCAGGACTTACCCTGCTTGTGGGGAGGCCGGTCACGCCGGCAGGCTGCTGGTGCTGGTGAGCCTCCTGTGGAGCAGGCACCCAGGGGCCTGCAAATGGCTTCCTCGGTGCATTACCTCCCTGAAGCTCAGTTCAGGCTCCTCCGTGTCCAACGCAACCAGCAATCTCAGGGTGGGCACGCCAAGCACCACCTACATCTACGGGATACCCGCTTAAAGCCTTTTATTGGGCGTACGGAACAAGGTTTTGGCAGCAGGAGGGTGCAGGGCCGGCCTCTGAGGAGAGGTCCAGGCTGCCCCGTGCCAGCTGCCATGGCCCCAGCCGGTTCCCGCCAGACCCACCTGAGGCCACAGCTGAGGCGATCCGCGGAGCCGGTGGTGCTGCTGGGAAAGCACGGCTGCGGGCGGGAAAACGCTGCGGCAGTGAGGGGAAAAGTGTGAGGAACGGCCCTGGGAACAGCAAGGCCAGGGAAGAAGGAGGGGAAGGAGATCCTCCAGGCCCAGAGCAGAGATTCCTCCACCGCTTGGGGAGAGACCATTCAATGCCATCTTAAGTAGTAGGTAAATGTCTTTGTGTTAATTCTATGGTTTTGTTATGTGTTTCAGATTCTTTCTGGTTCTGAAATATAAAGAAGTTCTCACATATCACCTGGCTTTGATCATCTCCATTAACAGATCGTCTGCAGTGCAAGTATTAGTTGTTAATAACATGATTATTTTCTTCTGACGGCAAACACAGGTGGAGGGGAAGACCAGTTTGGTCATCACATTGTACTGGGTGACTGGCACTGTCTTCAGAAATCATTGCTCTGTCTCTGTCCTTGCTGGTTTTAATATTGTATTCATTAATAAAATAATTGAACTAGATATCATCATGTATGTTATTTGGAGGTCAGTGGATAATATCCTTAAATAATTAGTGCTAATTTATTAATATCTTTGCAGAATTTTCTGCTATGCAATTGTGAACTGTTAATTGAATAGCCTGTTAACAGTTAAAAGCAGAAAAGACAATATAAAAATACATGGCCCTGTACATGTGCAAAAAATGAAATAAGAGCAGCAGGATTTTTTTTTTTATCTATACAGTTTTCAAAAAAACATTTATCAATTCAGTGTATATACCTGGCATACAATATAAAACTTACCAAGAAGAAAGTCTGGCAAATGCTCTTCTAGATATATCTCAGCATTTTGATTAGTGTTTATCTGGTCTATTTTTCGTATATCCAATTGTATTTTGAGGACAATTAGGCAATTAGGATAGCAGGCATCTTTCTGAGAACACATGCCAAGAAGCAATGTATATCTGTGTATATTAACGGGTGGAAATTTAGCACCATTTATATATGGACATATTGCATTTTAGGCAAGCAATAAACAGGGAGACAGAAACATCTTGTAAGGATGTTGGGGGGGGGGAAAACCAGATAATATATTCAGAGTAATTAATGCAGGGCTAAAGCGACATGTAAATGACAGATTAGAATGTCCTAAACAGTTTGTTAGGAATCTGAAAGAGAGCTAAGGCACAATTGACAACCAGCCACCATGTGAATAAAAGATTAAATGCATTTGTACGATTGTTTGCGCAGTGAGGAATGGAGCGTTCCACTGGAAGTGACAAAGCGTTTCCAGAGTTATTCTTGGCAATAACATGAAGTTAGCTCAACTAGCTAAGGGTGTTCTTATAGCTTATCTGAGCCATCACATCCTTGAATCACCTTCGATTCCGTGAACAAATCTGTTAGACTTACCAACTAAATCATGGTGTTAATTGTTATTGTTTATTATCTACAGCAATACATTTCAGTTCACATTTCAAATCTGAAATGCAAGGAGAAATGAGTCAGGTTAAGGCACTGCATTTAATGAAACCCAGCGTGGACCTCCAAACATTCTTCCTAGCTGTGATGGCAGCAGTTCCCAGCAGCATCTGGGCACCTTTGCCTCTACATGGTGTCCTTCTGCGAGACATCTCAGGAAAGTAAGTCTCTGGCATGACAGATAACTGTGGCTCCTAGTTTTAATGTTCTTTCCTACAGGGACCAGCACAAGACCTCACGTGTCAGAAAAGGTCATTATGGAAGTGGAGAGAATGTCCTAGGCAATAAAAAAACCCCAACACCCTACCAAGAACTCTTACCAGCTAATAATAATTTAATTCCACTGTGAAGGAATAAGTACTACTAGTGTACAAACCAAAGGAACATGTGCCACTATATCAAATTTCAAACACTAAGACAATGTTCAATAATCCAAAGACATTGTTAGATTTATGGGGAAGACGTACGCAGCAACAATGCCTAAATAAGAATATCCTTCAATCCACATATATAGTGGGGGAGAAAAAACAAAACCATGGCCTAAGAAGAAAAGAATTTCAAACAGCAAGAACTAAGTTGGAAAAAAGTATTTCAAAAGTGTTTCAGAGAATATACATACTCAGCAGGGAAGGTCAGAAACACTGAAAAGGCCATGCAAAACATAAAATCATAGAATCGTTAAAAGACCTTTAAGATCATCAAGTCCAACCGTTAACCTAGCAGTGCCAAGTCCACCACTAAACCATGTCCCCAAGCACCACAACTACATGTCTTTTAAATACCTCCGGGGATGGAGACTAAATCACTTCCCTGGGCAGCCTGTTCCAATGCTTGACGACCCTTTCCGTGAAGAAATTTTTCCTAATATCCAATCCAAACCTCCCCTGGCACAACCTGAGGCTGTTTTCTCTCGTCCTATCGCTTGCTACTTGGGAGAAGAGACCAACACCCACCTCACGACAACCTCCTTTTGGGCAGTTGTAGAGACCGATAAGGTCTCCCCTGAGCCTCCTCTTCTCCAGGCTAAACAACCCCAGTTCCCTCAGCCACTAAGCCCTGTGCTCCAGATCCTTCACCAGCTTTGTTGCCCTTCTCTGGACATGCTCCAGCACTCCAATGTCTTTCTTGTAGTGAGGGGCCCAAAACTGGACACAGTATTCCAGGTGTGGCCTCACCAGTGCCAAGTACAAGGGGACTATCACTTCACTAGCCCTGCTGGCCACACAATTTCTGATACAAGCCAGGATGTTATTGGCCGCCTTGGCCACCTGGGCACACTGCTGGCTCATATTCAGCCGGCTGTTGACCAACACCCCCAGGTCCTTTTCTGCTGGGCAGCTTTCCAGCCACTCTTCCCCAAGCCTGTAGTGTTGCGCGGAGTTGTTGTGACCCAAGTGCAGGACCTGGCAATTAGCCTTGTTGAACCTCATACAACTGGCCTCGGCCCATCAATACAGCATATCCAGATCCTTCTGCAGGGCCTTCCTACCCTCAAGCAGAGCGACACTCCTGCCCAACTTGGTGTCACCCGCAAACTTAGTGAGGGTGCACTCGATCCCCTCGTCCAGATCATTGATGAAGGTATCAAACAGAACTGGCCCCAATACTGAGTCCTGGAGAACACCACTTGTGACCAGTTGCCAACTAGATTTAACTCCGTTCACCACAACTCTTTGGGCCCAGCCATGCAGCCAGTTTTTTACCAAGTGAAGAGTACACTCGTCTAAGCCATGAGCCACCAGTTTATCCAGGAGAATGCTGTGGGGAACAGTGTCAAAGGCTTCACTGAAGTCCAGGTAGACAACATCCACAACCTTTTCCTCATCCACTAAGCAGGTCACCTTGTCGTAGAAGGAGATCAGGTTAGTCAAGCAGGACCTGCCTTTCATAAACCCATGCTGATTGGGCCCAATCAGCTGGTTGTCGTGTACGTGCCACATGATGGCACTCAAGATGATCTGCTCCGTGACCTTCCCCGGCACTCAGATCAGACTGACAGGCCTGTAGTTCCCTCGATCCTCCTTCCGGCCCTTCTTGTAGATGGGCATCACATCTGCTAACCTCCAGTCAACCGGGACCTCCCCGGTGAGCCAGGACTGCTGATAAAGGATGGAAAGTGCCTTGGTGAGCATTTCTGCCAGCTCCCTCAGTACCTTGGGTGGATCCCATCCAGCCCCATAGACTTGTGTGTGTCTAAGTGGTATAGCAGGTTGCTAACCATTTCCCCTTGGTTTATGGCTTCATTCTGCTCCCCATCCCTGTCTTCCAGCTCAGGGGGCTGGGTACCCAGAGAACAGCTGGGCTGACTGTTAAAGACTGAGGCAAAGAAGGCATTAAGTACCTCAGCCTTTCCTTCATCCTTTGTCACTGTGTTTCCCGCCGCATCCAATAAAGGATGGACAGTCTCCTTAGCCCTCCTTTTGTTGCTAATGTATTTAAAGAAACATTTTTTTATTGTCTTTTACAGTAGTAGCCAGATTAAGTTCTAGTAGGGCTTTGGCTCTTCTCATTTTCTCCCTGCATAACCTCACGACATCCTTGTAGTCCTCCTGAGTTGCCTGCCCCTTCTTCCAAAGGTCATAAACTCTCCTTTTTTCCCTGAGTTCAAGCCATAGCTCTGTGTTCAGCCAGGCCGATAATCTTCCCTGCTGGCTCGTCCTTTGGCACATGGGAACAGTCCGCTCCTGCGCCTTTAAGATTTCCTTCTTGAAGAATGTCCACCCTTCCTGGACGCCTTTGCCCTTCAGGACTGCCTCCCATGGGACTCTGTCAGCCAGTCTCCTACACAGGCCAAGGTCTTCCCTCCAGAAATCCAAGGTAGCAGTTCTGCTGACTGCCCTCCTTACTTCTCCAAGAACTGAAAACTCTATCATTTTGTGATTGTTATGCCCAAGACAGCCTCCAACTGTCACATCACCCACAAGTCCTTCTCTGTTTGCAAACAACAGGTCCAGCTGGCTACCTTCCCTAGTTGGCTCCCTCGCTAGCTGTGTCAGGAAGTTATCTTCCATACACTCCAGGAACCTCCTAGACTGTTTCCCCTCTGCTGTATTGTATTTCCAGCAGACATCTGGTAAGCTGAAGTTCCCCCCCAAGAACAAAGGCTGGCGATCATGAGACTTCTCCCAGCTGCTTATAGAATATTTCGTCTGCCTCTTCATCCTGGTTGGGTGGTCTGTAACAGACTCCCACCATGATATCTGCCTTGTTGGCCTTCCCCCTGATTCTTACCCATAAACACACAACCCTATCTTCACCATCATTAAGCTCTAGACAATCAAAACACTCCCTAACATACAGGCCTACCCCACAGCCTCTCCTTCCTTGCCTATCCCTTCTGAAGAATTTATAGCCATCCATTGCAGCACTCCAGTTGATCAAGTCATCCCACCATGTTTCTGTGATGGCAACTACATCACAGTTTTCCATTATTGGAAAATGACTGTGTAACTATATAAATGGTAGTTGTTGAATACCTAAAGGTAAACAACTATCTGAATTTGAAAATATAAAACAGTTGTGCTAAACTTAGGCCAAATTGCAGAGTAAAAATTGAAATTTGAGTATCATTACAAATTGGACACTAAGTTAAATTTAACTGGCATCCTTCTGCACTGCAAAACATATTGACTGATCAGCCATACATTGTGTTGCGGTCAGTGAAGTAAATGCATGCAGTTTCAAGTACATTAAGATTTTCTGCACTGTCTGGGCTGCCTTGGAGAATTGCAAAGTGAGGTTGACTTTCCACACCAGTTGGAAGTCATTTACATCCAGTAAGGCACTTGTCTACAAGCTGATCAAAGTTGAGTGTCCTCAAAAGCAAGTCCTTGGATTGTAGAGGACATAATTGCCGTTGGCATGTGGACTAAAGGCAGTCTCTGAAAGGAAAAATAAGATTCAATTAGTGTAATTTATTTCACATTTTCATATTTCTGAGTCTTCACCTTTCATCTCCATAACATTAACTTTTTTAAAAAAAATCTTGTAATCTCTAAAGATAAATGCAAGCTGTATTTCAAACAGATCTAGTATTCAGCATATTTTTTTTCTCTCAAGATTTCTGCTCTTCCAAACTTTTATTCCTTCTTTGCTGGACTCGCAACAAAACAAAAAATACTCCATGTTCCTCTTGAGTCATATGAGTGTGCCTTCATGATTCAGTCTCTCTCATTTCTTTCAGTCTGCCTTACTCTTCTTCAGAAATGCCTTTCAGCTGAGCACCCTGTTATGCTCCTCAACTATGCTCCTACAAGGAGTAATCTCCAACTGCCTCCTTTCTTTTTGCTTCTCCCACCGCCACCATTAACAAAATGTGATTTATGAACAAATTAAGTATATATCCTCTGTCCGAGGCTTAAAAATTCAACAGAAATGAAATAATGCCTTTGGTAGTCTTTAAAAATCCACGGAAATAATATTTGGGGCTGAAATTCTTCTGTGAGCCCTTCAACTGTAGCTCAAGTGTACATATTCAAACTGAAGGAAACATAATATTAAAAATTACAGAGTTTGTATTTAAACATATATTCAGTATTTCAGTCTGCACAAAGTAACTGCAGTAAGAACAAATCTAATGATCAAAATTTTAATAACTGCCTTTTAGTTTAAGTTGTAAACCAGAGATAGAGAAGATGCCTGGATAGCAAGGTGAAAGCAAAGACACAACTGACAAGACAACATGCAATCAAAGTCCTCCATGCCATAAAACAGCCTTGTTACACTCACAAGAGATGACTGT
The DNA here is from genome assembly GCF_030463565.1 of Pelecanus crispus. NCBI lineage: Eukaryota > Metazoa > Chordata > Aves > Pelecaniformes > Pelecanidae > Pelecanus > Pelecanus crispus. Next base: position 21,187,263 of record NC_134655.1, on the reverse strand, counting down.
CAAAAATTTACCAGGGTCAAAACCGTTAATCATTTTATTTAGCTGATAAGCAGGCAGCTTGCTGACTTAATTATATGTAACAACACCCTTAAAATTCCTGTACTTGCAGAAATGTTGACAACACTACAGATTTGTATTTGGGCATTCTTGTTACTCAAGCGACTTCAGAGCCTAAACATTAATTACACTTACATAATTATTGTGCTGACAATTAATCCGAAATTCTGCACTGAAGATGGAATGTTTACTTTTTTATCCAAACTGACATATTTGGTTTATTCCCTCAGTCACAGATGTACAGCCACCCCTTCGTCAATCTGGACTAACTGCATTATGTTAATTAGAAAAGAAAGTTTAATTTCTTTCCCCTGTGTACCCAAAGGAATCAAGAGGACACGGTTGCTAAGACACATTCCTGTAAAAGAAAAGAATTTCTACATATTCACATCCAGCAAATGCTGATTATGTACTGAAAACAAACTTCTGTTAACAGAAAGCAGTGAACTAAATTTTGATGATTAAAGATTATTGTGTAAAACTGGAAGAACTTTAATAAGTCAGAATTTAATTTGTGATCAAAACCAGTATGCTTGGCCATTAAGCTTGGCAGCTAAGGTTGAAATGTGTGCTGCAGTAAAAGAAGTTAGGGACAAATACTCAAAATTGGTTATTATTTTCCTAATTATTTTTACCACCTCCTATTATTCTTTATAAGTAATAAAAAGCTATAAAATGTACAGACCTTAATTGTTCTATTCCAATGCATATAGTACACACAGGAGACAATTTCCTTAGGTAAATATTTACTTGTTTGTAAATAGTTTAAATTTTGATGAATCTTGTATGTTTAATCCCCTTTTTAATTTCCATAGTAAATAACATGTGAAACTTTCTTTAAAAAATAGTTGTAAATTGAAATTATTTCCCACAGCATGCCTCTCTAAATTACCCATAGTTACTACGTCATCAGACTGGAGAAATAATTGAATTGTTTTCTCCAAAATACTATACAGCTGACTATGATTTCAAAGGTAGTTTTACATTAAGTTCACGTAAGTTACTGAGGATGAAAAATGAGAGCTGCAGGTTTATATCATTTATGGAGGCGTAGACGAAAAAACCTTGTTCCTAGAAAAGCTTTACCGAAGGTAACCAAAATCTGAATGTAGGAAAAAAGAAATTTCTGATTTTTCTTTTTTTGCAGTTGCAGCTGTGCATTGGAAATGAACTGGAACTGGTAACCTCATATTAATCTATGTTTTGATAATTTAAGTAGTTTGCCTAAAGTTTGCTCTAATAATAGAACTTTTTTAAATGTTGTGCTCCTCTGTAGCACTAGCTGCCAACATATGAAATATCACGAGACAGACCAATTCCAGGGCATTTTAAAGACAAGAAATGCTGGGGCTTTTAGTTATGGAACCTCTTTTTCATAGGCTTTAGTCTAACTGCTTACATCTAGGACCTTCAAGGGGATACCAATTTTTCAAAGCATGTTGCTAAACAAACTCAAGTCTGACAAACGTCTGGGACAAGAAAACATTTACTCTTTCTGTGCCAGTTCGTGAAGAAGGTGTATATTCTAAGAAACGTTAGTACCTGCTATAACCTTTTTTCTCAGCAGCTCCCACTGCCTGCATACCAAGGATTTGTGGCCACGACTGGGAGTGGAATTGCTGGGAAATAGTCTGTAGAGACATAAGAAAGACAAAAGTTCAGCCAGAGGTGGGGTTGTCGAGACAGCATTGCTAGTAGCCCATGGAAGCAAGAGGAAAAATACCAATGTAGAAAGGTATAAAATTCCAAAGGAAACAAAACAAAGCAAAACAAAAACAGGGAGGGTAATTGGGTCAGCTGGGCATCACCAGATCATCAGGATGATTTCATGATGTCCATGGACCTGGTAGAAGATGGACCTAGAGCCACACCAGGGTCTGACCTGAGTGCCATGGACTCCTACCCTCTGCCTCTGGAGAGGGTACGCAAGTGCTTGGTTCCATAGCTCATTGCATCTTAGTAATCATTTATGTGTGTTTGCCAATGAATTATTGCTTTATGTTTTTAAGTGGTGTACATTTTGCTTGCGGAGTCTCTCTGTACCTGGTTAAAGAGGCCATGACGCTATCTTCTGCGAGGGGGACTTTGCATAGGTTGGTACCTGCAAACGCCTCCCACCCACCGTGGTAAGCCCTGTGTAGTCATGTAAGTCATAGACTCGGGCCTCAATGCAAACTTAAAAAATTCTCCTTTTCTCTTTGTTTTTTATTATATAGCTCATCATTTTTACCATTAAGTATGTGCAGTGTCCAGCAATACCTATTAAAATCCCACATAACACACATGCACTAGCAAATGAGCAATATGAAAACACAGTGTTCAAAATTATACAAACAATTAGGTGTTACATTAATTATATCAGTAACTTGGAGAACATATGGCACTTGGCAAAAATCAAGAGCCAATGTTCTTAGGCTAATCATATCTCTTAAATTTTAGCTGTTATTTCAGAATTAAAGCTTTATTAATTTAATGTTCAGTAAATAATTCAATTTTGATCATCTTCACATGTCTTTACGTCTAGGCAAAACCCACATTTGTAAAATTTGAAAGCGTATATATTTTAACGGGATATAGGTTCCCAACTTCCTATAGGTTTTCTGACAGTCTCAACCTAAAAGCATTTAAAATTAATTTATTTTCTGTTCCACATGCTGAATACTAATATAGTGACAACTATGGCTATAACAATACTTAAGGGTACCATTTTTAAATTATTTTTTTCCTTATTAGTCTTTATAAATTTTTGTCCCAAAAAAGTTTAGTTCAAACTCTCTAGACAATAAAGTAAAATAATCCAGTATACTTTGTACCAGAAGAGTAGAATTACCTTCCAAAAGTTCTACATAATTCTTGCAATTTCAATTCATGAAAGATTATATTATCCCTTCATGTTATATCAATGTACATTAGTGCTATATTGGTTAAAAGGGATACCACTTCACAGTTTATGCCTTGTCAACTTCAAATACACCCACACCATTTGACAGGACTAAATTGTACGTTTACTTGTCATTTCAATGCTGCTGTTATTTGAAAACATTATGGCTCTAAGCAGCAAACACAAATCACATTCTTTTACTATTAAGTCCTACCCGTGCATCAACCTAAAGAACTCCAGATTTATTCCTAAAAAGAAAGGAAGGTAAGCAAAGTAAGATGTTTCCAAAGAAACCTTAAAATAAGAAATACAATTACATCTGCAGTTATGCTTTTCCCTAGATCCAAACTGCAGATAAAAGAATGATATTAACATGGAAGTGTTCAACCAGAGAAAAAACAACTCGAAATTGTAGTGTGGCATCACATGCAAGTTACTAAAGAGCAGCCACCTCTGGGGTGAAATGTAGCAGACTTCTTGCAGCAATGAACTTCGTACATGTGAAGTAAAGAAAATAAATATATAAAATGTTGATGATCGTTTAGATTAGTCAGAGTGCACTGTGTTTCAAATACGTCAAGAAACAAGGCAAACCCATGTAAGTCAACTCGATTACAAAACCCTCAGGTATCTCCACAGACATTATTGCTATATTGTTCCCCTATATACCTCTTGACTGTAGATCTACAAGCAATGGCTTTGAACATCATAATTAACAGAAAGAGTAGAGAGGAGGCAAATCTGAATAGATGAGAAAAGTTGTCACAGTGATCAATAAACTACTGGCTTTTGACACACAAAGGAAACCTGAGTGTAAGTCTGCTGAAAGACTTATTGAACATTGTGAATAGAAGAACTTGTAATTACCATAATGTATAAAAATGGCATAGCTTATAACTGCTAAACTAGTCAAATTGAATTTGACACAAGAATGCCTAACTGTGCTTAATCATGACGTTCTCTCTAAGTTACCCTGAACTTTGTTCATTATCAGTAGAGCAGGACATGTTAACATACAACACTGCAAAGAGCTCACAATCTTTAAGAATTAAAGGCATTGCATTTACATGGAAAATACGTTTCAAAGACATTTAGTGTATTTAAATATATCTTTAAACGTTAACATGTTTAAAAATAAACAACGCTTTAAAAATCGGTAGTTTTATTTGAAGAGGCCATGCCATTGCTGACCTGAAATTACCATTTTAATCTTAGCAGATTTGATTCCTTTCCCACCATTGCATTAAATTTACAAAATGAGTGATCTCAAGTTTTTGTAAGGAACTTTTACTATCATTGGTTCTTGTACTTTGGGACCACCTCGTAACTTTGTTAGCCACTAACAGCTAGGTTGTACTTTACCAGTTTTTCACATTGTTTTAACTTATTTAAATCTCTACCAAACCTGATCATGTCAAAAACTGATAACCAAACACTTCATGATTGTTATGATGTGCATTTTCGCTACGGCAATTTTTTTAAATTTTATTTTATTTTCAGTAATTCTGCTTCGCTTTTCCCAACCTTATTTTTAAATAATAAAAATACTTACATCCTAGATACTGTTCCCTGAAATTATGCTTCATAGAACAGCAGTCCTCCTAAAGGCAAGGTAACTGTGTTAAATAGTGTACTTTACCCTATTTAAGATTACAAAACTGAGGTCAAAATTTGTCTACCTATTATTTCTTTACCTGGAGATGGGCAGGAAAAGAGAGTCAAGTTAATGAATTGACTTTGAAATTTAAATTACAGCAAGGATTCTCCAAGAAAAAAAGCTACTTTCAAAGTAAGTTGTAATGTCAGATCTCCAGACTGAAAGGCTCTTTTCAGAAAGAAAAAAAAAAAAGAAAACACCAAACACGAACCAAACCTCTACCTCTCAATACTACTGAAAATAAATAAACATTATTGATAAAGGCAAGAACTCAGTAGAAAAATACAAGTAGTACAGGACAGCAATATCAATGACAATTACAAATTGGTGAACAAAAACTCTTTAAGTATAAATATCAGGTTTTTATTGTCTTGGGATAACTAGAACAGTCTGGTAGTGATGTATATGGTTAACTTTAGTATCAACAGTGAAAATTCAGTGATATCAATGTTATCTAGGGACTACCTATTTAATTTTAAGAGAAAATTAAGAATAAGTAATACCTCCTCTACTGTGCCCGTTTCTGGATTTTAACAAATAATTTTAGCAATCAAGTCACAGAATTCCTGACTGAAAACCATTACCATGTGGATAAAATTATTAGCACTCTGTCCTGGCGGATTTGAAGCCAGCTTCAGACTGGAAAGGGCCGTTGTGAGCTCTTCACTTGGGGTTTGTTTTGTAACAGTGTCTGCTCTGAATAGCATCTTTTTAAACTCTTCCTCGGTAAGACTGAAGGCCACTGAGATAAACAGGCTCAACAGCAGCCCTACTGCTGTTGGCAAACCTCAGGAAAGTGGTGGTGGTGACATAGATGACACTGACAGGCTGACACTGTAGATTAATTTACAATTAAAGTATTTCTGATATCCTGATCATCAAGTCAGACCATCTGCAATGAGATATTTGGCTTAAGGCGCAGGGAGAATCATATATAGACATTACCTCACCAAAGGCAGGGGCTGGCTCTGGTCTGGAAACAGAACTATCGAAAAGCTATCAAAAGAATAAGACTGTCAGACCCACTTTCTATTTGATTGTGTTGGCTATTTTTTTGTTATAGTTGTTCATTTTTATTTTATTCCTCTGAAGAGCTTCCACTCCATATGAAAAGCTGAAGCTGTGGCTGCTTTGAAAATTGTCTGCAACTATGAGCAAACATAATTTTCTTCCTCGTTTGGGAAAGCTACAATCTATAAGCTGTGGCTAACAGACAGATAAATGGGACCAAAGGATAGAAAAATTATTCTGATTTGAATAGCACAATTATACATTTCTTGAAAAAACATACGTATTTCTTGGAGCTTGATGAAAATCCATCAAATCCACAGCTTTTTGTAGACATCAAATAGAACACTGAATTAATTGCTGTAAAAACACAGTTCAAACAGCAGTTCTATCAGGGTGTTCTCACTGAGTAACCGTACCACAATATGCTAGCCAGGAATACAGACTATAGTTTTTAAACAGCTCACTTCATACTTGCAGTCCTGCTTTTGAGTGCAAAATCTGTGGAAGCAAATACAGCCATTGCTTGAACAAACTATTTATTTCTTAATTATTTTCTATTCTGTTTCTTATGCCTCATTTTATCCTAATTTTGATGTCATCTGCATGTATGTATTTTCATGTTTTCAGTAAATCAGATGCTGAAAAGCTTACAGGACAGGATGCCATCTATAAAACAGCCACAAGTTAGCTCCATTACTAGGCTGAGAAAGTATAAATTTATTTATAAGTAAATTGTCAAAACAATGCACTTAATATGTTGGCTTATATTGCAAGTCATTGATGCCCTTGGGCTAACGGAATTTATAAGAACTCTATTGATCCCTCTTCTGACTCAATGCATATTTTATATAGCTTATTTTTGGCTGCTTAGACTCTTTTTCAGAGTTGTTCATTTTCCAGGATAAATACTGATGGGAGCATTTCACTTTTGCATACGAAAATAAAAGGCTTCAGTCCTCTGAATTTCAGAGTTAATTAACAGTGAGTAAATCTGTGAAAATTAAAATGAGCTTCATGAGGACAACTCCACAGAAAGCAATAAGATCCAGGGGTGGGTCACATACCTGACTTGTGACTGACTGTATAGAAGCCTTTAAATGATACAGACGTGACTATGCTGATGTTCAGCAATAATAAAACATCGAGTGAGATAATGTGAAAAACAAAGTGAGAATGTTTCCGTAGGTATTTAAACAGCTCATAGATCACACACTTAGCTGGCCTAAACAAGGACAAAATAAACAACTTCCATTAACTGAAACTGAATGTAAAATGACAAAGTTTTCTTCTTTTATAAAATAAAATAGTTATATATTTTATATATGTTTATAAAATAAAATATTACTTTATGAGATTGAGCTTCCAAAAGACCATCCAAACCTTTTTTCTGAGGCCACTCCTTTTTAAGCAATGCTGCCTCTTCAGGATTTTAAATTTATTTGGTAGTGGAGACTGGTGATATTTTTAAATAAACAAACTACAGACCTTTTAGCGTAAAAGAAGAAGCTTTTGGCCTTTTGTGCCTGCTGGGAAACCAAAACAAAAACACTACAAGAGAAAACTGACTATAAATACAGATCTGCACCTGTTACAGAAGAAACAATCTGGTCTAAATTTTTAGTAGAAAAGTCTGAAAATAAGTTTTTGTTTCTTACAAGGAAATTAGGCAATGACTAGTAGACTAGGAAATACATCTAGTTTTCCACGTGACAATTCATTTACTTTAAATCTGAATGGAAAAACCTTAAAAATTTAAACTTCTCTTAGCTCCAGTTTTTCCTTCATCATGATTAAAGTACAGTACTTCAATTTTTAAGCATTTATCTGCCTCCCTGCAGTGTTATTTCACCATTTTGCAAAATGCAGTGTTTCTAAAATGTGTTAAATATTAAAGGCGGGCTTCAAAACAGTTTGAATGGTTTTTAAGCGTACTGTTGTCTGTACAATCATTTCAAAGATCTAGTTAAGATGGGAGAACTTAAAAAGAATTTCACATACAAAACATGAAAACATATCTGCTTCCATTCAAAAGCAAGTTTACATGGAAAGCAATGGAAAGCAATGGAAAGCAAATAGAATTTTTATTTAATTTCTCTAGACTTAATAGTAGTGCATAGCATTCAAGAAAGTCATGAAAGCTTTAAGATTAAAATGGACGTTTTTGAAGAAAGTTGTTTTATACATAGCCAGAGAGATAACACATAGGAAATTTCTTTTGACCTAATGAAAAATCAAAGACAATTAATTTGTTGAAAATATACAGTCAGATTTAAGGAAGTTATCTGTTCAGCAAGCAGTGATAATATGATCAGGATTCCCCCCCCCAACTACTGTATTTATGATTTATTAACTTTTATTATTACCTGCAGTTCCTTCTGAGTTTGTTATATACCTTTCCCATTTGCTGAAATGAATGTTTTGAAACATACTGGTAAGCCAGGTTAAAATATGTTAATAATTTTTGCTTAGGATTTCATATTCCACTATTCTTTAAGTTTGAAACTAACTACTTAATTGCCAAGTGAGCCAAGGAAAAGTACTGGTTTTAAAATAGCTAGTAGACACTGCTAAAGGAAACCTGAACAGAGTGGAAGACACTGAATTAATTATGTCTTCTTTGACTGAGAGATAAAATAGTATGCAGAGAAGTTAAACTGGTTTGTTTTGTTATTCCCCCCCCAGTATAAAAAGTTAACTTTAATGTCTTTGGGTATTTTTTTCTGTGCATTTTTTTTCTAAGGGGCTATATCTATTTCCTTTTGTTAGATTTAGTTTAGGTAGATTATTGATAATCTCTGTACATTCTTTTTTTTTCAGTTAGAAAGCGCTGGAAGTCTAAGATAATTATTTCACTTCTTTCACGCCTTCTAGCTGTGTTTAATTGTACTTTTAATTTTATCTTCATAAGCAGAACCATGACGGTGAAGCCAATCTTATGTAATGACTTATCTGTCGTGGCCACAAAAACAGCACTGGAGAGTACAAGTAACTTTATGTAAAAACTTTTGCTTTCAAATTGAGGGGTTTTTTTAAATTAAAAATTTATGGTAACGAAGATCTACGTGTATTCACTTTCCTATCAAGGATAGAAAGCAGAGCTAAAACTCACCCATCTAAACAGTAATCCGTGCTGCTTTGAAATAACACAACATTAAATACATTCTGTCCTCTCATCTTCATCTCTTGATGGCTGTTTGCTTGCAATGACTGGAGGCAGAGGGGATGCAATGTGACAGGGAGTAGGTTTGGTAATTATTATGCAGGAAGGGTCATCTTGAATTTGCAGAGAGAAAATTCTTCTTGGAGCTATGGGAGATTTCATTCAATACAGCAAGACTGCTGCTGTGGTTTTAAAATGTGCATCAGAAGAGTGGTTGTCTTGGACAAAAGCTCCTAGTGGTAAATAAGATACTTGTGAGATGTCAGTAGTAGTGGGCTCTTTCAACTTCTGTTCTAAGCATCTCTACCAGCACAACAAAAATTACCTCTCACATGCAGAGAGTTGTATAAAAAAAGTCTTAATTTATATTTCTCCTTAATATTAGAAGAGTTGCAAACCTATACCAAGTATTATTATATATATTTGTAGAAGGAGACTGCCACTCCAACTGAATATTTACTTTCCAAATAAGTCTTTTAAAAATTTAAATTTTAAATGTCTTGAGCTTGGTGTGTCTGCAACAGAAGTAGTTTCTGCAGTAATGTATGAAGTTAACAGCCACTCTCCCCAACCACCCTTCATTAACTCTTTTTCTTTTATTTCTTTCTTATGAACAAATTTTGTTGGGATTTTGGTGCCACATCCCATCACCCAGTAGGTGGGATACCGAGACGCAGATGAACAGAGAAACATATAGAACCCTGGAATGCTTTGGGTGGGCAGGGCCCTTCAGAGCCCACCCAGCCCAGCCCCTGCAGTGCCAGGGACAGCTTTAACCAGAGCAGGGTGCTCAGAGCCCCGTCCAACCTGGCCTGGGATGGTTCCAGGGATGGGGCCTCCACCGCCTCTCTGGGCAACCCCTTCCAGTGCTTCACCACCCTCGTTGTAAACATCCCTAAAAGCTGTGTGCCTTACTTCTGAGGAGCCCTATAACAACATGGGAGCAATCATCCCTATATTAAAAATCTCTTCCACTCATGTTTTCACATAAGAAATGAACTACAACTGCTTTATTAATCCCCATAAATTTTTGATGCACTCTTTTCTTTCCAAACTGCTTATCAGGCTCATTCCTTCTTTTTTAATGTCTTTCCTATAGAAGAAAGTATACTGGATATATCTTTTTTTTTAATTTCATAAAAATTAGTCCCCATTTCAGTTCACAGATTTTGATAGGCAAAGGCATTTGTAGTTACTTCCATACAGGTACTGTACTGCATAAACTCAAATTGAATCTTTCATATAAAACCACTTAAATTTTCATTATCACCAGTAGGCATTGAAAGGCTACGTGTCCAAAATTATTAGATGCCCTCTTACAAAAATAGCCAGCTCTTGGATCCTAAACACATGCCAGAATTATAGCACTGTTTATTAAATATAGGAAAGTTGATGGTAAATGGGTTGGAAAATTACACATTGTATTATTGAAATTCTTTTAAGGGGAAGTTTTAATACCCAACTGTAATATTTTAAGCGTAGTGGTGTCTGTTGCTGGGTAATGAGTAATAGGTTTTTACTGGTTGCCTGAATACAGTTTCTTTCAGATCTTTTGACTGTTATCTCATGACTGACCTAAAGAGGATTTTTTTGTTTTAGCTGTAGCATATACTGTACTCACTTCTATCTTCACTGTAGAATTATTCAGCCATGACCTGTCGGCATAGTGACAGATTGATTACAAATTGCAAATTAAATTATTAAAGTAAAATAAAACATATGTTCTACTTAAAGGACGGCCAATAATAATTTTTTTCTTCCTCTTATTTATCCTTTTTATTTTTCTAGGAACAGGTGAACATTTGAAAACATGTACCACTATCAGCCTTCAGTCAATATCATTGTGCAGAATCTCAAAAAGGAACTTACGTGAGCAGAGAATATAGGAATAATTTCCTCAAGGCAATTACTTTCATTGTTTTCTTCCTCTGTGAGGCATATAGACCTAACTGTATGTGTTGCAGGACATGTAAGTGATAGAATCCTGTACTACAGTCTAGAGACTCACTATGGATTAATGGCAAATCAGTGACCTTTAGATTTTCTGATTCTTTTATTTTTACTTTATGAGGCATATGGATTTATTTATTTGTATTCCTGGTAACCTGATGAGATACAAAAAGGGCAGACGTGAAAAGCACGCAATTCTAAAGTGAGCTTTCATATGCTAGATTTAGATAAGCCCATGGACTCACAGTGCACCGTTCCTCTTTTTTTTTTTTTTTTTTTTGCAAATACATTTTATTTAGAGAGATTTAAAGCCTTTTTCGTTTTGGTTTAATATGATTATTTCAAATTTTACCTCTGAAACATTTTATTGAGCCTACCCTTTCATATTTTTCCCAGACAACTCCTTTTCTGATCTGCTGCACATCTATTTCCAAGTCTGTAAATTAAGTAGACACTATGATAACAATTTTCTATTTCTTAGTATTCATGTTCAGATTTTATTCAATTTATTTTAACTCGTTTTCATACCTCTGTCAAATCTGATCTAGTTAGTGATTTCTTTGCCCCATTTCTTTTGTCTTTCATAAAAGAAACTTTATTATTGCCCGAGAAGAAGTTGTTTCCCAAAGTTCCTCTCCAAGTCTGAGATCTATTCCATTGCTATCTTGGTTCTGCTGCAATACGGCATTTGAAATTATTTTTGCACATCAAAGGAGCAGAGAACAGAAGTCTTACTGTGGCTATGTGTTACAAAGTTTAGGTCAAGGCTGTCATATATTTGGACGTGTTCTTTCCATATTATTTTTTAAAAGACATAAAATAATATGCTAATGCTCAGCCCTAAAGAAGGAGCAGTTGCACAGTACAGTACTCCATTTGCTAACAAGACTGTAACAGAAGGCCAACTTCAGGTGTAAATGGCGCTTTTTCTACCTGAATGTGAATTTTGCATCACAGAGTCCTTCTCAATGCAGAGCTGCGTTTCTAGGCTTGATAACAAAGATATGTAGTATTTGCATATAGCACTGGGAGTTGCCAAAAGCTCAGAGTAAAACATGCATTGATACGCAGAAAATATTATTTTATGCAATTATAGGACACCTTGAAAGTTTAGTCTTACATTTACATCTGTACATAACTATTGGAAAGGAAACAAAACATAAGTCAAAATAAATGGGTAAATAATACCAATAAAATCTACGTCATCACTTCCTATGCAGGGGATATAAAGCAATAAGCATTTATTTTCATGAGAAAGTCTGCATTTCAAAAATCATTTCATCACACTAGGAAGTTTAAGGAGCGAAGCAAAAAATATGCCCATAAATGACTTTTGCTTGAGAACAAATTTGCATGTATTTCCAGAAATACATGAGCAGAAAAAAGGTATTCACAGAAAAAAATCAGTTTTGCTGACCAAATTCAAAAAAAGGCTGGTGTGGTTCATAATCTGGTGTTACCACAGCATGTGGATTAAACCTGTACCTTACCTTTAAACATACTTAACATATTGGAATTCCAGCCATGAAATTTCCACTTGAAATACAGATTATTTGAAGAGTCAATGATATCATTATATGTTTTAAAAAATATTTAATTACTTTTAATTTAGTTGCATTTAAATTTTGTGTAGTTTCTGGACGTAAGGACACTATTTGACATTATAAATTAAATGTCTTTCAAAATATCATTATAATCTTGTGTTCTGCATTTGAAATTGATTATTATTTCAGAGCACTATACCAATAACGAGTCAGTGTTTCCAAAGGTCTTAGTGTTTTTGTTATTGTTGCAGAATTACCATGGATCCCAGTTAAGAAATAATTTTGGTAGAACCTACCTACACAACTACAGCGAGTCCATTGCTTTTTCCGTAGAAGTCCCAGAACTTACAAAGACTGTATTTATATTGACATTTCCAATTTGGAGAGACTAGAGGGCAAGTATGCACTTCCAAGCTGTTTTCTTCTTTTTACCTGCCTTGAGAATCAAATTGGGGGGAAAAAAGAAAAACACAAAACCAAAGAAAAAAAACCCTAAACCACCAAAACGTATAGAAACCTTTCCTAAATTCCTTTTTTTTTTTTTTTAACAACTAGAATGTCAGCCTGTAAACAGACATGCAGAGGAGGTGTGAATCCTCAGTCCCAGTGCTAGACAACATCAGAATAGGGATTAAAAATGAATAGCTCTATTTACCTTCATTATCATTCTTAAATTATGAGACCATACATATTACAGCTCTGAATAAAAAAGATTCATTGACAAAAGAAACAAATAGATCTTTATGATTTAAAAGAATCAAGATAATTTTCATTTTCACCAAAAATTCTTCTATAAGCACAATTAAATCTGTGAGTATCGAGCTGGATATCATATATTTTGATATCTCTAGTTCTCTCTCAAACCACCAGCCCTTTACCTAAAGAAAAGAAAAAGAAAAAAAAAGCCCCCAGCACCTCAGTAAATGTTAGGAAAGAATAAAGGAAGAAGACATGCTGTTCTGTATCTCAACTCATTAGCAGCTAATGAAGCAGAGAATAACAGCAGTCCAGAAGGAAATAGTATATGATTCAGTTGAAAAAGGGCAGAAAATGAAGACAGATAATGGGTGTAATGAGCCAACAGACGAATTTTCAGGTTGGACCTTTGAATTCATACATAACTCCAGATGTTTTTTTTTCCATTTCCTCACGTAATGAAAGACTTTGAGAAAAATATTTTTTTTTTTTAATTTTTTATTTTACAGTTGATGTGTTCTCATTCCTATTTCAAAGACACAACAGACTGGATTATCTCTAACTACAACTATGCTTTGTCATAATAAATCTTCAGAATTGTTCTGGACAAGAATAAATGAAGATCACTGGCACTTAAAGAAGTATTTTCTTCAGAGAATGAACCAACAGATTGACATTCTTTTCTATGGAAGCTAATAGGATGCATGTGCAAGGATAGTATTTAGGCAACAGACCATATAAAATAACTTGAAAAACTTTTCTTAATATGAATTACAGGCTTTAAAAAGTAGCTCACTGCAACCACTACCAATATCAGTATTAGAGTTGCAAGATGAAATTCAGAAGTATATTTTCATCTTAAATATTTTTACGGATTAGCTGTTCTCAAAATACACCTCCCTGGCTACACAGAAAAGGATATGAGAAGTCTAAATAAGTGGCAGGACAGCTAGAATCTCTCCATGTACTAAAATTTCATCTTGGCTTAAAAACAGATTAAGTTGGGGCCTCCCTCTTGAATTAATCCTTTAGTCCTTGACCACCAGTTTTGAGCTGCAAACAAAACACAACAGATTAATTCTCAAAAGTGTTCCTATGTCTAAACTTTTTTTTGTTTCTTTGTTATTAAAGTTTAGGCATTGGAACACTGTTGAGAAAACAAAGTGGTTTGTGTAAGCATTTAGTTGTTTGTTTGTTATATATTAGATACCATAAGGCTTTAATGCTGCCACTGGCACTTTCAGTTATTAAAAATGAAATTTACATAAAAATAATCTTAAGGCTCTTCATATTAATTTAAAAAGTAGTGGACATTCCAACTACTTTGCCTTCCCAGATTTGTGGAAAAAATGGGAATAAGCATAAAAAAAGAGAAAAGCGTTTCCTGTTTACTGTATCCAAGCTGTTGCAAAAGGCTTCTTCGGACATTCAGACACCACCCCACCCACCCCCATTTCTTTTCTCAACATATGAAATTTAGGTGGGATATATACAGTTTCCTCTTTCCAATCCCACTTCTGCATAACAAAACCTGTATTTTCACACAGTAATGCTGATGGTCATATTCATACTTTGTAGAAGTTATTATAAATATCTTCACAGATCTAACCTCTGCAAAGTCTTTGGTAGACAAAATACTAACATAAATAGTATGACATTTAATTAGTCAAGACAAAACTTTCTAGCTTACTCCCAATTTTTACAAAGGCATATTTTGAATAGTAATTATAAACTACTTTATCTTCTTCTGTCAAATTAATGACCTTCACCATAATTACCATATACTCCAGTACTATAGAAATAATATGCTTTTTCTCTTTTTTTTTCTGGATTTCTTTTTTTCTTCTTCTGGTACTTAACAAGTAAACATTATTTTAAAAAGAAGACACCGCAGATAAACAGTTCGAAGGGCCTCACTACTCATTAAGGATGAATTAAAGAAAACTTTACAAGCAAAGCTGTCAATGGGGACAGCCACATGTGACCGATAGGGTACACAACAAGCTCAAACCATTGGTCACCTCAGCAGCTGTCCTGAGGGATCTTGTGACCAGCAGTGCCATGCAAACGGGCTGTTCCATGGTACAATGTAGACAGAGACAGGAATAAAACCACCAGGAAAAATCCCATCAGAACCAGCTTACCCCAGCACTGCTCCATCCACGCACCCTGGACTATCCAACAGGAGAGCGGTGGTGTGCCCTGCAGATGTAACAACACCCTTTACATTGTTAACCCTATGGAGCTCTCTCTTGCCCCACTTCTCCAAGGCATAACGTGTCTAGTGACTCTCAGCTGTAGGAAAGGCAGATTCTTCTCATCTCTTCCTTGCATCATCACTTGACGTTATTTTAAAGAACAGTATTGCAAAGAGGATTAAAATCCTAAGGGTATTTCGCTTTCTAACAGCCTCAGAGACCCCACTACAGACACAGCAGGGACAGGAGATCTCTCTCCTACCTAGACGCGGTCTCCTAGTATGTTTGAGATAGAAGTCGAAAAGACGGGTCAATTGGCCAAACCTGCCACTCCGTGCTTTCTACCACTACTTTTCTGTTTATCACCTTTACTCCGCTCTTTCAAAAATAATCTTTCCAGCTACAAACTTTGAAGGGTGGGTGGAAATTTTGACAGTCCAACAAGTAATCATTTAAAGTTTGTTTCCTTACATTTACTTCAGCTGTAATATTCCCAGTTTATTTATTAGTAGTTTCTACATCTTATCGTTCCCATTTAGGTATTTTAAAGAAGTTGACTGTGCCACATACAATTACTTGGGTTATTTACCATGGAACACTAAGTTTAATGAATCGTACAAAATTACTCACAAAATAAATATTGTATATAGAGAGGAATCTAAAGTCCACAGCTAATATATAGAACTGAGAATATTCAAATTTTGCTTACGACAGGATGTTAACAAGATCTTACATTACTTTCTCTGCAGAGTAATAAAGGTGTAACCAAACACAAGTTGATAGCATTTGATGACTATGCCTTTTGCTTGTTTCCTTGACCTTGTAAACTGATCTTTGGAAAATTCTAAACATGTCTTCCCCACAGGCAGAGGAATCCAGAAGGGCAACAATGCAAGGTGCATTACACATTACATTTTCATCATCAGAAACATCACAAAATAGCATTGTTACAAACACAGATGATACTACCTAGCATAGATATTATTTTATAGTGGGGTAACACTTGTCATTCCTGAGAAAATCTCTCTGCATACGACCCACAGGTTGAAAAGCACGTAGGGAAAATGGGCCTAAATTTCAACAAATATTTCAAAAATACATAAGAAAATGGAATTGGTTAAATGAATATATGTATTCAAAATAAGTTAGTTGTTTCATGTGTTAAATGAATCATCAGGAGGAAGTTTCAGTAAGGCTTTATTTTATTCCTTGTCATGTTTCTCTCTCTCCCTCCCTCCCTCCCCCGAATAAAAACTTAATATCAGCTCTCCCTCACCCTACACACTATTTTCGTAGAAACAGCCGTTACTCTTTCTGCAACAGTAGCAAGAACTGGCAAAATATCCCTGATACCTGCTAAGTTTTCAAGTAGGATTTTTCTGCATTTGAGCCAGACATCTATATGTGACATACTACAGCTGGCAAGTGATAGGATTTTCAGATTTAAAAACTAGCCGTCTGTTCACTACTTTAAGTATAACTCTCAGACAAAATTAATTATATGCCTTTCTCTCTTTATGTCGTAACTTTTCTCTAATATTGCTAGGTAGTAGCCTCAAGACCATTCTCAGTGTAAAAATCCCAAATTGTGTGTTGAATTGCAAGTGCAACATAAACCTTAAAGGCAGCAATATAATTATTGCCATAAGCTCATCTTTATGTCAGCTAACCATTTGCTAGGGAACAACTTAAGAGTTATTTTTAGGCATTTAAACAGGGGCACATCTGGCATGGGGTGTTCATTAATGAAGTGTGTTAAAATGGGTAAGACATTGCTGATATCAACAGAGAAAAACATTGAGATTCTGGAACATTTGGCCTGGTATTTTTATGTGCTGCTTTGAATGCTAAGTATTAATAATGATGAATCAAAACCTGGCAAAATGTTCTTGTTGTAATACCAGCCATAACATTACAATCTTTCTAGGTGTCGACACAAATTTCTGTCTTCAAATTAAGTAAATTCAAGCATTTGGACATACTTCTACAACGATATCTCACACATAAACTGTATCTGGTATCATGTACTGTTGCAGAGATAGCCTGGAAATATTTAATTGCTAGACAATCAATTTTTAAAACCAGAGACTGAGCATATCACTAATTATATGCTTTCCATAATAATAATTGTCTAAAATATGCAGCATGCTGTAGACAAAATACAACTTCAGCAAGCACTTGGGTTTAAAATAGTTGTGAAAAACTTATATACATAGTAATTTTGATCATTCTAACCTGGAAGAGGTCTTGTTTCTAATATACTTCCAGAGAAAGTCTTTGAAGATGCATAATCCAGCAGAATGTGCCCCAGCCTGTATTTTGTATGTAAATTTGTTTTCCTGTTTTGCCCTTTATTTCTTATTGCAGTAAGAGCAAGTGTTTTCTATATGACAACTTAGATAAAAAATTAAAAAAAAAAATCAGAAGTGCAATAAATAAGCAAAAATTCAGTAGCATAAAGGATGATCCCTTACTGTTCATAATTTATTGGACTAAAAAGAGAGTTTCCTCCACAGTTTTACATGATGTGCAGACAGAAAGTGTTACATTATAAGCTTAAGGCTTATTGGCATAGGAGCATGATGAAAACATGCCACTAACATACACATCTTTACCTCCTGATCTTGTGAGATACCACATTTTCCATTCATAAGCAACAACACATTAAATCCTCCAAGAGAAAGTGGATCAAATCAAACACTGAGTATGCCCTAGAGCCTATTAAGAAGTTTATAAAATTATTTAAACATCTGAATACTCACCCCGAAAACAGAACATAAAGGGTCACAGTCTAGCATCCCAGACAAAATTGGGACGATAATAGCTACCCTCATTCCTGACGGATGGAAGGGTTGCAGGAGTTTCCATCACTGGAAACATTTAAAAGCAGGTTAGATAACCTATTCATTGCTTAACAGTTTGGACTACAGTAGGAAGGTACCTATAAACCAACAAGACCTTTTTTAGGCATACAACAAATATTCTAGCTGTATATGCGATAAAGAAATAAGGGAAGCCTTATTTTGATGCACTTAACTTGAAGAGAAATGAAGGAAAAGAAAATTTAACACTGTAGTAGCTACAACCATGAGTAGAGAGTTACCTTGGATATATATTTATTCCAAAAATAATGCTGGAAACAATTTATACCCAACCTTCCTTTTCCACACAGATAAATCGCTTGGAGATGAAGGTCTGGAAATAATATTCTCACAGTAAACAGTAGTAGTATCATGTTTGAAAGTATGAAATAGTTCAACATAGAAACCTAAACATTTAACAGCACAGGCTTAAACAGCAGCAATCTTGTTGCCTTTTGCAAAGGTGGTGCGCTCAAGTACAATGTCAGGCCAGAAGTATATAAAACACATCTGGTCAGAGAAGTTAATTGACTGTATGAATTGATTCACCACTCATTTCACATTAAATATATACACTAACCTAATCCACAGACCCTGTCTTGAATTCTACAGAGAGTAGTGATTTATTTTCTTTTAAAGTTAAAATTGTGGCAAACATTTGCATACTTATGAAGAGGAAAGGTAAATACTGGATATATGTCGAGAGGAAGAAGGTCTGAGACACCAGAACAGCAGAAGTGATCTTTTTAATTTGCTAAGGTCCACCAGAGGATGTTCCTTGAAATTCCTTAGTAACAAAAGGAAGTTATTTCAGGTCTCTGGAGGAAATTGCTTAATTCATTTGCATGACATTTAGTGTCATATTCATGCTGAGAAATACACATTTAGTTGGAAGGGAATAATTCATTAAAGGGTATAAGGTAATTCTCAACTTTCAGAGTTTTTGTACAGAGAGAAGTCCAAATCCTGCTTATACTCAGGCAAAATATATATAGTAAGATCTGCATTTTGGCTAACAGCGGCAAAGATGCTGGTTGTGTCTGACACTTCTGCATCCAGTCTTGAAGTTTTCCAACTGGAACTGATACTGACATGCTCTCAAGAAGGTCTGGAAAAGAGAAATAAGGCTTCATGCCAATAGCAGGAGATGTTCACATCCGTGAAGAGACTGCCCTACAAAGCAAAAATCCGGATTCCTCATTAGCAAAACCAGTAGGATCAGTTTAATCATGTGATCAACAGTGGTCCAGGCACAGAATCCAGGGCAGGTCCACAACAAGCGGCATATGTGAGTATTACCAACTACAGGACCAAGATGCTTGAGGCAAAAGTTTGCAGCATATACCAGAATATAGTTTAAAACTGTGCTTACAATGACTATACTTAAAGACCATCTAGATCTCATTGCTGCATAAACACAAGAGCAGAAAGGCTACACACAATGTGATGCTTGAAACATTAAGAAGTTAAGAATTAATATCTTCTTAACAATCTGAGAGTCTTCTCCTGGGTAAAGCTGCTTTTAAATTGTTATTTTTTAATATCTATTTTTGAAGCTATTGTGAACTGTTGAGTACCTGGCCTTTTTGAAAACATAACCACTCTTCAAGTTCCCAAACAGAAAAGGAACACTGTTTCAGGAATTAGTCAGATACTTAAAATAATTGAACATCTGTGAAAAACTAAATGGAAGTTTTGCCGCAGTGCAGTCTGTAACATTGGGAGAGCTTGTTCAAGACAGTTTGCTATGACTGATGTATGGCTTGATGACAAAGTAATCCTGTCTAAAGGTTGTCTGCCACTGAAAGAGGAGGTTCAGCCCTGTTCTTGAATTCTCTTCCCTTGTGTTGGAACTGAAAATTGACTGACTGTAGCTAAATGGTTAAAATGGTAAACTGCAAGAAATTGTTGTTTGTGCCACTAAGGAGTACTGATCCCATGGCTTTATCACAGCAAGTCCTGATACAGCCTGCAAAATATGCATCCAGTACCTTGCATATACAACTGATATCATTAAGATCCAAGAAGATCTGTTTAGACAGTGGAGCAAAGAGACCTTGTATTTCTGCACTCATTAGTTTTCTGAGGTTATACACAAGCCAGAGTGACTAAATTAGGTTACCAGGAAAATAAGCTTTAGGAACTTCCTACAGCTGGTCAAGTAAATTGACATTTTTGTGAGTTCAAATGCTCCTAGTAGAAACTTGTTTACATTTCTCCCCTGACTTTTGAAAAAAATACAGTTTTAAAAAAATAATAACAAAAAAGACAGAGCTTTGCATGCCAAGAATTTTAGCTGTTCATTTTCTGCCCATGGAGACAAAGCCAATCTCATAAATAACTATGCTATAATCCAAAGCTAGACATCAAGACTCATCTTATGAAATTTCTTTCCCTCAAAAAATTTGAAAGAATGTTTGTGTCAGTGTGTATCGGAGCTAAGCATTTCTCAGAAGTGTTTTTTTTTCCCCTATGGAAAGGGTTTTGCTTTTTCAAACAAACTCAGACCACCGTTAGCACTGTCTTTAGAAACCTTGTATTTCCTTTCACAAGCTTCCACATGCTCTAGCTGGAACTGCTTTTGTGTGTATAATCTTATAAAAGCAATGACAGTAACTGTATATAATTCAAACAATTAAGCTACTGCAGTGGGGGGAGTATAATGCCTCTGTGTGTTAAATCACAGTTGCAGTTTGGGTACTGTCCTGCATAATATATTTGAATGGCGCAATGTTTTGTCTGCCATAAATAGCAGCTTTTACTTTCTTTGCGTTTCTACTATATCAGCCATGCACTAGGATAAACAACACACCATAAAAGAGCAGAAGGCACAGTTAAGATAGAATCATTATGCAAATAGGTTATGGCATGCTTTATATGAGAACAGCTTCCCTAAAGAGACCTAATGGGATGACTGACCTATAAAGCATTTAATTTGTTGTTAGCATTTCATTTAATTGTCTTTCAGTTCCTCTAGGAATAAAACTTTTAATTGTAAAAACTTCTGAATGACATAATGGTTGATTTCTCTTTCTGTAACTAACAGGTTCCTCTCATAGTAAAAATAGCTTGCTGTAATTTCTAACTGTACTTTTTAAATTCTGGTATAATTCTGGTGATATTAGACTTCAGCTGATAAAACTCTATTAAAAAGAATGTTATTCTAGAAATGTTAATGAGAGGCATGCTGAAGAAAGACTATATATCTTGATATACAGGTATATAACAGATGATCAATTTTTCTCACTTTTGACCTTTGAGTGGTAGACTCAGGATCCATAGTCCTAGCAGAATTGATTATTGTGTGAAGGTTACATGCAATAGGGGGTAAATAGAGTATATAAATAAATCTTCATTTTCTTTGACCAACTACTAAAGGAGATTTTAAATCACTACCAAAAAAAAAAAATCCAATGGCATCTAGTATTAATTATCAAGTCTAAGTAAAGAGACTATATAAATAACCTATTATGAAAAGTATTGGTTATTTCAGTAAAAGCCTTCGGATGTGTTTACAAAGATAAACCTTTTTTTTTTTTTTTTCATAGAGAGGCAAATTTTATTTCTCCAAAGGCAGGCCTGGAGGCACCTCTTAGGATATCATAAAGTAAGAAGACATTACTGTTGGGAATCTGGTTTTAAAGTTTGTGCTTTTTTTGGATGAACAATGGAATGGCTGACATAATTTGAGTTTAAACTGCTCTACTTCTCTGACCAAGTGAAAAATACTGGGACTTCTTTCAGAGAAACAAAGAAGGAAACATTTTTTAACCAACACATCAGTATTTGAAGTATCCAAATGAAATGGAACCAGCTCCAGTGCCTCTCTGTTCTTCCCAGTACTGATGTGGTTCTTTTTTCTGCATGAAGCTCCTTAATATCTCCAGAGGACTTTCACATTATGCATTTATCTAAATGTTTTCTGGCACCTGGATATACTATATTCCATGTGGTGACCTAACGCTGTGCTTACTATTTTTAGGCCAGATGAGTAGCCATATAAAGTAGAACTGCATAAGCAGAAGAGAGACATCCATCACAGTCAACTGATCCTGGCACGGCCAGACTTTCTGCTTCTAGACTATTTAAATATGGCCAAGTATCATCAGCTGGCAGATCTGAAAGAACCTCCTTGCCCCTATATGTCCAGAGTTGAGAACTGCTGTGTAAATCCTTATGTCAACAGGAAGACTCATATCTCACTGGGAAGAGGTTCTTGCAAATCTTGGATAAGCATCCCAACAACTGAGATGTAGGGTATATTATTTCTTCTGAGTTTATTGTGAATGCTTGAACTAAATTGTGTTATTGTAAATCTGAATAGAATCTGAATCTAATTGTTGTCTTTATGGTGCTGTAGCCATATCAGAAAAATCAACCGCTTTCACACCCAGACCTTCCTCTTCTACTCCTCTGTGTTTGCTATGTATCTCCATGTTCCATATGGGAAGCAATGTTGACAGGGGATTCAACTTGAGAAGGAGTTAGCACAGTCTGCATTCACACTTGGATCTAAGAAGTATTTATACATCCAAGAAGAAGGTCCTAGCCAATGGAATTCCTCAGGCATCAATACTAGATCCAAATAGTAGTTAATATCCTTATGAACAAGCTGAATGACAGGAGTGAACGCAATGTCACCAAGGTTGCAGATGATAATAAACTGGGAGAAAAACCCCTCAACTGGCTGGAAAATCGTGCCAGCAAGAATTGCATGAGGTTCAGCAAAGATAAATGTGAAGTCCTAAACCTGGGATGGAATAATCTCAAATAACAGCAGGCTGAGGAGTTACCCTGCTGCAAATAACCTGGGAGTCCTGGCGAACAGCAAGCTGAGACTGAGCCAGAAATATGCCCTAGCAGCCAAGACTGTCAACAGCATCTTGGGTTGTGTCAGCAAGAGAACAGCCACAGAGATCAGGGGATGTGATCATTCTAGCCCATCCAACACTTGTCAGGCCACACCTGGAATACTTTTTCCAGTTTTGATCCCCCACTTTTGAAGAGACAATAAAAAATGGCAAAGGTACAGCAGAGAACCACCAAGATAATCAGATGGTGGGAGAACTTAGCAGGTGAAACAAGGATGAAAGAATTTGTTTTGTTCATCCAAGAGAAAAGGCGGCTCATGAAAAAACCATTCACAAATTTCCAGTACCTAAAAGGCAATTTTAGAAATGATGGAGGTACTCTATTCACAAGGATGCATCCTGACAAGACAAGAGGCAATGGCCTTAGAGTTGCTTCAGGGGAAATATTGGTCTGGAAATAAGAAAACAATTCATTGCAAGAAAACAACAATATTGGAATAAGTTAGAGAAGTGGTGGAATCTCCCTCGCTGGAAATATTCTAGCCTCAGCTTGACAGGGATAGCCTTTCAACAGAAGGCTGGACCAGATGGTCTCTAGACTGTGATCCTAAAAAAGTCTGGTATGCTGCTATGACATTTCTTCCTACCCAGCCTTTTTTAAAACTTAAAATCTCGTTTGAAATTTATACTTCATTTCACAACGGTTTATCATGTTAATAATTTTCTTATGAAAAGAAACCTCCTGTCTACCAATTGAACAAATTAAAACACTTCAGTCATTAGTAAAACATGTTTATAGGCTGCTGATAAGATATGATAAAGGCAAGAACTGCTAACCAGCTATGGATTTGTGATGGATATGTTTTAGTTCTTGCTCCAGAGAATATTAAATATAAATATAAATATAAACATAGAGAGCAATATATTTAAAAAGGTCACAGCAAAAGATTCCACTTCTAATCTCAAGCAAGAAAACCAAAACCCAGGGTGTTTATAAAGGCTCTTCCTAATTCTAAAGTATTGAAATACAATTGAAAGACAGTTTTAGTAGGGATAGAAATACACATGATTCTTCCAGAAAGAAAGCTTTTAGTATTCTGTTGGCATTCTTTTCCAGGAAGCTGCAGAACTCATGCATTTTCATTTAGATTCTTCCATCTTAACCTTTCTTCATGTCATTGCACCCTTAAGCAAAAGTGTATAATGTGTATTATTTTATCCATTAATCTCCCATTTCTACTGTTACTATACCTCAAAAAGATTCGCTGTGGATAATTCTGAAATATTTTGTCCAGCATAATACCACGTTCAACAAGCAATTCAAAGCAATCAAATAAAAAATGAAAAAGCCTAAACCCCAGAAATATCTAAGGTTTATCATCCCACTGTTTTCTAAATATATGATTTTTTTTAAAAAAAGAAAAAAAAACCACATTTTTTAAATTCTACAAACCCTATCCACACTCTGGAATTCATATACATTTCTGAAAGCAAGATAAAAACACACACATTGCTCTTTATAAACTAATTTACAGGACTAATTTAAGTAAGTTAAGCTAACTTGAATTAAAAGGAAGAGACACTGAACTGTTGATGCTGAGAAATTTAGAGTTCCCAACACTGGGTGAAAAGGATGGTAAAGTTGCTTGGAGAGCATACCAAAACCAATAATGGGCCTCAAAATATAACAGACGCAACTGCAAATTCTGGTAACACTTCTGGATTCTAAGTGCTGAGGACAGAGTGATTCCTGTAGTCATTTTGTTCAAGTAGTTAATTGGAAAAGGAATCAGAGTGAAAGAAGGCAACAGGTGGGATTTCTAACATGGCTGAAGAGTGAGGGAATAAAAATGCATTGTTTCTTTTTTTATACTACTTTCAGAATGTGACACTAAGTTTACCTAAAATTGTCGTTTCACTACAATTTTATGAAATGCGGTGTTTAGTACAGTTAATATTTAATCGCAAACATGTCAAATTTCACTTGTTTCACTAAGCACAATGGCTTAGTAAGCGTTGAAAGGTAACCATTACTGATATCCATCATCACATTAAAATGATGTATTTCTATTTTTTATATTTACAGAATGGGAAAAGATTAGCTGACTAAGCAAATAATGGAGAAAGTAGAAGAGATGTTTACAAAAACGCAGTTGTATCCAGTAGAAATGTGCTGAATCAATGCTACCCACACAAAGATTTAATGTTACTGAAGATAGCTTGCTCCCTAAACTGTTTATATTAGAAAACCTTATGTAATTCACAGTGGGATGAGTGGAAAATCACACTTAACTCCTCTAATTCAGAAGGTTTTCTTCAGAAAAAATTAAATTCAGCACTGCACAGATTAATGCTCCTAAACTGATTTATATTCAAGTCCTTTAGTAAAGCATCTGTTAAGTTTCTCCATATCATATGTGTGTTAGGCAGAGAGCCTTAGGGGTTTTAACTATAATAAATCCAAAGTTGATTTTCCAAACCTATTGCTACTACGGCAGTTTTCCATTTCACAACAACTTCTTCTTAGATTTATGGCCTTTAAAATGTATTTGCCCTCTACTAATCAAGGATGTTTGGAAATCTCTCCGATTGCTTTCTCCATGATCATCACCTCCACTATCACCTCAGATAACACTGTTTATTTCAACTGTCTCAGATATCTATAATGTTGCAGGAAAAAACATGGCCCAGTTTTGCCAGAAAAATTTCCCACAATCCTAGTTTCACTGTCACAGCTTTAAAGAAGTGACAGTTAGTGTCAAGTTGGTTCACTTTTGTTTGAGCAGAGGAAAGGACAGTGAGACTGAGAACTAAGCCTCTTTCCAGGTCACTGTTTGAATTAGCTTAATTTATTTCTTGCTACTCAGGATTACCCACTGAATTATTTCCATAGCTTGATATTTTAGTCCATAAATTATTTGTTAAAAGTTAACCAGAATGAATGTTTTATAACACAACAGGACCTTGCACTGTGTATGTCAGCGGTGTCCAAACTACATGGCATTTGTTTTCATTTGTGAAGGAACAGCTCTCTTGTTTAGTAACTGTAAAAGCTCCTTCATCAAGGCATCTCTCTTAGGAGCTGATTTAAGACAGTGGAATGAACTCACGAGGAACTCCAGACCATATAAAATCAAGCCCTACTTAAAAATGTAAAATGCATTTCTTTGGGATTTGTACTCCAAGATCAATACACAACTTTCTTATTGAAAAGAACAAAATACACTAATCGACAAATCTCACGCACTGTTCCTAACAGATAACTAGAATAGACTACTAAATATTAGGATGAACAGTGTGGAACAAAAATAAAATAAAAATTATATCATGTTTGAATTTCCAAGATTAAATTTCAGATTTTTTTTGTAATGAATGTTCTACAAATATTCAGCCATTGCTAATCTGTTCAAAAAATATAAGCGAAGTAACACTACAATCAAAACACAGATGGGTCATGTTTCACCATACGACATTGGTTTTTACACTTCACCTTTTAAAAGTTTATATATAAACTGCATGCAATTACCAGTCCATTGGATCATTTTTTACATCTTTCTCTAAGCAGTGCTTTCTCATAAACATCTTGGAAACCTGCCATACATCCATGGTATTTTTTCGTATAATTACAGGAGCACAGTTTCAGTCATAATCTAGAAACATATGGAAAGTAAGAATTCACAAAGGGAAACAATTGCAGCATCAGGCCTGCAGGTCTTCCTTAAATTTACAGGTTTCAGCAGATGTTTAGGCTGCAACCTTTCAGAGATATATAGTTAGTGTCTTATGAAAGAATTATTCTGTGATCAAGCAAAGACTTCTTGAGACAGGAATATGAGAAAAGCTATCACTATCACAAAAATCTACAAATCTACAAAATACTTACCATGAAATACGGTCATTATTACAGTAGGTCCTTCCTTCTTTGTTACTATTATTACCGATGACTCTATTTTTAATAGAGTATTTTTACAAATATTCTCCGTAGTCTGAGTATTCCATTTGCAAGAGGATGCAGACACTTTGCGAAAACTTATCTGTGTGTCATTTAAATCATGCAGGGGATGGATAAAGACTACATTAATAGCAAACAAAAAGTTTAGAATAAAATGGTCAGAATAACCAGCTTTAAAAGGTCAAATGCTTTGGCAGGATTTTACATTTAATTTTGCTGGCAAGGCATCGTGTAAAACTAAGATGAAAACTCAGGCTTTAGAATTAATATTCTTACAATCTGCTTATAATGGGTTAAATTCTAAGGTTAAATTTCTGTGATTCTTAAGAAAATTCAGCTGTGACTGAGCTCTAGTCAATATATGTAGCACTATTAAGGGCCCATAAAATGAATCACAAAATTTATTTTCGTTATTAAAAGAACGTAAAATGAAATGTTAACTTTCAGCCTTTTGCATATTAACTCAGTGTATGGAAGAATAATCAAAAAGCATATAAGAACTGGAACTTCCTTCCTTTTGCTTTTAACAAAGGAGAAATAATAATAGAGGGGAAAATGTTAAAAAACAAGTACTACATTAATAGACTGAAGATAAAGGGTTTAATAGATTTCCCTGTTTTTCCAAGTGTGGCTTAGCATTTAGAGGAGAGTGACAAATTTTTGGTAACTCAGGATGAAATTTTGTACCTTATGAATGCATAATATAATAACATTATTATATATTAATTATAATATTATAATATATACTGTAATATTAATAATTTAATAAACTGAAATACAAGCCAAACATTTTGAAATCCAGTCACATCTGAGCTGCAAATGAATTCACAAGTCTAATTTTTGGGTTCCATTTTTAAGTATTCCTACATTTCAATGAACAAAAAAAGAGTACACACCTTTCGGCATGTTTTTCAAAGGCTGTATTTGTAAATGTGGGGTTTGCATACACTACTCTATAGAAAGGTTACAGTTCTGTATGTTTTCACACTACAGTTATTTGATGTGCTGTGTTATGTTGGTGTTATAATACAGCAGGTTCACATCCTCCTCCTATTGTATAAAAACGTTGAACAGCGTTCACTGTACAGAGTAATCATATTTCATCGCTGCAGTACCATAAATTTCTATTATCTGACTTTTGACATCTTCGTACTTGGCAAGACAATACAGCAAAAGCTGTAGTCAGCTACGTCTCCCCTCATTCAGTATGTAATCTAAATCTGCATGCAGAGTAAAGCTCTTTTAAATTGTGGTCACCAAGGACTACTCTGCCGTAGGAGGTGAACTGTAATCGTATTTACATAGTTTAATCAGAAGTCCCCAACCAGTTGCAGTAACCTGTAAGACACGCTGCGATGGACAATATACAAGTGTTGCATGAAGGACTGTGCTCCACCTCCAGGAATTAGCACTTCCGGTCTTGTTCCTAGAGACACAGCGTTTAATACGGTAAAGCTACATCGAAAAGCGGAATGATGCTTGACAGATACAAAGAAAATGAGGAAGAATGCTGGAAGTTAAATCAAACTTCTAAATGTGACCTTTTTTGCCCTTTCTGTGGGATTGGACATCCTGATCACTTATATGCCACTACCTAAAAATGTAAAAGCTATATTGGGATGAGGCTAGAAGGCTGAAATATTAGCTGAGAAAATGACAATGTTCTTTGTTGGTGATTTATTCTAGCTTCAGTTAATGTGTTTTCTTAAGCTTTTGGATAGTGTCATCTTCATTCTAAATTGTTAAGTTTCAGACATGCAGCTATATTATTAAAAATTCCTTTTGATAGAATTAGACTATCATTACCAGGTAATGAGGAGAACATTACTGACTTTGTGAGGAATTATGTCTTCCAGGATTTTCATCTAAATTAAACTTTGGTCTGACTTAAAAGAATAAATTGTCTCTGAAGTCTACCGTTTCCTTGGTGATATTTTTTATTCTTGTGTCATAATGCAAGTAAAAGAAACATTTGAAACTTTTGTAAGATTACTTTCTAATACTGCAAAATATGAAGATCACACAAAAATTGAATGATGCCAAATGAATGGAGTAGAGAGCATGCAATTATGACTAAAGTGGGATTAAATAAGTAAAGGTTAAGTGCAAGCATGACATGATAGAGCAGGGAAAAAAGAATAGGAAAAATTTCACTGTGCTTCTTTTCATAACTCACACATACAAGTTCTATAAGTCATAGATAATTTATATAGATCATATATATAAATGGTGTGCAATACAGAGTGCTATGAAGTTACACAGAGAATCAATTGACTGTGTTTTAAATTGACAGAAATTACTATTTAATAAGCACACATGGAATTAAGGCAGAAATATTTTTTTAAATTAGATGTTAAATGAGAAAATAGTGCTCCAGCTTCCTTGGGGTCCATATACCTCTCCGAGATTCGTATCCTCTTTCTCTCTCTTTCCTTACTATACATAATGTTTTTAAATATATATATATATATATATGTATGCACACACTAGTGGAAGGACAAATGGAAATACTACAGTACTTCCTACTTTACTACTATAGTAAGTCTGGGGAGTCCGACACAGATATGTACTAATTTGACTTTTTTCTTCAAAGACAATTACGTTCATTATCTGGAATTTGTAATAAATAAACCAGCTGCAGAGTCACTACCTTGTAGAAAAGCCATATACCAAAGGACTACGTGAAGAACAGAATAAATTGTATGACAGTAAGAAATTCAATCCAAAGAACTTCTTCAGATACCTAGTGCCTGTTTGAAGTGCATAAAAATTATATGAAAATCTAAAAATTTTCCAGAGAGACATGAGGGAAAAATGAAATCAACCATTTTGTCCAGAATACATTTTGTAATATAAAAAAACTGATGCAAGTAGAGCAGTGGGGAGCTTTCAAAGCAGTTCGATCTGAAAGAACACTAATATCTTTAGAGAAAGACCTCATTTCAATATTCATACTAACTAATATCAATGACAACAGAATCTCTTTGAAGAGAAGCTCCTGGGTTTACCTTTGAGAAGGCTCATCACTGCGTGTGCTTGCCTCCTTTGTATCTTGCAGAAATTTCCAGAAGCAGAACTCTTGAAAGCACATATTTATTCTATGGCAGCGTATTGCTGTGTTTTCAAGACAGTTTGTCAGGTTAGTGTCACCCTTTTGTAACTGAAGAGTCGTTATGATCAGAGCCAGCTAACTCTTTAAGGATCCATATGTAGAATCACTCTTCATGGGGCAGATGATTCTCTCTCACATTGACATTATTTTATGATGATGTGTTACAATTTCAATCAGAAAAGGTCAGAGCTGGCACTAAAAGAACAGTGATTTACTATTCAGAGGAAGATTGCATTGCAACCCATAAAGCATTCAGTACTACCATTAAGACAAGAACTACAGTCAGAATAGTAGCAATACTACAGTTTAAGGGTATTTAACTGCTGCCCCAGCAGGAAGTATAAGAATAATCCCATTTATTTAGCAATTTAAAAAGTACAGTTCTGTGCCTTTTTATTCTCTCCTAATTAAAGTAATAAATAATAATTTGATTAATAATGGCTAAAGCTGCTGTCCAATCTTGATTTTTTTTTTCCCTACGGCCCAGTAATCTTTCAAATATTAATGAAATATTAATTGAAGATTTTTTGTTAGAACAGGACAGAGATATAGAAAATTAGCTAAACATATGTGACTATTATACTGCAAACATGATAAAATACATCCTATTTCTTAAATTTTACGTGGAAAAGTTAAGAAATCTGAGAAGACAGATAAGCTTTGATAAACCCATCTTTTACGGAAGAATAGCTCAATCAATATTCTAAGAAAAGTATTCACTTGTCTGGAAACATACACACTTAATTAGGAGTCTAATTTTGGATCAAATCCTGTGAAACTGTGTGGGTATCCACAGTAGTGGAACAGCCGGGAACCAAGGTGTAGTCATAGTGCTAAAATAGCAGTAAAGAGGAAAGTGCATTTGGAGACAGTGGGCTGTTGGCTTGTGTGAGGACTCCAGGTCATTATCTAGACAGAACATTAATTTCTTTTGGAAGAATTCTTACATTATGAGTTGAAATGAGAGGAGAAAAAGAAAACCACATCCCCCTTAATTGTTAGGATCTATGCCTAATTTGTCCACAGTTGAACATTTACTTGGACTTTGCATTCATCACAGCAGGGAAAATGGTTGCAGCTGGACTAAAATATGTGCATTGCCTTGCTTCTTGAATGGATCTACAGACCATTGTTTTCAAATATATTTTGAAGAATAATAGGAAATAGTAGTGAAAAAGAGTACTGCTAGGATAGATGGAAGTTCTTCGATTGTCTTTACCTCATCGCCCCGAAGCACCTCCCAAAATATCAGGGAGTGTTTACTAATTTTCAGCTTATTTTGCCAATGCAGTGAATAGTTCATTTAAATGGTACTGATTTTGCTAAATACTTTTGTAAGTTCTCACCAGTGGTTTCCCACTCAAAAAGTCTACCTTAATAATACCTTTTATTCCTGTGCATAAACTACTTTAAAAAACTTTAACAGTAGAAATGGAATTTGCCTCCTAATCTCTTGAAGTTTTTCAATTAATGTAACCTATTATTTCATAGCATGCATTGAAATATTAACTTTTAATTCTTATCATTAGGGCATTTCTTAAATTCACATGTCCATCGTCAGTAACAGTATTATCATAAGTGGCTAGCAGAAATATCTTTTAAAAACCAAGATAATCCTAAATGAGAAAATCAAGCATGAGAATTATTTAAATGTCTTCAAAATTCCATTTGGGGACCAAAAAGCCACAGTTATTTTATTTTCTTTATTCTTGAGGTGTAGGAAAGCAAACAAGCAAGACAGGATTTCTCTGCGGTTATCTGGAGCCTGGAAAACTTGAGACCATGGAATAAGTCAAGACAAGATCTCAGGATTTAAAAGACTAAAAGACTTCTGTTGAGCACAGAGTTCTCAATACAGATGAAACAGCTTGAAGAAAATGAAGCCTCTATGGAGTTAATACATTGTTACAAGGTTTCAGTATCAGAAACTAATTTAATCATCATTTGCACTGTGGAAAACCGAGTTACAGGTGCCCCTTGTACTTCAGAATTACTTTCTTTTAAATGATAAATAATAGCTTCCAAATGGTGTGGACCATATTAATCATGTGGAAAATCACCACAGGTCAAGGCACAACAAGACAGTAAGTACTGCCTGAATATGCTAATAAGCATCTTTAAGTAAGGTCAGAAAGTGCATCTGTGGCAGAATCAGGAATAGAATAATTATGTGCCAATCTAAATTGTAATATCATTGTCTTCTTTTCTCTTGCTGGAGACATTTATTTATTTAACCAAATTACAGTTTCTGCAATCAACCACTCTTTTTTTTCTTTCTTTAAATGGAAATTTTGAAGTTTCTTTGAAAGGAATAAAGGCTTTTGGTGAGCTCTGAACTCTGAGATGAAGCAGCCAAGTTCAGGATGTTGTAGAGCAAGAAGGCTTTGGCTCTGTTGAATAGAGTTTGCAAGCAGAAGCTATACTATTTGGGAACTTGATAGCAGTGGGGAAAAAAAAATGCATTAATGTAATAAATTCGAGTGCTTTAAATAATGTGTGACCTAATATACTGCTTTAAAATATTAAAATTTGAAATTATGAAAGATTCCTCTTATATCTGATATATTAGGATGTTTCAGCAATTGCCATTATATCTATAATGATAGCTGTTTCAGAATTGCTGATCCTGACAACTTTACTGAATTGCTTGTAAATCTGGAGAAAACGTACCACAAAAACCAGCTGGCTACACAAGGGAAAATCCACCAAATTGTTGAAAGATACTAAAATAGATGCTAAAAGCTTCCTTTTACAATCAAGATATGTATGCCAAAATATATATTACTCATTACATGTTGTAAAGACGAGGTAAGTAGGTTATGAATTCACATCTTACATTACAATACAGTATTTATGGCTAAGCTGCCTTATTTCTAGCATGGTAACTTCAAAATCCATCCAGCTTTACACTTATGCCCAAAGCAGAGAGGTCAGAGGAAAAAAAAAAAACCACAAAAACCAAACCAAAACAAAAAAAAAGAAAAGCCTGTGTTCCATATACGAAATAAGAACCTCTAAAAGCAATACTTGTTAAACTATATGTATTCAAATAAAAAAAAATTATAAATATTAGAGTGGTAAAGACAAAACATTCTCCTAATCATCAGAATGTATGAAGCACATCATAAATCTCTCCAACAGCTGTTCTTTTACTGTAAAAATAATCTGTAAAAATGTCTGAATTTGTTTTGACTGCTTTGACTACCTAGGAGTTTATTTTTGTGACTGTTACAGCTATACATTTATGGGCGAGCAGAAAGACAGACTTGACAGGCTGTTCTGAGGCCAACAGGCATGGATCACTAAAACCTGCTATTAACCTGCCTGTCCTTGGAGAACATCATTATTCCCATTGAAGTCTGGCTCAAAACACAACTGACTTGGGGGATGTATTTGGGATATCTTATTTATGAATATGTATGTCTGCTTCAGCAAACTAAGTACTAATTTGTTTTCTTGTGCTCTTTGTTTTTATGGCTAATATCCACTAGCCAAAATGTCCTTTGTGAGGCATAATTTGGCCTGATTTTGGGACAGCACTATTATCCCTCTACCGTTCTATCTTCAAGAAAGAGTGCTCTGAAAATTCTGTCTAACCTTTTGGATGTCTGCTACCTTCCAGATAGTTTGGTTTTTAAACAAGTATTGAAGAGACGTTTCCACTTTCTGTAAATTGCTGATTCCTTGTTTGTATTGCAGTTCAGATAGATTTTGAAGCCTTGACTTCAGATTCCAAAGCTCCTTCACGTTAAGTCCCTTGGCACTTCAATCTTGTTGACTTCACTAATTAGTTTCCGTAATTTCTCAGTCTGCTCTTTTGGAATTAGAAACCTTAGTAACCAACCTGGTTTTGTTTATCCTTCTATTTAATTGAAAATGTATCAATTCATGCTCATTTATTCCAAGGTTATTCTCTTTGACCAGCTAATAGTATACCCTCCTGTTGGTTCACTAACTACGCAGAGTGAAGGAATCTGATGACTAATGCATCCGACAGTACGAAGTTTCTGTCGTTGCTGGCAGCACTTGCTCCAGTCAATATGTGCAAACGTAATGTCTACCCTA
Source organism: Pelecanus crispus (assembly GCF_030463565.1). Classification (NCBI taxonomy): domain Eukaryota; kingdom Metazoa; phylum Chordata; class Aves; order Pelecaniformes; family Pelecanidae; genus Pelecanus; species Pelecanus crispus. The sequence continues at coordinate 21,153,308 of NC_134655.1, read as the reverse complement.
ATGACACAGATCTTGGTAGAATTCCTCTCTCCATAACATTAACAATCTCTACATCTATTTAATTCCATGGAAACTGGAGCAGAACAAAACACTGCCTTAAAGAATGTTTTTCCACAATCTTTCCCGAAGTGATTTTCTGATTCTTACCTCTATCGTACTGTGTTTCTTCTAAAATATGTTACGCCAGTGTGCCATTGCCTATTTTTCTTTGTTTCGAACCCAACTTTCTGAAAAGCAAGTATTCTTCAATTTCTCTGTTCTAGACATGTTGGCTCTTAAACAATATTTCTATTATTTAACAAATTATTTTTTTTAAACCGAGATGACTTGAAATAAAAAAAACCCAACCAAACAAACCCCCCACCCAAATGTGTTTGAGTCAGATATCTCTGTACGGGCATATGAACACATTCTCAAACTTCCTTCAGTGAAACTTGAGCTCTGGCTGTATCTATAACGTTTAGTATAACATTCATACTGTGTTGTTGCATGAGTGTTTGTAATATAAGTAAAAATATTGCCAGAAAATGTTTAAATTGGCACCCATGTTCAAAAGGGGCTTTTGACAAGTGTCCTGTCATTATACAAAGAGGGCAAATGCTTCAAGGAGTAGGGGATGTCTCTGCACATCGTACCATATCATTTTCAGATGCTCCATAGATATATTTGAGGTGTATATATTTGTGTATATATATGAGAAACTTGAAGAAGTATAATTTAAATGCCATTACCTGTTTTGTATGGTTCATTAACAAACAGGGAAAACCAATCCTCCAAACTGCCAAACCACTGCATGTGTTTTTTTAAAGCTCCATTTTAACTGTAATATTAATTATCTATGTTTCAAACCCTCATCTTCTACGCCACCTTTTTTATCTTTTTAAAATTTCTGCTTTGAAAAGTGAAAACTTCTTTATTCAACCTGGTGGTCTGCTTTTATATATATCAAAGACAGAATAAATCTTTGTTATTTCTCACATAATTTTCTTTGCATTTGTATTCAACATACATTTGTGCTATTTTTCTAGTCTTTTATTTGATTGAGCAACACATTAATTCTTCCTTCTAATTAAAATCTCATATTTAATTTTGTACATAGATGGCCTGTAAGACAGTTGTTTTGGTGATGTTATTTAAAGCACGTTAATAGGGTAATATATATTACCATAATCTATGTTACTTTTGTTTCCTGTTGGAGTTTTGAATCTAGATAGCAACTGGCAAAATATTGAAACAACACTTTGCAAAGAATTATTTACTGGCATTCTTTTTTAGGTCTGTACCAAGATTTTTATATCTTGGACCTCAGTCCTGGCTCCCGGATAGGTTACTGTACATCTGAGATAAACTGTTTCTATCAAGAGATTTTAGTATGCATATCACAGTTTAAAATATATACGTTTCAGCCTATTTTATCCTTTTGCATTTTAATACTGAACCAAAGACTTACTTCATGTAATTGATCTATAAATATCTTACAATGAAACAGTCAATTCAACTGGACTCAATGTAAAATTTTCTTTTTCACAAATTAAATAAACACCCAACACAACCTCTTTAACCTATAAATCTTTCCGATATTCTTAATCAGAGTAGCTGCTTGGGGGGTTTTTTGGTTTTGGTGGGGGTTTTTTGTTTGTTTGTTTGTTTGTTTGTTTTTTTAAATCAGAAAACAAGTCTTTTGCAAATCCACAGTTTGGTAGCAGAACCTGAGAGTGAAACGCCTTCATTAATTCTAGTACACAACTACATCGATTCTAAAACAGGTTAAAAAACTGTGTGCAGAACATCAAGGGGGCATTCCTGAGAAGCTGAAGCAAACCATAAAGATGTAAATCACACTCTTCAGGGTGATCATTATGGCAAGACAGCAGTTGTTGAGAAGACTTATAACCAACTATAATGTAAGGGTTGTTGTCGCAGCCTTGGAAGAAGACAGAGTTGGAAACCATAGAAAAAGAGTTATTGTAATGAGCTTTGGTCAAAATGGGTAAGTACATACTTGAGATTATGACTGCACAAAGTCATTGGGGAGCTGGACTTGACATTGATTGTTCAGCTTCTTTTCAACTTGAAATGAATTCTCAAACACTTGCTCAGATTCAGTTCCCATCCAATGGCAAGCATGTCATTGCAATTAATTTCATTTTAATAGCCGTTGCAAACAAAACAAAACAAAAAAAATCACTTTTTCAAAATCAAACACAGGTCTTTAAGCAGCACCCCAGAAGATCAGCTGGTTGTTAATTTAATGTATCAGAAGATCTATTCAACCCTTCACAAAACTGAAAACATATCTTCCGTTACCAAAGCTATTTCATTTTCAGTCCTCAACTTTAAGGACATGTCATTCCACATGACAGCAGCAGAAATTTTCATGAATCTCTCCATGTTTTGAATTGTGGATTTTACTTAATTACAGTCTAAAGCACATAACAAATAAGTAAATTAACATTTAAAACATGTGATGAGCAGCAGAAGTAACTAGAGAAATAGAATTTAATAACTTACAGTGCAGTTATCTTCAGCTAAGTTAACTTTAGCAGCTTTATCATAGACAAAATCTGTTACACAGTCCAATGAATCATATGTTTGAACTTGATAAGCAAGCAGTAGCATACACAGTTCCCTATACCTGGGTAAATTCATGGCAGTACACATCCAAATCTGCCTTTTATTATGCTGAAAACACACATATTTGCACAATGAAAATGAAAATTTTTGGAAGCCAAGTATTTGCCACTATGACAGAACTGTGTTCAAATCCTAAAGATATCAGATCGTTTAGAGAGCATTTTTTTATAAACTTTTTTTTTGTAGTATGAAAAATGACACAGAATGAATGAGGAACAAGGTTATCAAATTTTTTCTAGTTTACTTCTGCAAGTTGCTTGATTTTTAGATCACCAGAATAACCACCCATAGCTACCTTCAACCTCAAAAATACTTACAGGAGTGCAGACCTTACCTGAAAAGCTGATGAAACCAATCACTTCAAAGTAGAATGTTATTTTGCCCTTAAGTTATGCAACAGCAGTGTGTTCTCTATAACTACTTCTATTTAAATCTTCCAGAATTTCATCACCTTAAGACCAGAGCTTTACAGATGATTGCTGTCTCCACATCTTTTCACCCCAATATATCACCATCCAAACCCAAAGCATGATCTGTCCCCACAGTCATTCCAAATATCATATGTAAAAACAAAGCCCATTCCATACATCTGATAAACTATCTGTATGCTGGGACTGCCCTTCTTGTTTTCAATCATATTCTCCAGCTTCCAGTCTGGTATTTCTGCCTTCTATTTTCTCCTTTTCCCCCTTTTATCTTAACAACTTTAGCAGGGTTTCAACTCAGTTATTCACACTAATTCAATCCAAGCTTAAATTATTAAAAAAAAATATATATGTGATAAAAAAGAGTGATAAAAGAGTTGCAGAGAATTTGAGAAAACTACTTCATTGATACATTCAATTTTACAAGCTTAAAAGCCTCCAGCATTCTGTAACCAATAGCATAGCCTCTATGAAAACAGAAAATTAAAATAGTATGGATACTTTCATAGAACATTTATAACTGAAAACAAGTCTAAAGACGCAAACCTTTGCTAGAAGCAAAAAAGCTGATGTGGATTACCTTTGACTTCTCTTTCACTTCACTGACAACACATGATAACATACGGTTTTGACAGGAAAATAAAAGGAATTAACAAAACAGTAACCGAAGACATGTTCCAACTTTAGATCCTAGTTATAGCCCACATTGCTTAAAGCTAGGAAATGTGCAAACATCTTACACAAATGAAGAAGAGCAATCTAATGCAAAAGACAACATGACATGAGAAAAGCGCAGCAGCTAAGAAGCTAATTAAACCTATACAACTGTAATGCAGAAGAATTATTACAAGAGGCAGAAGTTAGTGATAAACTTGTAGCTTCTCATGCTGAAAGAAGATTTAAAATTAAGCAACCTGCAAAACGCAAGATATATGTAGGGTTGGGGGTGCTGGGTAGCTAGCATCACTTTTTTCCCCTCAGCTGTAACCTCTTATGCCATGTATGCCTCTACGTACCAAAGATTGCACTGGACAGGTTTGCCTAATTGATGCAGGGTTTTGATAACAAGCTGTGTAGTGCACATCATGAAATACTTTTTTCTTTGGATGATAAACCTCTGTCCATCATCATCGCTAACAACAACCAAGCATAAGTATCTTTAAAAGGCAATGTTCATTTCACTCACTATGAAGGCTCATTCTGTAATTAAAATAATCTGCAAAACTTCCTACTGGACAGTTAAGGTATCTACTACTGATCTACAACCTAGCTATAGAACAAAGCAGCAGAGTGAACTCGACACCAGGAAATTAGGGACCTGGCATGGATCATTTAATACTGTTAATTTTTTGCATGTGGAGCACAACCACAAAAAAGTAACATGGCAATAAGATTCATTCAACTTCCACAGGCAGCATGCAATAGAAAAGGGCAACCAAAGGGCCATGCTCAGGCCTCTCTGAATGAGAGGATCCCCGTCTCCATGCAGAACGGGAGCACAGGTCCCGGATCTGGCTCAGAGACCTGTGCAGGGCAAAAGGAGGAGCTCTCACCTCTGCACACTCTACTGGCCAATGTTACTGCAATCCAGAAACAGAAATCTGTGGAGGGAGACTGAGTTAACACGTTACCAAGTCACCCTAGATGCTCTGGGAGTCCTATCTTTTCATGAGCGATTCTCTATCACGTACATCTACTTGTCCCCTCTCCATATTTTTCCAAATCTATATGGAACTGAAAATCTTCTACAATCATGACGTTTGAGGTGTTTTTACAGACTTCCTGTTAACTTTTGGAAAATTTGCTGTAAAGTGGAAGAAAAGCAACAAAGAGTTGCACTAGTAGTTTATTGCTTGGAAGGACTGTCGTGGTTTAGCCCCAGGCAGCAGCTCAGCACCACGCAGCCGCTCGCTCGCTCCCCCTGCCCCGCTGGGATGGGGGAGAGAAGCGGAGGAGTAAGAGTGAGAAACACTCCTGGGCTGAGATAAGAACAGTTTAATAATTGAAATAAAGTAAAATAATAATAATAAAAATATAATAATAATAGTAATAATAATATCCAAAGCAAGTGATGCCCAATGCAATTGCTCACCACCCGCCGACCGATGCCCAGCCAGTCCCCGAGCAGCGATCGCTGCTCCCCGGCCAACCCCCCCAGTTTCTATACTGCCCATGACGTCACATGGTATGGAATGACCCTTTGGCCAGTTCGGATCAACTGTTCTGGCTGTGCCCCCTTGCAGTTTCTTGTGCACCTGGCAGAGCATGGGAAGCTGCAAAGTCCTTGACTGGCATAAGCAGTACTCAGCAACAACTAAACCATCAGCGTGTTATCAACATTCTTCTCATACTAAATCCAAAACACAGCACTGTGCCTGCTACTAGGAAGAAAATGAACTCTATCCCAGCCGAAACCAGGACAAAGACATTCTTTATATGGAAGATTTTCTGCAAGTTGCTAAGGTTTTTAAAATAGCCTGTAACACTGTTGCCTTTTGGCATTTCCACAACAGTTACATAAACAAGCTGATAATGTAACAGTGTTAACGATTACACAACTCCACTGAAACCAGACTTAATCAGAACAGCTTTGTGTATTCAACACCAATGATAAACCCCTATAATATCTAAGTATATAATCTGTGCCTGCTTTCCCACCATTACAGGCAAATATTTTTATGTGAAGAAATCTCTTTGTGATAAAATGGTTTTTAGCTGGAGTAAGAATCCATGCTTGACTTCCAGGCTTCACTGACTAGGCAGATATGACCTTCTCCCTTTCTTCCTTCCAAAGTAAGTACTTCTCTATTTGGTGAAACAAAAGATTGAGCAGAATAGGAAAATAGTCTACTCTCTAATTCATTGTTGTGCAACTCATTGAACTTTAAAAACCACCATGGATTAAAGTCCCCCCCACCAGCCCAGATGACAACATGTCTGTAATTACAATGTAGATTTAACTCCTAAAATATCATTAAGTCTTCTGTAAATCTTCTTTTCTTCAAACACTGGTTTCCTTCAAGAGAGATTTAGAGTTTGCACTGAAAAATGCTATGAGAAGTCTTGGAATATCTCAAAACACTTCTTTTTATAGCTATAAAAAAATAATCTACAGTAAAACACTTCTTTTTATAGCTATAAAAAAAAATCTACAGTACATAGGTTTTTTAAAGAACAATTTTGGAAAAATCCTGTATCTCTCTGTAATTAAAATATAGTAAATCTTTCAGAGCTATTTTCTTGTGGGCCATTTAAACACATCACTGGCTTCTTTGATTTTGAAGAGCAGAACATTTCTTAATATCAGACCCTACCATTGGCAAATATCTCTCTTACACATTATTACCTTTCTTCAGAAAAATAAATCCCAGGTCTCATTTCACTATATGAAATAGAACTACTCATTCCGGAGGAGAAAAAAAATCCACCTTAATAGCGCACCAATCACAATATGTGTGTTTGCACAGCAGGTTGTTAATATTTAAGATACAAAATAATGCAGAATTTAATAGTTTAAAAATTTTTCACATTTGAACATCTGTAAAACCAATTAAAACTAACAGTAATTTTTCAAATTACTTATTAATTTATAAGCAGTGAACTTCCACTCTGACATAAGAGGAAAAGAAAAGGGAAAAAAAACCCCACCATCATATTTTGAATTAATGATTTAGAAATTTTAAGACACTGCTTAGCAAATGTAAGTGTAATGACTTAAATTTCTTGCCTTTTTCTGCAAACTATCATGTCTTTTTGACTATTGTCATCAACAGTGTCTTGTTTTTAAAACTTCCTATAGAGAAAGCATCACTAATGAAAAACAATGAACTACTTTTTTCCCTAATATCAATGAGTTTCTCACAATTGAACTGAATTTGTTCCTCCTAATCTGAATGGTTATACACTATTTTTGTAAGAACAGATGCTTCAGTTGTTTCCCAGTGATCACTTTCTCTGACCTAAATTACTTAGTTCTTTGCTACTGATCATGGTTACTACAGAATTTGTCAAGTATTTTTCATTTAAGTCTGAAAATCTCAAAATAGTCGGTAAAGCATTCCCCATATCCTCGAAATAGTCCTATGTGTGAGAGATTATCTCAGGGTTTTTATCACAGGTTTCTTCCTACACAAACTTTGCACTGTATTTGGTTTGCCCAGCATCCCTGAGCACCTGCACGCTCTAAGCACAAGGGAGAAGTCCATTTCCAAAACTGATAGAGCAGGAATGAAACTGTCAAATACCTGTGAAATGCATTTTTACAGCAGAAAACAATTTGGTTTTATATTACCAGTGTATTTCAAATGAAATTTACAAGTAGCACTTTTAAAAGTACAAAGTGCTAATTTAAGAGAATGTATATGGACCCACAATAGTTTCCAGCAGTAGGATTCCACGTATTAGCATAGCAAAAGTCTTCTTAAAAATAGAAATAGATTGCATTAATTTGCTCAGTCTTGTATGTGTCCTGCAGTAAATTAATAAATGCAACCATCCTTTTGTTTTCCCATTCTCTTACACAGCAGCAAGATTGGTAATGTCATTAATACAACCTCTTCCTGATGAAGGAATGTGCTTAGACAACGTGTTTATTGTAACTTCTTTCATCCAAAGTACTTTCATGTCAGCTGAGACAGATTTCCTATCAAGCCAACTGCGTCATAAATCCCTTATTTCTAGTACTATTCCTGTACATCTCAAGAGTTTATATGAAAATACACAAGTTAAATTCTTATCAGTCTTAAAAGCAGTGCTATTCTATATTTACTGGTGAGACTGATTTAAAAAGAAAGTGATAAAATAAGGATAACATTTTCCGAAGTTCACAGGCACCCAGCTGAAATCCAATACTCGAGGGCCACGTAGAAACTTAAGGGGGTCAAAATCATAATTTTCCTGGAGAGACATGGTCAACATGTTCTAACCAAGGTACTTGAGACACACAGATTGATACACATCACAAAATGCTGCCTTATTTATAGGAGTTGTAGATGCAATAACTCCTTATATTACTTCACAGCAATGCTCAGTATGTTTCCCTTTGTTTGAAACACACTGCCAAAGATATGAAAATGTAATAATGGGTATCTTCCAAGTAAAATAATTCTATCAAGCAATCCGACATGGTCAGCTTCCCCACCTTTAAAAAAAATACAAATAAAATACAAATAAAACTACACCCTGGTTTTGTTTCCAAAAGATAAAACTGTAAAACATTTTTTTTTTGTACACTAAGGAAATCGTAGTTATTAACAATGTGTCCCAGCATAATTTCCAGTGAATGACAAACACTCATTTTAATGATACAGACATTTTTCTCACTTTAGCTTGTGAAGCAATAGTTTTTATTTCCTAGCTTTCAAGGCTTATACAATACATTTTCCTTCTCCAACATATAAACTTGTAGAATGTAATGAAATGTGGGATTACAAATACCAATGCTTTCTCACACATGGGAAGGAGAGAATCAAGTCCTATAAAATAGGTTTCATATTTTCTGAGTTTTATTTGCCAAATATCAACAACTTTGATGTGTAAAGAAAACATAACAGAGAAGCATTTTTAAGTAGGTCAGTTCTTACATTTACTAGGAAACAAAGTTTTCCTTTTTAGTGGCATGTTTTAGTCTAAATTGGAAAGCTATAAGTAACGTAACAGAACCAAAATAAAGCAGATGAGGCATATCTCTTGGTGGATGGTCTAGCTGGATTGCTACATGAATTTTCTGATCCTTGCACCATATATTGTTTAGGAACTACTCAGAAAATAAAACTACATTAAAAATTTTGTTAAATTTTTAAGTAACTAAATTTAAATTCAAACCCAAAAGCTGGAATATTAGATATGAGTAGAAATCAATTATCACTCTCTGTAAATACAAGGGTCTCATGATTTCCTGATCCAAATGAAATTTCTGGAATGTAGTCATTGGTATTAGAAAAACAGAAGGCACCAAAGTCTTTCATAAATAGAAGTTACTTTTGTCATTTATTAATGTCTAATTTGTATTTAAAAAAACAAAACAAAACAAAACAAAAAAACAAACCAACAACATCCCTGATGGATGAAATAAGATTCTCTTTGGGAAAATCAGCATGCATGAGGCACACTACCTACTTCAGTATAGATAACATGGAATCATTATCAAAACAGCTTGGCAAAAATGCTAAAAATATAAAGATCCTCTCTCTGGAGTTGCTTATCTGATAGAGGCTTGTTAGACCTTACTGAATGCCCATTGATGAATACGTATTAGAGCTTCAAGAAGTATAGTGCGTGCCAGCGATGCAGTTGGCACTGCACTTAACCAGAATGCAGAGTCCTCTCTTCATTTTGATGGACCACCTCTACATTACACTGCTTTCTAAATACAAGTTATCCCTACCTGCCATCCAGATGTGGTAGTCATTTAAAAATCTTCTGTCAGTTAAGCACTGCGTGTTTATGCTTGAAAAATAATTCAACTCAAGGATTTGCCAGAAAATGGCCTACTAATACCTTAGGCATGTATCAAAAAGCATCAAAACCCGTGTTTGTTCAAGGAATTAATATTGATATTGATGATCTATGCATCTGAAGGCTGGTGTTCACTATTCACATTAGCTTTTCAAAATAATTTAGAAGAAACAAGCATCTTGGAGAGGTTTTTTTTACATAAACAATGCTGAGATGTTATAGAAATATATCAAACATTCAGCAACATCTGCAGTTCGTTTGTGTCTTTTCAGATAATAGCCTCAGACCCTTGACATATTAGATGGGTTTGGAAATAAAAGTAAACATTCAGATAAGACAAAGAATAAAACTGACAACCAAAAGAGCCAGAATCAAACACAAGACTGATATTCTTGACTTGAACAGAGAAGGGTACAGCACAGAAAGAGACAGGCTCTTTGTTTTTCTTTTATCCACTGCTTTTAACAGCCGATTCCTTTGTCTGGCTTTGTAACACTCTATGGTGGCATCTGTAATTGAGAAAAATCATAGAGCTTGAAGGGACTTTCAAAGGTCATCTAGTCCCTTCCCTGTAGATCAACTCTAACTATGTTACAGATGTTTGTCTAACCTTTTCTAAAAGTTGCCAGGAATGGTAAGCAAACTATACCAATGCTTCAGCATCTTCACCACTAAAAAAAAAAAAACCAAAACCAACTTTTCTTCATATGAAATCTGAATCTCTCTTACTGCAATTAACCCCCACTATTATTTACCTATGAAGGATAAACATGGGAAATACCTTATTTCTTTTCTCTGAGAAAAAAATATCCAACTTTACTTTTTCTATTTGAAGACTCTTACCACATTCCTGCTTCATCTTATCCTCTTGAGCCAGAATAATCACAGCTCCTTTAATCTTTCCTTCTGTCATGTCTCCTACTATACTTGCTATTTTCTTTTGACTCTCCCAAATGACTCTTGGAGTGTCAAATCTGGACAAAGACCTCCAGCTGAGCCCCTGTGACAGCTGAGAGCAGAAAAAAGGTTACTTCATGCGTCCAGTAAAACACAAATTCATATTCTTATGTGCCACAGTACAGGTCGCCTTGCTGGTAATAACATGCCATAATTGATTGTGTTTAGCTTGAAAGTCAGAAGCAGTCCTCAGACTCTCCCACCCAAAGAGCTGCTATCTAGACAATTATTCTTGTCCCAGCGGAAGACCTAACCCTTTTAACAGATTACAGCAAGTTCATTTTGAATTACAACCCCGACTGACTTGCAGTTTCTTCCAGCATTATGTCATGCACAAAATGAGTCTGTATACTCCCTTCTCTATCTTCCAGTCATCTATGATGGTATCGCATAACAGGGCTCAAGGTAACCCCATTTAGTTTACCCTTCCATTTTGACAGTTGCTAACTGGCAATTCCTCTCTAAATTGAGTTTACTCTTCAGTTTTGCATTACTCAATTTTTAAACTTTATTATTTACAAGACTTTGATTAATCTCACAGAATCACTTTTCAGCCAATGCTGTAAGTGTGGAAAATGTCATTTAGCATTATAAAGCAGAGAAAAATCAGTACCTTTAAATTGCATTATTATAACTCTGAAAAAAAGGATTAAAATTGTCTAACCTTGTATTAGTGTCTGCTGGAGTGCTGTGTGCAGCTGGGGGCTCCCTGGTAAAAGAGAGACATGGACATACTGGAGAGAGTCCAGCGTAGGGCCATGAGGAGATTAAGGACTAGAGCATCTCTCATACAAGGAGAGGTTCCGAGAGCTGGGACTGTTCAGCCTCAAGGGGCAAAAGCTCAGCGGGGGATCGTGTGAATGTGTATAAACACCCGATGAGGGCAGTAAAGATGGTGGAGCCAGATCCTTCTCAGTGGTATCATCCAGTGACAGGACAAGAGGCAATGGGCGCAAACTGAAACATAGGAAATCAACTGCACATAAGAAAAAGCTTTTTTTTGTTTGTTTGTTTACTGTGAGAATAGTCAAACATGGCAACAGGTTGCCCAGAGGGCTTGTGGAGTTGCCATCCTTGAAAATCTACAAACCTGACTGGACATGGCCCTGAACGACCTGCTGTGGGTGACTGCTTTGTGAGCAAGGGTGTTGGACTAGATGATCTCCAGAGGTCCTCCAGTATTCAACTACTCTGTATTTCTTTTTTTTTTTTTGAGTTCTTAGTGGGTTGATAATTTTTATTAGCCTCTGAAATTGTGGCTCTCTTTTAAGAAAAGAATGCATTATGGGTATTTCTTATTAGTAATAACATTTTAATCAGGACCAATTTTGTTTAAGCTAAGTACAGTCAAAGATATTGCAATTAAAGACAACTGCAAAATTGTCACTTATTTGATAATCAGTAATATTTATAATTAATGTTCTGTTCAGATATTAGGTATGACCCACATACAAAAAAACAAACCAAAACAAAAAACCCTTGTAAGTAGCTGAGCGGTATGAAATCAACTTTCATTATTAAGCAGCTTCTTGTTACTTTTGCTGAATTAAAAAAAAAAAAAAGCAAAACATTTTATATTCATCTATATCCATGTAATCTTATTGCCAATTGGAGTTGTTGCAATTTATTCCTTAGTAAGATACACTCGGTTACCTTTTTAATGTGTCTGAATAAAGACTGAAGAAAAACTTTCAGTACCTGAATCATAAGCAATTAACTGTTACAATGACCACACTTCACTGAAGTTTGAGAAACAGCCTTTACATTAATGAAAAGGTATAAACTAAGTTAATATTTGAGAATACTAGCAGGCACTACCGCACTCTAGCTGGCAGGTTGGGGAAAGCAAATGTTGCCTGGTATTCAGCATGTCCTGTTCTGAGCCCCCAGTCCAAAAGAGATGGCCCAAACTGAAGAGTCCAGTAAAGCGCCGTGGAAGGGGTTCAGCTCAGGGACCTATGGTGAGGTGAGACTGAGGGCATTAATTGGGCTTCTTTATTCCAGGATGAGGAGGCTAAGCCAGGGGGATCCACCTGCAATCAGCCACATAATGGAGAGCATTACAGAAGGCAGAGACACGCAGCAAAAAGCAAGAGGTGATGGTCGCAGGTCTCTACAAGGGACAGTTGGGCTGGGTACAAGAGAAAAGGTAAGTGTCAGACCACTGGCCTTGAGAGTCTGTCTGCATTCTCAGTTCTTGGACTTTTTCAAAACTTGCTTGGAGAAGGCCATGAGCACCCTGAATTTACTTTTAAAATTTTATGAAAATAAATTGAATGGGCATAGCTTTATTTACATTAATCTTGGTATTTAGCCCTGGTTTGAGACGGAGGCTGAAGTGAGGGACCTCTACAGGTCATCCCAACCTAATTTTTTTCTCCAATTCCAGCAACATGATGCTATATAATCAGATATCTATTTCTGAAATACTGAAGTCTCTGCTGTATTTGAGATTCCTCTTTGAATCTTAGTGATTTTATGGTTTACTTTCTATTTTGAAGCATTTGCATTGAAATTAATACACATCTTACATTCTTTTTACAATACATTCTTCCATACCACATCTCAGCAGGGCCATTATATTTAAATATAGCATATTATTTCTGTTTCAAAACTTTTTTAAAAAAATCATGCATACTTCTTTAAGGTTTCTCCTCTATTCATTTATTCTTGATGAAATGAGCAAGAATCATAAATTCATGTCTTTTTATTTTACCTTTCAAGGTATAATGCATCATTTAAAAAGGAAATATAGCTCTAAAAGTTGCTGTTAAGGACCATAAAGCAGAGAAATAATATGTAGTTCCTTTGCAAGGTTTTTATCTTAACAGCTTTACTAACTGTGACATTTATCCTGCTTAACCTCACCAAATGTACCCTAGGGAAATGTCAACAGAGTCTTGTGGTTTTAATACAAATGAATTATCAAAGAGTTTGAATAATGTAATCATCTTAATGTATTCAGTTTTTATAATGAACATCTGTTATGGGGATAGAGAAGCAAAGTGACTGGTTAATGTAACAATTAAATAAACAATTAAAGGTAAAAATTGATAAAACTCATTTTACAATTTTAACTATTTAGAGTAACAACCTCAAGTAACTGTCACTGCAATATTCCTTACATCCTTTATTTCTGTTGGATACAATTTTTCTTTGATGGAATTCGTATATGCTTTCTAGATGCTTGTTATGGGTATAATCCTGTTTACAAAGACAGCTTGTTCCCTGGATAGAAATCTTCTCCCTTGAGTGATGCATATTTGTGTTCTTAAAGTTCCTGCCAAATCTCTTACTTTACATGCCCATAATCCTTTTGCAGTGTATTTTCTGTCAACTCCATTTATTAAGAGGGTTGTTTTCAAACATCCTGCTAGCATACATTACAGTAATTCTACTCTCATGGGAATACATTCTCTAATTATCTAGATGGTCTAACAAATGCCTCTGATATTTACTGCTATCATATTTTATTCTGGCATTATACTTTATGACCTGAATATAAATTTGGAAAATCTACATGAATGATAAGTAATTTGGCAGTCTCCTCTTTTGAACTACATTTTATGAGTAATTCCAAGAAATCATGAATATTTTTTTTAAGGAAATCATGCCATCATTTATGATTCAGAAAATAAATATCCTCAGTTTTATCCAAGTTCCTGAATGACATTTCACTCATTCTCCATGCTCTGAACCTCGTTCATATGCTGTGACCAGTTTGTTCTTTTGCTCCTGAAATGCAGACATTTGAATATACTTTAGGCACATTTGTCAGCTTGTCATCACACATCCATATAGACAGGACGTTTTAGGTCCTGAGTATGCAAATCTAGGGTATTGAAATGATACTCAGACATCCCTTGCCAGGCTGGTTCAAGGCTTGATTCATCTGCTTTTGCCTGATGCCATTTGCTTAACAGCTACTATTTGCTGTTCACACTGTTCAATAGTGACAATGCAAGCTGCATTCAGAATAATGTTACAATGAAAGTGAAAGTTATCACATGATTAAGGGTCTTAATTACTCTTAGATTAACCACAGAATCATAGTGACAGAGAGAATTCATGACTTTGACCACAACTTAACTGGAGTTTAACGTATTATATTTTTTACCACTGTTAATAACACTTAGCTTTTAGATTTCTCACTGAAATCCACATCCTCAGTGTAAGCGACTGTGTTTGGTATGTCATGTCTAGGGGGGCTATATACCTCAGAATGGTATTCACAGCTTCTGGTGTACTGACTAGGAAACAAACAAATTGGTTCTATCTGAATTTTGAAGGAAAAGAGGTCTATGCTCTTGAGACTTACGCACTAAGCTCAGGTCTTCAAGGAGTTCTCTGCCCCCTATCAGGATTCAGAAGTTATAACCAGCACTAGAGCAATTGCCCATCTCCTTATTTAGGAAGAATGAGTATGGTAATATACCTTAAAAATCTAGATATGATAACGGTATTTTCTCTTTCTATGTAGAAGTGTTGTAGTCAAAACACACTAGATACAGTAGGCAGGTTCAAATCTGATTTAAATGTACATTTCTAGCTGTTCTAGAGAATATTTTATACCATCCTAAAAATCTTCCTGTGGAAAGCATGACACAAGAAAGTGAAGATTTCAGAAATCACGATTAGGCAGAGTATGATAACTATTTCTGAAAATCAGTGGCGAAGGCCCTGGGAGTGAGGAATCCTGGCTCTACTGGTTGCTCACCCTTCAATAGCCAAGGGAATAGCCGTGCCTCATACATGACAACTCTGAAACCCGGGCACATGGGCAAGTTTTCTCACAGGGAAGATCAGTCATTTCAGTCAAGAGCTCATGTAGAAATTGCTGCTGTCAAAATCACAAGAACATATGCATAATTTTCATTCTTGCCTTCACATTCATCATTACCAAGAAGGATGTAGAGCAGCAAACCCAGATGCCTGTGACTGAACATAACACTCAGTTTACTGTCTGTTGGGTTTGATTACTTAGTTGAGGATGCCCTCACCTGTCTGGCTGATTATGGTTTTCCTTTCACTTCACTGTCTGGTTACCACAATCAACCCTGAATTTTATGGTACTCTGTGCCCCTTTACTTTTCCCCCTATTCTGCCTCAATCCTTTTCAAACCACTGAATCATATAAACCCTTTCAGCCTGACTAGTTTCCCTAGGGGAAAATAACAATATGCTTTTCTCAGGATCTTCTATGCAATTTTCTGCAATTTTCTTTTCCCTATACCCAGATTATGTTGAATTCTTTTAGGAATGGTGACACTAAGGTCACCCAGCGACCTGCATCTATTTCATGTGATGCTGGGGACAAGGGATTCTGGATATCAGGTATCGTCTGAACGGAGGTGGTCTTTCCTTTTGGGTATCAGGGACCTGGTCTCACCTAGGGCAAGATGTGAAATAGAGGTTAATCTGTGGTTTAGTACTAGCAATCTTGTGTATGAAAAGAGACCAGAATTTAGATAAATCTTCCTGGAGCACTTGGAAGCACTAGCTGATTGTTGTCTCTTCACATTCAGGCAGAAATTGGAAGGATTACATTTCTTGACATAAAATGCCTATATTCTGCCCCAGTTATACTTTAAATGCCTTTTGTGAACTAAGCCTTGGTCTTTTAAAATTAATTATCTTTAATTACCAGATTCATTCTTCTGTACTCTGAAAATTGTCACTTCATTTGCTTTGTTCTAATATTTGCTTACCTTCCCAGTTAAACATGACTTTTCATAAAGAAATTCTCAGTTGTACAGCAGGGTATTTCTAGCTAATTTCCTTAATACCCAAAGGATGCATATAATCTGGACTTTGAGAAATGAGTATTAATTTTTTTTTTCTGTATATTCCCTCCTTTGATCTTAGTTATTTTTACAAGGTCAGTTCTAAGCATATCTTCATAAATTTTCAGATACCTCCTCTAATTTCATTTTCTGTGTCCTTCAGCATTAGCAGTCAGAGGTAAATGATAACCCAGATTTTTTTTTCCATGCATTATTTTCCACTTCCCAAAGATTTCACTGCTGTGTTCCCTGGAGTTTAATTTTGCATGCCAGAAACCAAGATTCCTTTGACATAAAACTATCTCTCCAAATCTCGCCTTTGCATGGCTCCTTGCGTTATTCATTTTCATTAGCATTCCATCTATATGAACCAGCACATTAGATTTCAGTAATGCACAGAAAAATCACAGTTGGTGTCACCCACTTTGCTTCTGCAGTCTACTATTTCTGTTTGTTTCTTCTTTTTCCATACATCCATTTTAATACATTAACATAGAGCGTCCACTTTTCTTCTAATCTGATTTCTGTCTCAGATAATACATTTCTGAGGAAACTGAAATTGCCTTGCACATTTTAGCTCAGGTGCCGCTCGAACTCTGCTCCCCTTCACCATCCTCTCTCCCCCAAAATAGGCCTTGAAGGCATTACGGTCCATGCAGATCATGAAATAGACTGCTATTCAGAAAAGATTTGTCGCTGAAAGTGGTAACTATTTGTCCTGGTAAGTTTTGTGTGCCTTTGTGCTTTGCTTTTCAGCGAGTGCTTTAAAGGCAGAGGGAAAAGGATCTCCAAGATTTTGACAATGACAAGTATATCCATTAAAGATGAATTAAATTATTTTAATGCTTGAAATTAAAAAGAATTCAATATTTTAGGTTATATTAAAAATAATAATAACTTGGTGGTAATATTTGGTATAATGGATATAAGAAATATATTGAATAATGGCAGAAAATCCAAGAAGTCTATCTGTGATAATGAGTCTGTAACTTTAATTGACATTCAAATCTTGTTTAAACATTGGCCTATTGAACTGTAAGTCTCTCTATTTAATTGAGTTTAATGTTAAAATAGAAAAGATATTTTAATTTTACATGTGGCCACTAAAAAAAAACTAAATTAAAGTGATAAGATCTGAAATATCAGGGAATTTAGCATCAAGTTTTTCTTAACTCAGTAAAATTGATTCTACAAGGCCTAGTCTTTTTGAGGACCTGATTACCTATATATGATTATAGTGCTGCCAAGACTAAGAAAGCAGGGAAAGTGTGAGCATCCTTCTTCCGAAGTAGGCCTAATAATGATTTGGCAGAAGAAACAGCTTTATCTTTACAAAAAGTTTCCCTTACAAACTTTTTTTTTTTTAAAAAAAAACTTACGGAGTTATCCAAAGTTCATCCCTTAATATTTTTAAGAAGTCTTCCCTATAAAAATATTCACCATTCCCCAAATTATTCAATACTCCTGGATTCTATACACACTTTTCTTCACAAATAAGGTGTCTTCGAAAAGCAGACATACACCTACTGTGTAAATACACAGAGCATCATAGAATGCATGAACCTCTGTTCAATAAATTGTTTGGAAAATGTTCTTTGAAATATCGTACAGCTTTTGTTACAGTGTTAGATAAAAGAAGATAAAACAAACCCTATTCTATGAAATTGCGTATAAGGGTGTTTCAGTTTTACATTAGAAAATTGATCAGTCACTTAAGGTTCTATGGACATTTAAATCATTTTGACCAACAAAACTTTTAAGAATGCAGGTGTTCTACTCTGTCTCCCACAGAAAGCTGGACTTAATTCCAAGTCCTTCTCTTTGTTTTGTCGTAGTATTTCCTAAGATACATGTGAAAAAGTACAGAAATTTGTCTTGCCGCTGAAATTGCTCCATTGCCTGCTTATATCTTTTTCCATACCCTTCCCTGGTATACCTCACAATCCTGTTAGTCATAGCAGAAGTTTTGGATGCAGAATGACAGGCTCTCCTTGGTCTAGCAAGTTGTTTGGTTTTTTTTTTTTTCTTTTCTTGACAGACTTTTGTTTTAAAAAAATTACCCAGCACATTTGTTCACAGGTTGGTAATTCTACTCAGTTATTCTGTTTACCAAAGCCGCTGTGCGCCAGCTTGTGTCCTGACTTCTCATACACTTGTCTCGCAACCGGAAAGGTCAAAACAGAGATCAGCCTTTGGGTTACGTTTTTTCTTCTCAAATGGGAATCTATCAGAAAGGACTGATATGATTTTTGGATTTGGCACTTCAGAGGTTTGTAACTGATTTGTATGAAATTCAGTCACTTAACTCTTTAATGACTCACTCCTAGTCGAAAAATTTACTAAAAACTGAGGGATAGAGCACTCAAACTCTCCAATGAAACCGGAAAATATTGCAAAGGATTATTGTATTTTTGTGCACACAGCGCCTATCACGCACACACACACAAACCCAATAAAAACCCCACACCTCTTGAATTCAGCAACACTGTGACTATAAGTAGCCCAGCAGAAGGATCAGGGTAAAACCCTTCACATCCTAACACCAAGAGGCCTGGCTTGCTAAAAAAAAAGGATGTCATAGTTTCTATCAAGAAATTGATTTACGATACAGAAACAAACACACAAAACTTCCATGCATTTCAGAGCCTACTTTTTAAGAGGGAAACTGAACACCATGAACAGCAGTCTCAAAACAAACTATTTTCTGACCATTATTAAAATCAGGCAGAATTAAATGTTCATATATATTAGATTAGAGAATATATAATCAATACATTCTATTCTCAATACCAGATGTTCTTTTCTTCTGAAAGCCTAAAATTTGTCAGTAAAGAGATGAAACTTTCTTCTCAGTCACTGATAAACAGATAATTAGAAGCAAACTAGGCTTGAAATCAGATTATATACTTTTACAAGAGGCTGTATACCTAAAGAATTATAAACTAATTGCAGGGGAAAAAAGGTAGGCTTTAATTTGCTGAAGCACAGGATGAGGCAAACTTTCAGAGACTAAGCTTGAAATGAGAGCCTTTTGTAGTACAAAAACACGATGAGACAGCCTTTCATAGCATTTCAAGCTTTTCCATAATGTATTGTCATTGTAGCCAAAGAACACATCATATATGATAGTTTTCACACAGTTTTGAGTAAGAACCTCAAACAGATCAAAACAAACTTTCAAGTTGCTTTGTGGTTTGTAAATATATTTAGAAATTACTTTGTATCATAAACAATAGCACTCTAAGCACTTCAAAAAGAAAGCTGTGAGTTATGTTACCTAACAAAAGTAATGTTATTTACCAAGCATAGTTTACAACACTTACAGTGGATAGAAACATCTATGTAAACAGCACAATACTGGAATGACTTTGTAAAGCATACTTGTACAACAACCATATTGATTAAAGTTACTGCTGAATTTTCTATTTCATTGCTTTTAGTTCTCTTAAAATACTGAAAAAAATTATTGAATTGTCTCAGCCCAGGGAATATGTGACTTGTTAAATATTTGAAAATATATAAGTATTAGACTGCACAAACCTCATAATTTCCTCTGATGAATAACTTAGGGGAAATAAAACCCAAATCTTCCTGATGCTGTTACTCATCATCCTCAGAACAGTCACCATTTAAAAGCTGCACGTTGCAGTTAAATGTATGGGCAAATGCTGGCAGTGAAATGTATCACTAAAACATGTCGTATGTGGAACATCAAATGAACAGCTTATTGCAGGAATCGCGTCTAAGGGAGACAAAGCCAAGGCTGACACCAAGGGAGGTAGTGCCAAATAAAAGTGCTACATAATCCCAAGAAGACTCAGATGAAGAAAGTCGTTTAAGTTACGTATCTACCTGATCAGTAAAGAACAGTGAAATTTCCATCGATTATTCCATTTCCATAGTGTCTACTTGCTGCTTTAATGCACCACTGCTCAAGCAGTCTGTTCTCATGACTCTGATTTAACAGCAGACTAGTCTCCAAAGATGCTACAACCCAAAAATTGTCACTAATTGGTGGAGTAATTTAGGAGCTAGATTGAAAAAGTTGAGCTTTTTATATAATGACATTTGGAAAATGACAATGAGAAGTATTTTTTTCACTGGAATATTTTCATTCTCTTAGGACAAATGTCAGCATGTCACATTGACAGAAACGTACAACGTAACTCATTTAAGGTATGTGCAAGAGCGCAAAGTGCTTTTCTTTATTAAAAATTTTATAGAAGCTTATTTTTTTCCATTATGACCAGATCCAAATCCTTATTTCATTTCATGACAAATGTTTGAGGAATTTGCACTCTTAGATTCCCCTAAATGCTGTTGAAAGATACTGTGCTAGCCATATAATCTTTATCACTGCTATACAGGGAGGTTTTATTCATTTTAAATCATACAGATCCCAAAACAATAATCCAAAAGGCAGACTTAACTGAGTTCCCTTGGAAGCACACCACTCGGATTATTTTCTCTAAATCTCTAAGGCCATTAGCAGAAACCTGATAAATGAGAAATAGTACTGAATAAAAAGAATGTTACTGCAAGGCTATAATTTCATTTTATAGAATTTTTCTAATACTTTAAGTTTTAATAGCACCAAGATTAACTGAGTCATACTTCATTATGTTACTTTGCTTCAAATATTTGACCTCTTTTGATTTCATTAATGGAAAGCATTCTTCTTTTCTGTGAACACTGTTATCATTGTTATTTTATAATACTTTTTCTAGCTTTTATACTTCAACAACGTGCACATAAACTGTACAAATAATTACCAGTTTTAGTTTTGTCATTTGGAATACTGGTGGATACTGCTGGATATTCCAAATTTCACAAATCAATAACTACGTTTATAACAGAGGTGTACATTCATCAAAGAAAAATCACATATTCTCAACTATTCTTGGTTCAGCAGTTCTGTGTGTATACACACAGACAACAAATATGCCAAACTAATGAAAAACAAATCTAAACAAACACCTCCTTTCAAGTCCTTGCATAATCCTTCTTGTGCAAAACAAATATGTACCAGGAGCAGCTCCAAAAATCTCCCATTACTTTCCTTTATCAGCATAACTCCATTTTGAATATTCATTTGTAAGGCATACTTCTCTTTGTAAGCAATACTCCCTAGTCCTAGCGGATATCAGACTACATAACAGGGTTCCCGCTATAATCTAGTAATTCTTGACTTTTACCAGGTGGCACTGGGACAAGTGCTTTCTCTGATTTTCTCCCTCTTTTTTCTGACTGTCTCAAAAAATGGTGGCAGATAACTATTTCCCTAGGCTTGCAAGGATGGAGGTGGCTGCTGAACCTGGCCTGTGTCCAGCTAATGTAAATCAGACAGTTTACACAAACAAGCCCATTAATGACTGAAGAAAAATTTCCAGTGTTTTCAATGGAGGGCACTATGTGCCCAAGGGACTCGGATTTTTGCTCCCTACTCAACATTGTGTCCTCTACTCAACATATTTAGCCCAGTATAGTTTAATTTGAGGTTCACCTTTGAAAGAGGGATTTCCATCCTTGTCTATTTGAAGAGTTTTTTATTAGAAAAATACATAATTTTGCCATCTCATGTATTAATAGATTTATTTTTCCTAAAATTTGCTCTGTTTTTAAGGTCTTCCTAATAATAAAACCTAAAACATAAACATGTCTTATCTTAAAAATAAAATTGCTTGGTCAAATATAGATTTACAAAATACTTATACATTCCTTTTCTACCACAGCCATAGTAATTAGGGATTGGACAGCATTTAATTAGCTTGTCAAGTCTAACTACAAGCTCTTACATATACGTTTTTTTCTTCAAAAGAACTGTATCAAAATTTTATAATCTGCCTCTTCAAGGACTGAACCTTCCTACTGAAAACAAATTATTTTATTCCTTCTGGAAATGTGAATCATGTCCTAAATCCCATGCCATATAAATAATACCTCCTGGACACAGACAGATCAAACATAAAAAGTCTAAGCCTTAATCCTCATCCCCAGACAATGCAAGCAACTTTAGAAAGCAAACCTATCATGTGTCTGAAAAAGGCTTGTTCTGCTCCGAAGTCAGCAATACACGACCATCACTGAATACTGTTGTTGCTTCCATACCAGTTTACCCTTCGTTTCACAAAAGGGTACTTGTGGTATCCAACAATGGTGTGCTTGTAACAGCACTACCAAGTTCTTTATAAATTATAATTACATCTGAGCTGCAGAACCGAACTGAGAAAATGCTATTTTCACGTTCTTCATTTATTACTTGAGGATGTACCAAATTGCACACATATACACACGCTTTTCACATGATCTACCACCTTTTTGGAAATAAAATGTGCTGTGTATATTTTGAGCAGCAGAGCTGAACTTTCAGGTAATTTTAGCAGCTTAAAGGCTTTATTAAAACCTCATTAAGAAAAGTAGCAACAATTCCTGACTAACACCATACTGCAAATGAAGAATATTACTGTTCAGAGGTGGATTAATCATGTACAGGGTCTTTAGAAATGCTTAATGCAGTTGTTTTTTGCTTGAGAATCATTCTTGGCATGCCAGTGCTCCATTCCATATCACATTCTTCAGTAAGACAATGAATAATCTTTACCTAAAGAGCAATTAGAGATCCCTAATTTCAACTCTTTCATTTCCCTTAATTAGAGAAAGTACCAAGGGCAGAAAATATAGGCAAGCCCCAACTGCCATTAACAGTAAATGAGATTTGTGTAAGTAACTTATTTGAAACTTAAATCTCTCCACCTGCACTGCATATGTCTGCTACATAATTAGTTTATATGTTTTTATAGATGCCACATAAACTCCTATTTCTCCATAGGTGAAAAGTCTTTCCCTCTTTCGGGACCATAAACAAAGTTGAGAAACACCCATCAAGCAGTTCCTGTGGTTCTACTCTCCTAAGAAGAAAAGCTGACCCAAACACCACGTTTTGAAAGCTGCTGTCCAGACTGCAGGACCCACTGCATGCTGTGTCCAGCTCTGCCCCTATGTCCCTCTGTCCCTGATTTTCTCCCAGAGGAAATGCACACATAGGCATGCTCTGAAACTACATCAGAAAAATGTAGGATGTACTCGCAGGTCCTCAGTTCAGCCACATTCTTTGTAAACCATACAATCACTTTTTACCTCGCTAGCAAGCTTGATTTTGCATAGAAGGAATTTTTATATCCTAATTTTATAGTTTTCAGAATACAATATGACATAGGGGAACAGCAGCTTAACAAATTTCATAAATATAAATGCTTATAACAAACAATGTCACAGAGCTTTGAATCTTATAACTTTGTCTTCTCTACTGTTAGCTGGTAATGTGCCTGTAAATGCATAAATTCTAAAGTTTAAATTTTTACATTTTCCTTATTAAAGGTTATTAACAGTATGTGACCCCATGTAGTAATATAACATGATCCAGCCCTTTCTTTAAAGTGATTTGTTGGATAGACTAAAGAAAATCTAGTTATTAGCAAAAAAAAGTCTTCTTTTTTTTTTCCCCAGATCTTTTAAAAGGCTTTGTAATTTTCAGAGAAAATCTGCAGTCCTACCTTATGTTTTAACTTTTCTTATTGTAGAACACAAAAGGATGGGAAGATAAATTTTCAAAAGATTTTTCTTGTGGTAATTTCTTACCATACACTGTAGGTGGTAATTCAGAGTGTCTAGACTAAAAATGAGATGTTATCTCAGGGGCTCTAATAAAAACTGTACAGGCAAGTCTGTGCTTCAAAATATTTTTTAAAAGGTAGAAATTAATGCTTCCTAATATGCTGTCATCTTTAACTCTCTTACATTTCTCTGGGGCAGTTATGGACTGTCCTGGTTTTGGCTGGGATAGAGTTAATTTTCTTCCTAGTAGCTGGCATAGTGCTATGGTTTGGATTTAGTATGAATATAGTGCTGATAACACACTGATGTTTTAGCTGTTGCTAAGTACTGCTTATGCTAGTCAAGGACTTTTTCAGCTTCCCATGCTCTGCCATGTGCACAAGAAACTGGGAGGGGGCACAGGCAAGTTAGTTGATCCAAACTGCCCCAAGGGCTATTCCATACCATGTGATGTCATGGGCAGTATAGAAACTGGGGGGGTTGGCCGGGGAGCAGCGATCGCTGCTCGGGGACTGGCTGGGCATCGGTCGGCGGGTGGTGAGCAATTGCATTGGGCATCACTTGCTTTGGATATTATTATTATTATTATTATTATTTTATTGTTACTATTATCATTACTGTTTTACTTTATTTCAATTATTAAACTGTTCTTATCTCACCCCAGGAGTGTTTCTCACTCTCACTCCTCCGCTCCTCTCCCCCATCCCAGCGGGGCAGGGGGAGCGAGCGAGCGGCTGCGCGGTGCTGAGCTGCTGCCTGGGGCTGAACCACGACAGACACGCTTGCTCCAGCAGAAAGAACTGCTGCCTGTCCCCCACCTACCTCCTTGTCCATTTAAGAAAATTATAAAAATACTATGTATTAAAAAGTCAAATTCTGCCACTGCAAAAGACTGGTAAAATATGAATTCACGAATCATGCCTAGAATTCACAGACAGGAAAAGAACAAACTTTTGAGATTACCTCAAAAGGGTGAATCCTTCTCATGGAGTTACATGGTAATCTTTTAAGCTGTTTATTCTCCTCTTCATTATCGGTACGTCTCAATATGTAAAAGTGAAATGATCTCTGGATGCTCTGCAGATATCCTTCTGCAGGTGAATATGTTGGCTCTTTGAACTGTGTATGTTATTTGCCCATTTTCACATACGTCTTTCCCCTGACATCTTAAGCATCAAAGCAGGTTACAGAACAGGTGATCGCTGTCTTAGATCCAGCACAGGTATGAGCTAGTAGGACAACATGAGTATCGGGGGGTTTGGCAGGGTGGGGGGATTGAAACATATGAACACTGCAAATTGTCAGCAATTTATTTCAATGAGCATGTAAAGATGCAACCACAAGATAAAGGGTATAAGACTAAAGGCAAACAAATATCTGCTACAAAAATCTTCCTACACTTACTTTTATAAAATTTAATATAAAAAAAAAATTAACAACATAAAATGGTGCCTTGGATTTTATCATAGTCTGGTTTTTAGTGCTGTTTTTCTGGTGTCTAATTTCTCTACCTGTAATGTTATAGATCTGTCAGTCATGCTAGAGGGAAAAAATGAACAAACAAAAAAACCCCTGATAATACCATAACATAATTGCTAACTCAGAAAATAAGATCTGATTTTGGTGGAAGCTCTGAATACAAAGCTGCTCTAAGAGCTCTACCCTTGGACTACTGTTACAACCAGCAGTACAAACTGCAAATATGAAATAAATTCATCAGCACAGCTTCTCATAGGCTACACCTATTTTACTGCAGTGGGTTAAATTAGAGCTACTCCCATTTCATAAAAATAAAATTTGAGAATTCTACCAAAATATGTCAATCCTACCAAAACAATCTGCTACCTCCCTCGGATGTTATTTGTTTTCACGCTCCTTTTACATAGAAAAATAGTAATGCCACTGACTTCTTACAAGCACATGTCTCTAAAAACATATGATAATATTTACAAAATCAGCCATTTTTAATACAGTTTGGTAGATGAGATATTGTTTTTTATTTCCTAAGGTCTCATTTTGTGTTATGATAGGCAATTAAACAGCTGGTGTATTTCAAACAAAGTCACGGTTGATGAGGTTTCTGTGTAATGTTGTCACAATATTAAACTATACAAACAAACACACAGCAATGGCACCAGTCTTTTTGTAAATTTGGCTCTCTGATAGATTTATAATGTACCCCACAGAATTTCATTTCCTTAAGATTCACTACCATATTTGGATTTCTTACCTGTACTAAACAGTTGCCTCTTGTCTTAAAAAGGCTATCAAGAATGCATTACATACGTCCTTTCCCATACACTTAGAATTTCCTCCTCAAAACAACACCTAACTGACAGGTAGCAGGGATAAAAACAAGTTTAAGTAGCAGATGAAAACACCAGCTCAAGCTACATATATAAAATATTTGCATTGCACAACTTTTCCTAACAGTTATAAAAAATACTTTTTAATTAAATGACCCCGTCAAGCCAAAACATAAATCCACATCATACCCACTGTACTATTGTTTCTGTGCACTTAAACACCAAGGAAATCCTCTCCATTGGCCTTGAGTGTTAGGTGGTCAAAAAACCTAAAACCTGAATATTTCTTTCACTGCAAAGTTCAAAGTCAGTACCTTTCTGTAAAATACTGCTCATGTACATGATGTGCATGCACATTGTTTGTATAGATATTTTTATTTTTAATTTATCATTACGTATGTTATTTGAGAAGATATATTCTTAGAAGAAACATGATATTTGATATCGTCTTGCATGCAATATATAAATAATGTTACATGTTTACTCCACATAAGCATCAGTCACATTGCTGCACACGAATATTCAAGTAGCAGCTTTCACACACAGCTCAGTGGAATACGGGGTTCCTTTGTTTTCTGTGGCTACTTTATAGTCTACAAACAACACATTTTCTGAGAAAGACCCTTATGAATCTGTGCTGTGGTCTCACTTAATTGTAAGAGCTGGCTATTTGCTCCAGGCCTAATTCAACTTAATTTAATCCATTCTAATGAATTTACAACTGTATGGATGGTAGAATGATCAAGTTTTAGGCATGTACTACTTGCCTTCTCTTTATTCACCCATGTGCAGATTTGTTTCGTATGAAAACAGTGTTTATTATCACTCAGCTTATTATATCAGTAAAAACAGCATTACTGCTATGTTCCAAGTTAAATTTTTAAGAGAAAGGTTAAATTCAAACAGACAGTTAGACAACCATTCAAAATACAATTCTTCTAAGCCACTTGAATTCAAAATGGTCTATTGTGTTAATTTCTCTCCGTTGCTGCTCACAGGCTGTTTTACAAGAACTAAAAAACAAAGCCTCTGAACTATATAATAAAAAATGCCTATAACTTTGATCTCATTCCACTTTGACAGTCTTGAGAGTTAGCTCTTAAGAAAGCCAGGCAAACTTCTGTCAAAAAGAAAAGATATCAGGATGGAGAAATGTCTCTAAGTTTTGGTTTGGTTTGGGTTTTTTTTTTTTTTTTTTAATTCACAATTTATAACAGTTCAATTTCTAATCATATGGAGAGAAGGAATTTGCGAGCTTGAGTTCTTAGTATAGTTTGAAAAGGTATGAAAATCACTTTCTGCTTCCAAAAAGTCAAGGTCAATCATATGCAGAATTGTTCTTCCTACTTCTTTGATGCTTCCTATGTCTCTTTCTCCATTAAAAAAACATTACTAGAGGGACTCTCATCACTATTGTTCATATCTACCCGAATAATCCTCTCATTAAAGGGTTACTAAGGTTTACACTGTATGGAATAAATTTTCAAACCTAGTACAGTTAAAGAATGAACAGGTTCCATGGGACAATAGATCAGAGTTTCTGCTCTTTAGATCCCCAACCCTGAGACATAGCTAATTTTGAAGCTGCTTCATCTCTCCTGAAGCAAAATTGTACAGCAGGGTTGCACTGGTAGGCTTGGCATACAGTTCAGCATATCATAGATAATATTCTTTTTGTGATTACAATATTCCCATAAAGCACAGGAGTCACATATTATCTAGTGATCTGCTTTGGTTTTCTGTGGTAATATTTTATAACTGAAGTAGCATTTAATTTCAAGGAAACTAGCCAACAGTAGTGCAACTTCTACAGAATGTTTAATTTTCTCTGAATAATGCTCACTACTACAGCTATCCTCAAATTATAAATAAACAAAACCCCTTGTATTTATATCAGCAAGATACAAATATTAATTCCACTACCCTGTGGTGTAAATTTAAGTAAAAAAAAAAAACCCAACCAAAAACCTCTGGTATATTAAATTAATTCTATTAAAGAATAAAACAACTATAACTCGTCCAAGTTAAAAGCCTCTCTCATGAACATGATTTGCCTAAAGAATGACAGCAAAGCACATTGGGGTGTGGAAAGCTGATAGTTAAAATATGCATAAACAGTGGTCGGTATTCCACACTACACATTCACATTGCAGGAAAAGACTCAATGGCCCACACCTAATTTGTTATGACTGTACTGTTCATAGATAGATTCTTACCTCAGTTAGATAAAGGAGAATGGAATTTCAATTTCTATAATTTGGTTATTAAACTTCACTTTAGGCTATAAGATATTTCAACAACTATTGTATATTTTATTTTTATGCTGATTTTATCCTTGACCTTAAATAGAATGTGAAACAACCCTTTTGTCTTTCAAACTTTTACAGCTATGCCTTCAGTCTCCAAAACCTTTTCAGCTACTATAACAAATATGATCAGAAAAACTTTTTGCCCAAAATAGATCATCTTATTTTATGATTATTTACATAGTCAAAGTTCCCAAGAGTGCTTCAATAATTAATTAGCAGGAAACATGAAAAGAGTGATAGATATGGGATATTCATCCTTTTCCTTCTAAGATACCAGTTCATTGTCATTAAAGACGAGAAAAAGGTGCTTTGGTTTTGTTTCTTCCCTGGTGTCAGATAAAAACCGTTAATTGCACGTCTGGTCTCAGGCTATTTCTTTCCAGGCCATTGATACAGAAATTGTTCTAAACGCCTTTCAAAAAGAAAGTGCCAAACAAACAGCAACAAAAAATACATTTCAGAAGACCCTGTGGAATTGGTTATTTGAAACCGCTGTTAATGTCAGAAAAGGCCTCTGTTGGCTGTGCTAACCAGAATTAAGGCACTGAGGGCAGATGACCTGTACCATATCCTCTGCATAAAAGCAACCGTTTGACACCAGTTTGTATCAGAAGTAAACCAATCAGAAAAAAACTGTGGGTGGATTTAGCGCACAGGTAAAAGGCCCACTAAAAATAAAGCTCTCCAGAATGTGAACAAGGAGTTGGGAGTGAGTTAAGAATTTTTAAAAGCACTTACTCTACAACATGTCAGTACCAGCAAAAAGATAGTTGAAGTTTTGACAGTAGCTACTTTGAAGGGACATGGTGCTTTGATAGTTATGAATATAGAATAAATATCTGAAAAAAAAGGAATGCCAAGCTATTCAATGAACGTAACATACATATTTTGATTAGAGAACTGTAAGAAACAGAAGATGTTAATCATAAAATTGCTAGGCTTGAATTATAAGGTAGCCTCTGGAGGAGTATTTGCAGAAGGTGAACAGTTGGCGTTACGCACACAGCTAGCTACTTAGTCAAGAGATCTGTCAGCAGTACTTCCACGAGGCCAACCGTGCCAAGACAGCAGCCGTGCACAAACTGAGTTGCAGGACTCACCAGCGTGAGTGAGTAATCCAAGCTGGTTTTGAATGAAATCCGGTTCAAATCCGAACCACTGCCAGCATAGGTTGTTATACTATCACCTCTTCTGATGTCCTGTAAGCTTTTCAAAGATGATTTCACAGAGAGCAAAGAGAAACCAAGTTGTCGATAGCGCTGATATCTACCTGTCCTTGTTTCAGAACACGGCATTTTAGCCAGCGCGTGGGTCTGTACCGCTTCAGCAGACAGGCACCCTCCAGAAGCTGCTCAGTGAGGCCCCCTCTCCATAGATCAGGTTTGCAAAGGGCCACGTTACACAAGGCTGAAACCATTTTGAAATCAAAGACTGACTGAAACAGACTTTCTGACAGATTTCTGTCTCAGAACAAGTGCATCATGAAAGCTTCCCTCACTTTTCACAGATTAAAATGAGATTGAGCCCACAGACTAAGATCACAAACCAGCTGTCATCCCGACTCTGAGTGCAAGATGTAGCTGTGCTTTTATACATGTAGTAATGCGCTCACTGCAGTCATGGCAGTACGACTGCAAACTGATGCACTGCTGAGGAAAAAGGTCTCATTCAAATATAGAGAAATCAAAGTTAAAAATAATGTCCTTTTTAATAAGTGGTATAGGAAGTAGAATACAGTGTCACTGCACTGGGACAGTAATTACAAGGCACGGTGATTCAGTAGTATATTCAGATTTGTCTTTGTATTTTCATCTCCCCTTTGCCTGCCTCTCCTTTTTGAATTTTCTATTTCCTTGTCCAGCTATCCTGCTATAATTGCTCTTGCTTTTCTCTCCTCAGAGTATGTGCTATTAGTTACTTATTAATGTTTAGTTTCCTGAATGTGAACCTTAATAAATATGAAATTAATGCAAAGCAAAACCAGAGGTGAATAAGTAATGAAATATGTTATCTTTTATTTCTCTTAACATCTCTCAGTTTGGTCACTACCTCCTTTGTTTTAATGTCACTGCTTTTGAGATCTCTTTAAAAGCACAAGCACAGACCCGGAGAAGAACTATGCAATGTAGAAAACAGAAATACGACTCCCTCAGGCAGAATATTAAACATTTCTTTTCCTTTTTTGAGAAATATCATTTATTCATGGACAAAGCCACTTAAATAGATACTTTTTAACAGAACCTTTTATTTCCCTTCCTTGAGAATGAAAGCCCTGCACTCTGTTTGCAAAGCTGTCATATAATGTTTCAGCAAAGCCAAAGGAAATTTGGGTATTTGAGAAGCTCTTTCAGGCAGGGAGGATAAGGCACTAAGACTGAGAGTTACTAAGTGGCTCCTGTTTGGGTGACAAGCTTCTCATGACAAACTGCCCTGGAGGACAACTTGGAGATTCAAAGAGAATTCGCAGAATCTCTCTGACAAAATGCTGCTGAGTGGAGGGGTGAAGGACAAGATAAACCTTCCTTCCACTCCCCAACAGGGAAAAAACCCTCAGATGGGCACAGCTTCTAGCACAGCGGTTTGACTACTGGTTCTGGCCAGATTAACAGTACAAAGCACGGCATATATTAATAAAGAAAGCATTAAACTTACTTCTGGTGTAGGAAGACCTAACAAAATTAGAAAACACCAACTGAAGCCAGTCTTGGTGGAATCTATAGAAAGCATCCAGATGTTGACCTTCTTTCTTCTACATGTCCCATGGAAGTTGACCGACCCTCCTATAATAATGTATTTGGGGATTACTTGTGCAGCTGAGGGTTCTGGCATTGGAACATGAAAATGAAAACGAAAAGCCATTTGAACATCAACTGTTGAACATGAAATAGTAGGCAGTATGGGGAGGCTGGGAGAAAGGCAGAGAGAATAGGGGAGCCTGCCCTCTGAAACATTCAGGATGGAGTCATCAGACACTAACTAATAAGGAGTCAAGCCTTTTAGGAAGACAGAAGCAGGAAAGAGAAGCATTCAGGAAGACAGAGAAAAAAAAAATATATGCAGATCTATTGTGACTTTTGTATTCATCATCTTACATTGTAAAATATTCAGAAACATTTTAAAGCAAAGAATTCATAAATTAAAGTGTCGGTGCCTTCTTTAACAGAAATAAATGGTGGGTGAGCATTTAAATTTGGCAAATAAAAGCTGAGGGCCTAATTATCAACTGATTTCAAAATGCGTGCTTTTGCAATAAAAGTTGACCAGGGATCAGTCTGCATCCCTTGAAAAACTGCCTTGAATCAGTAGTCTGAGATGTGAATAAACCATTATTCTGTCAACTTTCAGACCTTCAAAACATCTGAGAGAGAGACAGTGCAGAGTTTGGAAGGCTTCCCAGAAGGCTTCTGTAATTAACTATCAATGCAGTTAAACATAGTAAAATTCGAATTAAAAAGAAACTGGAGTTTTGCAGATTCAAGAGAAGAGGCTGCTCCAAATGTGCACATTTATGTGTGATCAAATTGGTCCACTTTCCTAAAAGATGAGTGAGAGGTTTATGTTTAGTAGGAAAAGAGCGTGATTCTTCTAAATAGAAACCAAATACATTTGTGTATCCCTTTTCAGTTAACATACTGAAATTATGTAAAGAAAACTGACATTTATCTTCCTGTGAGTTTATCCCACATGATCCCCAAATCTTGTTAGTAAACAAGATTTGGAAGAACAGAAAGGAGGATTATAATATTTTCAAGATTTTCTATTGGAATCGGTAGAAAATGATATGGGCCTTCGTGAAAAAAGCAGAAAAAAAACCATATCAGCAAATATTGCCATTTACATGAGCACATGGTCTCTTCCATAATCTGAAGTCGAAGTATTTTACTGTCTTCAAGGAATTTCACAGTATCATTCAGTAACTAATTACACTCTTCTAAGGATTTCAGCAATTCTAATGCTGCTTTGCAAGAAATATAATTTTAGATGCCTATTACTTTTTAATATATATTTTCATATCGATGCTAGTCATTACAGCTTGGAATTCATTTAAAATGTAAACTTCCCTGGATTTTCAAGAATCATATTGTTTGGTCACCGAGTAGTTATAAACCTCAAATCTCTCATTTGGTTTGGTTTTTAACCTGTAATTAAGTTTTGTTGTTGCTGTTTTAAAACTTTTCAGGTATTGATTCCTTTAAGTTACACTATGCTTTCTTTTTAAGAATATGAATTTTGTAACTAAACCTAGAATAGGACATGGTACTGTAGTGAAATGGAATGGGAAAATAAATTCAAATTTTAAAAATATTAACACTGCAAGTTATACAAAGTTAATATGCATAACTCAGTTTGGAAAGTAAAAGGAGCACATTACTATTAGTACGGTAATTCCTAGTTTTCTGTGGGTTTGGTAGCCCTAGTTAGCACCCTGGACTGAAATGAATGCAAGATACCTATATTCTGTTTGAAAATGCAAGGACTAAAGACAAGTCTCTGATTCCTAATATTTTTACTCAATTCTTTTGTCCAACAGGCTTCCTTGATATTAAGAATGGCCTCTTCCTTTAAAGTTAATCAATTTCTGCTCACCATTGTACAGTTCTTTTCAAGTATTGTATCTGTCATCTTTATGCTAGGGTCAGGATCAAGAAAACTGAAACATCAGTGAGTATTCCTGTATTAGGACCTCCTGAGACCTCAAGATAATAAAGACAAGTTTTGCAGTTTTACTTTTCTGTGAAATTCACACTAGTCTACTAGAAAACTTCAAGAAGTAGTAGAATGCCACTTTAAGGGTTTACTGTGTCCCTGTGAGATAAAGATGTTTCTGAAAGAATTAAGAAGCATGAACTGCACACTTAAAAAAAAGTTTAAAAAAAATACAAAACCCCTACTCTTCAGTCAAAGAATAGGTATTTACTAAAATCCTAAGCACCGCAGATAACTGAAATAGAGCATTCTTTGATTGATGATGATACATGGAATTTGGGAACTGCTTAGAATGTAATGACTTCTGATGTTAAAGCCTGTTAAAGTAACCTCTGAGCTGAGGTTGTACAGGTTTCTGATATACATTTATCTTTGACAGATATAATCTCCAGGTCTTATTATCATCTTAGCGTTCCTTGAAGTTCTTGGAAAAAAGTCAGAAAGGTAAGCTTTCATGAAGGGGCTAAATCCATTTGGGGAATTTCTTGACTCTGAATCTGCTAAGATCAAAGTTTCTTCCATTCAGTTTTCATTCCTAGTCAGCTACACTGTTTAGACTGAAAAATGACATGCCATTGAATTAATGTGTCCCTTCACGAGCATAACTGAAATCATGTCATTTAAACTTTTAAAGTATATTAAATAGGGAAATAACCTAAGATTATTATCTAAAGCACATCAGATTTGAAATAAAAGGATTCTGTTCTACTACCAACCTTAAAATCTATATGCAACAAAAGAGCTAATTTCATCTTATTTGTAGTTCAAGATTCTGTATTTATCTGTGTTCCTTTGGTGGTTTTGGTTTTGCCCGCCGCATCCAGAACATTCACAGCTGTGGCAGGATCACAAAACCCCAAAAGCATAAGAGTGCATTCTTTCATACAGTGTCCTGCTGATGTGCAAGCTTCTCAAAAGTCAAAATAACTGCCTCTAGCTTTCCAACCTCAAAACCCTGACAGAGCTTTACTAATGATCCATCCTATTTTTGAAACATTTAACATAGCATTCAGATTCTTACAACCTTAATTCATAACATTTTTACTTAATATGATCTTTGCTTCACCTCAAGAAAACAATTCTTTAAAAAACATTGAGAGATTAAAAAAAAAAGTTACTGTAATTTTGTCTGTTAAATTCAAATGAAATTAAGCACACTGACAGGCTTTTTATGATATAAGACAGACTAAAGGAAACCTTTAACCAGGAACAGAAATTAAGCCCTAAGGCTTCCTGATGCAAAAAATTACGTTCATTATTTTTATTGGAAATAGTAGTGAATGGGTAAGCTAGGTGCTTGAAAGCCTCTGTAAAGATTTGTTCATTAAACATAGATTTATGTTGTACTCTGTTTGTTTCTGCATCATTCAATATCCACTCTTCCACATCCTGATATTCATATTTACAAGCACATTGGGGTAGGAATATCTTGCAGCATGAGGTCCTGTTTGTAGAACGTGCCTGTCTGTGTTGCACATACACGTACCACAAGACCACAGGAAGCAAACTGTTTTGTGTTATCTGCTTGCACAAAAACTGTGCAATTAAGGTAGTGCTAGGTATCAGATAACCCACCCAGATAACAGCCACCAGGTGACACTCCCCTGACCCAGCCAAGACAGCTTAGCACCCAAGAGGTTAACGCCTCTCTGGACAAGCCACAGAAGACTGGTTTTGACCTACACAGAGAGCAAGTGTAATCCTTTGGCCCACAGTGGTCTTCAGCCATAGAAAAAATTGTATATAACACCAATGATGCACAGTGAAGCTTGGGAAAGAGAGAAGGCACCACTTCAGTTGTGGCTTCCCATGTGGAAGAGCTCTCAAGCTACGCCCACCTCCAAGATAAAGAACCACCAATGACCATAGCCAACAAGACAGCATCATACTTGTGTGGTATTATAAATCGAATACTCAGTGGCTATGTTTGATTAATGCTTGAATCTCAATTGTTAACAGATGGATTGCCTGAAATTTGAGCATAAAGGGTCATTTGAAACTTTAAGATTTGCCTGATGTCTCAGTCTCTCAAAATATTTCCATCACGGTGGTACCAACTTTCCTGAAAAACAGTGTTTGCCCTGCCCTACAATTTCTTCTACATTTTTTTTTCTTTTTTTTGAAAGTACTGCCTTGTTCATTCAATAGCAGCATTATGTACTGTGGCGTTTTAGATACATATTGCAGGAGGTAAACCTACCATTCAATCCATTAAAGAGAAAAAGATCAATTTGATAAGAGAAGATCTGAAGTCCAAAAGAAGGCATTTAGGTTTTAATCCACTGTTGCATCCTGAGTAGATATTATATACTCTACAAAGCAACAATTCCTTTCAAAGGATTATTTCTAATGCTGCAGTAGCACCCAAGTTTAGGTCAAGATTAGTGTCCCATCACATTAGAGGGTATGCAGACACATAATCAGATACTATTTATACCATAATCTGAAAAAAAAAAAAAAAAAAACAAAAAAAAAACACCCACCCAAAACAATTTAATTCTTAGAAACTTAATTTGACCTCAACATATTATCACATGGAGTGCTTTGGGTGGGAAGGGCCCTTTAGAGCCCACCCAGCCCAGCCCCTGCAGTGACAGGGACAGCTTTAACCAGCCCAGGGTGCTCAGAGCCCCGTCCAACCTGGCCTGGGATGGTTCCAGGGATGGGGCCTCCACTGCCTCTCTGGGCAACCCGTCCCAGTGCTTCACCGCCCTCAGTGTAAAAAATTTCTTCCTTATATCCAGTGTAAATCTATTCTTCTTTAGTTTAAATCCGTTATTCCTTGTCCTGTCACAACAGGCCTTGCTAAAAAGATCGTCCCCATCCTTCCTATAGGCCCCCTTTCAGCACTGAATGGCTGCAATAAGGTCTCCCCGCAGCCTTCTCTTCTCCAGGCTGAACTATTCTGAAACAATTGTATTTCACCTATTAATAATCAGCTATGCAATTTTACTAAATCTCTGTAGAAAGATGACAGCTTTTAACCAGATTTTATAAGGAAACTGTTTACATTTTCCTCTCTTATCACTAACTATTAATATTTAATTTAACCAATTTTTTTAAGGACAGAGAGCAAGCATTCCTTAAAACTATTCCTGTTGTCAAGTGTAGCTAAGAGTTGGAACAGTTTATGCACTGTTGGCATGTTCACGTCTCTCCTGAGATACACAGTAAAGCAACATTACTACATTTGTTTCACTGATGAGAACACATTTTCCTCTTTATCTTTGCTATTTACTGCATTACTGCTAAGCAAAGTAAGATATAGAAGAGATCTGTCAAAAGTTAGATACCTCAATTTTTGAATGAGTTTGAATTTACACGTGTAAAAGGACATCAGTAATTTTCTCACATTTTCCTAATCTTCCCTGATGGATTCAGGCCATGCTTTTCATTTACTCCAGATGCGATAACCAAACTGTCAGCTATGTTTCAGCTTTTCCTTTAATCTTTCCCTGGAGCCAATAATAAAAGATTAGTAATTGACAGTGGTTGCTAGGCTAAGGGTAATGCTTATTTTAAACACGGGAAGCAAGAGCTGTATTCTTTGAAGGGATAATTTGTGGGAGGCCAGAAAATTGGATTACTTTGTTATCTGTTGTGTAAATGACAAAGATATTCAGTGTCCTTAAAATGTCAAGGCAAGTTTAATTAAAAATTTACTACCTAATTTGAAGGTGGGCGAAGAGAAGGAAAGAGAGTGAATGGAGTAATATTTACAGGTAATTTAGAAACTTTACCAGGAAGCATATAACATTAATAAAAGTTATTAAAAAGATAAAAAGGATACTGCTGTTCTGATGTATAAATATATGGTCAATTTTCGAACCATACAGACTTTTTTGAAAAAAGTATCCATTCTCATCAGAAGCTAAACATATGTAATACATCATCAACTAGACATTAATGACATTATTACCTATATTTTAAAAGTCCAGAGCTGGCAATGAGAGAAGGTCTCAAGAAAACATTTAGAAAAATGAGCTTCCATAGAAAGAAATTCTCCAACCACATCCATACTTCACTAAAGTTGTCTGCACAGAGATGAATTTCACTTTAACTGTGAAGTCACTTAATTACACAGCATATTACTACACCAAGTAACATAGCACTTTTCCTAGACTATACGCAGAGCACATTTTTGTTTCCCTTGTAAAGTGAAGGAAATTGCATGGAGAACATTAATACTTTGGGACAGATTCTGTTTCAGGCAGCACAGCTGAGCTCAACTCCACTGCTGCATGCAGACATTCATTAACTAATCAAATTGGATATAGGAAATTTGAATTGAAATATTAGTGCAACACTTCATTGGTGTGGCTCTTACTGAGAAAAGCTGTGGCTGAAATGTCATTGACAGCAGACAACATAACAGAGATTTTGCTGAAATAAGGGACACAGTTTGAGTAGGGTCAACAAATTTTTGGAAGTAAAAGCACATTACAATTTTATTTTTTAAACAAATGTTGACACGTCTCACTAAATAAATTATTTATCTTTAAGCTGCTATTATACACCTCAAGGGTTTGGGTTTTTTTCCTGTTTATGAATCTGGCTTCTTTCAGTTATGTAGATCATTCTCATAAATCAGATATATGTACAGATAACTGTGTAGATACCTAAGGCACAAGCTACCCTTACAGCTGATGCTCATGCTTACTGACAGCAGGAACAGAAATAACACTGTAATCTCCACACGCACCGCAGGTGGGTGCAACAAGAGTGTGGCATAGGTGCAATTCCACATCTTGCCATCTGGGAGCATATCAGCAATCTGAGCACTTTCCTTGTCACTGCCTTTTATGAGAACAATTTGGATCTGCAAATAAATTTATCTCCTAATAATAGTGCCTAGCACCTTATCTTAGTCACACACTATTTTTCTTATAACTAAGGAAATTTTTGCTGCAAAATATGTAAAGAAAGCAGAATACAATCCAATACGTTTATAGCCAGGATAGATGACAAGCACCATAGTAAAAATCAAAATGAACAAGAAAAATGGAAAAGCCAAAAAGGTAAAGATGGCTTAGGAATTTCCAACCTATTTAATTCATAAATATTATAGCTTTCATGGAAATGTGCTGCAGTGCCATTGAGCTGATTCAGTACCAAGGAACTTTATCTAAATCATCATAGTTTGGCTTATGCCTTTTCTGTAAATGTAAAAAGACTTACAGAGTTTACAAGTTAGTTTCAAACACGCTTTGCTCATGAAATACTTTACTGCTATTAGCTTACAACATATTGTGCTATATGACTGACTTAAAGCCATGAACATAAGGGAGATAACTGAGTATGTCACAGAAAAAAGTCTCTGGCTATATTAGTTTATTCTTTCAAGCTTCACAATCATTTCTGATTTCATTCTCAAGAACTGAAAGCCCAGTTCTCCACACAATAAATCACTGGTCAATGAGGAATTTGAGTATCATTTGAAATAGTCAGTCTCAGTATGGAAGTAGTATTTGTAGAAACATGTTTGAGTTAGATGGATACGTGTGTTCTGTGACCTCTTTCACAAAGGTCACTTTAACTATTAATAGACAGAACGGCGGTTTCACTAAAAACGCGTGAAGGGAAATGGACTGTTAGAATTTAGGAGAAAGAGAAAGATGGAAAACATTACAGTTCAGCATATGTCTATCTTTAAGCACACTCTCACTTTCAAAAATGTATTTGGCATTTGTAATTATAAAAGCTCCCTTAGTTTTGTATCTAATTTAGAATAACATTTTCTGCAATCAAATGTCTAGACAAATGGATAGAAAATGGGATGGTATCTTCTTATAAATATTTTATTTATGCAGTTAAGTACAGATTCTTTCTGAAAATTTACATTGTTACATCAATAACAGGACCATGTTCAATCAACATTAAGACTGTAGTTCAAGAATACATACAGACTGATGAGCTAGATTCAACTAAAAGCCTGAATTAAATAACTATCTGTTTCACTATTTGTGAAAGGATCTAAAGGTCACATAACTCAATATTGGGATAAATTTTCACAGGGCAGGTAACTGAAACAATAAAATGCTTTTTATGGCTACAAATTAGCAGGTAATTTGAATATTTGAACCTTTAAGAGTGGATAAAGTGGCACAGCAGGATGATTTATAAGATGGATTTTTAAAAATAGAGAAGGAAACACAAGAACATTTTTATAATGTCTCAGTCTATAAATCAGTGAATTCTATTCATAATCAATTTTGTATAACACAAAAATAAACAGCTAGAATTCTTGTAACCAGATATTTTAATCTGTAAATTGAATGGAAAATATTGACAATATAAGTCTCTAAAGAACTGAATTTTCCTGTTGGAGCTTAGCTATTTTTTTATTATTATCTTGAGAATCTAGGATATTTTCTGACTTCATCAATGATCAAGAAGATAGAGGAAAAATATGTTAGAATAGAATGATTTACAAAACATCTATTAAAAAAGTGAAGTGGCTTTTTTGGCCTCTATTTTATTCTTTTTGTATATAGAGATATTACTAATATTTCACAAAAATTATTTTTAGTTTCCTAAAAAAGGTATCTGGACTTAAGCCAGAGACGATCAATCTTTTATGATGCTTTTTCTAAAAAAGAAGAGAATATGGCAAGTGCCTGAATCACAGGTGCCTCCATAATCTAGTGATATATATTTATTAATATGTCTCGGATCGGATACACTTGTGGGAAAGGAGAGGATCACAGTGAGAAGTTGCATAAAATTTTTGGTTTATGATGAGTTCTTTGGAAGTGGCACCTAAACCACTTTCCTTTTATACATTAAAAATACAAAAGTTGCAGAAACATAAAAAAGAAAAAGGGATCCTTGATAGGGTACATTTGGGAAAGGCTATTGTGTATTTGAGGTTGACTTGAAAACATTACCTTTCTAAGACGAGAGAAAGGCTGCAGCCTATTTTTGCTGCATAGAGTTGGCAACAAGATAAAGCTTTTAAGGCAAAATACTACTTTCACTGTTATGACAAAATGTCACAGTTGAGATTTCTTTACAAGATAAATGTCATTTAGGACCATTGAAAGGAGATTCCCAAGCTCGTTTTCCTTGACCATAACTTCATATATCTCTTACTACTTGTATGAGGCTTTGTGTCTGGACAGCCCCTGAAGCACTGCTGCCGCAGCGTGCCCACCCCCAGCCTCTCCACTTCCCCCACGGGCACGAGCAGCAAAGCTGGGAAAGAGTCTGAGTGTCACAGGCCACAATATTTTAAGGAGCAGAGGATGATGCTGCTCACAGATACACGTTTCAGTGAGTGACTCCGTGATTGACAAAGAATTCATGTGTCTCACAGCAAAATCTCAGACTTGGCAGGGCCAAGGGACGCTAAGAAGGTTTCCCTATGGTACGAAACCACATCAAAAGGAAGACGATGCTCCCAAGGCAACCGGAGCCACACAGAAGACAAAGTGAGAGACCCTCTTTCTCTTATAAGCTCCTGGCCCAAACCCTTTTCACTGAAAGAACTAAAAAATGAAACATCAGCAGCCTTGACAAGCCCATGGGCCAACAGAAATGGACAAAGCAGAGCTCATTTACTTTATACTTCGGGGGGGGGGGGGGGGGAAGTAACACCCAAATTAAATGTTAAAAAGAAAAAGTAATGCGATTATGTTTTCATTGAAATTTATAACTAGAAGTAGTTTCTAAACACTCAGTAGAAGTCCATTAAAATTCCATTCATACTTCAGTTGGTTAAAATTCACATATCTAATGAAAGCAACAGTAAATCTGGACTGCAGAAAGTACAATTCCACTTAGGCATGACAAGAAGAAAAGCAGTCTAAGATCCGTTAAATACCAGAGTAATTTTAACTGTCCAGCAAATGACTCACTGAAAAAGGCAATAAATGATAAAATTAAGTCTTGGTGGACTGAATTAATTCACATCCTTTCTCTTTCCCAAATGGCTATGGAAAACATTCTTTTCCTTCTCTAAAAAATAAAGAAGTGCAATAGTTATCAACAGCTAAAATAGTGCATAGACTAGCTCCTGACAGATTTTTTTTTTTTAAAGGTAAATTCTACTTTAGAAAATTTACTGTCCAGACACTAACCTGAAGAAATGCCAAAAAAAGAAAAAAAATCTTCAGCAATATAGTTCATAATTACATAAGCACACTTACAAAATTGTTTGGCTCTGAATTTTCCGAATTGCCTTTTATACAAGAAACATTATATCAGTTGAAAACAATCCAATCGATACAGCAACCTTCATCAAAACCATCTTGTACATTGTCATTATAAAAAAGGTTAGCAACAGAGAGCAGAATTTTTGCAGCAAGATATGAAAGAATTTAAGAGCACTTAGAAGTAAGTGACAGCAGCATTGTACAAAAAAGATACATGCATATTTACTTCAACAAGCTCTTCGTGATGGAGGGACCTTTTGAATTGCCCTCTGATGTCATTCCTTAGACCTGTAAAACCTATTAAAATGCATTTAGCAACTTTTTTCCAAGAGAGAATATGTATTTCCATGCCACTGTCAGACAGGATTTTACTGATTTCTTTGCAGTATAATAAACTGGGGAGGTAAGTTTTGCTCTCAAATGATGTTCCTCTGTTACAGGGGTGAGTTCAACTCATAGCGTTGAACTGAAAATTTAAAATTAGCCTAGGGGGCACTAGTTGGAGAGTAATTATCTTGAAGAATAACTTGGCAAAACATACACAGATACTGGTTCTTCTTAATGATCCATCCATAATTTGAGCCTATAAAGTTAGAGTAAGGAATTCCCTGCCATTCAAAACTTAGACATTAGAAGAAAAAACATGGTGCAGGTAGAATAATTTATCTCAACAAAATACGCATGTATAATGGTTAAAAAAAATTATGGTGATACTATAAAGATTATTTTCTTATGAAGCAGCAGAAATTGTCATTTCTTTATAACGTTTTTGATGGGTCTTTTCTACAGTAAACTGCTAAGCAATCCAGAATAGGAAGGGTTTGGGCAGCTAGCAAAAAATCTTCAAATGATTTCCATTCTTTCCCTGGCTATAAAACTTTTCACATAGCTCTAGTATTGCATGACATCTTTGAGCTAAAGATCTAATTTTTTTGCATGTTACCCCATCCACACCTGAAAGCAGTTCACCTTCCATGGAAGCTCCAAACAAACTAATGGTGAAGCCATATAGACAGTATATGCCAATCCTTATACGTCTATGTCTCCTTTCATGTTGGTAAAGAATATATCTGATAAGGCGGAAGTTGTTTAATTGTTGGCTCCTCTATTTTCTCAAAACATTGGCGTTTCCTTGATTTTGTGAGGGTAGAAAAGAAAGTTAAAGATGCAGTTCTGGTACTTAGGAGAGGCTGCTGCAATTGCAATTTGTTTGTTCTAGCAAGCACATGGAACAAAGTACAGTATTTTGTAAGTTATACTGAAAATATCATTAGAGTTCAGATTTAGATTGACATATGCCTGGCATTCATACATGAAACAATCCAAATAAATAACGAAGAGTGTCTGAGTTAGTTTTACAGTGGGTTGGTTTTTTTATTTACTTACCTGTGAGAAAATTGAGCAGATCAATTTTGTTAGAATTGACGATGACATTGACAGGCCAGCATTTGGTAGTAATCTAGAGCATTGAGCCTTCTAGACAAGTGAAGAAAACATGATATAGCTATTTTCCTTCCAGTTATACAAATAGTCAGATCCAAAGATTATCCCTTCTTCTCAATAAATGTTGCTATATGTTTGTAAGCACAAGAGGCAGAGAAGAGGAATGGAAAAACCAAAAAGAATAGTTGTGCTTTGTATAGAAATGATTCACAGCTCATATACTGGATTTCATGTGTTTTGCAGGCATTGGTATATTAATACAATAAACATAACAGTAAGTGATTCTTGAAAAAATCTTGGTTGTTCAGGTTTTGCATAATAATAGAAACCTAGTAACATTTCCTTTCATTGGTCTTCTAATGAATCAAGTTTCCAGACTTTTCAAATATCTTAAATAATCTATTTTATAGGCATATTAACCTAGACAAAGGCATTGGATTAAGTTTTATTAAATATGTTTCTACATGTATTAATGTATCTTTATGTAAATTTATGAAAGGGAAAATTAAGAATACAGAGTTTTGTGGTTTTCAACTACCACAAACAAGGAACATGTGCATGCGCACATGCCTATTACACCTGTTGTTACAGCTGAACAATTCTGATTTCAATGAATCATAGATTTTCCTCTGCGATACTAAACACTGGCTTTTCTGATAAAGCTCATTTTACTGTAATAATAGTTAGCATGTTTCTTCAGCAGAACTGGATTGTGCCCAAACAGCCATCGCACTGTATAACATTGCATCTACTCTAAAATAATGTATTATTATAGGGTATAATTTTTAAACAAAGAAAGATACGTTTGAAAAATGTCAACGGTTTGATATGAAGCTATTGAGTTTTGAAACCGGCACTTTCACTGTCTTTTCCCTCCCCTCTTCAAGTCTAAATATCACATATAAAGAGCTGTTTGATTTTCATGCTAGCTCAGGGGTAGCTCTTTAGGCAAGAAATAAAAGGCTAAATTATAAGGAATGGTTGGTTTGAATCAAATGCAAATATTGAACAAAGAAAATTATTTTTAAGGACCAAGATCAGTGAGACATTCAATAGTTTAAAAGACTGTGCATGACACACTGCATAACTACAGAAGACATAGATCTTCAAATCATATCTAAATGTTTTCTACCATATGCCAAACTGCGTTACCATCTTTTATTCAGTTCCATGCATATAAAGATCACTAGTAATAGCAATGTATACGATCAGTACATATGCCACTGCATTTGTTTTTTCTTCACCAGCTATGACTAGTATTTACAAGTACAGAATGAATATTCAAAGCAGTAATATTCAAAACAAAGATTTGTATTAACACCAATCCACCTGCTAGGTCTAACTGCTTCTGCTGCATCTCACCTTTCAAACTCCTTTTGTAAAAAATTATCCAGGTTCATATTCTTTAAAAACATCAGCTTAAAGTTGATACGTACTTTACTTGTTTATTACTTAAAATAATGACTACGTTAAATTGGTACTGTTCATCAGAAGGTGCTTTTATTTACAGCAGCAATTCACTTGGCATGCAGCACGGGCAGATGAGACAGACTAAAAGGGGTGGAGTACATCGTAGAACTTTCCAGCTGAAAAATATATATAGTAGTATTGACCCTTTCCACTTCTGTCCACTGCTCCCTAAAGACATACTGAATTTGGGGGTGTTGGTAAGGGATGCTTTAAAAGTATTTTTTAAGGTTACATCATAAAACAAGCTAATAATACAGGACATAAAAATATGAACTGAAGGTAGGAGAAATTATTACTTTAGAGACTACTGAATCAGTATTCAATTTCTCTTGATGGAGGACGAGGAAGTGTTTGTGGTTTGTATTTCAGAATACGCAGATGAAAGTA
The DNA here is from genome assembly GCF_030463565.1 of Pelecanus crispus. Lineage (NCBI taxonomy): Eukaryota > Metazoa > Chordata > Aves > Pelecaniformes > Pelecanidae > Pelecanus > Pelecanus crispus. Next base: position 21,108,664 of record NC_134655.1, on the reverse strand, counting down.
TCTGCAGTCCCAATTTGATTACAAACACATAAAAACATGTTGCTTCTTTCTTGAAAAGATTCTCACTGTGAGAGTTTATGCAGAATTTGCATCTTGAGTATAATTAAGATGAGCATTAAAAAGGTGTCTTTCAAGGGGGCATGATGACAAGAGTCAAGAAGATGACAACAAATGTTGGCGTCTTTCACTTCGGTAGAAGGCATATTAGTTCTGTTCAAAGACAGTACCTTGATAGTCATGATGATAAAATGCAGGTAAAAGCTACAGATCAACTTAACAATGGTCAAATGTCTCAAGAAACCAGCTTTAGGAGATTAAGAAATAAACAGATGGCAACTGTAATTATGCCATTGACCCTATCAATATTCCCCAGTAAAGTTGATTTTTATTATTATCTGTTACTGTATTTATTTCATCTTGAAGTTTATTTTTCTTTTGCCAAAGTAATCTTATCTTGAACCAATTATTTGTTTTCACTGCTGTCTTATCAAACTTTTGCAATAACTTTAAACATGAATATGCATGTGTGTTATTTATCTACATCAAATGTTTTAACATGCTTTCATCAGAAATTCTTGTGAGTTTTTCAAGGTTCTTTTTCAGAATGATAACTCTTTTATACAGCAAACTCTTTACAAAGTTAATGTCTTTAGAGTAATGAAGTTGTTAGGATGAAAGATTAAATCCCTGAAGGTTTACAGTCTTGAAAGTATATTTCACAGAAATACTCCTCTTTTCTTCATTGCAATTATTAGGACTACATACCAGTTAAGAAAAACACTCTGCTAAACTTTCTAACCAGACATAATACTCATGTGGTTTTACAATATATTCCTGTTCTACTATTATTTAAGAAAGAGGTTTTTTTATCTTCTATGGACTAAAAAGATAAGTTGAAATCACTTCACTCATGTTGCACCCAAATGTGCACTTAACCTTGAATGAATTACTGTATAAACTGTAAGTCACCCATGAGATACAAAATGATATCTAAAAGGTACAAACTAGAAAGAAAAAGAGAGTTCCTGGTTAAAGCAAGGAAATTCAACTCAGCTGAGTAAGATATCTGAGTAAACTGTATATTGATTAACATCACTAATTTACAGAAACTTCAATGTGTGAGGAGAAGAGGGAATGCTCTAAACCGCATTGGTAGAACCAAAAGTCACTGCTGTGCTGAGATTTGACTATGATTACAAAGTTATAAGAGGACAAAACAAACACCTCTTTCCCCACCCATGTAGAAATTTATAGGGGAGGATTGCAGGGGCGAAATGGAAACCCTTCCCAAGATACAACTCTTAAATCAACACAATTTTATATGGAAATTTGGTGGCTCCATTTTTACCTTCTTGCCTTGGGACCCTTTCTCTCATGCTTATTATTAATGCATGCCATGTAAAGCAAGATGAGCTTCAGCTAATTTCACTGTTACAAACATCATGATTTAACCCAGTCGGCAACTAAGCACCACACAGCTGCTCACCCTCCCACCACCCTGGTGGGATGGGGGAGAGAATGGGGGCGGGGGGGAGGGGGCAGGGTGAGAAGTAAAACCTGTGGGTTGAGATAAAGGCAGTTTAATAGGACAGCAAAGGAAGAGAAGGTAATAATAATGATAAAAGGATATACAAAACAAGTGGTGCACAATGCAAATGCCCAACACCCACTGACCAATGCCCAGCCCAGCCCCGAGCAGCGATCGCTGCCCCCGGCCAGCTCCCCCCAGTTTCTATACTGGCCATGCCCTCACATGGTATGGAACAGCCCTTTGGCCAGTTCGGGCCAGCTGGCCTGGCTGTGCCCCCTCCCGGCTTCTTGTGCCCCCGGCAGGGCATGGGAAGCTGAAAAGGCCTTGCCTAGTGTCAGCACTGCTCAGCAACAACTAAACCATCTGTGAGTTATCAGCATTATTCTCATCCTAAATCCACACCACAGCACTATGCCAGCTACTAGGAAGAAAACTAACTCTATCCCAGCTGAAACCAGGACACAAACTCACCATGTTTTCCAGTGATAACTTTTCCACTACATCCTGGGGAATTTACTGAATTGCACAAACACAATCCTAAGAACTATCCCAGTGAGACAGAAAAATACTAATCCCCTTTTGACAAAAGACTGGTCAGACCTTATGATTATGGCCATTAATCATCAAAATAAAGTGATTTTTAATCACAGAAGATAATTGCATATTTTTGTATCTTAGAAGAAATTTTTAAGACAGTGCATCTCAAATAAAGGCTGGAAACTGAATATGTTGACTTTTCTCTTAGCCAGACTTCAACTAAATGAAAAAAGAAAAACTAGCTGTTTGTTAACAGAAATTGATGAATAGTTGCAAGCAGTAAGGATTTTAAGAATGTTAACAGCTTCATAACACAAGTAGCAGTGGTAAAAACAACAGCCAAACACTTGAAAACACACCCAACTTATGAATGTATTTCTATGATCTGGTTGCCTCCAATTGCAGGGAAGTGAGCTGTGACCCAGCAAGTCCCATTGCACCCTCTGTCCTTTATTAACTTGTATTTATTCAGATATACCCTTTTAAAAGAAGCTGAGCACCAACAAACTGAAAGCGGAGTAGTACAAAAGGCCCAAAGGAAGGTTAAAAAAAAAGTAATGAAAATCTATGTAGTTTATGGGTGTCCAGGGAAATCACAGCTCTAGCTCTCTATAAGTTAAAATACAACAATTTCATTTTAAATAGCTTTTGTGCAATTCCAGACAGCTTCAGGTGGTACAAAAAAAAGGAAATTTTGCATTTTCCTATAATTCGGCCTCACAAGTTACGCCTCCTGATGCAATATGGATAGGATAATTATATAGAACATACATGTGCAAGAGGTAATTCTGTGGTCTTTAATAAGTAGCTAACCTTTCCAGAAGAATTAGCAAAGTAAGCCTGCACTGGATCCTTACTGTAATGGCCACAGATAAACCTAAAGGAGCATATATGTAACGCATTGATGTGCAGGCTAGTTTTATATGTTGATGGAATCTACACCATGATGAGTTTAAGGTCTCTACATAAATTTCTGATGTGCTTCAATCCAATCAGCTCCTCTCACAGATGAGAAATGTCTGAAGTACTGTCCTGGGACGGTGTTTTACTGCTGAATCTCAGCACACAACACTGTCTTTCCACTCTACATAGCAGCGTGTTAAAGCTGTCATGATTCTGCTATATGTTTTAGCAATAGCCGACTACCATCCAACCTTGTTAGCCTACATACTGATTACTAGGTGAGTATATCTATAAAGATATGTATGTATACACAAACACATATAGTAGGCTAGTATACTAATCTATAGTACCAATTAGGGGTTGCTAACTGTACCCTCGCTCGGCTACCACAAACTTTGACAGTATGTCATGGGCATCAAGCTTGTGGTCATAGGCATTGCGTAGGTATTAACCCAGATCCCTTTTCTGCTTCTTGCTTGTCCAGTCAGGGTTGTATAAACCCACCTTCCCAAAATCTCTCTTATTGTTTGCACTGTCCCATTCAGCATTTATCTCAAGAAACAGATGAACATAGAAGGTATGGAAAGAATGTGAACAGATTCATGGTAAACAGAAGCAGTTAATGAACTGTATCATCATTTTGAGCTTGAAAAGGTCCTCAAAACCCCCACTAAACAAAACCAGTCTCTTCCATTCCCTCAGATGCTCTGCAGTGCCTTGAGGTTGTTTGAGCAATAAACAGATCCAGGGTTGGGAGAAGCAATAGTGACGAACAATGAATTTTAATGCAGTTGTCAGAATTATCACTAAATAGATTCACTTTGACACATTATATCGTAGTTTATTTACCTTGGCATTACAGCATTCCTACTCTATTGTATTTTCATTCTGGTTTACTTTAAAAACCTGAAACCAGTATCAGAAAGGTATCCTCCCTGTAACAGTCAGCTTATTATCCTTGAGATACTTATTTGTTAAATAAATATTTTCTGGATCAATGAAAAAATTACTTGTTTTATTCACAGCAGATTTTAAATTGAAATTCCACAGCTATAGGATATCCGAATCCCCACATGCCACAGAGACCTTAACTAAACTGATGACAATTGGAAAAAGGGAGGCGGGGGGGGAAGGAGATCAAACCTTTGACCTAAAACAGAGCTCTGCAGGAGCAAATCACATGCAGGAGACAAGTGTACCTAAGATGGTGTCACAAGTTCACAATCATTCCCTCAAAAGTATTACCTCGTATAATATAGGAAATTATGGCATTCTTTTCATGGAGATGGGAACTGACAGACTTGACCTGAAGGACCCCACGTTTTTCTGTGCTCTGTGTAACATAATATGTCCGCTCAGGAGATGTTTCCTTCACCCACGCACGCTCTTTTCCCAGTCCCAAAGCCGTTAATATCTTTTGCAAAGCCATTCTTCTTTGTTTATCTTTTTTTCCTTTTTTTTCTCTTTTTTTTTTTTTTTAACACCACACTTCAAAGCACCAGTGAACATTGTACAGTGTTTCATAAGCATAAGAAATGGAGAAACGGGAATAAGATTTTGACCAGCTGACAGGGAGAAAGAGGTGGTGACAGCTCCAGCTGTTCACATCTTAAGTGCCACTTATTTCTTAAATGATTGTCAATTTGCAATGAAAAAATGTGGAAGTGAAGTCATTCTGCAGCTATACCATTAACTAAAATTATAACTTTGCTATTCTACATTACTGGATTTATCCTAATTGAGAAAGAATTAATTACATTGCTTCAGCTCTTGGTTAATGATTTTATTTTTTCACTATAACTTTATTTTTCCCTCCTCGCTTTAATTTTCCTGTCCTGTAGATTAAAAATTGAAGACAGTGAATAACACAATAATAACTAAATAAACTTTTCTGTAAAAATAAATATTTTAAATAAGGAACAGTACAACCTCAATTTTTAAAGTTTCTCAGTATGTGACTAAAATTCTGAAGGCCCTGGATGTTCAAGGTTCTCTCTTTGGGCTTTGAAGGAGCATCCAAAAACTAACTCAAGCGTCTCTCTTCTGCACAGTATTAAGAATTACCACCTGTGGTCATTTTTCTCAATTTAGATGTTCTGTTGCAATCTCTCTCCTACAGTTTCCAGCCCATGCACCCCTTTCACTGGACTGCCTCACAAGTTAGCTCAATAGTTAACCCACATCTCCACCTTATTCCAAGGTACAGTGGCTTTCTCTTAATTGAATCCAAATATTTAATGTTGAGACTGTACTTCCAGAAAGTACAATCTGTCACCAAATCTTAGTCTTAAAAACAGACAGAAGAATTCATGTTTACAGACTTCACAAACTAACAAGCTAACTAGTCTTGAATACCACTGTTTTCTACATCCTTTGCCCTTTGAAACTACAGTCTGGACCCCTGCCCAAGCGGTCAAAAATTTTGCTCCTCTAAATTGCTCATGTTGTGTATTTTTCAGTGAACTATACCTAAATGAGTTATATCAGGAAATTGTTACTTTTTATTTCATATTAATTCTTAATTTTATGCTGAGAATCTGATGAGATATAGATCTGTATTCAGAATTTCTACAATATGACCTTTCATGAATTTGATTTACTAAAGCCTCAGATGCAATAGTTCCCATTTGCACGCCTTGTTTTATATGGATGACATTTTCCCTCAAACATTAACCTGCCATTTTATTGTCTCCCAGCTACCTTCAATATGGTTCATAGATAGAACAATTTTGACTTGTCACAAAATCAAAATTGGCCCACAAAATTTAGCTTTGGTAAAGAAAATGCATTTCTGTTCTTTTTTGCCCTTGTGAGAGCACAAATTTACATTAAGCTTCCTGTCATTTTTCTCATAGAACACACAGATTGCTTTTCTCCCAGACCATGTATTTCACATGAGTCTAAAGGCCCTTTCATGGGGTACTGCATGCCATCTGTAGCCATTAAGGTATTATTTATAGAACTATATCTAAAAAGAAACCCAGGAAAATTCTTTTACGCTATTCCATTGACTAAAAACCATGAACCCAGTCACAGGCATGTTTTCCTTTGTAGTTATCGAATATGGATATTGCCATATACTTTGGACGCTTATCTGATCTACATGAGCCACACAAACAATTAAGGATTTACTAAGAGAAAACATACGAAAATATTGCAGGGAGGGGGAATTGGTTCATATTCCTCCCTATAGCATAAAGTTTTTACTTGTCCAGGAGAATCACTGCAAAACCAAAGGCTATATCAGAGATGATAATTCCTTTTGTATCATCACTAAAAAGAATGCTGAGCCATTGCAGAACAAAAATGACAGCTAGTAGGTCATCCAACAGTTCTTAGAACAGTTCTTATGTCTCAGAGGACAGAGTGCTACAAGCTCGTACCCAGCCAGTGCCTGCCGTCGGTGCGCAGGACATAAAAGATCAACGGGCAACTCTCTGGCATTAGAACCAAGGCATTTGTCAGTTGGAATAAGCCTGTTTTCTATCACCATGAACTTGTGATTTCTAGCCTTCTGATTCTACACATATAGGTAAGATAGGTGCAAACCTCTTTTTCAGTATTTGGTTCCTTCAGTGAATCAGTAATATCTGCTGTGGGCCATGCTGCTGCATCATTCCACAAAATGTAGACACAAATATATAATTATTTTTCTCCAAAAATAGAAATAATCTGAATGTTACTGAAACACATATGTTAATAGCACCTATTAAGAAACGCAAGTTATTATTTTGGTTTAATAGTTCTCTTTAAAATAAGGGTGCACAAGATGTTACAAAAACATGTAAAAAATTACTTGGAATTAATGATAGAACACCTTTCCCTATAATTAAAATACTTTTGTAAAATACATAGTGTGAATTTTTAATAAGCTATTGTTAGTGCACTACCAACCTTAAAAACTAAAATACATCTTAAGACATCTTGACTCCTCTGCTCTGAAAACCAGTACAAAACATGCATTTTCCTGCACACCAAGTACCTAGCTGAATGACTCCCTACAGCTCAGCATTCTGTTAAATCAGTTGCCAAAATTTATAAAAAGTTATTATGAAAAGTCAAGAAGAAAAAAGTCCCAAACTATGGCTTATCCATTCCCCATACTATCCCATATCATGGTAAATAATTACAATTAATGGACATAATTCTTATTCTAATAATATTGGAGTTACAGAGAAAGCAACAGGTTAATGAGAGGATATACCATCCTTACAATAAAAGAAAATTAATTCCTGAAAAAGTAAGACAAATCATATATATAGTCTAAAGAATCCAGATCTTGCAATCCAGACCTTTATATTCTGTGAAAAGAGTAAAGCATAGATAAGAAGTAGTTGTTTTACAGTTCTCCTGAAATAGCTCCAGATTACTACTTTGGAGAGATGGGACAAAAACCAAATGAATTTGGAGGCGGAGGAAGGGATCTTCCCCCGAACATTCCGGTCTCAGATTGCTGTGCTGCCCAGCCGAACTGCAAGTTGTCCTCAGCCTTTCCCTATGAGTCTGCAGTTCTCACTGCTGATTCACCGAAAACACATTTCTCAGAGAAGTTGTTTTGTCATCTTTATTAAAAACATGAATGATAGCAGCGAACTATGTCATCTCAGAAAGCTCTGTAAAGCAAAGTTTTACTTTTTAGGGACTTTGAGGCAGTTGATACTCTGCATAATAATGAAATACATGAAGAAATATTTTTATGCATTGAAAATACAGGGCTTCACTACAATAAATGTTTTTTTTTGTGGGTTTTGTTTTGTTTTTTTTTTTTTGTTCAAGATCAGCTTTAAAGTCCTAGAAGTACAATATTAAAATAAGAAAAGGCAGTCTTACCCATCCACCTGCACAGAGGAAAAATTTTGGCACAGGAAGCCCCTTCCCCTCCCTGGCCCTACAAAAACATTCTAACAACAAAAAAGGGATATAACGGGAAAAAGCGCAGTTGAATTCATTGCCTAAACAACAGCAGAGAGTTCTATAGTTTGTTGTTGTTGTAGTATTTAAAAAGTTTGTCCTTTCACGTGGGTGACAATGGAAATAATAATATGTTCAGCAGGAAAGGGGATATCTTGGTGTCTTCATGTGTTGATCATCAGTTTTCAAAAGCAAGTGCTAAATTTTCATCCATGTGGAACACCTAGCTGTTGTACGAAGAAAATTGCTTTTCATATCCACAGAGAAACAGATTCTGCGCTCAAGATCGTGAAGGTAGGAAACAAAAGGACTACACACAAATAAATAACAAATGAGATAAACCCCTCTACTTTCCTGCCCCAAATAATACAATAGCAATGCTGGTAACTGCTTAACAGAAAAGCATTTACGCTACATTATTCTCCCTAAACATTCCTCATGCCACCAGCCACAGTGATGAGAAAGAGGTGCCAGGCCTATCAGCACCAACGTTTGCCACCAGCTGCCAGAAGAGAACCAGATTTTAGATATATATTTACTTAGCATTGGTGTTGATAGTATACATGAATTTGCATTCAGCTCCACACCAAGAGGAAGAGGGTGGGCACCGGAGTGTCAGGGTATCTGTCAAAACAAGGCAGTGTGACAGCTGTGTTGGAAAAATGCGGCTATGTAAAAAACAACCAAACAAAAATTGCAATATTCATGGTAAAAATGGCAGGATTAAATAAAAGGAGAGTGTGTTCAGATCAGCTGGCTTAGAGAGATACTGGAAAGAGTAAGAAGGAAATGACTTAGAAAATTGAAAGAATTCTGTCTGGTTCTCAAGAAGTGAATGTCAGATGTTTAATACCTGGAAAATATATATATCTATAAAGTTGGAAAAGGCCGTATATACATAAAGATGAAAATGGAACACTGCAAAACATGTAAAATGACTGATACTGACATTTGCAGTTATATCAGCATTTTTCTAGACCCTATGGTTCAAACACGTGGCTTTGGTTTTTTCTGGGTTTTTTTGGAGGGAGGTGAATTACGTGTGGGGTTTTGTTTGGGTTCCCTGGGGGGGGGGGAGGGGAGGGGCGGGGGGCTGTGCATTTTTTTTTAAACATTAGCTTTATAGAACTTTTTTTGTGACAAAAGAAAATCTAGTTTACAACAATGAGATGTAACATTACCCAGGGAAGGTTCAGGCAGGGCTGAGCAGCACTGCCTGGTTTAGAGTATTTCATCCAGCCAATAGTTTCCTGTGAGTAGCAGCAAACTTCACAGGGAAATACCCACCTAACACCAGCCTCGGTGAAGTTCAGCACTGTACGCCGCTCAGCTGCTTCTCAGCACCCACTCCTCCACCCCAGTGCATGGGGACCTCCGGCAGCAGAGCATCCAGCCGTGCTTCAGGACTCTTCAGTTTAAATAAATCCCTCTTGTCAATACCAATCACTATAAAGTCACCCTTTCATGTCTTAGGGAATATGAAAGGCACACGGGACCGTGAGTAGAAATCTTTGCCATCAGGGCTGTTTTCAAACCAGAAAGCATATGATTTTTCCCATTTCCCTCTTTGCTTTTTGCACCTGTGCCTTTGATCAGGGTGACCACTTGCTGCAGGCGCACTTGCTGTTTTGCGGCTCTTTTTTATTTCCCAGATGGCATAGTATTGCTCATGTAGCTTTGCAAAATTACAGTATACATGTTTTTGCTCCCCCAAAGCTCCAGAAACAGACTTGTAAAAAACAAAGTTCAGATTTTCCGAGGATGAATTTTCGCTACTCGAACTCCTGTCGCTCTTCGCACACACTATGCATGAGCGCTTCCCCCAGCCCCTGATCCCCCACCCTGCCCCACCTCTTATGGTCCTCAGGACCAGCAGCAGCACCACTGCTGCCCTCTGTGATGGTGAGATACTTTCAGACTGTCCACTAGTGTCTAGTGTTGAAACACGACAGAGAAAGTGCTAGTTGTTCGAAAGGTTGCGCAAGTAATGGGAAGACTTTTGGAAGATTTCATATTCGGGGGCAGGGGGGGAGAGCGGGAGAACTGTTAGACTTGCTTGATCAGCAACACTAATTTTCCTACAATAGCTGATACAGCTGAATTAGTGAAATTATCCTTATTCAAAGATCATTCTAGCAACTTACAAAGTGATTAAACCACTGCTCGCTCATTTATTATTTCTGTATTCCCATTTATTTTTACTGAAATCCTAAAACAAAATTACTGCCAAAAATATAGCTGTTTTATTTCTCATAATAATCTAGATTGATTTTACCACCATAATATTTAAATGCATTTTATTTCCTAAGGCTTTAAACGTAGTTTACAGTTATCTGCAATAGAGTGCCTAGCACCAAAAGTGTTGGGCATTTAGCTGAGACAAAAGGGTTGTGGCTTTTTTTAAAATAATTTTTTATTTCATATTGGCCCCACTTCCCACTCTAATTCACCTTATATATACATAGAAAATGCAGTGATAACCAAAAGGATATAATTTTAATCTATTGAATTTTATGCATTTATGCCTGGAATTCAGTAAAAATGTAATAATGTTGATTTACTTCCATAAAGACTTGGATTTAGAATAGGCCGGTTTATTAAGTCTCCCCTGGAGAAGAAACCATATCAGCTAATTGAGTTATGTGGGTTTTCTACAGTCTGCCACAGTGATCTGGGAACTGTACAACTGCTTAGAAAAGTGGGTTTGGCAAAGATGAATATACACACACAGACATATTATTACAGTCTAAACTGCAATAGGCAGAAACCTTTATTAAGGTAAAAGCTATCTAGAGAGACGATAGCTGGGCAACTTGCCATAAAGTCACACCAATGTCCCAAAGACATTCTGGGCCAGTGTTGTGCTAAGAAATAGTGAGATGTAGCACGATTGCAGGTCTGATAGCATATCTAAAGTCTGAACAGCTAAAATGCTGAACTGAGATTCAGGAGGGTTCTGCTTCTTATTTAGGTAATTTGGAGCTATGTTCTCCATGATGACACTTTGCATTCACAACAGGTACAAAAGAGAATAAGATCTATTGTTGTGAATTCTGAAACCCAAATCCAAAGAATTATTCTCAAAATTTATTTCAAATTCTGAACGTGAATGCTGCTCAGTTTACAAGAACAGCCATGTTAGTTTTGTTTAAGAACTCCCTACCAGATACAGAAAACTAATTAAGAGTCATTTCCATGTTATTTCCTAATAATCACACAAGAGCTAGGTTCCTTACAGTCAGACAAATTGTTCATGTGAATTTTAAAACCTATAGTTTTTGGGCTTCATTTCTACAGTAACAAAGATGTCAGTGTAATAACGATTACATTGCGCTTATACACACAAAGCTTTTAACACAAGCTTATGCTCTGAAACACCTTCTACAGGTGCTATAGTTCCTTAAAAGGAATGAAATCAGCAGAACAGAAGTATTCTTTTGCTTTGAAAAAGAATTTTCAGATTTTTTATTAAGAATTTCCTATGTAATTATTATGCATTAAAGATGTATAAATGCCCAGGGGACACTGTCACCTGGATTTAATAAGGTTTTTTTCTCCGCTGTTTGTATTTTTTTTTTAATGGACCATGAAGTGTCCAACAAAGATTTTATTAGATTTACTATAAAACATGGAAGGTCAGGCATTAATATTAATTAGGAAGTTTAACCCATATTTTATTGAAGTCAGTGGCAATCTGATTTAACTTTGTAGAGAAGCTGGAAGAAGACAGGCCATCAGAAAAACAAAAGATATATTTTTGTCCTACCTTACCCATAAGACCAACTGCTTAGAAAAATGAATAAAATTTCTTTTCATACAGATGCTTAGAAAGCATTTTTAAAGGCATTCAAAAGCCACTGCTATTCCTCCTTCAATTATACTGACAGAGCAGTATTAATATTAAGTTTGTTATGCCAATATACAATCAGATTTATCCCAGGGATCAAAGTTATTCTTGCAGTTTTAGTTGAAGTAACATCCATCTGTCATGCATGGTCTTCAAGATTTTGGCATTCTACTGATAGATATTAACAACCTTTTTGTCACTCTTGCAATCTTCTGTTCTTGGAACAAAAAAAGTCAGCCATTTTAAATAGTTTAGTTTCAGCAATTCTTATCTTTTTCATGAAAGTTTTAAACAAACTAGATCTGTAGAATAAAAATTGAAGAAATCCTAACTAGGCTGTAATCACAAAAATACTTAATGATTTGTAAGATTCTTTTACAAACACCAGAGGTAGATATTGTTCTTTAAATGACCTACTAAAGTTTGTAAAGCTAAATCATTTATAAACTAATACAGCTAAATTCAACTTATATCCATCTTTGAAGTTGCTTCTTTTATTCAAGATCTGAAGGAAGATTTCACCTGAAAGCTTGTTCTACTTTTTACCTGAAAGCCTTTGTTCTCTTTTCTAAATAAAATTGTTTATAAGGGAAGATTACCCTAAGAAAAGAAAAAATACCGTCTGCCCAGAAATCTTATCTTGAAATAGAAAGAACATTTTAGGCACTGAAATATTTTGCTGTTAATGTAACAGCCATGAAATTATAATCTATGGAAGCCAGTGTAAGAACATCGGAATAGCCTTCCTAGACCAGAAGCGAGGCTTTGTGTCATTCTGTCTCTAACAGGCAGCCATCGATGGGCATTTAGGAAAGATGAGGAACAGAGCAAACATATATGACCCTTCCTTGGATTGGATGGATTCGACTGTTTAGTACCCTCCAGTGGATCTTTTTTTAATGAACTTATCCAGTAGCTGCCATCTCACATATTCTTTGACCAACTTTAATGTCTGACCTGCCCCCCCACCCCAAAAAGCTGCAGACAGGCAGCTGCTATTACAACAGGTATCAGAGCTGTACGTATTACTCATAGTCTGCCAGAATAAAGAGCAGAGAAGTGAAGGCTTGGTCAGAAGCACTAACTTCATTCCTGCATTTTATGTCAAACAGATGCCAGCGTTTAAAAATGACTCCATATAGCGTCCAGCCTTTAACTTCTGCATGCTGAAGAGCCAAATGAATTTCACTTGTAAAAGCTCTAGCTATAGAAAGACATTAGGAGTAAAGCCGTAGGACATACGTTATGGAATATTCTTGGCTAGTCCACATTTCAAAATCTAGAGAGTGCAAAGGTGACCCTAAATACACACTCATTTTTCTACCCTTATTATTTCACCTCATTCTCTCCTTAATGCAAAGTGATTTTTTCATGGCTATTTGTTTCAGATACCAAAACCATCAAACGGCAGTTTTTTCCAAATGCTGGTACTGAGATAATTTGCTTATGAATTTTGGCAGAATTGGCTGTTGCAGAAGGCATTTCCAGGATTGGTAATCAATTGAGGAATAGATATAAATAAAAACTAGCTCAATGGGGAGACCAGTTACGTGTTTCATACTATGGGTTAGCAACTATTTGCCTAATGAGAGTGATCTCAAAAAAACTTCATAAAATTTATTTTTCATAAAATAAAAAAGTCAACAGAAAACTAACAGCAAGAGCCCCTGAATACTGCAAGTTGATGTAGATTGCTGCATAATTGCAAGTTTGGTAATTGCATTTTTTTTCCACAGGAAATAGCAATGTTTTCTTAATTATCACAGATTATGGACACAGATTATAGCGTCAGCTTCTGTAAATTCCTATGAACTATGTATGTTAAGAGATAGAGTAATGAATATTCCAGGTGTTCAAAGAATACCTGTAACTGTGCTAACAGTCTTTGATAAAATTTTTAAGTACTGCTGTTAATACTACTAGTAAACGGTAGGCATTCATTATATAAAACACCACGTTCCAGAAGATATTTTACCAAAGAGTTATTTAATCTGTACAAAAAATAAACTGTGGGAAACCCTTTTCAATTACCATGCTAGTAATACTTCCTATTGCTTTTCAAAAGGTAACAACATTCTCCTCGTTTTTGAGCTGCCACATCGCAAGCATAAGTTGTTATTACTCCATTTAAATGAAAGGTGAATTAGTAAAGGCAAATGACACATCCACAGACTGGAGTTGTGAGCTTTGACTTACTCCTACTCATTCTATTCAGTCCATTTTGACTGATACTGCTAGTAGACCTTCAAACACATACATCTGCAAAACCAAAACAGGTATGGATTCAAATCTTTACCAAGTGCATAGTTTGAATATCAGGTTTCAAATGTGGACATAAATTAATGTGTTTTATAACCAATATCTTCATCTAAACAAAATCATAACCTTGTATCACTGTAATATCTGAACACTCTCCTACAGATAATTCATGAAAAAATTCACCAAAACCAGACCTGCAAAATTATCCAGATCAACTGAGAACTGGAGAAAGCACTAGAAGGGAAAATTCCTGGACATAAAGGAAAAAAACCTCTCTGGAAGAAAGGGCCAAGTGTAGCAAGAGAACTTTCTTCTCTCTGTGCTTTGCTGAGGTTTTATGATAAAATTTTCATATACTTGCGGACATTTGGATCAGTTGATTTGTGAAAAGGCAGTTCGTTGAATACCAATAATGGTGCTAGAAAGCTGTGCATTACTGGAGGAGAGTGGAGAAAAGGTAGGCAAAGTTTAAGATCACAGTAGCTACAGCAGAGTAATTTGTGCAACTCCAGTGCATGTTTTGCCCGTTATCCATTACCTGCCTTAAACTTCTGTTTCCTTGCTTATGAGGATTTCAACGATGATGGTTGCCTGTATAGTAGAAACGTATATGTGGTAAATCCTTACAGTTTCTTAAATTGGGAACGTGCTTTCTCACACGGAAGAGAAAAACAACCTACAGCAACCAGCAGAAGTTACTATCTTGCCAGCCAAGAACGTTCCATTCACTTCTGCAGTACCTTTTTTCCTAAGGATTCTCTCTCAGAAAGTTCTCTGAGCACAGTGACGGAACAGTCATTCTTTGCATCAGTTTTACTATATCCAGTGTCTTCTGCCAAATTGGAAGTGCGCTTTTAAGAAACCAACCCTCAGATGGAGTTTCACATCATCTGAACTCTGCCCTCCAATTTTTATTGCTTGCTGCCAGGGGTCAGTTACAGAAAGCGGTAACACCAGTCGGGGAAAGCAAACCTACCAGGTCTGTCTCTCATGCCCTGCTGTTTAGAGGCTACCATCACACCAACCAGGCGGCTTCTTCCTACACGGAAGGAAAAAACAGAGTGAAGAATAAGTAATTTCTCCTTTACATTTCTAAAGACGGTCTGTTTGTTCAGGCTTTGGCACTCATTTTCTCCCTGTTTCCTTTGGCCTCTTCAGTTTTTTGGCTTAAAATAAAATTATCCTGAATAAAAATAGTCTGTTTGTTAATTGGGTACAGAAAACAAATGTTCATGTGTTTCCTTAAAAGTCTGTACCTGTTGCTATAAGTAATTCTTAAGTTACTTGAAAGAAGTCCAGCTAGCATCTAGACAGAAAAGAAAGTGCATTCTCCATTACCATACATACCTCACAATTCATCAGAATGACCTATCTGGATATTTTTCACCATTATTTCCATATGACTGTGCTGGTAGATGCTGCAAAAGCGTTCAAAAATGTGATGTATTCCTGAACTGCATTCATAGAAAATTACAGTACAATACTGTACCAGATCATGATTGATAAATTCAATCAAATCAAAACTTTGTTTTCAGTGTGAACACTGAAGAACTTGTCTGGAAAAAAGTTGGGGAATTTTGACTGCCTGAGGGGAACGTTATTTTCTTTTATTATTTTGTTGTTGTAGTTTCTGAGAGTATTTATTTTATTTCTTTTTTCTGCCCCTCTGAAAATTGGTACAATATTGACCAGTATTCTACTGAGTGGTGGTTAAATCTTATTTTATTCACAGTGTTTAATATATTTTTATCCAAGTTATAAATACATTTCGGCACTGAATCCAGCCATCTCACTTTCACAGTCACTATACCACCTTATAAAAGTTAGTTGCATATCAAAGTCAATGTGTGTGTGTGGCACTTCATAGATCGTCTAAACAACTTTGCATAGACAGGGAATGGAGCAAAAAAACTGCATGGAAGACTTTAAATGTTTAATTATTCCGGTTTTGATGGTTTAAATATAACTTTCACTGATACCTTAGGTGTCCAATACTGTAATTAGATAGTCTGGATGGTGGTAAAGTTTCATTCTCATTTATTCAGAACACATAGAAAAATATCCAGTTTAACTGGATTTTAGTGGTGTAGGAGGGTTTCGCTCTCACCTAAGTCAGTGGTCTTCTGCCAGAGAGTGCATGACACGTCCTGCAATATATCACCATATACACCTTTTTTTTTTTTTTCCTGCAGTGAATCAGATTATGTTTTCTACTCCACAGAAGGGTGGAAATACTTTCAGCCTAGTGAAGAGTATTTGACTACTACTTCCTAACTATCTTCAAAAGAAATATTTCTTGTGATATAAAAGCTAAAGCATCAGACTGAGCTGTCTGTGACTTTCCTTATCCTTTTTGGTTACTCACTAATTACTGCAATGAAAGGCTCCCCAAGACCTATGAGTTTCCGAGGACGAGTCATGGACTGAACACACAGTTATTACAGAAAGGAGCTCCGTGCTTGAAATAGGTGTTTTAAGCATTCCTACTGATTCAGTCCCCTTCATTGCAAAAATTATTTTGTTGCCCCAAAACATATGCTTTGCCAGAAAAAGCTGAAACCTTTCAAAGGGTTATTTCCCCAACTCGTTAGCTAAAAACACACTTCAACTGAGATAATATTAACACTGTGAATGATCATAGTCCATTTTAATGTAAAATAGAGTATGTAACATAAGCCACTACTGAAGGTAATTTAACCTGTTACAGTTTATTTTAAGAGGAAGCAGAAACACTCAGATATAACCCATATGTCTGGAAAAGTAACACACAGTAGTTAAACAGTTACAGTTACACGCTTGTTATACAAGCTGGCCTGCCTCGTCCTAATTTACAAGAAAAACTACTATCTAATTCAGGATTCTATAATTGTTATAACATCATCTATAGCAAGACAATGCCCACAATGACCCAAATACAAACTTCTAGAATACTGAACCTGTGAGTAAAAGCAATCCAGATTCCTGTGCAATCCTGTGTTCGTAATCCAAAACAAATTGTACACTCTTATTGGACATGAACTCTTAATGACACCTCCTCTACAGGAAAGTAAATAAACAAAGTCATCTCAAAGAGGTCTTGATCCCCCTGGTATTATCTTTTATAGGTAGAATGGTACTGCTCAGCAAATATGTCCTGTAAGACATGCTGTCGCTATAAAATCTGTATAATCCTTTCTAGGCTGAATTGCCCCTGGCGAAGAAGTGTTGGAAAATGACCTCAAGCAACTGCGCCACTGGGATCTGTCATCATTTGACTACGACCTAATAAAATTTCAGTCTAAGGCAAATTTTCATTAATTTTATGGCTCCTAGAAGACTAATACAATACATATAACTTTTAAGTTTATACTATGCTTGCCGAGCTAAATCTTTAATTGTAGCCCAAATCAGCCAAGCACTTAAACAGATGCTTTATTTTTGAGCAGTTAACTCTACTGACTTTGATGAGTCTATGTAGGTCCTTAATATCAGGTGTCTGCTGCTTTGTTTTGCAGGATTTACATTGAGAGTGCTTAGTGCTTTGAAGATCCATCCTTTCCTAGGGGTGGGTTGGTTGGTTTGGTTGGGTTTTGCTTCTTTAATAATGAAAATAAACTAAACCAAAAATATCATAAACGTAAGACTAATCTAAAAATACTAACATCTTTCTTACCTTTCTAAAATTATAGTTGATGTTGTGAAGTTGCTGGGTACTTTCTCCTTGTACTTTCCAGCTGATGCAACCTAGATCTTTACTTGTAAAGAAATCGGCTTTTAATTAAGCCAGTGAGTTTTTTATATAACCCTAATGCCTGTAATAATTGTTATGATTCTATTATTTTCTTTGTTAAACACATTTGTAGTTTTAAATGACAGGAAGTCAAGCTAGCAATTTGTAAAGATGTGTGAATAAGAAAATGGCTCTATTCATATGTTCATAATGAACAGAGAGATAACATAATAATGCTTTGTATTGTCTCACCCTCCAACAAGAGGAAAGAAAGCAAAGGAGGTGGTCTGGATAATTTCCTGCAACCCTCCCTTTGTTCTTAAGCCTTTTTAGCAGTATTTATTGAGGAATGCAAGGGAAGAAAAATCATCCAAACCAAGCTTTGAACATACCACTTTAGTGACACAGCCTCCAAGAACAAGAAAAAGCTCATTCATTAGAACAAAATGCTGGAAAAAAGCCAATGCACAACCGCACGCACTACTGCGGTCGTTCTGTACCACATCATACCGCCACTACTCCATTTAATAATCTATTGGTAAAATATACGCAAACCTAAGTTGTTCCAGCCTTAAATTCCACCTTATGTCAATCTCTTCAGCTATGTCAAAAATGTAAATAAAGACATTTTACTGTTCAAGAAACTCACTGTCTGGTTAAACAGTGGGGAAGCAAAGGGCATAGATGCTACCAAGAGTTGCTACTCTCCTTGGATTTTAAAGACTTCATAGACACACCTGACAGAGGACATGAGGGAGGGAAAAGAGAGCCTTAGTGACATTAGCACTGTCGTCTTTCCTTTCCCAGGCTTCAGAGCAAGCCGCACACCCATAAACACAGAAAGGCTTCAGCTACTCCACTACCCTTGCATCGCCTCTCCCCAACTAATGAGCTAAATCTGCCCTCTCTGCCTTATTCTTCACAGATCCTTGAAACACCACTAAACATAGATATTTAGAGGAGAGGGCAAATCATCACTTTTTAGTAGACAGTTTGTGAAATAAATGATGCTTGCTTAGTTATTTAAAGAGATTTTATAACTGCATGTTACTATTCAATCAAGTTCCTTGATTTTTTCCCCACTGTTTATAGATAAACTGTAATGCTCAAACATTGCTACTAATTATGTATAAAATTCTGAACAGCAGATACACGAACACATATTCATGCCAATTTGCTCACTTTAAGCGTTATTCATCTTCCAAGTTCTGTCAAAATTTCTGTTTGAACCTGAAGAAATTTCCAAAGATAATCCCACATTAAATGGATAAGATTAAAAGTCAGGACATAAACAAAGCAAAAAAAAGCAACACATCAGAAGTGAGACTCCTTATTCCACCCAGATTTCCTGGAATGGAAGATGTCTCAGACATCTACTTTCTACAATTTTATGTCACCCAGCTTTCCTGCCTGCTACCCTCCTCCTACCCCAAGTTATTTCTTCTATTTAAGTTCGCTCTTGCAAAACAGGTCTTTTGTAACAGGGGTTTGGAAATTTGACCCTATATCACATTAAGAATTTCTTAGGCCCAGCATAGCTTTTCTTGCTGGCGTTTCATTCTAATTACAGTGTCTAACTTTCAGAATTGTCAAGTGTCTTCAATGACCATTCAAAATGAAAATTTGTATTTTATGTTTGGGGTTATTCTAGAATTATGTGCTTTGTGAGAACTTTATTACAATGGATTAAATACTAAAATGAAATTGTCACTTCACAATTTTATGGAATTGAAAATGCCTGCAAAGCGGTAACAGTAAGCTTTATGCCAGTTCGCCAGCTAAGGGAAGCACCATAAACTTTTTATCACATTACAAATTTTGAAATTTTTTTGTTTTCTTTGGCATCTTTTAATTCACCTTAAAATACCTCTACAGACCACAAACTAAACTCAATCCCCCACTCACAAAATGTCAAATGTATTTATACTGAAAATATTTATCATGCAATTTCAGTAACATGATGCATCATAATGTATGAATGGACCTGACACATCTCCATGGCGCATATCACAAAACAATGCATTGCCCAAAGCCAGTTTGAAATTTCAAAGAATCTTGGGTGTAAAATTGGTTTAAATACAAAATATTGTTTGTGGTAACTATCAAAATCTTGATGAGTAAGATTTGTTTTGTCTTTAGGAAATGACACAGGGAACAGGCTGACAAAACTATGATAGTATAAATATATTCCAATTGAAATATGTGGGCATTTTTGTATGTTTGAGAACTTGTTAAATTTGGCAGTACTTTTGGATACCTTAATTGTTTATGTTGCCAGGAGAGTCAAGCAGTTTGGTTCTCATTTGTTTGCTGATCTTTGTATGTTGCATCATTTCTGGTTTGGTGTCTTTAAATTAACTGTTTGGGTTTTTTTTGTTTGGTTGGCTGTTTTTTTGGGGGGGCGGTTTTGGGGTTTTTTTTTAACCTTAAAATGTAGTAGTTTGATTTCAACTTTGTTTTGCTTGTAAACGTATTTTACATCCCTTCTGAAATCCGTAATTCAAAACCTCTTTAACTTGTGTGTACCAGTATCAGGCTTTAAAATGGGCAAAACATTTACAATAAACTTCAAGCAAAATTTTCAATGTTCTCTATGTGGACGTCAAAGCCCATTTCAAAATTTTTAAAGGTATGATTTGGATTTATATGAAATAGGAGGTAAGAAACTTTTCAGAAAACTGTTCATCTAAATGCTTTTATTTGAAGGGACAAAGTTGGCACATTCATCGCAAAACTTCTGTGACGTATGTAGCTCTTCTATAGCGTAACGTGTTGTGTGCAGGAGCACTGAATTAAATCTGTTATGTTTTCACCAACAGAGAGTATGCACAAGCACTCATGGGGGAAGGGACATTCTAGAAAGGCTGGTGTCATTGTGACTCATGTTTTTAGTAAGAAATTATGTATTTCACACTAACAGACCTAAAATTAAGATTAAATTACAAGTCATTGCCTGAATCTCCCAAAGAAAGGAAAATGTGCACATTTGCTCTACTCCTAAAGCATGATTTCCACATTCATATGTACATCTATGTGCAATAGTTGTATGAAATTCCAATTTATACATAGAATATTTGTCTTTGTTTCTCATCATCCTGACTGGCAATGAATTAATTTTCCCCAACCTGAGCCTGTTTTGCCTGTGTCAGTGGTTGGCAAATCTCTGTGTTTATCTCTACCCATGAGCTTTTTTTTTCATTTTATTTTCTCCTCCTGTCCTGTTGAGGAGGGAGAACATGCAAGAAGCCTGGCAGCTGTCAGGCAGCCAGCCAAGGTTAACACACCACAAGCAGACATCAGCTTTAATTTAACCTGCAGTTCATTTGATGCCCCCAAAATATGAAGCCAAAGGGGAAAAAAAAAAAAAAAAAAAAAAAATCTTATACAGAAGAAAACAACAAGTTATCCCCATGGATATGGTTCATTAACATTTCCTCTCACTTGAGAGCTAAGATTTGTATCTGAACATTCTACTGGAAAGATAAAAGTTCAATTTGTTTTCAGTGATGCATCTTAAATAAAATCTGTGACCATTTTAACCAGTACTGTCATATTTATGCAGCTGGAATACTAAATGAGCAAGGTAAATATACAAAATATTTAGATGTCTTTAAAACATACGTAAGATTCAAAGGAATGGTTAATTAATGCTGCTTATAAACTACTACAGCTTTGCCTGTACAGCTTTGAACAGAGAACACGCTTCTCTGCAACTTTGCAGTATTTGCACCCATGTTCTGTTTTGGCCTTAGTAACGCTTTGTGCTCCAAAATGATAAGACTTGTTTTCATATGTTATCACTTCTTTGGTTTTTAATGAATACTTTCCCTCAGTATAAAGCAGGCATTGGTGCAAAGATCACTTAAACTTTAACATTAAGAAAAGGAGTTCTGCAGTTCTACTAATGCCTTATGCACAGATGGATTTCCTTTTATTTGGTTTGAACCTGGTACTTGCTGGTTTCATTTAATGTCCCTAATAATTTTCACCTTTTTCTAGACACCCATAATTTATAAATTTCAGTTTTATACCCACGCTCATCTCTGTGGTCTCGGATGAAAACAATCTGTTGCACCTCAAACAACCAATCCAAGAAGTTCAAGCAGGATTTAGCCGTTAATTTAGGTAGCAGCATGAAGAAAAGAAAATATGATTTGGTTTGGCTTTGTTTTTCCCTCTCCTGTATAATTTTCCGATATTTCTTTCTCTGTTCTACAGTAAGAAGTTCAAGGAAATATACTGCTGATATTGGGATAGCTAACCCTTTATATTTACTTAGAATAAAATAAACAATCTTTTCTTATTTGAAAATATTTTAGCTTCTATTAAGTTTCACCCATGCAAACAATTTTTCTGCTTTGCATGGTAAATATACAGTGATGCATTTGACCTTAGCAAAAATAACCAAAAATAGCAATAAAAAATACACTAAAGCGTATGTGGTAAAGTCCCAGAGATATTAAACGTCAATATGGTTATTAAAACTATTGTGTTTTACATTAGTCAGAAATATTAGCCTCTTTGTACTCTCACCAATATATTTGGGGGGATGCACATTCTCTGGAAGACTGTTAGCACTGCTTTGGCAAGTGTTGCATGTTTTCTGTGGTTATGTCCTGAAACATCCCTCGGTATGATGTAGCCACAGGCATACCTGTATTGCTACGCTTTACTTCCTTTAGAGGTCTTGGAAAAGGCAATGATGTCCCAATAGGCACTTGAAGACAGCATAATCATTCAAAATACTGGTGATTTACTTTGATTAAACGTTTCATCCCTGAACTTAATTTCAGGATCCAAAAAGTCACCACTATGGCCTCATCGACAAGTAAACAGCTGGTTGGGATGTTCTCTTTCTATCAGTCTTAATGCCAGAACATCTTGGGTTTAGTGGCAATTCTAAGCGCTACTGCAACACTATCAACCAGTTTAATTCACAGAACTCAGAGCTGAGCAGTTTTAGAATCCACTCCTTAAATTACCTCTAATGATCTTTCACAGATCTATTCCACCAAGATGGTGATTTTCCTGAGGTGTCTGGGAAAGAGAAACAGCAGTGCTACAAGGTCCCTTCCAACCCAAAGCATTCTACGATTCTGCTGAGGTACGCTTCGTCACTGGAGAGTCCTCATAAGTGTGAGTTTTTAAAGATCAAGAAATAGCAAATCACTTACAGCTATGCTGGAGTTAAACATTTTAATAACTTAACTGACCAATATTGGGATTACTTTTATGCTTGCTGTTATATTGCTCACATGCTTTGCCAAATTTGGGCCGTTGTCTTCACAAACTTGTAGGTTTTTGTTTATCTAAGTATTTATACAGTTGACCTTACTGCAATATCTTAATATCTTCACATAATGTGATATTTCCCCATAACTACCTTATCAACTAAGACAGAGAGATCTTAAGAGTATTTTTACTGTGAAATATCCACAATCTATTGTGGATAGATCTCTTATAGACTAGACCTAATGTCTTCTCACACTATTGTGCAAAACCTTGCAGAAATACTGAGCTGGCTTCTGCAGTAGAGCTGCCTTCTTTCTAAATGAGAGCTGTCCCAAAAGGTAGCCTTGGAGAGGCTAACACCGCTTTGGATCTGACCGTCCCACATTCCCCTGGAGCGATACAGCAGCAGGCTGAGCCGCAGGCTAAATCCCATACACAGCCACTTTCCAAGCTGCATACAGAAATGAAATTGTGGTCACGAAATTGCGGTCAAAACCACAAATGTAAACAGCTTAGACATGTTTGAAGCTATATACGGAAATACACTCTAAATTTATAGCACGTTTATCTAACGTCTTTCATTTTAAAACACAAGATGGCACTTGGCTTTAGTTAAGGCAGCAGTGTTCATAATGCTGCCCACCCAGCAAAAAGTTTCCCAGCAGTGGCGATCCTTGGGATCCCCGGCTGCCACCTGAAAAGGGAAGGGCTCAGCTGAGAGTGTGCAAAGTCACTGTGTATCACAGCAGGAGAAAGGGAAAACCTCTTCTGCCTGCCTGAGTTGCCTCTGCAGACACAGAAAAATCTGAGGTTTTATCTCTTTGTCATTATTGCTACATTGTAAAATAAATTAAAATATTTAACATCACATTAAGACAGAATCATTTCTTATAACTGATCTGAATGCAAATAGGCATATCAGGGCTGAAGAGAGTTTATAAAAATCTTGTTTTGAGTGACACATTGCTGTCCACTAATAGATATTCAAGACTAACTCCTGCAGGAAATAAGGTCTGAGATTTTTGTCATTTTACACAGAGAACAAAAATGGAATGTTCAGACTGAGTTTTGTATTCTCTGTACTCCCTTACAGGGGAGCAGAGAATAGAATTAAAAGGGATTAAGACCCAGCAGCAAGCTAAGAAACATCTGCCTATTTATTACTTCTATGATGGAAGCCCTCTTACCTGCTCTGGATATAATTAAATTTCTGGTATCCTAGAGTTACCAATACAAATATCTTTTCCTGTTGTTGAGTTCATTGACTGGTGACCCACACTGAAGTCTACAGCTCTACGCTGCACCTCATTCATCTTCATGTTTCAATTCAGTAGTTTCCCATTGAGCAATTGGTGAGTACATATCTAAACCTATAAGCAATCTACTTGTTATTTCACGCCTTTTATATCAGGATATCTTTCAATTTTTTAACTTACAGCTTTACAAAAGTCAGAGTTAGATTTCCATGTGAATAAATGAGGACTGTTCTATCAATCCCATAACATTCCTCTGTAGCAACCTTTTTTGGCAACTGTATGTGCAAAAACTGGTCACAACTATTTACCCTAATATACTTGCTAGTTATGGTATTTTCTGCTTCATAATAAATAGTGAAGGCATTTGTCCTCAACTGTATCTATTCAGTCAGCTTCTTAATTGCTGTGGAACATCCTCCATTGAATGGGAAGTTTGTAATAGCTATATGGAATAGTATTTTTCCCAAGAGTAACATGCATTCAACTTCTCAGTTGGTCGTGGTTTGTTTCTTTTTTTTCTTTTTGGAGGGGTGGGGGGAGGTTGGGGTTTTGGGTTTTTTGGGGGGTTAGGGGTTTTTTGGGGGGTGGGGGGTGTTTCAGGGGTTTTTGGTGGGTTTTGTTTTGGTTTGGTTTTTTTAATACTTTTCCCTATTTAAGAACTTCTGAGCAAACAGTAAAATCCCAGTAAAAGCAGAAATTCGTATCTCCAGAATGCTGGTAGACTATAACCAGTAGTCCATAAGCTGGCCCACTGTAAACACTGAAACTCAGAAATTCATTTGTCCAGTCCTGTAATACAGCTGATAAGCAAGTAAGTTCAAAGTTTAACCAAGGTTTGTTGGTCTAGAACTAGAATTCAGGTTCCGAAGCATCTGTAGACACAACTTTAACAGTGCAGAGTTTACTACATTTCTGAAACTTCATAACCAATTTATAGAGAAGTGAAATATGGCCTTGTATATTTTCAAATTTCATATTTTTTTTTCTTCTTGCTACTATTCTACTACTCTAGCTACAACCAAAGCAGCATTATTTCAATTTATCTTATTGCTAATTTAGCTAATTTATATTGCAGCTTCCTAGTATTTAAATTTACATCCAGTGCCCCACTTCAGCAAGTTACTTGGATAACAAAAGGTAAATGTATTATGTATCTGCATATATGTTTAAGATGTATCTGTACGGTCGATAGCATATACCCACAAGAAACATCATCACCAAGTTCAGTCACCATTGCCCGTAGTCTGCTCATCTCTCTGTCGCACTACAGGAATCCAACACCACCAAAGAATTATTTCCTCCTTTTGATGGATTTCTAGTATCCCAAGAGACCTTTCCATTTCAACGCATCATAACTAGAACACAGACTATATTTCTTGCATTCCAAACACAAACATGGCACCAGTTTCACCGGATGCATCTTAGTAACGTTATATGGGTCACAAATAAACCCTGAGACCACAGCTAAAGGAGGAAGGTCTAACGAATGGACTGATTAACATGGAAAAACAAGTAGGAGGTGACATTTCAGTAAGGAACTTTTTCTTTGGCTATAGCAGAAAAAACACAGAATATTTTTGACATTTTTGCAGCAGACTTCACAGCTTGAATAGTGCCTCCAACCTCCAATGCAATATCCAACATCCTGCAGATTTTAGCAACCACATTTTATTTTGTATTTGTATAGCTTACATGTAGAAAGACTATCAGTTACTACAGTGTGAGAATGCTCAATGGAATGGGCAATAACAAGTGTCTCTGTCAGGCACTGTCCTGCAAATAATCCATGAGAGGAAAGAAAAGTACTACAGTATTCAAAGCACCTATTTCTCCTCCTTCAAGCTATTTAAGGTCACCAAGGGATTGCTTGAAACCACAAGATTAACAACTGAGCACTAAAATAAGAAGGCATTTTTTGATTTTGTACTTTTGTTTTGATATTGCACTAGCTTTAACACTTATCTCCCTTTTTAATACATTAAATTATAATGGATTAATATGTAGTGCAATAAAATTTGGGCAAAAAGGACCAGCAACTCTAGATAAAAAGAGGTACAGTTCTATGAATGAATAGTTTCTACTATGGTATTTTCACTATTCATACTGATCTCATTAGATAACAGCATCTGGAGAACTGGTAAAAGCAGCAAATTATAAATAGCATCATATTACTGTGCAAAGCAGTTGTCAGCAGGCACTCTGAAAAGACCTTGGTTTTTTTCCCCACGTTCCCACCTCCCTAAGTAGAGACCAGAGAATGTTTCACACCATTTGTTCCTTGATGCCTCTTTCTGTTCTGACTCCATACTTTGTCTCCTCCTCACTATCTGAGTGCGTACATATTGACACCATTACTTTTGATTCATAAGGATGATATATGACCAGAGTGCAATAAATCACTGCTCATTTAACTCACAGGAACATTTTTTTTTAAAATGTTACTTTCTTGTTATATTTTTATATATACACACAGACATATATATAGGCTGTGAAAATCTACTATGTTGTGAGCACTTCAGGCTAAGTTAGCAACAATTAGCAAATATAACTCTTATCTGTAAATAGCAATACTTTTTCCTTCCATCCTGTCATCAGCTGTATCAGTCTCTACCTTGGTCTGTGATTTCCAAGGATGAAGCCACAGCATTAAGTGGAAAGTATTTCCTCCTTTGTTGAGATGATAACAGCAACAACATCAATTTTTCATTAATGGCATGAGAATTTCACAACTTAAAATTATGCTTAAGCCCAGCTAAGCTGATCGTAAATTGACAAATTAAAAAACATTTATTGGAATACCAAACACACCACCCAAAAATCAGTAATTTTCCAGGTAATTTCTCATTAAATCACAGATATGAAAAGACAACATTTCAGTACTGAGCAAACAAATTGTGAAGAATTTTCATTCTTTCACAGAAGAATTTCATGATTGTAAGCACCTGTCCTTTACCACTTCTTTCACACTTGCTTGTAATTCAGTGCTGGCAGCTACAGCTGCCAAAGGGGTTTTATTAGTCTGGAAGGGAGTACTTGATTTAAAATTGAGGTTGCATCAGCTTTTAAGTAATGTTGAAAACTGGGACAGAGGTACTTAAGTGGAGTACTAGTTAGAGAAGCACTGTTATTATGGTAATAGTCACTGAACAAATGTTTTTATAACTGAATTTCAATCAAGCCATAAGTATTACAATTCCTATGGATTTCAACAGGTTAATGAATCAACAACCTGGAAATGACATATGATAATATATGTACTTGTCAGCATATATACCGAGTCACAGAGTCATCTTTAACAAGCTCCATTTTATGGCAATCACAATAGTAACCTATTACTTTAGTGATTTCTCCCAATGTTAGCCTATGACAATGTACATTTTTCATGCCTGATGATTCATTACAGAAATGTCACAGAATATGTGGAAAGACTGTGTTTACAAAAAGCCACACCGACTGGATCATGAATCATAACTGCTTTGTCAGAAGTACTGCAGAAGAAAACGTGGTGTTAGATTCAAGATGGGTTTAAACACTTTGTTTGATTATTTTTTGCAGTAACTGCTTTCTCATAAGCTTAATTAGATCTACTGTTAAGATGAAAACAATGCAACACCATAAGCAATACCAAAAATATAATAAAACCAGATTCTCTGTCTCCTGGGAAAGCATTCTAATTTTTGAAGTGTGAAGCATCTCTGAAGGTAGGTAGTGAAATAGCCTTGCCCAACGTCAGAATTTTATTTTGAGGTTTGTTCTGAAAGGTTCTCTTCTAAAAAAAAAAAAAAATGTTTCTAATAACTGAAATGCATCAAATGCACTTTCATGATGCACTACACTTCCATGTCCATTACATCATAGTCAACAGAAATCCTTATTAGAACTATATCTGAATTGCAGAACTGCTAAGAGATTCAAGCTCCCAAATTTGTAATGCAGAGACAAAGTAACAAATGATTTTATTTCATCACTTCTCTTGCCTTCACTCCCATACTTTTCAAATGTCTGATATTTTGTCAACAGGAGAGTTGAACTAAATGCACAAGCACATTTCTATTAAGGATATCCTCTTGGTAAAGGGCAGTTATAAGCCATAAAGCTATTATTTCTCCTATGAAAATGGAAGTAGCGTGCGCTCTCTCTAAAAGGAAAAAAGCCCAGTTCCTTAGAACTCACTGCAATGCTATGAATAAAAGTAATATGTCTATACCCAGAGAAGCTACAATTTATAACACAAATCCACTCAATTCTTTGGCAGTGTTTTGCAGATCTGTACTGCTTTGCAATGGACAGGTTTGTCAAGAGAACACAATGGATAATGGGTAAATTCATTATCAGACAAACAGATGAGTGTCCTTATACGGGTTAAAGTCCAGCTGTATCCTTTAATTCTTCCATATTACATTTGTAAGAAATTTGAGAAGCAGGATTTTTGTTTTATTTAACCTAATTAAAAGAATGCATCAAATATATCAGACAATTCTGCTAAAATATCCTACATACTTTTCCTACATACAGTGTCAACATTAAGTATATGCTTACTTCAAGTGTACTTGCAAACTTTCTTTTTAAAAAAACAAACAAACAAACAAAAACCACCCCAAAAAACCCACCACAGAAGATCTAACATAGCGTCCATCACACCAAATAAAGATTGCTCAGAGGCACGGCGGACACTGTAGAGAAAAACTGAGTTTGGAATAAGCAGAAGAGGGCAGCATCTTACCATGTTTTAAAGTCTATAGGTTTGGCTTCCCAAAGTTGAGCCATTATAACAGGCATATTTTGTTGAATGCTAATTTCGTTCAAAGATGACCTACATTTGTTAAAAATTTCCCTTTCGTTAACACACTATATATCACCTTGCTAGTTATGTATTTAAAAAAAAATAAAAAATCCTCTGTAAGCTAATTGCTAATAACAGCTGATAACATTTGCAAAAGCAAAGTAACTTACCTTTGTGCATCCAGCCACAGCTTCCATTTTACTTTGGTAAAAATGAAGTTTCTAAGTGGAAGCAGCAGTAGTAATGCTTGAGCTCAAAAACAGAGCCCAAAGAAAGCACCAGGACTGAATGCTCCAAAGTTTTATCACACAGCTCCTTCTAATATTTAAGCAATTTTTTAAAAATCATAAATGGAGAACATGTTAAGACCATACGTGACAAGTATAACTATACTATTCAAAGATGTCTGTGCAATGCAACCTATATGACACTTCTATGCTCCTAATAAACACAGCTATGTGTTCATAAATATCATATAGGGAATGCATATCTACGAATGTTTGTATTTGTTACATACTGCACGAAGCATACACGTGTTTAAACAAACTTTGCTAGCCACTGAGATTAGTAAGCAAAATGAGATTTTTTTCAGCTAGCAACAGAATCTCAGATAATGGATTAGAGAAATGATAATATCTGAAGTATTTTTCTAAAGAAAAACAGTGACTAATCTTTGTAGCATTTCTAAAACTGCATCCATTTTTCTGTGTTATATGGCCATATTGCTCACAAACCCTGAATTGCCTATAAACTCATTCTCTTAGAATTCTAACTTCAGATGCAAACAGTTGTGCTCCCTTATAAGAACATTCGTTATACTTTTTTGCAAAAGTGTCTCGTCTAATTTTATTTGCTCAATCCACATGCCCATAGCTGTCTTACTAGAGGAAGCCAATTAGCAAACAACTATTTTCAAAAGCAGTAGTAGTAAATGAATTTATAATAAAATTTGCATTTGAAGGAAATGAGAACAATAATTTCATGCTTATAAATATTTCTAAAAACAAGCAGTACTTGAATGCTTTATATGCAGATGAATTTGTTCACTTAAGTTTATAAAACTGCTGTTTGCTTAAAAACATGAACTATGACAAAACATATGACTCTGCATAAATGACCACCCATATGTCACATGAAATAACTTCCACATAATCTGTGATAGGTTGTGCAGTGAGCGTGCAGTTTTACACTGAAATTTCTAGAACTGCATTTGAGATGGCTTCTTGCAGACATTGTTTAAAACAACAGAATTTACATTGAACAATTCAAACATTCTTAAAAACATAGGCACATATATAAATTTTAATTTAATTTAAAATTTCTTTTCAATGAAAACAATGCCACAGAATGCTACAGAGTACTTCAACACTGTTTTAGGAATCAACTTAACACGGATGAGTCGTTTAACGGATTAAACTAGGTATCACCTGAAACAGGAAGGTTCTGCTGGTGAAGACTCTTGCCTTTGGAAGCTGTTCATATAGACTTTTGGCCATTGCACTCCATTTTGCCCAGCAAAAAACAATAAGAGAAAAAAAATGCTGAACTGATACTGTGCCTTGTTGTTCCGGAGCAAGGCTGGCCATGTGATACCACTGGAAGTCTTAGTCCTGGTCACTGTTCTCCTTGTCAGTCAAGAGAAAGTCAGAAATTAAAAACTCGGCTATCCTTTAGTAAGAAAATTAACTTCACTGTTACTATTCAGTTTAATACAAATTAAACAAAACAAATAATGCACTTCAAATACAGCTTATGCAAATGCAAACTCTTGTTATATGATCATGAAAACACTGTCTCCTCCCTCTTCTTCCAACCATTCAGCTGAGGAAGGGCTCAGAGGCAAGATGGGGAGAAAACAGTTTCTGTTATTGTGTATCATGTATTCAGTTAGTCCAAAATAAATTTCTGACTTGACATTTGAAGCCTTATGCCTGTGTGTCTGTGCCAACAATGTATTGCCGCATCCTGTTTTTCAGGAAGATGTGTATTTTTACCTTACCCCTTGGTTAGGGCAAACTATTTATGGGGAGAAAGTCAAATACAACTATGAGGAGGAAGAATGTTCTGTACCTTTGCCATTGAAATCTGTAGCTTCATCTTAAGAAAGAATCATAGCACTATCAAACAGCTTCACATCACGCTAATGAACAGAGTACAAGACAAGAACTAACATTATGTCTATGGGGAACATTTCTCCTTCATGTTAATATTACGTTTACTTATTCTCCATACCTATGTAATTTTTTTTCTCTGCTTGATCATTGGTTTTGGTTTTCTCTAAATTCATTGCATTAAAAATGCTTAATTGATTTTTTTTTTTTGTCCACAGAAATTATTTGATGTTTATATAGAACAGCAATATAAAATCATTACAAGGACATATC
The DNA here is from genome assembly GCF_030463565.1 of Pelecanus crispus. NCBI lineage: Eukaryota > Metazoa > Chordata > Aves > Pelecaniformes > Pelecanidae > Pelecanus > Pelecanus crispus. The sequence goes on along the minus strand of NC_134655.1, from coordinate 21,077,312 downwards.
TTCAGACTGTTTTGTAATAACACTAATGCCCTGTCAGCTGTCTGTCATAATATTTAAGTACATTCCACTCCTTATTGGTGTCAGAGGAGAAAAGCTATACGTCAGAGCATGATGTGTTTCATACGCCACCTGCAAAGCACTGCAGAATGCCCTATCTCATACCTTCCCTAGCCAGTAAGTCAGGCAGCCTCAGGTCACACTGTGTAATCTCATGGTCCAGGCAGCTCCTGAAGTGGTAGAGAAGTGAGAGTAAGCAACCGCGGAAACGATCCCAGTGTGACGGGTGTTGCGGCACTTCCCAGGTCCTTTCTTGAGAGCCAACTCGGGCAGAAGGAGCCTTGTCCCTCTGTCCCCACAGGGAAAACGCACGGAGAATTGAAGATTCTTTGGGTCCATACTTTACCATGACAGTCAGGCACCAACATCTTTGGTTTTGCTTTTTTCTGTTTGTGTTTTCCCTGCCCAGAAAAGTGATTTTTCCTCTGCTTTTTTCAGCATATTCTCAGTTTCTTTATATTTCTCTTTCAAAGCTAAAACAAGAGCCTGCAGTCTCCTTCTGCCCTTCCATACCTAAACAGTTCCCATTTCTGCTCATTGTGGCCATACAAAAAGTACTTGGAAGCAAGAGAAATTTTCTAGCGTCTGCTGAGAAAATCTCCAGATAGATGGACTGGGCAGAGAGACCTACAGGGAGAGGATAGGAGTCACAAAACCAAAATCCTCCTGTGGCACCAGAGACAAAGCTCCATTACATGCTTTCAGTGGAAAACAGCACAGCCCTGCTGGTAACCACCCTGTAGGAGCTTGCCTCGGGCTCTTTTTGCAGACTTCATATTTACGCTATTTTAAAGTAACTGCAATGCATTCTTTATCTTGTTTGAAACTTTTCTACAGTTTATTTAACCAAGCCATCCAGTACCAATCACTTTTCCTTCTTCCAACATCCAGCTTTAATGTACTTCTCCCCTAATAAAATAATCAGTAAGGGAACAAATCTTTCAAGTAGAATAAGCTCATTTGTTTGAATAACAAATTAAAACAAATAAAATTGGAATATGAGGTAACGTTTACAGAATGTAAACTACAAACCTTTATTTCCCTACACACACACACAAAAAAAAAAAAAAAAAAAAAAAAAGAAGACTAAAGTCTTGATGGAACAATCCCGTTCGCTATAGAGTTTCTCCTTAGCATTTAAGCCATGCGTTTACCATCACTAAGGGACAATTGATTAATTGCTTCAAGAAGCAAAAATTTAAAAGCAATGAAGATGTGGCATCCTTTTTACTACTTTTTTTCTGAGTTCTGAGTGATTCTTATTGAGAAACAACCACCAGATATTTCAATTACAGTAAAATATGGTGTTAACAACTACTCCGTAATTGGAAAACATTGATCTCTACAGACAGGTGGTCTTGGAAGATAGGAATTTATCTTAAAATTCCATACTTGAGATCAAGTAAGGTAGAAACAGGTTCTTTCCATAATGAATCACCTTATCATCTATTATTCATTTATTCTATCCCAAAATGCTTACATCTCTCTGCTTAGTTTGTGGTATCCTTGCACATTCTAAATTTCTAACAAAACAATTTTCTCCTTTTTCATTTAGGAGGAAGGCTCTGTGCTGCAAGACACTAGACTAGTTCAACTTATGACTACACTTAAATATGTCCCAGAGCTTTAAGGAATACCAAATACTCTGGTTGTTGTCCATAGACCAAGAGAGTTTGACAATTCCTTTCCATTCATTTCCACTCACTGAACCATTTTAAACACTCAACAGCCGGAGGACTCGTTATCACAGTACTTAATAGCCTCGCTAATGCTATGTGATGACTAGGTATTGTCCTTTCCTGTGCTATCTGACGGACAGTCCCAGATGAAGGACTCTATAAATGGTTCAGTTGGGAAGAAATAGGAAAATGTTCCTTTGGACCCCTGGGCAAAGCTGAAACTGGAAACTAAAGAATAAGGGAGGGCTGTACCTAGAGTTTCCTAGGACCTGCACAGCTAATAACTGTCACAAGATTCTGTACTGAAAATTTGCTGGGTTTTGTTTTCCACTTAGCATTCAAAATTCACTATACACTAAAAGCCTATTTATTGCTGTTAACAGAAATATTTTTTGCCTGTTTTTTTTTTTTGTTTGCTGTTCTTTTAAATTTCTTTTATATTTTAGTTCAGTTCCAAGTTGATTGCACAATGCTCATAAATTTGTCACGGCTTAATGACTGCAATTATAATAAGGGCATTTTGGTTTTTAATACCCCTCTTGCTAAAGGCAGCATATGTACTTCCCCCCCACACATTTTATTTATTTCTTCTGTGTCTGACATGTCTGGTAGCTATTATGGTTAGAATTTAAAAAATAAAACATTAAGCAGGGACTGAGGATAAATAGTGGCTTAATTAAAAATAAAGGAAAGAAAACAGTATCTTAAGATGATTATAAATTCCAGCAGGTTTATAAATTATGATACAAGTGGTAATTACATCTGTTATAAGCTCTTGGTTCGAGTTAAAAGTCTATTGAAAATGGCCCTCTGTCTCTACAATGGGCTAAGACGCAGTCACCCCAGGGAAGTCTACAAGCACATAATTGACATGTTTAGTTTTGGGTTTTTTTTTTTCTTAAATCACTTGTTTTGTCCAAAGAATGAAATAAGATAAGTCTGGAATACAAGAATTACCACAAAACTTGGAGGATAAGCAACAGATTTAAACAGATAAAAAACACTTTATATTGCCTTATTCCACATTAAAAGGACTCACCAAAAAGCACAAGAGACTGAGAAAGCAATGCAACAGTAACATATGGTAGAAAAGGATTCAAACAGTTAATGAGATCTCATCTCATGCGAAAAATATTCTTGACCATACACGTTGTCCTGATTTCCTGTTTACAAAGCCAGAGTATTCATCAGGGCTTGAATCTTGCCATTTTCAAGGATTTTGCCCAAACACGCCAAATTTGCTTTGCAGGATAGGCAACAGTTACGTCAAGTAGACTATACACTGTCTTTGTTTGGAGGAGTTTTATTTCAGATAAGTTAACAAGGGACTCTGAAATCAGTATGGCAAAAAATGTTCTTTTCCCACCAATTTTGCATGGTAGGAAATTGTAGTCAGATGGCATTTTACTGTAGTATCAGTTTTTAAATCTTTAATGAAATTACCCTTACAAGTATCCTGTAAAACTGTGAAGTGTTATCTATTCCATTTGAGTAACTGAGGTACTAAAAACTAAATGACTTAGAGAAAAACTGGTGAAAAAAAGGCTTAAGCTGAAATTTCTTAAGCCCTAGTCTAGTGGCTTATTCACCATGCTTTCTCTGGGAAATGTGATTAAATGAAAAAATCAATAAAGATTTAGGTTTGCCAGATAAAACACAAAAGCTTGAAAGTCCGCTGACAAGAATTCAGGGCATGAGGCCAAGTTTTTTCAGAGACTTTGAGTGGATCAGTTAATAGCATGAAAACAACATAATAAGGAGAAAATTAGACATCTGCTTCAGGTGTAGCCATGAGGTATGTCCTCAAGGACTTCACTTTTACTTCTCCCAGTGCTAAGTGCACATGATGAATTCCTGACCCCATTAACATGAATGGTGAAACTGCCTTTACTTCAGACCCGCTAGAGGTTCACCCCTACTCAGGCAGGGGTAGTGCACAACACTTAACATCAAATTCACATCTCACTCTAGGAGACTGTCTCAGCTGCTAATTTTAAATGCTGCAAAGAGAGACAAGTTTGAATACTAAAAATCTGGGCTCCACAGAAGGCCCTAAATGCAATGTTCAAAAAAGCAGGGAGTGGCACAATTTTGATGAAATAGCAAATTGTTCCTAAAACTGTACATTTGGTTAATTATCTTTGCAAAATTAAGTCAATTTTGCTCAAAACATTTATTTTTTATATATATACACTGAGATACATACAATTATAACCTCTACACGTTTTGTTCACAATTTTAATTTTCATTTCAAACCACAATGACTTTATGAAATAACTTACATTTAAAGTGATTTAAAAAACTAAGGTTCTGAAAATTAAACACAAACTGTTGTGCTTCAAATAAATATTTCTGCAAATAAATTCAAATAAATGTTACTGCAAAATATTTTTTCTGGCTATGTTTCATTGTTAGTCGTCTTCAGCTCATCAAGCCAAGAAGATCAATTATCTGACTAGCTTTATACAAAAAGATCCAACAAGGGATAATATACATAGCTTGTGAATCTAGAAAATCAGCAGCAGCAGTCATAATCAGTAGCTTCTACCACATTAGATAGGAAACAAGGTCAACGAACTTTCAGAACTGAGGTGAAAAAAAAAAAAGGTGCTTTCACACTGAGGGAAGATGCATCAGACCTGCTGCTGTCTGCAGAGAAAGTAGGATATTATTCTTAAATGACAGTGGAAGAAAATGCAGTCTAGCTAATTTAACTTCTCTTTTTCCATGCAAGCACCACAGATCAGGGGGTTAGCTACATTGTCTATGAGAAAACGTACACACCTTTAACACTACTTGCTGACTATTTATTTGGTGAGAAAACCTTGTAACTACAGTTCTATATTGACAAATGTATTTTGCTCCTTTCTAGCTCTTACAATGATCCTCTTGTCTCTTTTTTATAGAAACATCTGATGTCTTCTAGGCCAGCACAACAACCTAATAATGCCTCAGAATTAGTAGCTACAGTCCATGAAGACCTCTGTCCAAATGTCTGCAAGCTATTTATATTTTACTTATCAGTGGTAAATAAAAATTTCATAATCATCATTGGGGTTTTGTGACTGGTTTTGTTTTTAAACAGACAGGGCATGGTGAAGTACTATAATTCTGCACAAAGAACCCTCAATTTGTGATTAGTTTAAATGTAATTAATCCTAATTTATAGCTGGCCATACATGTTTCCTCTTCAGCCTAGTAATTACGGATCAATTTGCTAAAACAACTGTTTATTTTTTTAATGTAACCTTTGCCATATATATGTACATTACAAAGCAGTGTAATGATAAGGAAAGAACAAGGCAATTGGAGACATTTCTATTAGAAAAAAAGATGACAGTTACCTATAAATGGAATTCCCTGCAGTATAAAAAGAGTATTAGGAATAGCTTAATGCAAGAGCTGCGTAATGATTACAGATAAGATCTGAAAGAGCATCAGAATTTGCTATCCTGTAACCCTCCCTAGTAATTTCTATATCCATACAATACTGCAAATGACTTGCAGAGAATGAGCCAGGATTGATTGCTCATCATGTCTTCAGAGAGAAGAACAAGGTGTCGGCAAAGATGTTAGTAGGTGGCAAATTCTGAACAGACAAAATTCACATGATGTATAGTTCAGCGGTGGACTGCCTTGTCCCAAAACGCGATGGACACAAAATATTAACCTCTCTGGTCTCTAACTTGAAGCCTGTGAATGGGAGGGAAATCCACTGAGGGTTACTGTATAAACCAAAACTACCTCTGGCTCAGGAAATCTCTGCTCCACAAATTCTTACGTGTCCCTTGACATCCACTTTTGGCCACTGTCAGAAACAAGAGAATTAAATGGGCCTTTAGACTGATCTAATGCCATCACTGTTTTGCCTTTATTAGGCTCAGGCAAGACTTTTATATTGGGGAACCAATAACGTCTATGAACTCACTTACAGCAACCCTGTGAAAGGTTATCTCTCCTTAAATTATTTCCAACCTTTGTTTCAGGAAGACAATGATTGCCAGATAAGGTAAAAAAATGAACAATCTTTATACGATCAAAAAAGATACCTGAACAGCTGTATTAAAGACAACTACGTAACAATAGTGTATGTGGAAATACAAGTATAGCCCCTATATTTTGAAAACAAATGTTCATCAAATATAAGTTCCTAAGAAGAGAGAGACAGGAAAAACGCCAAGGTTTCAAGCAATAGCAGTAATTATTGAAAGTATGCTGCTGTCACATTTCTTCAGTCAGATATATCATCTAGTATATTACTGATTTAGCCTAAACACATTTTAATCAAAAAAGGTGCCCTAATCTGAAATAAGGCGATGTGTGGCAGCCCGACGCGTTGCAGCTCTATGTCTGTGCCTGCTTCGTTATTAGTAGTGCCACCAGCAGAACAGCCCTACGTTTAGATTTTTAATACCCTGTTGCTATGGCTTACTTTAAAAAACCCACAATATATCAGCCAAGGCACATTTTAACCTTCTGTACCAGCCAACTATTTTAGACCAAGCCAAACAATGAACTGCAGTCTTTTGGCCTTTGTTTGGATTTTGGCCAAGGACAGGTTCATTTAAATCACTGTGCAGTTGTCCAACTAAAGCAACGGTTTACACACCATTTGATTTATGTACTCCCTGAGTTTTTCAGTGGTGCTGACACCTCTGAAATTTTCATATACTTGGAAAGCTAAATTGCATTTATTAACTTACTTTTTCTTAATTGCCTTTTGAGGACTTTCAGAAGCAGCCTATTGACTGCAAAGTTGAAAAACATCACAGTATAAGACTCCGTGTGGGATCAGGCTGGCCCATGCATTTTTCCAAAATGCGGATTCACTACAAAAAAGTTTCTAGGGAGAGAATAACAGGCATGAAGGAATCCAGGTGCATATAGCATTATCTAAGCGTTTTGACGCTATGTTCAGTTAGATATATTAGCAATTACTCCTAGTCTCATGCTGATATCTGACATAATTGGCATGCCATTCACGATGCCATTCTAATGGCATTAGAATAAGAAGTATTTCCAAGTTTGGGTTTTTTTTTTTTTTAAAAAAAAGAAAAAAAGACTCAAATGACAAATATACTCAACCCTTAGTTTAACAAACTTGCGAACGACTGTCACATATTTCTGTGGCAGACACTTTAGTGGCATGTGTTTGTCCTTGCTTTACCTACACCAGGATGATGCTGCTTCTACAAGTTAACCAGCCTTGGAGTAAAGATGCAAATACACTGTTTTGTGTCTGCTGCTGCTTATTAACGGGCAGAGCCCTGACACCCACTTAACACCACAATTATAACCATGGGACAAACCTGATTTTCTGCCCCATATCACATTTACAACTTAAATTCCATAGCTCTTGCCATGTTTGAAAAGGTTGACATTCTGCTTGCCTCGAAGTGGCAATGTGCAAGCATATATCCTGTTTTCTATTTTAAAGAAAAACAATATGACATCTGGTCAGACTTCCATGATAAGCACAAGCTTATGAATAATTACTCTGTATGCTACATTTCGTTCAGGTGCTGTATCTATAGAAAAATAGTGGGACAAATACAACTATCAACCTGCTGGCATGGAATTCATGTTTTTACATTGTTTATTAAAAAAAGGGTAAACATTTGATTTCCCATTCATCATGAAGTCCTAAGAACATCTTACTTAAAATGCTAAAGTAGACGTCTAAAAGCCTTGATTTAGAATTAACCTTGAAGACAAAAACCAGCACCACTTTATAAAACTGCTGTGTTCTTTTTCTGACCAAAGCAATTCTGTGTTCTGGCTAAATAAAGTGAACTTCAACATCATAGACGTGTGTGATCAGCATGATGTTTTTTAATAATAAATAAAAGAAAGATTTATGAATGGCCAGCCATTGTTGAGAATTCACTTTTCTTTATTGATTTTTGCTTTCAAGCAAAATTGCCCAAACAAGATCTTTCTTCTTATTTTTAATGTATTATTTTTATACAGTTACACTGAAAACTGTGCCTAACCCATAAAATAGCTTTAGAGATGAGTGAAGTTACTTTTAAAAGTAAATCAGCAAATTAGACATTGCATTTCAGGGGATTCAGTTTTTCACTGATATGATACTAAGTTTTGTGTTTGTTTTACTCAAACCCTCACTTTTTTCCAAGAGATTTACAATATTTCTCTTTAAACTGTGTTAGCCCAGAAGATAGTTGCAACTTTTTAGTGGAACGTAGATTATAACTTTCCATAGTAGTTTTCCTTTATGCAGGAAAAGATATTTTTTTAAAATCTGGCCAGGCCTTCAGACCAAAGACTTACTCATGAGTAATTTTATACCACCAAGCACACAAATCCTACTGAAGAATACACTAAGCAATTCTCATTATTTTTTCTTCTGCTTTCATTTAGAGGAAAGGCACTATCAAGGAAGTTATTTGTAAACTGTGGCTTTGTATATTTTATTTTTTTGTTTTGCTTCAGGTTAAGGTTTTCTTGACATTTTCAGAAAAAAACAAGACAGAGAAAAAAGGGTTCCTACATCATAAATATCTAAATAACTTACATGATGATACCTGCAATATATAGGACATACTAAGTCTGAAATCCTTGTGTCTGTGTATATATATTTTCAACTTAGAGGGCAAGAACACATTAGTGTAAATTAAATCTTGGGCAGACATTCAGAAATACTGAGCACACAGGACATCAACAATTAAGAAATATTACCTCTGAGTCCAGTCTAAAAAATACCAAAAACTTTCAAGACGCGATGAAATTTCCTAGCTATTTCAAGATGCTTTGTAAGGGAAACAAAATCTTAATGTAAAAATATTAACTTGGTAACTCTGATGCATTATTTTCCTGTACATAAAAAAAAAAGTTAAACCCAATAACATCCTGTTTTGTTTTTGCAATCTGTGTCTGGAAAGTGCTTTCTAATATTACAGTAAACTACAGCTTCAGAGCTGAGGCGAAGAGTTGAAATGTTAGAAAACTTTTTTTTTAATCAGTCCATAAAGATTGCGCTTTAAAATTTTAAATGCAAATTTTTCATAGATGTTTATTGGTTGTCCCTAGGTTTAAGCATCATGATTTAATGTCTTTGCAACAGTGCTTTAGATGTAAATTTATCACAGTTATTTTGTTGCCTATCTCAGTTAAGTTTAACAGCTTATTTTATGAGGTTTTGGATGAAAGTGGAAAAATTAGATATTAGAATGCACGGCATACAATGTAATTACACAAACTGTTATTTTAATATTTCTTGGACATTGTATGCCATGATTTACAGTTGCATTACAAGCACTATCTGGTTAGATATCTCTAGAAATTGAGTTTCAAATGTTTGCTCCTCTCAAATCATTTGGGGTGGAGGGCAAGGGACTACTGAATATAAATGTTATACAATGATCCATGGTCATCTAAAAACTCTTTATAGAATGTATGTATTTTATAACCATTTTATGTGGGTTTGGATCAACAAAGTTTTTTTGAACGTGCTCAAATTTCACTAAAGAGTATATTTGAATGAAGTGAAAACTATGTAATACGCATAAATAAGGAATACTGTATGCTCACACTTGAAGGATCTTTATAGTTTAACTAAACGTACACGATGAGGTAGCTCTTAACAGTTTAAGCACTGCTTAAGTATGCATTTTAAAGTATGAAAAAATGTAGATATTTGAGGAACTGACAAATATATCCACCCAAAATTCATAACATGCCTCAACTAAGTCAAAAAACCATTTTCACCATGTTTTCTCAACTTTGCACATTTCTATGGTAAAGCTGGTTGCCCAATTCATAGAAATGAACTCAAGTTAATATTTTAATTTTCTTTGGCTTTGCTATTCTCTTAGTTACTCATTAAACAATTTTGACGAGAAAAAGAATAAAAGATTGAAAACCAAAACAAAAATAACCCCATGCTATATATTTGTCTTTATGAAAAAAACAGCAATAGGCCCAAACTGAACATCTGTATTTGTGGTCTTAAAATTAAATGGTATAAACTTCCACACGTTTCACCGTTCTTTATGAGTTAGGCCAATCTCAGAGACAGAAAACAGAAACAAATAGACCAATTCTAATAAATTTGCCAACCCTTTGGACTCAAGCAGAATAAAGAACATTCCCCCCCTTACCCTCACACATACATACAGGATAATTAGCCTCATAGAAATACCCCACCTTTTGCACGTTGTCTCACTCTAGCGATAATATAAACTACAAATTACATTATCAGCTGACTTTCTGAATTGAATGTGCGACTGACATTCTGATTTTATTGTGCAATTCTAGTCACTGATATACAGATTAACACATTAATATTAAACAGATCTGCAGTAATTAGTACCAATTAATGTAAAGGATAAGTTAATTTACAAAGCATATCATTCAATATACAAGCCAATGCGTTCCAAATGGTATTATGCTAATTCGATAGCCCTTATTTTAAAAGTCTTATTAACTGTGGTTGGGTAATCTGACTGTTTAGGGGCTAAGATCACCTGAAATACTATGTTTTTCAAAGTCAGGCAGGTGCAACTACAGTTAAGTTATAGATCTAATTTCATTTTTACTGTATTAGCAAATCAGAAGCTTTATATAGAAGCCAAAAGACTGAAGAGAAATATGTTTTGTAAGTTTCTTTTCAACATTAAAACTTTTTCTATTATAGGTTTCAAGCTCGTAGAAACTTTCAAACTGAGATTTGTTTAGAAAAGTAAATATTTTTGCTCCAGTAGTCTTTGATCTTATATTATTTCAATAAGAATTACTATAGAGCCCCAAGTGCTTTGAGTTGACTCAGAACACACTCAAAAGTAGTTGCTGCAAGTCTTTGCATAGCAGGTTTTGTTCTTGTTGCAAAATAATTATTACCAAATATACTTCTTTTCCCCACATCTTATTAATATCAGCCAAATATTTGTAAGGTTACAGATAAATGTTGTATGTGATTCCTTAAATCAATAATTAGGAGTGCAATTTATTTGTAAACTAGAATATCACCAGAATATAGTGACTAGAAGCTAAGAATAATACTCCAAAATTGAAGGTTTGCAGTAACATCAAAGGAGGATCGGACCCAACTGCAGAAAACACATACAGAAAATATCAATAGTGGGTGATGTAATTTATGACTCATCTAGAACGTAACTGTTCTGGATTTTCAACATTTCTTTTGACATTAAACACACCAAAAGTAGGAAGAGAACTTACTGAAATTGAACAGACACGACATATACAAAATAACTGCATTTGCGCACTAGGGAGATTTGTTCTGACACAGTGACCTTCTAAAATCGTCAACGGAAGGTTAAGACTGCATTCTTATAAAAGGGTCAACAACACTTTGTTTTCCTTTCCTTCCCACCAAGATATTAGTCATGTCTTGGTGGTTCAGGTTTCAAGACACCTAGCAGTATGGTAATTTCAGGAGGTAATTTCCCTCATCAAAAAAGTACTGCATACGCAAGATTTTCTTTTCTGCAGTGTGAATAGGAGGCTTCCTGTGACTGCCCAGCACCAGACCTCTGTTCTGAAAACGGGCATTGCTGGATCTACTAGCACCTTACAACACCGCTGCATTTCTCCGTGTCACCTTTAGTCATGCAAAATACTACGCAGCATCACACCACCACCTCAAGCTGGACCGCAGACTGACAGTGTCGGTCAGTTGATGGAAAAGTACGACTCAGCTTGGCTGCTTGTACCCTGGCTGTTGAACACAAAAGCAAACTGCTGGACAAGGAAAAGCAGGTATGGAAGCTTATATACACATTAAGACAGGGGTTAAAATCCTCGAGAAAACAGTCCTTCAAAAAAAGCGTGGCAGTGGTTATTACTGCTTGAACTGGAGGAATGTCAATTTTGTGATTTGTTCTCAGCCAATTGCTACTTGGTGCAGTACTTTACTACTCTTGCCCAGACCATTTACATGTTTTTTGCACACATGAACAATGCTTATGCAATATCTGAAGTGCATGTCAGGAGACAAAGCCATGGAGAGGAAAACTATAGTGCTGCTTTTTTTTTTTTCTTTCATTGCTGAGTATGAGAAATATAGCTGATCACTTTGAGCTTGAAAATAAATAGCAAGGATGACTATACTTGGAATAACTGCTGAACGATTCCCTGCCTTACTTATATCTCTGTGATGCACAAGTATTCCTTGGAGTGAATTAAACCGTCTAATGTATTGTCCCCAGGAACACAATTAAGATTATTCACACTAATAATCCCTGCTCACTGCAGGGGGGTTAGGCTAGATGATCTCTAAAGGTCCCTTCCAAACCAAAGCATTCTATGATTCTATAATAACATCACATTATATTGCATGATATCAGAGGCTGTATTACATGTCTGAGAACTTCAAACTCAAGGGTTAAAAGAAAATGTTCTGATTCACTTATTTTCAAAAAGGTGGATCTCAGTTTCTGGAGAATCTTATCTCAGTATTTTTCATCTATGCTTGAAATATTTGCTCTATACTGGAAAAAAAGATGAGCTAGTCCTTATAATGACATAAAACAGTGTGAAATAGCACGTGGACGATATACGGGGGGAAAAAGCAATACCATACCACCTGACAGCTTTGTTTTAATAACAAAGGGGAAGCAAGGGTAGTACAGGTTATTTTAAATTATCTAATTATTTCTTTTTCTCCCTTATCTTTTACTTCATTGATTCTGGTTTGATATTTTTTCATCTTGCTTGCCATTTGAGTTTGGTCTTGAGGCTAGAACAACTCTTTTCTACTTCCATGTATTATAAAATACTACTTTATTATCATTCTATCTAATGCTACTGCTCTACCTTACTGTGAACTGAAAAACACTAATCCTTCCTTCTGATCCTCCACTTGCTTATTTTGATCCCATTCAGGATTTGATTCAATATTGGAATCCTTTTAGGTTTGAAATTGTCAGCATTATAAAGGTGTTCTCAAAAGTAAGCAAAACCAGTGAAAATGCTTGGAAATGAACTGTTGTGTTTTATAAAGCAACTTCAATAATAATTTGACAGGAGAGGTAAACAGAACACAGCTAATTTTAAAAATCTGTATGAGTCAGAAGATAAGAAGAAGAAGGAAGATTGGAAAAGGTATCATGAGAGACTGACTGCTTGAGCTAAATACAAGCTATTTCATTTTTCTAAAGTGGAATTTTACTTGTTAAAATTTGAAAGCTAAGCTTGCCAAGGTACAATGTTGTATTGTGTGGCCCTGAGCAACTGCTGGGTTTGCTGTATTTGTTGCAGAACCCTTGTAATTATATACCTGCATGTTGTGATTAACACGCCAGACTGCCACATTTAGAACTAAGTTTACTCAATAAAACCCAAAAGAAAGTCCATTGCCACTGGGCTTGGGGGGCTGGGGCCGGACGGACACACACACACACTCTGAGAACACATTGCTGAAGGCAAGGTCTTATCAGTCCAGAACTGCTGTCTTTCTCCAAGTGAGCCTGAGAAGGTCAGAAGGAATAGGAATTAAATGATCACCACCTGCCCTGCTCAACAATAGACAATCACTGGTCTGCAATCTGTTCAGAAGCTTCGGCTCAAAAAGAGAGACTGAGAGCGGCAGGAGAGTAACAGAAAGTCTACTTGGTGCTACTAGACTTCTAGCACACACACACAAATCCTTAATATTTTTATAAGAGCAATAATTAAAAAAAGAACTAGTTCTAGCTGCATTCATTCAGGTGGAAGCATCTGTAATACGTGCAAACTCATAAAAGATATATGCTTAAATGAAAGTCACAAAACGCTGACGGTATCTTAGAAATATATCAGTAGTTTAGATGGTAAAATGTATTTGTTCATAATTTACTGGGTGAGTACTATATGCTTTGTTAGAAAGGTTGCATAGAGCTTTATCCTAGTAGCTGCACTAAGCCTGAAACACTTTGCCTCAAAAGCAAGAGTATTTCCAACAAGCTGAAGCTTCTGGAGTAAAGGACCATGCGAGACGACAGAGAGCGAATGCCAGTGAACTTGTACAGAACCTATGGTGGTGTGTGTATGGATCTGTGCATATACTCTATGCATAGGGTAAGAACCCAGGCTATCTCCTGGGAGGAGATCCTAAGCTACTGAGTGAAAACAAAGCAATGACAGTCACAGAAATAAAGCACATGAGTTAAACCTGAAACATTACCCTTTTATCAATACAGCTCTAGACAGTAGCACATAATAGTGGTTCTTCTCTTCGTAGCCTGCATTTGGCTGTATATAAAATACTGGCCAGTATTACCTCCTTATTTAATCTGAGTCACTAGGGAATTAAATAGATACGAGTCTGAAGATAGCACTAAATTTAATTAAAATGACCTTTATAATTACCATTTCCACAGTTCATACAGTATCATATTGACAAATAATTCCATGAAAAAAAGTATTTTTCTCTCTCTTTCAAATAATCATCTTTGCAACTTTCAGAACCTTGAAAAAGTTACATCCATGAGGCTTTTTTTAAAAAAAAAAAAAACCCAAACAAAACCCCAAAACAAACAAAAACAAAAAAAAAACCCAACAAAAAACCCTTAAGATACAATACAGTTTTAGACCAAAATTGTGCTTAAAGATTCCTACTTGCAACCATGCTATCTGACAAGTTCTGTGGTTAAAAGCTGAAATCACTTTCCTGGAGTTACAAGTCTCTGTGCGTACTCTCATAACTCCTTGCTTTAAACAGGAGAAAAGAATGTGCCCAATGACTTAAAAAATGAGAATCTGTTTACTCCTACAAGTCTGAGCCTGCAGCAAAAAGCAGCATTAAAAAGCATGCCAGTTAAATACTGTCTCCTAAAACTTTGCTCTTGGAGCCACCACAGTATCCATAAAAGCTTTTTTGTTTTTGCTTCACACAGACACACACACTTAAAAGGCTGAGTGATACCATTTTCCCAGTTTCCAGTATTTTAAAGGCACATTAAAGCTGACTCAAACATTCATTTTTTGCATCATAGCTATTTACACATTTAATCTGATACCTTTATGCATACCAAAATAAAGATTTGTCTCTTACACAGCAAATTCCCTCACTAATATTTCCCAGTTAAGAGGCCTATTTATACACTAGCCTTATGAGAAATTCTGCCTTTCCCTTTTGTTCATTCCTCCCCTACCAAACCCAGGTTATGAGAGGACTCATGCACTGCCTTAAAGAAAGCAGAGGATTTTCTACATGAATCGAGGAATGTTTCTGAAATGGGTATCTTCGTGTCTTTATAGGCATTCTACGCAATATTTAAGGTTTTCTGACATACAATTCTCAATCCAATGAATCCTAAGCTATTAAGTTTCATAATCTCTTTGTTGCAGCGATGGCCATTAGAAAGGAAAAATTACAGGAGAGAAGACATAAAATGTGGAAGTACATAGCAGTTTCATTTTTTCCTTTGCAGCAACACAAAACTGGGGGGTGGGTTTGATAGCTCACACTGACGTGGTGCCATTCAGAGGGACCTTGGCAGGCTGGAAAATGGGCTATCAGGAACTCCACGAAGTTCACCAAAGGGGTGGAATAACCTCATGCACCAGCACAGGCTGGGGCTGCCTGGCTGGAGAGTGGCTTTGCGGAGAAGGGCCTGGGGGTTGCGGTGGCCACCGCGTTGTCTGTGAGCCAGCCGTGCCCGAGGCCAAGGCAGCCAACAACACCATGGGCTGCGGTAGGCAGAGCGTTGCGAGCAGGTGTAGGGAGGTGATCCTACCCCTCTGCTCAGCACTGGTGAGACACATCTGGACTGCTATGTCCAACGCTGGGCTCCCCAGTAAGAGAGACGGGCATACCGGGGCAAGCAGCAGAGAGATACAAAGGTGATCCAAGGGTGGGTTGTATGAATACGTATAAATACATGATGGGTGAAGTAAGACAGAGCCAGACTCAGTGGTTCCCAGTGACCGGACAGGAGCCAATGGGCACAAACTGAAACACAGGAAATGAAATCTAAATATAAGATTTTTTTTTTTTTTTTTAAATAAAAAAACAACCATGAGGGCAGTCAAACACTGGAACAGGTTGCCCAAGGATGTTGTAGAGTCTCTGTCCTCCAAGATATTTAACACCCGACTGGACTCAGCTCTGGGCAACCTGCTCCAACTGCCCCTGCTTGAGCAGGTGGTCAGACCCAGAGGTTCCTGCAATCTCAGCCATTCTGTGCAAAGATTCAAATCCATGTAACAGCATTGCAAGATGAGACAAAGGATCTGTAGACGCTGAAGGGGACACCGGTGCATGCGGTACTGTGGCTAGACAGCTTCCTTTCTCCAAACTAATTTACTTAAAGCTGTCCCATACTAACACTTGCTATGCAGTTTCTGGTGGGCACAGAAGCCTTCACTAAAGGTCTGAGCTAAAACACTGCAAAGGGATTTGACTGTTGTGGGATCACTCACAACCCAACCTGGCAAGGATTCAGAGAACAGAAAAAGCCAACATTCAACCTCTTCTGAAAATCCAGACTTAGGTGTTGTTCTGTACCATGAGGCCATTATTAATCAACTTCATCAAAAAGACACCTCTGATGTTTTTTGAGTACATGGAAGAAGCAGTGAAAAGCTTAAGCTGCAGGGAACATCAGAATTTGTCTTCAGAAATCATGCTAATGTGTCTGATTTAAACAAAAATCACTGGTATCTTGCATACAGCTTTTGTTGAGAATATTTATAATCTAAGTTGTTTCTATTTTTAATTCTCTAACTATTTGAAAGTTTTTATATTCCTGTTAAAAGCAGAAAATCAGTTAAATTTATAATTAGGAGTCTTATGATTTTATAGTAAATGAGAAATTTCAACTTTCTTTTGATTAGATTTGTTTACTTTCCTCTGCTGAAGTCTGATTAATGAGTACAACTGCCTGTCACAACTGAGTGGTAATTTCTTTAGTATAATTTACTTTCATTATCTGTAATTAATTAAATAGAACAAATAATATAAGGAGACATGGGTGTGGCAATTATAAGGCTTTATTCTTTGCTGAGCTGAACCTCA
Organism: Pelecanus crispus; assembly: GCF_030463565.1. Lineage (NCBI taxonomy): Eukaryota > Metazoa > Chordata > Aves > Pelecaniformes > Pelecanidae > Pelecanus > Pelecanus crispus. Next base: position 21,060,599 of record NC_134655.1, on the reverse strand, counting down.
TTTCGAGTGTGGGGCTTTAACACTGAACAATGCTCACCCTGTTGGAATTTTTCATTAATAAAAGTTAGATCAAATTATCAATAAAATTTCTCAGCCTTCCAATAGGAATGCTGAAGACTAAACAGGTGCATAGAACAAAGGGCTACACAATACATTATGAACATTCTGAACTCAGTTTTAGACTAAAATTTAAAGATCATAAAATGCTATGAAGAGAGATACAGGTCTAGAAAGGAATGCAGAAGTAATTTGTTCATCTTCTCATGATTATACCTACTCTGTTCTAAAAAACACACTGACAGCAAACCCACAACTTCTCTAAGTAACTTAAGCTAACACTCATCATCTCCAAGGTATAAGAACTTTCATAATCACTATTCTAATAGCCTGTTAATGTACATTAATCCTACTCTTGAACATCATGAAGCATACTTGATTTTTCCCTCTTTACTAAAATACTTAAATATTCTGCAAGACTTATCAGCCTACTTCCGTCTTGTGTTTTGTACAATAAACAAACTCAGTTATTCAAACCTCTACTTACAGGACTCTGGATTAATGACTCTTAAAGATACAGCTGAACATAATATTCATTGTTGGTGTGCTCACTTTACGGCTCACTGACTCCTACCATCCTTCCCTACACTTAGCATTGCCTACTCAATACTCCCTCATTTTGTATTTGTGCTTTTCATTTCTCCTTGCCAAATGTGGTACTTCACACTTCTATTTACTGAACATTATCTGCGTGATTTGTATCATTTCTCCAATTTGTGAAGGTTAATTTAAATTGTAACCTTGTCCTCCAAATTGTTTGCAGGCCCTTCCAGGTCATTGTCATCCACAGATTTCGTAAGTTTATTTTTTCCTTCCATCATTCAAGGTTAAAAATATGAGAGAACTGAATCCAGAGTAACTCCCTCAGGCTCTACATAGGAGTAAATGTGGAAATTTAGAGAAAAGTCATTCCAAATGAATGACTTTGTTTTATTTTATAACATGCAAGCATGTAGCACTAAAAATACCAAGTAAAATAGCAAAATGTTTCATTTCAGAAGTATTTCAACAATGTTGACGTTCCAATTTTTTCCTTACAAATTAAGCTTCGGGGGGGGGGGGGGGGAGTGGACACACAGTATAATTGTACATAGTATTTTAAATTTGAAAGCTAAATTTCCTGATTAAAAAGGGGATTCTAACAACTTTACAGTATTGTATTTATTATACAGCTAATTCACTAACTTAACCTCAAAGTAAGTTGTAAGAAAAGATGCACACTTGGATGCACTCGAAACTTTTTCTGCATTTTTCTCATTTTACACTGTAACCTTGCTGGGGTTCTGCTTTTGTTTTGTAAGCAGAAAGTAGAAACATCTATTTAGTTACAGTATATTGATTTTTGGAAATCAAATTGTAGAGGGTATACATAATAGGCATGAAAGGGTCTCAGACTGGTAATATAGGAATCAATAAATATTCAAGAGAACTGAGTATAAAGCAAATCAGGGAAAATGACAGGTATACGCAGTATTCATTTCACTGTTCAGAAAAGATCTTTTCTTATTGGAAACTATAAAGCTAAATGAGAAACTGCTGAGCACTGATGTTACTGGGCAGACTTCCCAGAACTCCTTATTCCACTCCCCTCAAGCCTTTCCTTTACATAGGTTCATGGACTCTCTCTAGACAGCAATGAGAAAGATTTTAGGCCATAAGTAGGGAAGAACAAATGAAAATTAAATCTAATTGCTTGGGAGCAAATGGTATTTTTCAGTTGCAAACAACGAAGGAAACGCTGTTACCTATGAAAGACTGCTTCTGGACTGCTGAACTGATGAATAATTAGTACCAATCACTCAGAGCATTTCTAGAGTGTGATGCAAGAGAAAAACTTAGAATCATAGAATCATAGAATCATCTAGGTTGGAAAAGACCTTTAAGATCATCCAGTCCAACCATTAACCTACACTACCAAGCCCACTCTAGACTAATCAAGGGTAGACCAGACTAAACCATATCCCGAAGTGCCACATCTACCCGTTTTTTAAACGCCTCCAGGGATGGTGACTCCACCACCTCTCTGGGCAGCCTGTTCCAATGCCTGACCACCCTTTCCGTAAAGAAATTTTTCCTAATTTCCAGTCTAAACCTCCCCTGGCGCAGCTTAAGCCCATTTCCTCTTGTCCTATCGCTAGCTACTTGGGAGAAGAGACCAACACCCACCTCACTACAACCTCCTTTCAGAGGAGGTTCAACAAGAGGTTCAACTTATACTAGAGCATCTAGTATGTCTACATGGTGGCAATGTTATGAATCAGGTTATTCACATGCATTTTGCAGACAGTTTATTAGATACTAGAAATAACATTGTCTCCAGCCTTTTTTTTTTTTTAGAGCTTCTCTATGTCATTGTATTTACTTAAAGATGTTTTTCATGCTCCTGACTAGCCACATGAAGATTCATAATGCTACCAAACAAGGATCGAAGTTTCTTCTAAGGAATTTTTAAAAAGTATCACTTCCACATAAGAAAAGATTTAAAAAAAATAATTTTAAAAACTGCCTCTTATAGAAGGACTGTTAGTTATCTTATGTCATCTTTTATGCCAAGGAACACAATTCCCAATCCTTAACAGAAGCTGATATGTAAAGCACACTGAAAAAAACAAAAGGAAAGTATCAGGGAGTGGAAGAGGTAGATAAATAATTTTTAAAATCATCTAACTTGCTGGTTTGGAGATGCTGGTTTATAGCAGTTGTTCCCCAGCACATACACTTTTGAAATGTGGAACACAACTCCTCTCATACTCCAGCCCTCATCTTCAGTGGTTGGTTTTGGTTATAAAGAGGTGTAAATGTGTTTAGATGAGTTGTCTGTGGCCTTCTGAGTACAGAAGGGTTCCTTTCTTTCAACTGGAGCTTTCAGAATTGGATTTTTTCATTCACTGCAGATCTTTATAACCCTGTGTGGATTTTCCCCTTAATCTTGTTCTCTTTATTTTCTTTGCTTTGTAATGAGCTTTCTCACCATACTGAGGAGGTTCTTTCCATTAGTGTCAGTATCGTTCTTTAGTTATCTCAGTCTAGAGTAAAAATCATGGGTACTGAGTATGCTGCTGCCCTCATTACACTGCCATTTTCTTATTGTAGCTTGTAACACTAATCAAACTTTATTTTCCTGGAAATGCAATGCAAAAGCAGTAAGTTTCCAATGCTATTCTTTTTCTTTAAAAACAAGAAACCAAAACAAACATTTCCTATATGTTCATGCACAGGTAACCTTTGAAGTTGATAAAATTCTGCTGCTGCTGGAAATGGGACCACACAAAATGAAGCATCAGAGACTAATAGCAAGCCATAATAAGGAGAAGGAAAGAGACCAAAATCACAGTACAGAGACTTGACTTTGCTGTATGCCGTTCATCCAGGATTTTACTTAGTTATGATAATGCTTTGGTATTTTTCACTGTAACGCCTAAGGAGACACCCACAAATGTATGTCATATACACACTTAGTTTAGTTAGTAACAAAAATGAAAGGATGTTTAAACAAACTTTGCTATGTCCATATTTTCCTTTCCTACTAAAGGATACAGAAATGATTAAGGTACAATTTGGAAAAGCATTTTGCTTCTCCCCCAAAGTGTCACTTGGTAGCCCACATCAGCAAAAGTGATGCTTTCTTACATAAGTTCAACGCCAGTAATTTTTTTTATTTGTTTATTTTTACCTTTATGAGCTCTACCCAGGCCATTCAAATAAAAACAAAGTACACATGTTCAGTCCTTTGAGGAAGTATGATAGCATTGACTTTTCAGGATGATTTATGTTCATTTTGATATTACTATGTTGAAATAGAATTAAATAAAGGGAGGCATTTTTACATAACATTTACCTGGTACAATGTTAGAACTGGAGGATTAGGGCATGACAACCCAAAAGTTGGAAAATATTAATCAATCCTATCTTGTAACATAAAGCAAAGTATGTAAAAGTGAAGAGTACACACCAGTCAGAACAGGAAACAAATTACTTGAAAGAATTCCATTAAACTCATTAAAGCTTAAGGTGTTAAAATTTGGGAGTTCCATTGATGAACGAAACATTGTTACATAATGACATATATTTACATTAATACCACATTGACTCATCACTAACAACATTATTTTAGAGAAAATAAAGATTTTGAGAGACTATCTGAGCGATCAACATTACCAAACCTCCTATTGCTCCCACTGCAACTGACAATGGCTTCAAACAGAACAGTGTTGAGCCCTGAAACTTAAACATCCTCTAATTAGCCTCTCTAATGCCCAAAACAAATCCTGAGGGCATGCTCAAATGCCCTTATGATCGCAATATTTGGCATAATGTAAAACTCGTTATCCTGGTCAACAAACAGGCTAAGACAGTTTCAAACACTTTGCATTAATGCAGGAATAATGCAAGTTCCTAGAATTCTTCACCAATGGTCACAATCCTTCCTTTGTTTAATAAATGTGTAAGCTGAATAACATCCAAAGACAAAATATTCCACCTTTCATTAAAAACAGTTTACAGACAACTAATCAGTTTAACTCTTGATACCTGATTAGTCTTTTTATCTTGCAGCAACCTCTTAACTGTAAATAGCGCTTTGCATGTTCACGTATATCTCTAAAGCATACATAACTATAGCAGATATTTCTACTTAAATATATTGCTTAAACTTAAATGCATTGCTTTTGAGGAATTTTAACACATTCCTCAAAATTATTAATTTCTAAAAAAGTTTTACCACACTAACTAGCTTAATTATTTGCCCGCTGCTAACATAGTCAAGATTTGCAAATGCTGTTCATTCTCAGAAAGATCAAATAAAACTGATGGTACATTTAGAGTTATATTAGTACTTCAGTAATATTTCTACCTACATCTGACAAATCTGAATAGCTAGAATGCATCTGTAAATAACTCCAATACGTAAACACTTACCAAAATATGTTTTTTCCCAAGTCTTTTACTAAAAAACCCAAACTATAAATTAATAATTTATTTAAATTCGGAGTGAAAGATTCAAGGTCAGCTTGGTTTGCCTTTTGCTCTCAAGCAAAACTGCATCTAACTGATCCTCACAATGCTGCAACAACATGTAACAAAAAGACAAAATCTTCTATTTATCCAAAAATAATCCTGACTTAGAATCAGTACATTAAAAACTTTCAAGACTATTTTTGAAATCTGGTTCATCAGCAGAATTAGCAAAATAGGTATTTTTTTTTATAGGCTTAAAGGATGTCCAAACCGTCAGCTGTCATCCTTGTGAAGCTCATGACAAGACCGCATACAAGAAGATGGCAATCTCTTAGAACATTTCTGGTAGTTAACCAAGCTACACACAACAGAAAAGAATCATCATTGTTCAAATACTCCGTATACCCTGGGCAAGAGTGATATACATAACATGGATGCTCAGTTTTAGAAACCAGCACTACTAACTGCCTGGGTTGTATACCAGTTAGTTTGTGATGCCCTCAGAAAGAAGGCATGTTCAGCAGCATTTACGGCAAAGCAACCAAGAAAGCCATAATAACTGTAGCAGGTTCCTTATCTAAAAAAAATTGTGGCAGCCACCTTGAAATACCAAGGAAGTAGAGGCTTTTTTGGGGGAAAAAAAACCCCCAAAACAAAACAAAAAACCCCACACCAACCACCAAAACAACAAAACCACCCCAACCAACTGAACAACAACAAAAACACCCAAACCAAACCAAAAGCACACTGAAAACCAAACTAACAAAATACACAATGATGCCACGGGCTCCAAAAACCTGAATGACAAGGAAATATTCCAAATAAAGAGTGGACAATGAGAAATCGAAGAAGCTTCCCTTCATATGTTCAATTTCATTGCTTCAGTCAGCTTTTCAGTTTTCATTATTTGTTCTTACAGTCAGAATGAGAATTACAGAAACATTAGAAGACTGTAACAGATATACTGGAAAGAGGGCAGAATAGTGAGTTGGACAAGGATTTAAGCAAAAATGTTTTATTCCACTAGGCTTTAGGAACACAGTTCCTTTGAACTTTATATTTCTGGGTTAATACAATTTGGAATTTATTTTTTTAAGTATGAGCCAACCCCCCCCTCATAACAGTTAGAGAGTGGCACTGGGAGCAGGTGTTGGACAACCACCACCACTTGGAGCGGAGCAGGAAGGGTTACCCAGAGCAGTGACTAGGTACCAAGGATTAACTATGCTACCTACTTGGAAAACTTGAGAACTTTCTCTTCTCAAGGTCAGTCTTTTTGCCCTGTGCCTGCTCTGACTGGTGGTGGAAAGGCTACCTATGCTTCCTTTCCACGAGTAAAACCAGTTTGTATATTCCCTTTGTGTTCTTCAAGTATATTCACTTCCCTACCCCTCAGGAAAGATAAAGACACGTTTTCAAACCTGGTTTGAGAAATGAACCCTTTAAGATGGTGCGGTTCTATAAGTGTTTTTCAACACAGTGAAAAACATGATAGACTTTTATTACCCCTTTTCACATTAAATCCATGTTAAAATTCCAAATGGAAACAAATCATTCTGCCTTCATATATCCTGCAAGCTATACCTGTAGCAAACTCAGGCCAGTTTTAACCTGTTACGTACTTGAGGCTACGCGTTCTGTTGACACTTCCCTTGTGTTATTATGATCGATGAGTCGTACTTCCTGATACAAAATAGTCAAAATGTTTAGTCAAACATATGTGCCACTGAGTTCATTAAGATAAAAAATAAGAACAACATTTGTTAAATAGATCTCAAATATAATACAACTGTGTGAGCAACTGGTATTGTCCAGTCCCCAGTTACTACAGGATGGCAAACAATATGTGCATCTATTTCTAATGCACCAACTGAACATATGTCTGTCAGAGAAAGATGGAAATACAATGAGGCTAGGATAATTTAAATAAACAGCTGTCACTTTATGCAAGATTGCCTTTGGTGAGCTTTGATTTGTGTGTGTACAAAAAAGGAAAAGCAGAATTATGGAACTAAACAGAATTACAAAACTAAAACTTTGTAAGTAGGAAGGTCAGCATACTTGTCTCGCATTTTTCTGTAATCAACAGACAACTCCAGGCCACAACCAAAGAAAAACTTACTCATCTGTGTTATTTGTTCCTTCATTATACTACTCACTGTCAAAGATTTCACTACACTGCCCTAGGCCTATTAAGATTCATACAGAACACATCTATGAACTGTGTTTGTGCTTTCAAGAGAGGAAAGAAAGGCTTAGTTTTTCGGGGTTTGGTTTGGTTTGGTTTTTTTTAAGGTGAAACATACTTAAAGTCAATGAGATTTACATTACTCACATAGACCTTTCTTGGGGGAACACAGTTGCATTTCTGTATTTTGCTTTTTAGAATGTATATATGGTTGTATAGCAAACACTAATTAAATTAACTTTTTTTTTTTTGTTGTTCTTATTGCATGATTCCACTGAAGAATGGGGCTGAAAAACCTATTAGGATAGAAAATTTCCATGCCAATAATATGTACTCTTTGAAGCTCTTTTTGCCAAAATGAATAAGCAAAGTTAAAAACCAAGATTTCCAACCCTTCAAGGTCTCAAAGCACAGGAGAGATTCTTTCGTTTTAAGTGTATATGTAAGCCCTGATGTGAACATAAATGTCAGATCCTGAAAAATGACTATCAATAATGTAAAAAGAAAGCAAGAGGCAACCCCACAGGGAAGTACTACATAGGGATTTTCTCCACTTTGGAATGGAGATGAGAAAATGTGCAAGATTCCAAACTGTCTGACTTAGAAATTTTTCCTGGATCTAAACCCTCAGAGCAACATCTTCCTTTGGAGTTATGTATAGTTGAGGCAGAAACTGGGCTTTAGAAGACTTTGGTGCACATGATCTTTTGTTCCCTTTTTTTCCTTCACTAACACTGGAGAATGACATGCTGAAGTGTCATAAAACCTCTGGAAATCTTCATAAAATTCAGGGTCTTTTAAGCAAAACAGAAAGAATAGCAGCATAGGAACACATGGCTAAGGAACAGTTTGAATCAGCAATAAGGCCACTGAAGTGTCAGGAACATTATTTATCACCAAGAAAAGACAGACTGAAGAGGAGAGAAAATGGAAGAAGAGGTTTATCAATTACGATCTTTTAGTGACAGCTTTAGTTATCAACACTTACACAAATTTCAGGAAAAAACCCACTACTTTTAGATCTGTGTTGTCCAAAAATTCCTACTCCTCCCACTTTCAAAGACCATGCTTTGTCACAATTTTCCATCACCTCTTTTTCTGTACACCCAGGTGAAGTCTGCAGCAGAATGCCACGTGTACATGTTATGTCTTAAAACCACTGAAAGGGTTTTCTTCAACTTCAGAAGAATCATTTGAACAACATCTGAACAGCAACCAACATTGCCCTGCATCCTTTGCCTCAGTACCGGGGGAAGTAGGACACTAGATCTAAGTAATACCCTGTTTATCACCACTCAGTTTCAGTACAGAAAGATGTTCCAGGAGATTTTGTCTGTGACAGCAAAGCGGACCCAGATACATGAATATTGTTTATATTAGGAAATGGAACCAGTAACTTCTTTGCTGCAAGGACACAGTGGCACTGAAGTAATACAAAGGATAATGTAGACAGTGCTTTCCATTTCCATTCCAATGGGCTTCAGAGACATACTGGAACAAATTACAAAGCATTCCTCTTCACATTTCCCCAGGATTTCTTCCAAAATGGGAATGTTTTTCCTTATAAATATCGACAGCATTATGACTTTTAAACTTGGGTAATGTTGAAATCAAGAGAATTTACAGCAATACTGCTTGCAAACTAGTGAAATACAACCTACTGCTGCAAAAACTCACTTCTGTAAGGCAAGCCTTAACTTCAGATTCTGCAAGGATTTTTGTTGTGAACCATGGAAAAGTATCAAAATCTATTTGTTTGCATTATTGGATATAGAATCATATACTTCATTAAGAAAGCTCTACAAAAAGAGCTGTAAATAGGTAACAAAATACCATGTCTGTTTATCAAACCATACGTGGCAAAAACAGTCATATTATACAGTATGAAGAAGAATATTAACTCAGGAGAGAAAAAAATACTTACTATAAGCTTCAGTTAAATTTGTATCATACTAAAAGAAGAGAAACTGTTTCACATAATCAGATTAAAGAAGCAATTAAAACACTGTGGTAGATTGAAAATACAATAAAATATTCAGCTAGATAATGCAGCATGCAAAAGGGTGCGATGCTCCTCTAGAAAAACTACTATTTCTAGCACATTTTCTGGAAGAAAAAAATGAGAATAAAAGTGGATTTCTGTCAACATCATACAGTAATTTTAGGGTTATGAACAACATCAGAGTTAATCTGTTCGCATGAGAACTCAAATTTCTTGGCACTGCATCTTTTGCTGGCAACAAACACAAAAAACCTCCAGATGTCACAGACTACGCTGGGATTTGATTGTGAAAGGCAAAGCAGGTATAATAAATAAATCAGAGTAGTAGGGCAAGTTAACTCAATAGATAGGGTGTTTGATAGCAAACTAATACTTTTAGGTTTTTTGGATTAAAGCTCATGTCTATACTAGACCTTAAGCAGTCAATCAACTAAATGACATTTTCCCTAAGCAGCAGTACATAGACATCTCCTGTCCTCCAAGAATTCTTTGCACAGAAGTCTTAACGAGCCTACACTATTAATCCATTGCACCTCACAAAAGCTTACTTGAACTCAGATATAGAAACTGCTATTGCAAAATGTGATGCTGTTTTTCTATGGCTGTGCTTTATGGGACAGTCACCTTAAATAATTAGCAGCCTTAATGATCCGGAAAACTGATATTCAGAGAGCCTTTTAGAAATCCATTTATTTCTGGTTTTTTTGTGATTATCAGCAGCAAAATAGATTTGATAACTTCACAAGCTTCTACAGTTATGTTTACTGCATGAGCAGTCAGTGATATACATTTTAACCCTTATGATTACTCTGCTATCATCAATACACTTGAGCTATGTTGAGGGGAACATGAACTGATCATATCAAACGGAAAGTTAGGGCAGACATTCCATCATTTGAGCCAAAGCAAACACATAAAACCAACACATAGAATTCCTAGTCCAGACAATGGGGAGACACTGAACTATCTTTCCAAATAATGACAGATATTGAGGTTATGGAACTGGCTCATAAATTTTCAGTTAGTGCTTCTGAAAAACAGCACAGGTTAAAAATGTTACTGTTTGAAAGCAAAGTCCAACTTCCCTGTAGACACAGGAGTTTCCCCATCAACATTGAAGGAAGATTATAAATGAAAAAATAAATAATTGAAGTTGTTTGATGACAGATAATAGTCTAATTGCAGATTAAATTTAAACTGCTGGTGGGGAAATAAAAATTGCTGTAAAGAGCTTCTACGAAGTTCTATAAAAATAGAATCGCTGTATTCTTTGAGCCCATGGTTAGATTTTTAATACACTACCCAGGTGCTTTAGATTGTATTTAATTTGATTACTGGATAAACAGGCAGATACTCAGTGTGATTTTATATTAAAGAATTTGATTTCTAAATTTTTAATCAAAGTGATTTATATGAAAGATTACTGTTAGCTATAAAACAACAACAACAAAAAACCCAACCCACAAGCTTGTTAATAAGCACATTAAAATTTCTATGATTCAGTTAAGGCTTGGCAGAAAAGTAGGAAGCTATAATGGTACACATTATTAAGACTAAGGCTGTATCCTTAACTTTGGTGGATGTCTACTATTAATATCTATGTCCAAGGTAATTCCTTGAATCTGAGAATTATGTTTTCATCACAGAAATATGAGCACACAAGAAAGTGCTGGCATATGGACCAAGAGAAGTAGGGAATACGATTTATGAAAATTATCTGAAAGTTATCTGGGTCAACTAAATATCCTCCATCTTGCCCAGAAATGCGGTCTGATAGATTTCCAGCAGCTTAACATCAGAATGCATGAGAGGGGACTCTGAAATTTAGGTCTGCCTGAAAGCTTGGAGTGAAATTGTCAGCTTGCAGAGAAATACAGACCTGACATTTGCAACCAAGTCCATCTGTGTGGTATCTTTTCAAAAGAAGAGAATAGGTTGGCATTGCTCTGGAGCGAAGGAAAACGTCATTGAGATATGTTTAAGCATGTACTGAGTCAAGCTGAACGCAGTCCAGTCTCACGCACTAAGTTTGAACTGCAGAAGCAAGGAGTACTTCCCAGTAAGGTACATCTCAGACGTGCTCTGCCCTACAAGATGAGCAAAGGAAGCACACGCTTTTAAGCCACCCTTACAGCTTCCCAAAGAAGGTACCTATGCTATAGGAGGCTACGTATGAGCTGGACAGCCACTCTGGCTATTCTATCCCACAAAGGTCTTTATGGCCGTTTGACCAAAGGTGTTAACCAGCTGGGTTAGCTCAGTTGGTTAGAACACGGTGCTAATAACACCAAGTTCACAGGTTGGGGTTGGGCTCGATGATCTCTCAAGGTCCCTTCCAACCCAAAGCATTCTATGATTCTAATGTCTATTGCATCTATATAAACAGACACCAGCCTGTATTGTTTGTTTGTTTGAGTCGTGCCCCCTGCCTTCCCCCCCACCCCCCAACCTTTCTTTTCCCCAGTAAACCACAATCCGTGCAAATAAGCAGTGTGCAAACAAGCTTTCTCTGGAAAACCCTTTTGATCTCTAAAATTCTTTTTCCTCACCATCAGCATTCCCAATGGACAACATGCACATCATCCTAGTATCTTCATGTTACTTTCTCTAAGTAGCGGCCTCTAAACCTGCACTCGGCCTGCAGTGAGGCAGAAAATAACCACGTTCTTATAGATTACTAATAAACTTCAGCCAGCTTGAGAGTCCATACCTTACGTAAACGCTTTCTTTTGGGTTTGTACAAGGACAGCTGTATATCCACAAGGTCATGCGGACATCACCAAAAGCATTGCATTTTCCTACAGTCTTACTGGTGAATCGACAGTTGAAGTTGTAAAGAACAAAAGTTAATTATAATTTTCTTAATATTTGGTAGTATTTCATGGTTGTACATAGTTTTATATAAAAGGGAATTAAAAGTCAGTTTAAATTTATAAGCATTCAACTGTTCTGTAAGTTAACCTGTTACCCTTTTTTCACGTTTTCTTATAAAACTGGTATTTACAGTATTCGGAGGTCTCATTCATCTTCAAGATCATCTTTATTTTCAGCCTATCCTGTATGTCTTTCTAAAAATATCAGACTGTTTATTGTCCAAGACAGGGGGTTTCTCCTCTTCACACTGCCTGTGGCAGGTACCTGCACAGCCAGCCTCAAAGCAGCTCCTCTTTACATGCCATAGCAACCTTCCGCCGTAAGCAGGGAAATGGCCTCACACCTACCTTGTCGGAGACCTGCTTTAACAGCCCACCAGCAAGAGGAGGTGCAGCCTTCACTCACCAACAGTTTAGGAGAAGGTTGTGACAAGTGTACTACAGTATGTGAAACCATGGCCTTCTTTCCACTTAAGAATCTCCTTGTTTAAAAAACAAACCGGCACATTATATTAAAGGTTAAGGATAACCACCAAAAACACAGGAGTAGAAAGAAGAATTAAAATACTGTTTGTGACCAGTCTTCAAAGCCTCAGTGAAAAGCAGTGAATAATTGAGGTATATTCATACGTAAACATTTATACCCCAAGGAGCTTCAGGGATATTTTGTCTTGATATTAGCAAGTTAATTCACCATAGCAGACTCCTTTCCACACTGTGCTTTGTGTAGTCCGCTTACAGCACCGCAAAGAAGGTTTGTTTGGTTTTTTACAGTGAAAAGTTTCACTTCATAACGGTAGGAAGCAGCAGTTCTCACCTCCATAGTTTTGATGTTTCACGGTGTTGATTCCTCTCCCCCATGCAAGAACGCTGCACAAGCAGCACAGGCTCGGAGCAGAGCGCTCCCCTGCCACGGTGCTTTGGGGAACACCCGGCAGCTGCAGACGGATCAGCGGCCCCCGTCCCCCTTCTGGGAATTCCTTCACTCGGGGGGCAGCTCCCCAGCAGCTGAGCCACAGCTTATATGGAAACGGAACTGTAAATAGACCCTGCTTGGACAGATGACCTACAAAAATATGTCCTCCGTCCCTGTTTTTTTAAATCCTACTCCTACAATCTATTTAGCAAAAGACCTATTATTTATGATTTCACAAAGCGAGAGAATTCTCCAATTCCCTTACAATCTACTTAATTCACCTGCATAAGTATATCCTATAGAACATGAATAAGCAGTGATTTACTGTACTTACTGGAAGTTACCTCAAAAAGCTGAAGACATTTATTTTGTTATTTTCCTTTCAATTTCATTATTTTATGAGCAAAGTTGCTAAAGTCAACATAAAATAAGCACAAAATAGACATAAAGAAATAAAACAAATAAATTAAACAAATCTATAGATAGATAAAACAAATTACTAATGCCTGACCCTAATTATCAACAATTTAGTTTACCAACAAAAATTACCTTGTTGATGCAAAAAGAAAGCAAAAGATTTCCTTAGCAGATTCACACTGCTAAATAAGCAGTACATGCCCATAAACCTCAATATTCTTCTGCTATAAAGCCCTAACTTTTAAAGTACCTGTGTGTTGGAAAATTTTGGCAAACTTCTTACAAGGAAAATACATTAATTTTTTTTCCCCGACATGAAATAGACGATTTTGCTACTTTAATAAAAGAAGTGAACCTGTGCATTAAAGTTTTAAATTTTCAGTACTATGACCTTTTTGAATTCTCTCTTACTTTAACAGGGTTTGCAACTTTCTGTAAAACAATTCTGTATTTTTCTACAGGTGAATTTAGATTCTAAACTGTTAAAATTTTAATGGCTTCCTGTCTTCAGAGAAACAAAAGTGCTGTGTTTAGGTTTTTCTGTTAATAAATTTGCTACACAGATGAAAGCAAAATATAAAAATATTCAAACTCAGCTTTTAAATTAAATTGAGAAAAAAATTATTTTAATAACTTCATGAAAGAAGGACAGAGGTTGCATTTAAACATACATAGGAGTACAGCAGCTAATGTAGGATTTTAATATAGCGCAGGCAGGTGTGCAGCTTCACTACTAAAAATAGTTTAAAAACAGAATTTACAATTCCATTTCAATATAAGCTGTACTTAATTGTACGAGATTTATCATAATGTGGCGCATATAAAGCAAAAGCAAGGTTTTCATCCCAGTTATCTTTCAATTACAGATTTTGATTTCAAAAGGAGTTCTGCTTTAAGCGAAGAAATCTGCATGTACAGGAACTTCATGCAAAATATTAGAAACATAATTCACCTACACATTGGGAATGGGTAAGCCTCACTTATTTCTACATACTGATATGGAATACGCCTGCAAAGAGAAGCCCCCTTGTGCAGAAGGTATGGTACACTAGAGCTGTAAAATCATGACCTTGCCCGTGATCATGCCTGTAAGATTTCCAGTCTGGGCTATATAGAGGTGTTCAGATCTACAGATCTTTGCCCGTCTTATGCAAGCAAGAATTCCTGCATGTGTCTTGTCCTTGCTCCCTCCTTATACCCATATAAAGCAAACCTTCTGCAGCTCCGTTTCTCGTGCACCTTAATGGAAACTATTCTTCCTCACCACTGTCAATATACCAAAAAAGAGGTTTACAGGTAAAGGAATCCTTAAACTGAATGTGTATTTTTCTGATAGCTAACCTTGTTACATGATATGATTAATCACATTTAATAGAAATAGCCTATTACTTATCAGCATTTGGGATTAGAACCTATGAATTTTTTCCTCCTCTCCCGAGGAAGGAAAGGCAACAAACAGCATTAATTATTACTACTTTTAGATTGCTAAACAGCTATTCCTTGACACTGTGCTCCTGGAAGAAGGGGCATGGCCATTTACTAGAAGTCCAGACCTTTCTGCTTGCCTTGGACAAATAAATGAATGCTAGCGGTACATTTTGTACTGGATAAATGATCCTTGTTATATCAGCAGTTCTCCCACCTTAGGTCTAGGCTGAAATGTTAGAGTAACTTGAGCTGGTTTGTATGCCAGCATTGTGATTTTAAATTCATTTTGAATCAAGTACATAACTAACTATCAATCAAATACAACATAAAAGGAGATTGCCCAAGAGTAGATGCTATGACAGCCCAGATGTATAATTACTAATGTATTTAGCAACACCCTGCAAATCTGTAATAAAGATCAATGGCTTACAGAATAATTTGGCATCTAAAGCACAGAACTCTGATTGTATTGTGTTTGTAAACATGTTTTAAGCTGTTGATAAGATAGGGTCTGTCAAGCAGAGGAAATTGAAGTCACTGTGGCAAAGATCCCTCAGATAGTTAGCATCAGAAGAGAAAATAATATGCCAACTTCTCAGAGCGTTCCTGCCATTTGTGACATATGCAGCTGTACAAAACTGGCTTATGGGAGATCCCAGAACTAGTCAGGGTAGACAGTGCCACTCAACACAAAAATCCCAGAGGTGAGGTTGCTGGTAGCAGCAGGATAATTCTAGATGTAAGAAAAATACATATTACTAAAAGCAATAGTTATCTTGTCACGAGGCCACTGCAATAGTAAATCAGACATTTAGTTTACAGCTATGAGCCCAAGTCATTCATTTCAATTTACTAGCAGTAGTTTGATTATTCCATAGTACTAAAGACCTGTAGAAATACCCATGTGAACCACATTTGAAATTACTTATCAGTGTGGATTCCTCTGCTGCTATCTACTCTTGAGAGCAAATTATCCATTTTGGAAATATCTGGAAATCTTTCAGCAATGGGGAACATTTTCATCTGGGCCCCAAGCCACTGCTATAGAGAGCATTGTGACTGATCAATCCTAGGTAACAACTAGGGAAAGTTACCATCATTTACAGACAGATTTTCCATGGAAAACAATTTTCCAGGAAACCCTGGAGATGCCGGATATGTCTCCTAGCAAAATAAAGACAACAAAATGAAGCAATAACACTGCAAAGCTAATTTCAAAAGGACCAAATTCCACCTATTTTGTGTTTCATTTTGTAAATACAACATAAATTGATCTTTTCCTGATACTATCATTGCAATTCACAGAGTAAATTTACAAATGGATTCCTAGATAAAGGGAAAATAAAATTTACAGAACAATATAATAATAAAGGGAAAACAGGGTAACAGGTGTTTGAAAATTGGGAAAATCCTCATTCTTCTGAGAAGTGTTAATTATAATTAAATCATTCTTCCCATCAATGGCTTACAATGGGATTCACAGATACTATGCATTTCTCTTGCAAATCTATTGAAGGAACCAATCCACATTTTCCCTGACCAGATTATCATTAGATTTGTGTATGCTGCAGGTTTGAACCATAGGAACACAAAACCAAGAACTTCAATATTTGTTACAATACAGTAGTAACACCTTCATGGCAACAGTGGTCCACCTAGCTAAGTCACAGGGCTTTAGAGAATAAAGAAATTTTTTGTATGATAAGGGCATATTTATTCACACTACTTGTAATCAAGTAAAGGAACAAATAGCCAGTCAGCAATGGAGCATGCAAGAGATGTGTCCACATCCACAGCCTTAGTAAGTCTTATTAATTCACCAAGTTCAAAACTTGAATATCTTTAACCAACAATAATCAACAATAGTTTATTTCTTTGTCTGTCATAACTTTTTTTAAAAAATTATTGTTTAAAATTAAGGGAAGCCAAACATACTCCTTTTGAGCATGGAGTTCTGACTCAATCCTGGGGTCATGCCGACAAAAAAAAACCCACCTAAATATTCTTTACCCAGATGTTGCCAGAAAAAAAGACCCTTATTTAGCCAAAAAAAGTTCTGCATGCTTTCAACAAATTATCATTTTTATTCACAGAGTTAAGTAAGGAAAGGAAATACAGTCAGACACTGCATGCCCTCCCACACTGTGGGAGAGTCCAGAGAGCCCTACAGATGAAGGTTAGTTTGGTTCTACAGGTGATCCCTGACAAACCCATATTTTGCTACCAGTGTAGGTCTGTCAGTAGTACAAGCCTGGCAGCACGACGAGTTAGCCCTGCATTTCCGTGCAGCAGTAGCTATAAGGTCCCCCAAGATGTCATAGCAACTTCCATGAGGTTATTTCTTACAGTAGCAACAGTAAGTAGACAAACATCAGCTGGTGCTGAGAACACTAGACACTAGACTTTTTGGGAAGCAATGATAAATTAAGTGCAACATTGCTTGTGCTAGTTCACCTGGCCTAGGGACAACCTAGCCACCGGGCAGATTTGCTGAGACAGAATCTTTTCTGTAAGGAGCGTGTAGGTTAGCTACAAGCCCTATCCATTTAATCATATGTTTCTAAAGCCTTCATCACAATACTATTTGAACACCTATGAAGTCTGCCAGTGGTGGAACATGCCTCTGGTGGAGCTGTCAGGATCAGAAAAGAATGCTAAATTAACTAGGTTTTAAAACTGATAGGACAAGAAAGGTACCTGAAGGTCTATTGCTTTTCACTAATTCCCCTAGATCTTAAGAAACTCATTCTTTGGCATAATTCTTATTCTGTTTGACAGTAACTGACCCTGCAGCTATTCCACCTTTTGAATTCATCAATCAATCAGATTCCTTTGCTTCTCAATGGTTGCTAATCCTGTCATACTTCAGTTCCTGTACCGTCCAACCCCCCCTGAATTTAAAAGCTTACAGATAGGTCATAAACCATCAGGTTCTCTAAGAGGTTGCCTCATTCTTTGCATATTAAAAGCCTTCAACCAGCATGGGGAAATGCTCCTTTTTCAATACAAGGAAAGAGAAAGGGAAAAAAAAAAAAAACCCCCACCCTCACAAACCTCTTACAGTGCAAACTAAGATAACCTGTTAACAACTATTCAGTATAGACACATCAGGTTCTGGGTTCTAGGGCTAGAAATGACAAATTTGCCATGCAACCACTGATCCAAATTTCAAACCCAATTGTAAGATATTTGTATTTTAATAAAACATAACACTTCTATATCAAAATTCTACAACTCTATCAGCTTTGAGTAACAGCTGCTTCTGTTTTCTGGGCCATTTAGTTTTTTTGTTCACAGACATGGAATATTTAACTTGCAAGAGACTAACCAAATAGCCTGTATGTCTTGTTACAAGCTAGATGCTACCAGAACACAAGCCTCGTATATCAAATGTAACTCTAAACATCAAGTCTTCACACAAGTGAATGTAGAAAAGGAAAACTAGATGTCCGTCCTCTTGTTGACAGACACTCAAAAGAAATTCCATGGTGCAGAGAACCAGTCTGAATACCAAGGAGAGCAGACAAGGATGAATATACCCTTCTACATCCGAACCCCATGACCAGAAATGCTGGAGGGCAGGAGAGATATGAACCACAGGGAGTGGCCAGGCTCATGTGCTCTCCCCTGAATAGCATCTCGTTCTGCTACCATCAAGAGCAGCATACTGGCGTACACAAACCATTAATCTCTCATCAAGTAGAGCATTTCTTGTGTCTTCCAATAAATTGGTACAAACACTTATGCTCCTGTCGCATAACAGCCACTATAGCTAAACATTTTGTTCCTAAAAAATTGCCTTTAACTGACAAATTACTTGGTACAGAACAATTCAAGAACTAGGACAACTTTGTCAACTCATTAACTAGAAAAAGCCTTTCAAAAGCATCTTCTACTTTTGCATCTTCAATTTCATGATCCTCCCTAAATGACAGGGCTAAACATTAGGGTTCTGAGATTAGTTTGCATCTAGAAACATTTTTCTATTTGTTAATATTTTTATCTGTGCTGCCAAAGGTTAGATCTCCTACTGATGAAATCAGCATTTTTGTTACTGTATTCAAGTAAAAACAAAGTTATACATAGAGAATAAAAATTGCTCATCAAAATAAAATCCAGTTTTTCTCACCAGCAAGTAATTTATGTTCTTCTATTAAGTCATTATAGCATTCTGCAGCTCTTCTTCTCTGGTTATGGGCAAAGAAATAGACATGTCTGACAATGCAAAGCTTCTTTACTGTCTGTGCTATAAGCTTTACCTCTCCCTTTGGTAACATGGAAGACTCCACTTTCCCTAAGTGTTTTCCCTAAGCTCTTTATATTTGATTGTTTCTTCTGTTTCTTCCCACTGTTTTAAATTCCCTGTCTGATCTTAATTGACAACACAGGTTATGACAGTGGGAGAAGTGAGAAACATATAATTATATTAAGAAAGGAAAGAGGAACACAACTTAGGGAAATAAAAACAGATATCATTTCTTGTTGGTCCTTGCCAAATGGAGGTATCTTAGGAGAGGTAAACACAACTGCAGGACAAAATTAGATCCATGATATCACTTCTAACAGATCAAATAAAGCAAATGACCTGGAATTCAGATTAACACCTCTATGCAATTTATCTGACTAATTTATTTAAACATACAGAGTGTTCATCCAGCTTTCAGTGTGTGGAAAATGAAAAACTGAATAAATAGAAGAAGATTTTTCTCAGTGAAAATTTTTCTTTTTTTTTTTTTCTGATTTTAAAATTTTAGTCAATTGGCAATCAAGATTTTAGATTTTTTTCAGGAAGGTGCAGCTGATTTGCATTTTCCAGAAACTCTGCAGTCATTTCCCCTACAACACCTTTCATTTACACCAGCAATAAATTACTTCTGTTGTTGTTACTAACAACGTGTGTGGTAAATCACATCAAGACAATATACCTTTATATTAGAAATCATCGTATTTCAAAGACGACTAAAGTAATATATCAACTTGAAAGAAATGCTTTCATCATTTGAGGTTTTAATTTAATATGACCACAAAAGACACTAGTATTATCACCTCATAAGGCAAAGTAGGGGCGGGGGGGGTGGAGATTCTGCAGCCACATCTACATCAGTAAGTAGTGCAGTCCAACAGGAGATTTGCAGAAGAAAACAGTGCTGAGGACATTGTCCCACGGACAAAGAAATCAGAACTATATAGGTACGTTCATAACGAAGTTTTGAACTTCAAATTATGACTAATAAAATCTATCCCATGGATTGAATGTCCTTTGTGCTCTAAGTCCATTCCTGCATCACATCTCTTATTTTAATTGCATCCAAAAAGTTCACGCACTCAGACTGCTTCGCAACTTGAGTAACAGCCCAGTTAAGTGGGGAGAATTGGGAGAATCCCTTCAAAAGGACAGTCTCAATGCCATTGACAAGCTAACTTAGAAGCAGCTACTTAGTCCATGAGACCAGACTAGATTTAACAGAAAAGGCAGAAAAGCTCAGCTGTCATTTCCTTTACACTGCCACTCCTGGGATCCAGTCCTCCTACACAGCATCCTAAGGTGCACAGGCTGCTGGACACAAATGTTCTCTAATAAGTGAACTTACTCTACTCTCTGCAGAAGGTGCAGAAAACCAGCATCAGTTAGCATCTCAATCGAAGTCCTAACAGCTCTGGTAGTGCACAGTGAAAGGGAACTATTGATTTCCTGAACGAATGTGCTTTTTATTTAAACACAAATTTGCACATTGCAAGTGTTATTTTAATCTTAACTGCGCTACAGACTTCTCGCAAATTGTCTCTTTACATCTCAGTTTCTCTATGCACCAGGGTGCTAGAAAAGATTATTCCGGTCAAGAGCTCTGAGGTGATGCAAGGCATTATTTTTATTGCAAATGATAAATGCTGAATTCGTATTTTGAATCTGTGCACGTGAAGAGCAGGGAGAGAATATAAAAATGCAGAGGAGTATCTAGTAGCATGCCAAAGTGCAGCTTCACAGGCAAACTACTCTCTTTCAGAGAAGAACTGTCAGATACACGTATAATAAACCACAATTGTGTTCAAAGCTAATGCTAATATGGCTCAGTGGGAGACTAGTTTTAAATGTCATATTTTCAAGCCCTTCTCTAAACTATCTTTCCTAGAGAATACTTCAAGGGAACTGGCATTATAATGAATTCCTTAGGCCTGATTTTCAGAGCTATTAAGTGCACCTATTATCACAAGTGCAACAGGAGATACAGGCAGATATTCAGGCTTATCCTACCTAGATAGACAGGTTGTATAAATACTCTATTTAAAGTATTCCCACCCAAGTGGAAAGGAAGGAAGACAAATCAGCTTGAAATAGGATGAAGGTGGCAGGATGACAACACAACTACTTATCTACCTGAAGCAAGCTAGTTCAAAGTTATATGAAAAAAATCTGCTTATTCTTATGATATATACACCTTTGCATCCAACTACTATAAACACATATTACCAATAGATAATAACAGATAAAACAATGGAGTTTGGTTATAATGAAAGGACAAGCAATGAAGTAATTTTACAATAAGGAAATTCAAGTCATTAAGGCAAACTTACTTTTATATACACAATTGCACATACTTTTGAAATATGTTCTGGGTTTTGGTAGTTCTCTAACGGAACTCGGAGAACCTGTCTACTGCTGTACTAGAACAAACAGGTAATTTAGAATAATTTGTTCATTTTTGACATATCCATCCCGGTATTGCCTAGACATCACTCATATTAATTTAAAATCTTATTGGCATAAAAGAGCTTCACCTGTATCTCTCACAATATTAGATTGCTTTCTCTTGCAGGCTACTTCTTTCTCTCCTGTTTGCCATTTGGTAGCTGCAACAGAGGAAAGACTTGTACAAAGAAAAATATCTGGTGCTTTGCACTGGGTAAGACAACAATGCATCAGACTGAGATGGAAAAAGAGGGGGTTTCATAGCAGAGGAGCAGTAACTGAGAGCCCCTGGCCCCAAGCGCTCTGATTTTTCTTTAAGTGGAATTTGATGAAACAGAAATGCTGCTCAGAGCTGTTCATCACAGCTGGAGTAAACAATTGAACATGAGCCTCCTAGATGTTTAGTCAACAGGGAGCTGTCTGCCTTACATGTGCTTTAGCTGAAAAATATGAGATCTCAGAGACCTAAATACATATCTATTGAGGATGTGGGACTTCAGGACGATTTGACATTTGATGAAAACAGAGTCCATAAAAGCTCATTATTGAAATGAAGACCTATAAGAGTAAAGGCAATAATTAACATTTTTGGAGGCCTAAATGTTTTCTAAATATGAAAGATACAGGTTTCTCGCCCCATCCCCCCAAATTTCTGCTAAAGAAACACCAGAAAAGCTAAAGAACACTTAAAGAACAGGGAGACAGTGACAATTAGTCTCCTAATTAAAGGATAAGGATAAGCAAAAGGATAGGCTGCAAAGCAAGTTATTCTGAGTAGGATATTCCCAGTTGTTCCTCAGTATAAATAAGACTGTTTTCTCCTCAAATGTCACAGCATATTAAGTGCCAGGAGAGAATTATTTCAGCATATGATGAACAAAACAACACAACCCCAAGGAACTAAGTCACTATGTGACAAAGCTGTCCGTGAAGTCAATTGCAGTTAAAATTCCAGATAATTCAGAATCAGGACTCCTACAGTATGAATAATACTGCAGAGGCAAAAAACCCGTGACATTTAATACCTTTCTCATTTGTTTTGATATACTTAGACCATTGGTAAATGAAGGTCACAATAACTTTTTCAAGTATCCCAAGAAATGTAAGAAAACAGGGCACCTCCAAACCTACTCAATGTAGGTTTATAGTGTAGAGTTTTCTTCCTGAGTGCAGCCCCATAAATACAGGCAAAAGGAAAGCCAACACTGCTAGTACTGCCCATTCTTGTGTTTCTCTTCTCAGGACACTATCAGGAAATAAAACTATTCCCCTGTCTTACTCTGACAATAATGCAGCTAATTATCTCCACAGTCTTCCATCTTACTGATGCTGTGCTTCAAGATGCAATGTCCATGTCAACAAAAGTCACAGACCTCCTTTACTGACAAACTTTGCTAAACTGTACACATACCAGGATTTCACAGCCTACAGCTTATAACAGCTTACCCACAAGTTTTGCAAATAAGGATGGCATAAGATTCATTCCTGAATGGCTTGAAACTATCTTTAGCATTCCAATGTCCAATCTTCATATTATTGTTGCACAGGATGTTATGACAACTATTGGATATAATATTTAGCTTCTGTGTAAGAAGAAATTAAAATTCCTTTTGGAGGAATGAAAAGGGCATAACACTACTAAATGCCTAACTATGATGCTTTCTATATGCTTATTGACCTGAAACAACAAACTAAAATTCACTTGACATGCCATGCTTTACTTATTTAAGAACACAGTTGTGTCATGTTATTCAAAACACAAAATATTTCCAAAACATATTTTCAGACTTACTAATCTCTTCTATGAACATGACTAATTATGAGATGGCTAAGTCCTCAAGTATTCCAAGCAACAAATAAAGTATACTTCTGATGACAAATTATGAATAAATGTACTCTCCGTAATGCACCAAAATAGACCACAAGCACAGTTGTTTCTCTCACTGATCATTAATTCAGACCAAATTTAAGTATGAATGTTAATTAAAAATCTGTTGGTCTTCACTGCTTTATGACAAAAATAAAACAGAGCCAATGGTTGCACTGAACTAATTTTACTGACAACTGCTTGGCATCACAGTCTGCTGAAACTTCAGATTTAGTGAAAACCTAACAGTATTTTGATCAATTCTGAAATATGCCCAAACACTTAATTTTGTAAAGCATCTGTTACACACTGACTCTTCAAATGCCAAGGATTTCAATACATGTTGTTCTTCTGCTGAGAAAGTTCAATTTATAATATTCAAAATCTTGCATGACATCCTGAGAAATATGGAAAACAGACACAAAATGTATGTTGCTCAATTTTCTTTAAAAATAAGATTCTCTTCAAACTTAAAATCCTTAGTTATCTTTTAATACAGTTTTACTTATCTGTGGTAAGAAACTGGATGTTATTGGATATTCCATTAGTTATAGTTATTTAGATACTAATAGTAAGCTATGAAGCTAACGGCATACTCATTTCACTGTTTCAGATCTCCACTATCAACTCCCAAGCAGAATTCTTACGAAGCCTACATTACGGTATTTGCACAGAAAAGTAACAGATGTGTTTTTACCTGCAGGCCTACGTAAAGATGAAGAGGCTCACAGATTGCAAATGGCAAGCACAAAGGCTAGTGGAAGTGGACATAACTCTTGCAGTTTAAGCGTGCTATTACAGTATGAGTTTGCACAGACACAGTAGCAAATTTCATCTCTACACAGAATACTACTTAAGAGAAGGCTAGGCTTTTACTTAACAAGTGAAGCTATAGCAACTTGTGAAGTTCTAAGGATAGCACCAATCCATGCCTTTCATATCACTTTAAACATGCTTTGTTGAAGATAACAGAAGAAAGTCTCCTGAGACTATGTAGTCTCATGTGTGATTATTATTCAGCAGCATATACTTGCCTAGATCCTACAGTGCACTGTATTATAAATCAGTGTTAGTATTCTGCTATCTGACACCTCCTGAAAACTGTGACTGCATCTTAGGGGACAGTCTTTGCTGTAAATGATTTATTCTGAGGTGCACTGCTTGCTTTTCTGTTCTCAGGAAGAGCTAGAATGGCTAGACCCTTGTGGCACATTGCCTGATTAGACTTAGATTATTTCAATCTCTTTGCTTTATACCTATTATCTTTGTCAAGAGTCAAAAGGTAGTTTAAAAAAAAAAGAAGGAAGAGATGCTTAAATAAAGTTTAAAAAAAAAAAAGTATTTTCCTTACATATTAATAACATCTTTGTAAAATTATCTTTTTAGATGCCAAGGTTTCACCTAACAAGAATACACATCTTTTAAAGAAATTTTTAAAAGTTATTTAGCCAATTTCTTAATTATTTTTCCATTTCTGGTTATATTGATTATATCCCAGTGTACTGCCATCTGTGATGAACTAACTTAGATGTAATAAAAAAAAGTTTAGTTCTGATCTTACTAAGCTTATAAACAATTATACACCTCCTCTGGACCGACCCTTATAAAAATACTTTTTATTTGTTTGCTTGGCTTCTGGTTTTCTGGGGTTTTTGCAATTAAGTTTGAGAGACACCAAGAACTTCTGATAGAAACAGTTGAGAACTGAGGTCACCACTGAGCCTTTGACTCCATTTCACTGCCATGTTAGCCTGCTTCTCAGCTGGGTATTTAACCTCCCTGGCAGTCACACTACCTGCAAGCTGGCTCAGTATACCTGGAAGAAGCACAGAAAATTCCCAAGTAGGAATCCTTTAGTCTTAGTCCCCTGTTCTCTGCTACTTCTTAGCCAACTGGATTGCAGGGAAGAAGAAATAGCGCTCACGTTGCCAGGCATCAGAGTGCACCGCGAAAACGGCAACTACCATCACAGCTGCCTACCAGCTGGAGGCGGGACCACCGCTGCATGCGCATCGCTCCTCCAACCCATTTCACTACAGGATTCTGCTAACCGCTTCCGCTTTCTGCTGGATGGGTGGAAGAGAAGAGCTGTTTAAATACCTTAGCTTGTTTCCAAGTTAGTTCATTTCTTGCTAGGAAAGAGCAGATCTAAGTCTCTCTGGGGTGGTAGCTGAGTTAGGAAGCGCATTTGGTGCCTGTTCCTTAACATGACTAGCTGTGTCCCAGGCTGAACAGCCAGGTCTGTGGGCTTAAGTGAAATTCAATTCACTCTGGGGTCAGGCCAAGCCTTGAGCCACATTTTCATTGTAGGACATAGTCTTAAAGCTTGCTTACCCACCAGCACTGCCCCACCAATGACTGCCACCACCATGCTGAAGTTCCAGGACTTCAAGCCTTATAGGCAGTATAGACACAGTCATTACATTTGATACCATTAAACTTCCGTCAGGCTAGAAAAAAAATCTAAAATAACTGCCTCTCCAACAGGCATTTTGAAAAGCTAGCACAGCAGTCCATAAATACATTTCATGTTAGTAAAACAAATGCATTTTTGCAGCCAAACATGGCATTGCGCATTGTTGTGAGATGGCCTTTACAAACACAATAATAAATCACAAATACCCTTAATAGGATAATACTACCATGAATGTGAAAAGAAATAAGCATCTGTAACACACAGATTAAAAGAGGCAGCATATTTAATATGAAACAATGTAATGTAATGCCAACATGAGACGAGAAGGTTACAAATTTCTTCAATTAGTCATACAGCCAAACCATGAACGCAAATACTCAGTATCAGCACTCTGATATATAAAGCATATCAGAAAATAGGTCAAAATAAAGTGCATCAGGATTGCTCAAACAAATGACAGTAATGTGAAGATAATGGTTTTTTCCTCTTTTTTTGTATACTATCAAGATGTTGAATACCGGCTGTATTTATCAAGTAACTTCACTATTTGTTACATTCCTTTTATTATTATGCTGTTATGAGACTAATTCTTCCAAGATATCTAAAAGGCTACCCCCCACCATTCCTCTCTTTGTTTGGAGGTGGGGAAAGAATGGGATACATCCTCTCATAGACCAGCCAGGATTGCAAGATAGAAAGGACCTTCAGGAGCCTAATATTTTCCCTTACTTATTAAACTCTGATTGGCCAGTACAAAAAAAGATAGCACAGTCTGAGCCTGTTTTTATCTAAAAAACCCTCTCTCTTTACACATTATAATCAATTTCTTCAGGTCCTTTGTGTTTCTCCTGTGGCCATTATTATGCAATGGCCAAGTGTAGGAAGTCCCAAGGGTAAATATGTTTGATTTAGTAAATGCACTGATTGTGTTCAGCTTTTTGTGTCGTCTGATTGACTTTCAGCTGTGTGTCATGGCTGTACACCTTACTCGTTGGGATCACAAATTTCCTGTACTTTAAGATGCATGCACAAATACAATTTTGTGAATCAAAAATTGTCAAACATTCTTACCAAAATTGTTCACTTGCATAAACAAAAAAAATAAAAAAAATAAAAAAATCAAAGTCCACAGCATCAAAGCCCGAAGTACCATACCGTGAAAGCAAACTCAGTGAGTTTCCGTCAATTAATGCATCGGATACCATCTTTCAATTTGTCCAGCTCTCATATTGAGGAACTCAAAACCAATACTCTAAATGCAAAGTGCATGCAAGTGAGTGATTGTAATTGTAAAGAATGCCACTTGAAAAGAAACTTCAGCCCATGCCATCTACTCTCTATTAAACATTAAATCATCAATAATTCTAAAAAATATTCTGGCACCAGCAGTTTGAACTCCAGCTGGTACTTATACTGGCAATTGATTATTATAAACCTTTGCCTTTCAATCATGATGACTTGAAGGTCTTTCCTGTACCAACAGAGCCAGCACCTGCCTGCTCACTCAGTAGCAGTATTGGCACTCGTGAAACAAAGAATTCTGTAATTTTTCACCCTCATTCTTCTCAGCAGTTGCTGCTAATGAAAATGATAATCAAGAGACCTATGCTAAGTTACAATGGGGAACCAAGATAATAGTAGAAATTTCAATATTCAAGCTGTATAAAATAGTTTTGATTTAATTCATTTGCATATTATGCATTTTAGGGAAAAAAAAAAAAAAAAGACCTACAGCTTAAAATTAATGGTGTCCCAAAAGAGTCAGCAGTGATCTTATAAGTGTGGAACTGGGGACCTCACATTTAATGTTGTTAAATTTTATCCCAATACTATTTACATATATTCTGGACTGTCTTTGTACTTATGCTTCACAACATCATGATTTTAGAAAACTTATTTTGTACATTTTCATTTGAATCGACCCAAAGTAATAAAGAAAATATTATATAAAACAGATCTTAAACAAGTAACTTTCTTTCAGTCAAGACACTGCTTTTTAATGCAAGCCACTGTTGTCTACAATATACTCAATCCTAATTTATATAAATTTTGCCTTTTTCAGTTTAAGAAATCATTTTCCACGCAAACCCCCAAGAGATGCATTTCTGAAGATCATATAGATTAGATCTATTCCACTGTATTTGCTTAAAAATATACTTTTCTTATCAAAGAAAAATAACATGAGCTGGACACATTACATTTTTGTAAACCCATCGGTTTTATCCTGTTTCTCATTTATGCATTTGCATTATGTGATCCCATCTTTCAGTTGTTTGTACTTAAATTTGATATGGGATTAGTAATTTCATAGGTCAAATCTATTTGGATTTGGGAGATACTTAGAATTTGGGGATATAAATTTTCCAAGTCCCCTGACTTCAGCATATGAAGTCCCTGAGCAATGCTTCTGCATTCCAGGTATTATCATCTGTTTCTATGTCATACCAACTAGCCATTTTGTCTGTCTTAGTACTCAAAATCACTATCCTTACTGAAAATTGAATTTTTTCCTATTTAATCTGTAGTGCTGTTTTCTCCAAATATCTCTAAGACAGCCTGATAATTAGCATACATCAAATGCATTGCTGGCTATTACCGAAAATAGGGCTCCTTTCAACATGCTGAAGGCAACAGTTGCTGACAGAAATTAAGTAGCTGTTTAAATCTTTGTGATATCTTCCATATTTCAAGAGCTACAGCACAGTGGAGTTTTTAGTTGCCCTTTTCCAACTTTTTTTTGCCCTGATTCCTATTTATGCCTAATTATAGGAGATGTTTTATACTCAGTCCTGATCAAAAGCTTTTGGAAGAAATTCCTTTAATTTAGTCTGGTGCTTTTTTCTAACTAGTTTGAAATATGATAACACATGATTTAGCAATGTCTGGGAAGACAAACTATTTATAGATCTTATTTATAACAACACTGTGAAGTGCTGCTTTTTGTCTTTAATTCTTGTAATTCTCCAGCTGTGAAACAAATTTCTTTTTCTAAAATGTTATAAAGCTTCAGAACTACAAGTATAGAACAAAAGGCAGGTGCTACTCTCAATTCCCAGGCACCTTGCCCTGGAATGCTGCCGTTACAAGATTTACACATAACATGATTCAGTGTGTGTGTTCCAGGAAGAAAATGGAAGTGACTTGAGGTAGATCAGAATTACTGATTCTCTAAAGGATTTTCTCTACCCTCTCCTTTGAGAAAAGGTTTATTTTAGTAAAGACTGAAGCCCACTTGCAAGAATAAGAGCAGCTTTTTCCTTTAAAGGAACTCATCTCCCAGATAAACAGTAATACAAATTCATCCTGACTGCTATGAATTGCTTCACAGCATTGATTCACTGGCTGCTGACCATTTTATAAATTGGTCAGCTTAAATTCTGCAGATCAAGTTGTGAGGAAAAGTATTCTTAACTGAAGATTAATGCTGACATGTATTTTTGCCATAAGAAAAATGGGGGAACGCACTTAGTTTGTTATAAATTATCTCCAGATTATCCAAATTTGCATCTTCTGATATTTCATCAGAAAAACTTCGTACAATGGACTCGGTGTTTCTGAAGAATGGTATTTGTTCTTTTATTGAAATGTTGCCATCAGAAAGCATAGTTTGTTCCCATCCATAATTCAGAGTTCCCTTCAGAAAAGGCAGAAGCTGACTGTTCAAATACATTGAAACTATCATAGCCTGCAGCACCTGCTGCAATGCATTATTGATATTCAGTAGTGGCACTGACACATTTCTATGAGCACACACTTGCCTCTATACTGGGGAACTCTAAATGGAAAGACATTTCCTGTGGACCTCCTTTTGCTGATACTTTCCCAAGATGGAAACGTGAAAAGAATGACCTCTGGACAATCATAAGTTGAGGCTAGAGTATCTTGAGGAAGCCTCCATAGGCTTTTTTCATTACTATTCTTTTATACTTTTAAAAAATTATTTATTTTTTCATTTTTTCACAACCCATCTTTTCCTTTGCTCTGCAAGGGAAGGGAGCCAGGTCAGAGGGCATCAGCAAGGCTTGCAGAGCTGTGCCCTTAGCTGGTGCACTCAGGGCCCTGGCAAAGCTCCTGTAATTCCACAATTAGTATGTACTCATGGGATAGTTTCTACAGACCCTGCCCAGCCTCTCTGAACTCTGGCCTAGCAGCTTCCCTTTTTGATGCGGTCACTCAATTAAGTGTTTTCTTTTGGGACTAAAAGGAATTTTCCTTCTTGCTAAATTAGAATAAGGCAGAGTTTCTCTCTCAAGATAAAGCTCAGTTCATTGCTGATTGAGAACTACCTAGCCTGTTTGAAAAGTAGTTCAGGTTCCTGACAAAATATGAAGTGCTCTGTAACAACTGGGGTTGGGTCTCATTAAGACTTCATTCAAAGAAAGTCTGCTGGCAACCCTCAGTCCCTTAGACTACATCGCTCATGACATCAACATTAGAACAGCAAACGGCACAAGTAGAAATGGGAAGGCACAAGTAGAAATGGAGAGGAACGAATCTACAATATGTAATTTATTGCTGCAATTTTTAGGTCCCAAGTGAGTTAATTTTAAAAAGCTGTGGGGTAATTATTTTGTGTGTTGTTTTTCTTCTTCTTGACTGGAACAATGAATCATTAAATAAGTGAGAGCTTGAAGACACCATGCTGAGGAGAATTGTCTAGCATCAGTAAGCAGAGAAAAATCTGATTCTGATAGCAGCCTCATCAGTTAGTACATAATTTAAATGGAAGTTGGATAATCCTAAGGGTTTTAGAATCTCATCTAAACAGCACCGTTATTCATGCTCAAAACATTTTATTGCAATTGAAGACCGCTTTTATGCTCTCAGATAAATTTAACAGGATCCCTGTAATTTTATTTTTATGTAAATTTGTATGCCCCATATATAATAAAATGGTTCACTGCTAAGAGTTTAAACAGTGTAGACTTCTACAGTTCTTTTTGCATAGCACATGAGCCCTCAAATAAATCCTAGACCAATGGACTACTTTTGATTTGAACAGATCCATTCTTCTCTCTCCTGCTTCCTAATCAACCAGTAATTACTATTTGCAAAATTCATACTTAGAGTTTAAAAAGTATTTTAAAAAAATATTTTAAGCAGCTTCTGTTTTATCCTTCTATACTGGGAGCCAATGAAATTTCTAAAGTATGACGTTTGTGGGCATGGGGTTAGGAAGACATCTCCCATACCCACTGTTTGCTCTCACTAGGCTTCCTCTTCACTGAAACCCTAATGACTAATTTCATGCTTGAAGTGAAAAGCAAACTCCCTGGGTGAATGGCAGCAAGCACATCAGCTTTGAAACTCTCACAGTACTCACTTTGAAACCCAGGGAAATAACTATTTTGGTTGAAGCAATAAGCTATACATTACCGCAAAAACAAAGCTAGCGCCAGGTTAAATACACTGTCATTTATTCAAAAAACCAGAATTTTAATAAGTCAATTGGCAAGTGTTCTGATTTAGCCTTGATAGTTACAGAATTCAAGACAGTAACTTCACAGACAATTAAAATGCTTGTATATTCATAACCTAATCCACTGCTAGGCATGTCGTGACATCTGTTTACATTCTTAGCACATAAAAAAGAAATAGCAAAGATAAGCTTTATTTCTTAAAAATATCCCAAATCCACCAAAGCAAATGGACACAGAACAGTGAATGATTATGGAGTACAAAGGTCTAATGACAGATAAAAATATGCAGGGCTATAAAGGTTGAAAGCTGGATCAAGCTCACACTCCAACACTTACCAGCTTTGTGAATGGAAAGGAGGTACTGGTTTGCTACTTGAGAAGGCTGACAACCTCAAACTGAATTCAGTTTATAGTACATGCATTCAGTCTTTCAAGAAATACATGCATCCTGTTCTTTTTTTACTTCTGTGAAAAATTCCTGTTTCAAAGTCACTATTTTTGATTTACAGAGATTTGCAAGAGAAGAGAAATACAGTACAGCGATACACATTTTTGACTGTCGCACCTGTTGCAGAAAGTAAGTGACAGATGATATTCATATTCATATCAGATGCAACTAATCTAGTGGTAAATGTTTTAATGCTGTTACTACTCACTCTGCCATGTTACAGCTACAAAAAACTTACAGTATATTCACGGTTGGGAATTTTCCCACAGTTATGTGCAAAATGCCATGTGCGGTCCATATAAGAAGTTGAACCAAAAGATGGTCAGAAGTGTTACGTCATGGAAACATATTTTGATACAATGCCCAAATTAAAATCTACAACTAAAACGTGTATTACACAAAAAAACCTGGTTAAGCACTGTTAAACATCAGCATCAGATTTCCTGTTCACGCCTCAAAAAGAAAAACTGAACCAAATCAAAATGCATTTGTGGGTTATCCAATAACTCGGGAAAATCCTAAGCAACAGCTAAAATAAAGAATTGATAAAATCTTTTTGGAGACTATGTCTTGTAGAAGCAGATTATGAGACTGACCTAGTGCAAAGACCTCCATAGCAGTTTGAGGCAGCTGAACCACAAGAGCATTACTATCATAAAACAATTTTCAAAATGACAGCCTGTGCAGTTACTGCATTTGTAAGAAGGTTTCTTAGTCAGGAAACATGAAGTACCAGAACAAATACCAACATGGCTAAGAGCATGGCCTGTGGAGTAGGTGTGTGTTTGTGCCACGGTCAGCCTGCTGAGATACAGGGGTTTGGGGAGAAGAGGACTTCACGGGCTGCACTCTCTCCTCTCGCTGGTGCAATCTTCCTACCAACGGCTACATTCAAAACTCAGGAAGCACACACAAGCACCAGGAAAAACTTGTGAAACATCTCAAATGTACACAGGTTTTGAAAGTTATTATTTTGGGAGTTTGGTTTTGTTGGTTTGTTTTTGTTTGTTTGGTTGTTTTTTTTTTTTTTACCTGAAATGTTCTGTTCAAATTAAGAGCTCTTATGATTTATAGTGTTGTCATATTTTTGATCAAATGAGCTTAAACACTTGTCTTGAACCAATTCAGGATCTGCTAGGCCAAGAATAAAGGGATTCAGTTCTTGTAATTATCTCCTGTCTCTTCTTTCATGCCCCTGAAGTTTCATTTGTTTACATGTGAGAGGTTACAAAGAGTAAGAAGTCAGCAGCATTTATGAAGACCTAACAGATTAACTAGAGAGATATCTAGTTAGATTTTTGCCAGTAAACGTAAAAATTACTTCACATTGTCTTGCCTTTCAAATCACTTCTGTGTAAAAATCTCCTGAACACTGTGAGAAGTAATAGCCTAATGGACTTTATTTTTTTTAAAATAGGGAAGAAATTCCATAGAAGAAAGGTCATTTGAATTTATAGTTGACAAAGGTTTATTTCCAATAATTGAATTATTATTCCTGTCTCACCAAAAATCCCTACCAACTTAAGTCCCTTGGACAAATGACCCATAGCCCTTTATTACTAGCTTGAGATATAAAGTGAGTATAAAACTAAAATTCTGCAGGGACTTCACTCATGAACATCTCAATTAGTTGAAAATGGGATGTTGATACCTAACCTTCAGAACAGATGCTAGCTTGCCTCTCAGTATTGCAGTTTCCTCAGTACTACAAGTGAATCTCGATATTCTTGATAACAAAGGTAATCATCATTAAGCCTTTCCTGAATGCACTATTCTTTCAGCAGTGGGTTGGGGATTTTTTCCACACCTCAGTTTTAAAATACCAAAAGCCCATCGCTTACTCAGCTTTACCTAGCAGCACAGTTTTATTCCATGATTTTTCCATAGATGACCCTATCCAAAACTGTCAAAACTAAAGCATAAAAATGTGAGTCTGTTTTCATAAGTAAGTAAAGTTAACCGTTAATTTCAGTGGAGGCATGAATTTGAAATCATGAGATTAAATACATAGACTTTCCTGGTGTTTCAAAATACTTTTTCTTAAATGCTTTAGTTTGAACTGCTAAACAGAGCTGTAACAAATCAGTTGTGATGGTTTCCAAAGGGAGGTCCAAGGTTGTCCGTATACAAGAAGTTGCTGATTCTGAATTCAGACTTATTCTTGGCCATGTAACTCAGGCATAGATTACTGGATGAAGGAAGGACATAAGGACTTGGCCTCTGTAAACATTGGCTAGCACAGGGAATGATTCCTGCTGTTTTTAACTACTTTCTGGGAATAGTCAGATATAAATTCAAAGGACAAACTTAGAGAAACTCTAGTGTTGTTCTAAGCCCCTCACTGTTCGAAGTATGTCCCTGGAAGCTACAATATTAAACATGAGTTTAGGATGAAATTAAGTGTAGGATGTCTTCTGAAATCTGGACTAAATCTACCCCAGAGCACTCATATATAGAACACACACTACGCACTATAAATAAGTGGCAAGAAAGGCAAAGCTCAACACAAAACCATCACTTACTCATCACTTACTACAAAAAAATGTACTGCAGTCAATCTGCAGCTCACAGAAGTACACGTTTTTCTCTTCTTTAGATATGGCACATTAAAGAGAGGGTTAAAAAATGGTGTGCCTGCTTGCGGATAGATCCTCTCCTCTGCTTTCCCTTCCCTCCCTCTTACTTCCTCTCACCCATGCCAAAGTTACAGTGATTGTGGGACTATTCACAGCAACACGTTAAAACACAAGGCTGTTCATAGTCCTGGGCTGTAAGTGAGCTTTCTCATAATGAAGAGGGAATAAGTTCATCTCTTGTGAGCAGACTACATAAAATGTCATATCTATTATTCTAGTTCCCTCACTCACAGATTTAAGAGAAAGAAGTTATAGTTTTGAGTAAATGGAATTACAGGTGACTGTAGTGATTATAGGTTTATTACTACTAGACCTATCAGCTTTCTGATTAGGATTCATCAGATCACTGGACTAAGAAATCTAATTATATGGTATTCTTCTAAGCAGTTCATTTTTACAGAAAGGCATGTCGTCTCAACTAGATGAAGCTAAATACATGCAAAAAGGATTCTGCCTGGCAGAGTTCTGTTTCATTTTTCATTATGTATTACAAAAAAGTTTGCAATAAGCAGTTATGCTACAGTATTAGGTGGCATTAAGACATCAGTGGCACACAGTTGAAATCCAACAGATACTAAGCTAAGTTCAGGGCAAAGAACTGTTCAAGGTAACACGATAAGGGAGCGTTCTAAACAAAGGTGAAAAGAGTTGTACACCAGTTCCTGACATAATCAGGAAATTCTCAAATGGTCATTTAATCCATTTAGTTCCTGCCATCACAGTGATGCCAAGCAAACTTCTTGGTGCCAGCAATCTGGTCAATGACTACAAACCAGATGTTTAGAATAAATCAGCAAAACAAAACATCTGTATAAAGCAGTCCTTCCAGAAACAGGTTAAGACAAAATAAAATTAATTTTGTAATATGTCTCCATTTATATTTTCTAGACCCATTCTTGTTCAGAAATATCCACAGAACCACCTTCACATCTACTTATTATTATGTATGCATTTCCTGCTTATTTCCATAAAACTGCTCATTATTTTTCATTAACAAATAGAACTGGAAACAAAGCACATTTAAAGCAGAGGGTTCATTTGTCTTATAAAAGTTGGCAATATAAAATGGAGCAACCTCTCTATGTACATTAATCATTTGGCTCAGCGCATTATGCCGCATGTTAGGAAAATATGCTTAATACAGTGGTGCTTTAGCTACTGCAAGTGTATCTCAAGCCACAGTAGAATAATTAAGGAAACAGATTTAGTACTCAAATTACCTTTTTTCCCCCTCCAGGATTCCACCTCCCCCCCCCCCCCCCCCCCTTCCCCTTTTCTTTTTTTAAATACAGTTAAGAGTTGTATATGGGGTATAAATTTGATCTGGTATTCAGACATATTTCTGAAGTGTCAGATTTTATTTATTTGTTTTTATGACTTAGGTAATTATTTCAGCATCCTGTTTTCTTTCAGTTTTCCAGTCAAACACCAGCTTTTTTAAGACTCAGAATTTGAACTGGAAAAAAAATGAATACAATATAAAACTGATCTCAGATGGACAGAAAGAGAATATGGGGTTTTATATCACAAGAGCAAGGAATATTTTTATCTGCCTTTTCCAACAACAGATTTTTGAATGAGTAAGCTTCATGCAACTGCCTACTGTGAAACTCCCCAGCCATTTTCTGTAATGCCCTGTAATCCACTTTGTGCATAACATTTGGAATACCAGAATGGCAAACACAAAACCTCGCAAGGATAAAAAAACCCTGAGAGATCAAAGTATTTGATCCTCCCATGAAACACAGAGAGCATCAAACCAGCAACATATGCATTTTAGGATTATGCAACAGACTTAAAGCAACACAAACCTTTGTGTGAAAGATAGGAGTTTAAAAGTAGTGTTGACACACTCATATATGAAACTATTTCTAAAATGTGGTATTTCATCAACTGCTGAAGTACTAATGACAAGACTGAAGGTTAGAGTATTGTTGGAGAAGTATGCTTTCATAAGCACGATGTAAGTACAACTTCTAAATCACTCTAATTCTAACTCTCCACCTGTATGTTCTTTTAAACCTGTGGAAATGCCAGACAGAAAAAGAATGTCCTGATAGCTAAGAAAAAAAAAAAACCAACTCACAAATACTGCTGGAATGGAAAAGGAGACATCCATATAGTTCACTACTGGCTGTGTGTATTTGTTTAAAAAAAACAAACAAAACAATGCAGATTGGGAGTATGAAGCTGCAAGTTTTTCACCACAGGACACAGATTCCTGTCAATAACATCACTGATGCTTATGGGGAAAAAAACCCCAAACTAATTGCTTCGAAGAGTTACTAACCACATTCTGCCTTTTACCAGGACTTAAAAAGACAAAGATAAATAAAAACTAAATTCTGAAATAGACAGAACATAAAAACTTTGAAAGTACAAGTGGTATTCTGAGCACCAAAAGTATCCATTCAGAAGTATACAGACAACAGGTAAAAATCACTTTTGCAGAATGCATACCTGCTGCACATGCACTTACACTTACGCAACAGAAAAGATAGCAGCCATAGCTGCTTTCATGTGGTTAAAGAATTCTGCGTGTATCTCACGAATATTTCCATTTGTACTCAATTCTGCCTCTAATGCTAGCAAGCCAAAGCAGATTCCATTTCCTGAACTAGGTCTTTTATTTATGGGGAGGAAAGAAACTGAGTACGAAACTTTCTCCTCTTATGAGATGGAAGGTGCTGGAGTGCCGTTCCGGAACCAACCCCTCAACTGAAGCGTGAAGTGCCCAAGAAACAGGGCGAGGAGGTGGGAAGGGGCTGTGTTATTTAGAGTCAGCACAGCCACTGAAAACTGGCTGTGAAACTAGAAGCATAAACTACCATATTTTAAGCGTCTTCCACCTTGAGTATCTAATATGAATTGCTTTTCCTGTGAATTTACCCCTCTCCAAATATGATTATATCTATTTCTTGATATCACCAGCTTCACACATTCTCCAATATTTACTCAAGCTATGCAAAACCCCCCAAACTTGTAGGGTTTTAAATGAAGTAATTTAATCATTTAGAGGATCTAAAAGAATAGTAGTAATTTGTCCAATGATGTGAGTGAAAAAACTTAAAAGAATTAATTGTTAACTCTTCACTGAATGGTTGCAAAGGTGAATTAATACTTTCTGTTGTCCCCGTTACTGACCATCCCTCTGGTCATCAGTAAGGAGTCCATCAACCTAGCAGCTAATTGAAGCACAGATTAAATATATTTCAGTCAATTTTATTACATATTTATACATTTTACTAATCACCTGTAGGGTTAT
This sequence comes from Pelecanus crispus, assembly GCF_030463565.1. Classification (NCBI taxonomy): domain Eukaryota; kingdom Metazoa; phylum Chordata; class Aves; order Pelecaniformes; family Pelecanidae; genus Pelecanus; species Pelecanus crispus. The sequence goes on along the minus strand of NC_134655.1, from coordinate 21,023,022 downwards.
TTTTAACTTTTTTTGCAGGATTATTTTAAAACTCATTAGTTCAGTGGCCAGATTCCAGCCCCGTAAGTTCTAAATGACATCAAGAATGAACCGTGAAAACTTTGAGAAGGGAAAGGAGTATCCAAGGGCCTTTTTAACTGGCTGTGGATCCAAGAAAAGAAAGAAAAAGAAATAGCTTTTGAGCACTGAACTAAAACTCTACAATGTTTTACATGATCAGGTGTTATTCTGGGTTTGTCATTGATGGCTTTTTTAACTGTACATATCATAGAAGTCATGTACATGTGGTTATCAGTGACTCTTAAAATGCAAATTATTGAATCTGAAATTGATATCAAATCTTCCTTCAATTACAGTGCCTCCACTCTCTCTCGTCTAGTTTCAATTAATCATTATTGTTTCCTCAGCTCTTTTTCAAAACTGTTTTGCAGATGTGTTTGCTATAGTGTGAGGAGCTATACTACACTACAGAATGAAGCATGTATTTAGAAGAGTTTCTATGCAAGTTCATAAAAAGTAGAAAAAAAACCCAAATGCTTTTCTGTGATAGACATCTGTGCCAGAGCAATCCACACATACAAACCAAGCACTGCCCTGCAGACCCCTACAACCTCTGCTATCTCCGTTCTCCAAAAGTCATGTTAGCAACTCAGAAGAGCAATATCCGTGTTTCATTTCAGATTCCTGCTTCAGCAGTAGGCTCTACAGTCAACAGGTAGTCCCCAGGTTTCTGTTTATGTTTTTCTTAAAAATCGACAATCATTAATAATTCATTTCATAAATCATATTTGGATGCCATCATGAATGATGTCACCTTCAGAAGCAAAAATGATGAGTGACTTCCATTACATACTTGGTAAGTCCTCATTCTGTCTCAGTTTACACTTATCATGAGCTGTCAAACCTAATTTCCTGCCAGCTCCTTGTCAGAGCTCTGCTTGATGTCAGATATCAAACAACGCCCTTGAAGCTCACACAGCCACCTTTTACTTCTCCGAGACAGCACTCCCTCCACCTTCTGGAGGATGCAAGAAAAAGGGTGACATTTGTGGTTTTGCATCAAACAAAGCAAGCTAATCCACCAACTCATTTGTAAACAGTTTGTTTAAAAAGCAATCCCAAATGATTAAGTACTAAATAAATAAATAAATCTGCAAACAGCTGAAATTTCTGCTCTTTCTGTCCTTGAACTACTTTTCATAAACTTGGTAATTATCAGCAGCTTTTTCTGATTATAAGTTATTGAATGTGATTTTTTTGCATATAAATTCATCTCTGCTTTTAAATTTAAATACACTTTAAATGGTATATTCAGTGAAGCAGACTAAACATTTGCCATCAGTACTGCTGATAAAAAAAAAGTCTTTTAGAATAACAATATCTGACAGTTATTTTCTAGGAAGTGAAAGTATACTTTATAAAAAGTATAATTTTGCATGAAGTATACCAACTCCATTATACTATTCCAAATAATTCTAGCCTCTCTTAAGTATGACCAGGATATACTATTAAAAAAATCCCAGCAGCACTATCTTATATTAAAGATGTCCAAGGGTAGATATTAATATTACAAACAAAAATACCCTGTATCTATAAAACACTACGTTCAGTCCTATAACACACTTGTAAGGCAATACACAAATCTGCCTATGGAAGGCAAGGTCCCATACCAAAACAGGATACACACAATTCACACATGCTCTGCAAAGCGCTATGTCCACTGTTTTCAGAAAGCAATGAGCTCTGCCTGTCTTTACAGGTCAAATTTCTTTTCTTCCAACATCCAGGATATACTTTGTAACTGCTTTATTTCTGCATTTACTTAAACTTTGCATGGCAATAAGAATTTTATTCACTTGAACCCAGTTACACAAAATAAATAGTTCCAATGTGGCCATTACAGCATACCTTCATTTTCACTTGATGGTCACTTCTGAGTATTTTATCTTTCCTCAAATCTATTTATCTGAGGTATTCTCATGCTCTTCACTAATATCAAATCTATGTTCTTTTGGAGTAGAATTATTTTTATGATGAAAAACATCTATAAAAATCTAAGAAAAAAAGACATGTTTCAAGGAAAAGAAATCACTAAACCAGACTATTTTGTGCACTCTCCCATTAATGCTACTTTCAATGAAGAGCGAGATTAGCTATAGAAGTTCGATTGCATTAATTTGAAATGTATTTAGTGATTATTTTTTTTTAGTCAAAATAATGAACCAGTTTCTACCTCCACTGATTTACAAAAAAATTGCAAGTAAAAAGCTTTTCAAATTCACAGAATTGATTGAAAACAGACACCAGCTTCATACAGGTGAGTGAACAGATCTTCAGAAAAGTTCTTAGGAATGAACTAAGAGTAGAGGCATAGCTCCCCAAAATTTACTACAATTCTTAAATTCACAGTTATTAAAACTTTATATGTTGTAGATTTGATCACTTTGGCTCCACTTGCTCCATGGACCTATAAGTAACCAAAGAAAGGCAGTATACTCCTGTGTAATTGCAGCAACCCCAAGGTCATGCTATACTTCAATCTATAGCAGCTCATAACAGTTCCCAAAGAACCACCCCAATGCTGGCAAGAAAGGGAGAACAACTGTTTGGAACAGGGGACCAAGAACAACAACCTGAGCACACATCTTCCCGTGACATGCAGCAGGAAAGCTCTGTTAGAGATGGGCTGCAAATAGGCTGTGATAGGAAATTTGTTCTGACCTGTGCTGGTTTTGGCTGAGATAGAGTTAATTTTCTTCATAGTAGCTAGTATGGGGCTATGTTTTGGATTTGTGCTGAAAACAGCATTGATAATACAGGGGTGTTTTTGTTATGGCTGAGCAGTGCTTACACAGAGTCAAAGCCTTTTCTGCTTCTCACACTGCCCCACCAGCGAGTAGGCTGGGGGGCACAAGAAGCTGGGAGGGGACACAGCCAGGACAGCTGGCCCCAACTGACAAGGGATATTCCATACCATATGCCATCATGCTCAGCATATAAAGCTGGGGGAAGGAGAAGAAAGCAGGGAACGTTTGGAGTTCTGGCATTTAGTCTTCCCAAGTAACCATTACACATGATGGAGCCCTGCTTTCCTGGAGATGGCTGAACACCTGCCTGCTGATGGGGAGTAGTGAATGAATTCCTTGTTTTGCTTTGCTTGCGTGCGCAGCTTTTGCTTTGCTTGTTAAACTGTCCTTAACTCAACCCACAAGTTTTTTCACTTTTACTCTTCTGATTCTCTTCCCCATCCCACCGGGGGGGAGTGAACAAGCGGCTGTGTGGGGCTTAGCGGCCAGCTGGGGTTAAACCAGGATGTGTCCCCAGGAGTCTAGTTCTCCTTTTATTTACATCTACATAAAAGTGAAGTGACTTTGACGACTACAAAAAAGTTAGGAGAGAGTAAGATCATTTTAAATAAGGAGAGGAGGAAATGGGCTCTTTGTGTTGGGGCAAAGTCAATCCTGACCCTAAGGCTTCTCTGTGCAAGGTTGATCCCTCAAGACATGGTAGAACAGACATTGATTTTTTTAAAAAAAAAAAGTGCAAAAAGAAGGAAAGAACTAGGAATCAATGAATTTTAGTGAGTATCTTTCTCAATTCTGCTGTCTAGAACAAAGGAGGCATCGTAAGAAACTTCATTTACGGAGGACCTCTTTGTAACATGTTGCGGCAATGAAACTGCCCAAATATCTTGACAGTATTGTGCTATAACAGATTTGACAGCATAGAGTAGACTTGCAGCTTTACTGACAGTGAAGATATACCTATTCATATTGGCTGAGAACCTAGCCTATTTTTATAAAACTTTCAATGAATCACTTCTAACACAGTGCAGATGTAGCAGATGTATCCCTGCAGAATTTCAGACCAGACTTTGGGTATAGAGAATTAGTTACAGCTCAATGTGAGATGTATTTCCAGATGTCTGAAAGAGATCAGAAGAAAACTAACATTTTGAGGGACAAAAAATACTGGGTACTTTTAAATATGCAGCAAGAAATGCATCAAGTTGCTACTCTACCCTTAATTGGTTTAGTGGTGGACTTGGTAATGTTAGGTTAATGGTTGGACTGGATGATCTTAAAGGTCTTTTCCAACCTAAATGATTCTGTTCTATGATTTTAAGATTTTCAAAAGAATATTTCTAGCATCAAATTGTTCTACACATTCCCCCACTTGAGAGATGAGTCTATAGTCTCCTCCCTCACAAATTAGGTTAGAGAACATCACATATGGATCAAAATCCTGACAAAGAACCTGCATTCTCTAGTTTTAAAACACACAGAGGAATTGGTACCAAGTCATCATTGAAAAGTCACCAATGCTGTACTCATTAATCTGAACAGAGATAAATAATTAAAAATTGTTATCTGCTTTCCAAAAGCAAATATTTAGCTTGCCACACTGTTATGTTTCTCCCCACTGTTTGCAAGACAGCAATCTTGCTACTGCAATCCTGATTCTCACAGTTTCAGTTCTGAATCACAGAAATGCACTAGTTTTGTGCTGCAGCTGCCAGTCATGTAAGCCACATCTCATATAAGTTCTTAAGTTATATCCTAGTCTTGCTTATGTTACAAGCCCTGGGCTCCTGAACAAAGTTATTTTCATTTCAAAGAAACCTATATAACTGCCAATGAAGATGATTTTGACATGTATCTTGAAGGATCTGGGATATGTCCTTATTTGTACGCTGCCACTGGCATTTTATAATACAAAAGAAACATGCACCTATATAAGATTACTTCTGGAAACATATGGAATAAGACTAGAATACAACAGGACAAGGACAGAAAAAAGGCCTCCCACTTCAATGAGAGGAAATTACAGGCAAACCCAAGACAACTACCTCCCGACCCAAGTAACCAAGCAACATAATAGGGAGAAGTTTGAGCTTCTCCATTGGACTGCTAGGATCATGTTCAGGTAGTTGATAATCCCGCTTGTCTGAGACAACTGGCGTTCAAAATATGTTTTGAAACTGAATAGGAAAACATAAAAAAAAATAGAGAAGACTAAGTAGAAGGTAACAAGTACAATTCTCATGGAATTCATTTATGGATAGAGCCAAAGCACTAAAAGATAGGTTAAGGCAGGTTTTCCTATGGAATAGAATCCTATTAAATTATTAATTAAGGAGTCTTTGATTCTTCTATGCCTACTTTGTGCTAATAAGAATTGGTTCTATGTACTAACTCCAAAGGGAGCCACATGCTGACAAGAGGTAAAAGCTTCATAAATACCAGTTGTAACACTTCCTGGTTCTTTGATCCGAAATGGCTTAGAAGTGCAGGAAAACCATGATGGACATGCACTTGGAAAGTCTATGGATAAGATTAGAGAGAACTTTTTCACTGAGTGGGACTAATCAGGAGTCAAAGATAATACCATATGCAGCTTCTATACTGCGGATAGCTTTATTGTGAATTATCTAAAGATCTAAGCAATCTTTGTCCTTTCATTAATCTCATTTCTAGATGATGCCCCCAAGCTGCTCCTGTGTGGCTTTTGCTGGAGAGGTTTAGAGGTTTGAAAAGTTCTCCTAGGTTCTCCCAATATGAGTTTTAAGCAAATAACCAGCTGACACATTTTAAGAGGTGACCTAATTTAAGATCCCTTGTGAACTATTAATTAATTCATCATGTTGATTTATTCCATCCATTGCCCGCTTTGTCTATTCCCATTACTTCCTAAGAAAATTAAAAATTCTTTTAATTATTAAAGACTAAAGAAGACTTATGAAGTCTTTAATTTATTAAACTATTTTTCATGGATTACAAATACATCATACACAAGTGACTTCTTTATATTAGTTCCAATAGTAAGATAATTCAAGCCCCCAGTGTTCTAGAATAATCCACTCAAAGACTGACTGAGCATATCCTCTATTACTAATTCACACCGCTGTTCACGAGATGTCAGTTGTAGCTTGTTCCTCTGACTACAACTGAGAAAAGCAAGCTTATTCGATGGACCTGTGATGTTTTAAACAAGGTTCAGCATGTTGTAGAACAAAATATATATTTCTGACTGTCCACTAACCATGATACATTACTAACACTTCAAGGAAACAACTTTATAAGCAAGGTATATTTTTAAAACACAGCTAGCATCGTGTTTGCTTGTTGCTTGTTTCAAAACTCAGCGTGTTCCAACTTTCATTCATTTGGACAGCAAGTGCAGTTGGAAGGGTCTCTCAATGGAAGTATAAGTGGGTCTAGTATTTCTCTGAGCTGCTCAGGAAAAGCTCCCATAAGTGAAGAATTTAATTCTTCTGTTATGTTAGCTGCTTCCCTAAAGGCAAGAGAAAAGTAGAAAACCAGGGCCAAAACAAGACATCTTTTCCTACAACCACCAGTCTGTATTATAGATACTATTCCATCTGTATGACAAAGAGATGTTATGGATAGCATTATATTTACTTTGAGAGGCAAAAAAAAGCATATTAATTTTGTGAATTGATTGAAATTCTCATTTACGCTTTCCTTCAAACTGTTCAATGTGTCTCAACCCCTGTTCTCCCCGCCACCCCCCACCCTCAACCCCCCCAGATATCTAGCTCTTACTGTTGTTGAGAAAAGTTTAATTTGGAAAAGAGTGAATTCTAAAGGCTCAGAATCAGAGAGAAAATTAATGAAAATACTGTTTCCTGTTTTTAAATCTCATCCTTTGTGTCACTTATTTTTTTTCTTGTGGCTTAACCTGATGATTTTGCAAAGATTATGTTTAACAGGAATAGTTGTAGTGTTGCATGTAGAACAGCATGAGAGTAGCAGAAACGGAAAAGATCTGACATACCCTGCATAATCTCATGAAGCTGAGGTTTCTCAAAACTTCTACTGCACAGAGGCTGTAAAATACCCCAACATGTATAGTTTCATGAAGTGGAGAAATTTAAATTTGGAAACTTCTGTGTACAAAAGAGTGAGAAAAGTTAAGGACTTAAATATACTATGATAGTCAAGTACAGTAAAGCCTTTGGAGAATGCTCCCATTAAACAGCCTCGATATGCTAACATGTTCGGCCTCTAAATGACCCAAATTACATTCTCCCCTGTGCTGTTCTGAGTGGGATTATCCACACTAAACTAATGCAGTTCATTATATTTTTCTGAATGCCTCTATGCAGATAAGCAGTGCAAAAAAGACATATGCTGAATTTTTTCAGTTGACTTTTGTACCCAGTTATGGGAGTTCAAATCCCAAGATTCATGAGATTTAACCTTGATATAGTAGATACAGTATACAACTACCATTTTTCATGAAATTACTTTTTTGCTTGTTCAACATCATGTCTTGTCATACAGCATATATAACAACATCTGAGACAAATTTCAGAACAAGGGTGATATATCACACACCCCCTTTTATTTTTTTTTTAACAAAATGCCCAATAGATTATACAATGATCACCATTCGCTCCTCAATTTGGCTTTCCTCTGCTGCTTCAAATTTGGATTCAGATACTTTTATTATGGAAGCCACAGCAGACCAAAAATTGAGGTACCATTACAAATGGAAAGCTCAGACTGTCATGAAATTAGGCAGAGTTTCTAGCAGACTGGTTTAGGTTTTCAGAAGAAACTGTGCAATTAGCTAATATTTATCAAAGAGTTTATTTTAATACAAAATAAAGTTCATGCAAGTGAGTTAAGCCTGATGCATCTACCAAGACCTCATTCCGATTTCTGAAGTTCTCCCTAGAAACCTTTTTTTTTTTTTTTTTTTAAAACCATTGCTCTTTGTTCCTACAGCTCTCGTGGCACTAAAATGCTGGAAGTTTATGAAACATTTGTGGACTTAAAATGTTTAATGAGTAATGGATTTAACTAAAGTGTGCTAGATACTATTTTCAATTTTTGATGGTTTACAGTTCTTTAAGGATGAAGGGAAAATAAAGTATTTTAAAGGAGTGAGCACAGCTCACTGAGCATCTAACTCCAGCAATAAGATTTTTATAAAAACATTCCCTGGACATGCTGGGGCAGGCATTGAGACTGGTGAGGCTTGGGGGTGTTGGGTTGGGGTTCTTTTTTCCCCCCTCCTTTGGTGGGTTTGTTTTTTTGCATTTCCATCTTTGTTGACTGAAATAACAAATAAACTCTTCCTTCTTTTATATGAACCCTGACATCTCTCCCTTCTCTTACATATCTATTTCTGCTCAGAGACCACAGGGTCTAGTGCAGGCTTAAACAATTAGGTATCAGCAGCACTGAAACAGATTGAGCAGCAACATGCCACAGCCAAAACAGTCCTTGCCCACTGTCACCAACAGCTGGAGTCAATGAGAAAGACATAAAAGACACAAAGGATACTGTCTTTCATGTTTCAGCCTTCCACACCAAAATACAACTTAAGCATCAATGAAGGATGTAGTCTATGCAGGTTTCTGAAGAGTAGCTCAAAGTCTGCTCTTTGCCATTGAAAATTAGAGACAAGAAACACAAAAGGACACTTGCAGTTTCATTCTAGTGTTTCTTTAAAACAAAACTGATCATTCAGTTCAGTTTTGTACTTCATTACTTGCCAGGTGCTGGGTTGAAGGGAAAGCAAAGTCCTAAAGAGATTCAGTGCCATTTCCAGAGTTCCTATTTGAGAATACTCATGTCTGATTTCTGAAGAAATGAAAATGCAGGGTTTGTGCATCAGTCCCTACTTTCCTCCATAAACAAAGGATTCCAAAAATCCAAACTTTCAATAGCTTTCAATAAGTTTTAAGGTTATATATATGTTATTTGTGTACAATTTTTTTTCCCAAAATTAACATGAGATTAGTATCTGTGGTTTGAAAATAAATTTGGATTTCAAAATAACATTAATTTCTACATATAACCTCCCTAATTTTAAATAAGTGTTGCTTAGTGTTGGCACATTGAACCATTCTCCCACTTTTTGCAAAAACTGACAGGTGCTAACAACAAATTGGGTATTTACACAACATAGAGAACCAGGCGGAATGCTTATATACAGCTGACTTTGGTTTTGGTTTCAGATAGTTCTTGGCCATCTCCTGGATTTCTGGTAATATTATGCAAGGGACATATGGTAGAATAAACACTTTTGTGACCCAGAGCAGATCCAAGTTTCTAGATTATTGATTTGCCACCATGTTCGCTTCAGAACAAATCCAATGATTTGCAACGCTACAGATGCGTTTTTTCATTGTCGCACGCTGACACTCATTTTAATAACTTCAAAATTCTTACCCTTGTTTCTTAGGGAAAAGGAATAATGCTCCCTAGTCTTGTTCAGTTATTGTTTAAATTAGAGCTGAAGTAAATCTTTGTAGCATGTAAAAGTATCTCTGTATTTTTATTTTATTATGCATATTAAAAAATGAAAATATCATGATCTGTTCCAAGATTTTATCTGGAACATCTTCAACGTTCTGTTCTTTGGTGGAATTAGCCCTAAAGCTTTCCAATGACTTTAAGTTTGTTTTTCCCCTGCATGCCATGTTGGCATGCTGCCATCCTTTTCAGTGTGGGTTTTTTCAGCTTTGCTTTTTCTAGCAAAATGGAGACATGTGAATGTGAAAAAGCAAACAAACCATTTTTATCCAAAACTGCATTTTGAAGTACCCAAAAGAAATTTATCAAATCATATCCCCAAGCATAAATCAGTAACCATAGTAATATATATCAGTAGACCTCAGCTTCATTGGCTTCAAAACCATTCTCCAAGTAGTTGCAGGCTGCCACTCTTATCACCCTTGGCCTTTTCTCTGCCAGATTGAGAAAAGTCAACCTCTCCCCAGAGACCATGTGCCCATGAGTAACATCTATACAGCCCCCTACAAAATCTACTCCAATTTTTCAACTTTTCTCTTGAACTGGATTCTGAAGGCCTCACCAGCACTCAGTGAAAGAGTATAGTAAGTTCCCTTGGCCTTATTTTTCTTTGTTTTATCATTATTTTGTGTATATTTTCTTTGCCACTCATGATACAAGTTATACTAAAACCAAAGAAGTACAGGAGTTCTTCACAGGCAGCGTATCTCTTAGTCACAAAGGTTGTAATAACTTAACTATCCAATGACACAGAAAAGTGGCAAAATTTCAATCCCAGTTGTGAAGATTTTCCAGTTCAGCTAGAGCCCGGCAGCAGCAGAGGGACAAAAAGATACATTTAGGCTGAGAATAGATCAATATGCACTTCTACAGCATAAACAAAAAGAATTAAAAGCCATTTCTTCTTTGTTTTGCACAGCACTATGTAGTATGACATTATCTCATTTACCAGGAAAAGCTGCATCTGTAAATGTGAAAACCAGAAGGCACTACAAATACAAAGCTATGTTGAATATACTTAAGCTCTTTGAACTTGTATAGTTCTCATGTTGTATTTGATTATGTCCAAGCTTCCAGGGAAATGCTTAGCCATAGGCTGAAAAAAGCCTAAGACAGATTATACTTTTGTATAACATCTAATAACAAAGTCTTTTAAGATTCCTGCTGTCACATTCCAAACTGTAAAAGCACACTAAAGAAATATAGTATATTTTCATGAGATATTTAAAAATAAATGTTATTTTCTTCAAAAGTTGTTTTGTTTAAAAAACAATCATAGTAAGCTATGATTTCGCATACAGCTATAAACATAGCTATTGAGCTCTTAAATGTTATAACAAAATATATCTGCGAAGATACCAGAGCTCCATTGTTCTAGGTAAAACTTAAGGAACATATTAACAGCTAAACTATGTGGAAATCAGCTGTGCCTCAAAGCACTTTTTTTGTTTACTACCACCTTTAAAATGCTTCCCCGATTTACTTAAGATTCATTTAACATAGAGCTAGAATGAGACAAATAAACAGGCAACAACGGCAGGTGATTACAAAAGCTTTACCTATTGCATTTTATAAAAAATATCTGTTATTCATTGCATCTTTCTCAAAATTAAACACTAGATTACTTTTTATTGATATACCATCTCTGTAATCCCTCTCAATTAGAATTCAGAGAGTCAGGCTGAAAAGAGTAAAGGGCTTATATTGAATGACTTCCATGGTAAGGATCACATCTGGGTGAGGACAATGGTGTTTTGAGGTGGGGAGATTCCCCTTATTTTAGGACTGTCTCCAGCACTGCTTTTATTTTGCAAAAGCAGCTCTTACTTGTCAATAAGTTCTATGCCTCCTGTATATGCTGTGAAGTTCATGCAAAGATCTGGGGACTGTTTCTATGATCACAGGAGGAGGTATATAGTTCCTTTCTAGATGTGAATATATTTCCTCAAATACTTTCCCTTTCACAGGGATCATTTTGAACAGTCTGGAAGCTGAATAGGTCATTGACACAATACACTGATTTCCACATATTAATTTTTGTTGAGATTCTTCATTTCTTTGTAAAGTCATCAATGTCTAGACCAATTGATTGTTGGAAAATACGACCGATCTCAAAAGTTTCTTGAAACCTAGGTACCTCAGAGACTCATTGCAGGTTGAGATCATGTTAAAATCTTAGTAAATATTTCCATTTTTTTTTCCTTCAAATCTTCAAAATCAAAAAATATTGTCATTTTGTTGGCAGTTAAGATGTGTTTGGGTTTTTTTGTTTAAAAAATAAGTATTCTTAGCAGATCATTACATACATTCAATTAGTAATCTCAATTTTTTCATAGGTGAGACTAAAAGTCATAGTTTTGCAGAATTTTGGCAACAATTCTGAATGCCTACTAACATAATGTACTTTCCAAGTAAAAAACCATCAACTTCAAGTGCAATAATGGAACAAAAGTTCTCACTATTTTACCGTATCTGGGAAAAAGAGACTGATTCTTTGTAATTTGTTCAACATACCCGAAACTGGTAAAAAATTACTAATGTAGTTATGGGAAAAGCAAGATTTGCAAGCTTCAAGCTGGGCTTTTCACTGACTAAAAACTATTGCCTTTTATTTATTCCAAAACCAGCCTCCTACTAGCTTCAGTGAACGCACCCCAATTCTAGCATTCGGTTCCACACCCACCTTCCACAAACCAGAGTCCTGGCTTTTTTAGTCTCTCCTTGGAAAGCAGCTGCTGCATCTCCTTAATCATTTTAATTGCTTTCATCCATACCTTTTTCTAATTGCATTATACATTCCTGAGACATAGCAAACAGAACTGCACACAGTGCTATAAACTTGGGAGTGCCAAGATTTTATACAGTGGTAAAGCAATGTTTTTTAGGCTTGAAGAGTCATATGCCATGTTGTAGAGGAATACACAACGGATGAGTACAAAAACGAAGGAGTATAAATAGAGTTTTATTCATTAAAATTATCCCACTATAACCATAGAGTTGATGCCCTTTTGTAAATAATTGCCACATCACAAGTACTGTGTAAAAAATATGTAGATTTTAGTAGAGGTTACTAAATAATGAGGTGTTAGAAAATAAATACTCCAAAACAGAATAAAGGATAAAGAAGCTGTATTGCCATAGTCGAAATCATAGTTGCTCTGAAAGTCAGAATTTAGGATGGACCAACATAGCGACCGCCTCAGACAGAAGCTGAACAACGCCTTGTAGAGAACTCGGGTAAAACTAAAATGAGTCATCTCTAACTCCTGCCTCCTCATAGACACCAGACAGGAAAGAAACCTTGCCAAAATCTGTCAAGAATTCTTCCTCATCTTTTAAGAGTGCAGCACATCTTATACGAGTGTTTCCTCCAGGCAGCACCTACAAATTCTTAGGTCTAGCTACTTCAAACCCTTTGATCCCATGCAACTTCAAACACTACATTAACCTCCCTTCGTTTTCCACAGGGAGCGCATCTCCAGAAGGCAGACAAACAATGCACAGGCAACAGCAAAGTCGTGCAACTAATCTCTAAAATATGGAAGTACAGTCATGCAATTTATCCTCAGCACATTAAAAAGGGGAGCAAGATGCCCAGAAATCTTCAGGGTTAGCTTTTGCTCCATAACCTCTGCAAATTACACACGCTCCTTTTAAGATTGTGCTCATAAATTATGATTGACTACAGCAGAGGTAAACATTTCCATAAGGAAATCAGAATTATTTAGGTAATATTTAATTTCAAATTGAAAAATCCAAGTAAATATCTCTGTGTCTCAGTCAATAGCAATTTCTAAATATAAGGATATGCTTTTGGTAAACAAAAGGTAGGATGCTGATATGTTCAAAACTTGGGCACTCCGGAAGATTGATGTGTGGAGAAAACAGGACTATGTTGTTCACATTGAAAAGCAGGGCTGGGGGACAGCGTGTATGGATGGGGGTTTTACACTTGCTCTGCTTCCCGTGTGTCCTTCCCGTGTGCTCACTGCAACGGATACTGCTTCACACAGACATGTACAGCCATAATGTGAAACTGCCAGCACACAAAACTCTAAACTAAACCCAGGGAGAACTGAAAAGGTTCTGCATCTCTAAGGTTTTTAGCCTTCTACCTCATTATGGGAGAATGTTGCTGACTCTTTGAAGAACTAACTGCAATTTAACAAGTAATTTTACAGTATAATAATGTAACACTGTTGCTATATCATAATGAAAAATCTCTATCCGCCTTGCTGCTCCAAACAATTCAAAGATCTAAAGCAGCTTTTCCTTTGTCTGGATGTCATTGGTGTCAAGGACAAAAGTCCTTTTACTTTAGTGGGCTCAGAATGAATAAAATAAGCAGAAAGCTATTCTTTCATATTTTCTGCTTTATTATTAGGAAGTTAAACACAATGTTTGAGAAGATACTGCACAAACTTCCGTAGGAATCCCACATATATTTCAGTAGTTTTAGCTGTACATTCTGTAAACAATTTCATTGCTAGAATAAGGTTGAATTGTTTGATGTGCCTTGTGATAAAAATATTCTTATAAATAGCAGAAATATTTGTCTTCACCTCTTTTTTGACTTATGAATTTGTGTATAAGCACAAGCTTCCATATGACTGCAGAAATGCTTCTGAAGAGCAGAAAAGAAGCTCAGGCTACACCAATCAGAAGTAATTAGCGCAGCACCTATGGACCTCGACCTGAAGACTGAAACTGGCAATTTTAAAAATTAGGGTACATCTTGACTTTTGCTGAAATAATACTCACATGCATAAGTGCATGCACGAGATTCCTCAGCTCCATTAATATCACACCAACCTGTCCTTATCAATATGAACTGGAATCTGCAGTAGCCCAGAACCTTCCACTTCTCTCGATCTCTATTCAAGCTAAAGTATCAGCATCTCCAAAAATGTATACAACCATTTCCTTTTTCCCAGCAGATGTAAATAGATCTACAGTTTTTCAAGAATAAAAGCTTTATTTCATCCCTCAATCTACCCTGACTGTAATATAAAAGGCAAGCAGATTGAGACTACTTTGCAGAATGACTTTAAATGAGCTGCATTCTTCTGATAAGCAAATATTTATGAAATCTGAAGACTCAAAGTTTATGGTCAACTCTACAGAGCTAGTGACTCATACAGGTTCAGCTACTCTGCAATGACAGAAATAATAAAATATAAAATATTTGTTCATCATAGGAATTTTTTATTTTATAGTTAATGTTTTTCCAGCACAGCAATTCATTTTGCCGATTAAATAAATTCTTATTGGTCTGGCAAAAGTTAAATAAAATACAGGATTAAGTATTTAAAATATGAGTTGCTAAGACCTTAATTTGTATTAATGCCCCCTTCTTAAAGTTTTTGACAGAATTCCATTCATAATGAAATGTTCAGAGGTAATTATTTCTCTTTCTTCTGTGTGAATTATGAGAATTATTTATATACTCAATCTTAATATCATAGCTTCATTGCCTAATAGAAAAAATCCACAGGATATGAATCATTCTGAGAAAGAATTAAAATCTTTTCTTCTGTTTTAAATAAAAAAAGAAAGATGAAAAGATTTCTAATGACATAAAATCCACACTGCTGCAGGCTCTGCTTGCAAATCAGAGCTCTTGCTACGTAACTCAAAGCTACTGGTTCATACTTCTAGTCTCCTTGCCTGTAAAGCTATAAATTGCAATGCTATAATGATTAGTTAATGAAATAGTGGAGCGATAATGAGGCTATAAGAAATGTAAGTTAAATTATTAATTAAAAAAGGTAAAGAATAAGTAATGAAAGTAGCAAGTTACATGGCCCTTTTTGTAAAAGTATGGTCAAAAGATATAAACCTAGCAGCGGTTTAACACCTAGCCTTCAGCCTGCGGTCATGTTGTAATGAAACTCCTGACATTACAAATACATTTATTTGACAGTTGTGCTCACTCATAAAATAACGGGCCGTGCACAAAGCTTATTACAAATTGCAGATAAGCTGTAAAAGCCATAAAAATTTCTACTGACATTTATTGCCAACGAGTAGCTTGAGGATGTTGATACATATTGATAACAGTCTGCTTTGTGACATTTTGAAAGTTTACTCCTAATTCACTTGCAGAATATGCAAAGGTTTTTTTCTACCATACCTTCAAGTCATTAAGTCATCACAATATCCACCTGTATTTTTAATGCATTTTTACCTATTTCATAGATATTCTTCCATATGTGTTGTATATGTTTATCCCCCAAAAGACAGTTTTTCTAACAAGAAAAAAGGTAGGTTCTCATGACCATTTAAGTTAATTATAACTGCAACAAGAATTTGTTTACAGGTATCTTATATCATCAGCAATAAATAGTAGTGTTACTATATAAAATCCCTTGAAAGATGACAGGATGGTACATTTGCCACTACATGCGTCTATATTTATATATACACACATACATACACCGGACAGCTTCACACAGAAGCAATTCTACCTGCACTCCCCAGTTTTATTTATTGTTTGGAGGCACTAAAGAAAGCCCGTGTTTCATACAAGTGACTTTAGTAAAGACCTGATCCTTTTCCCCGTACAGTAAGCTGTTCTTTTGCTATTGTCTGTCTTAGCATAGGAGAACTCAATGATAGTCTCCTGGTACACACACGTGCTTCAACTGTGCTGAAGGCAGAGGCTGTAAACTATCCTTCTGCTCTTTGAACCAGAGCTGGTAACTTTTTTTTTTGTAACATTTAGAACATTAAACAGTTAAAACATTTTTGTATAACATTACTGCAGCTGAGACTCAGCAGTGCTCCACCTTGCCCCATTCCACTGCCCAGGACATTCTCATTTAAGAAGTTTGTTTTTATGAATTTGGGAACACTTAAAATTCTCTGGATACTGCTGTTCTTCTCTGAGCCTTATAAAATTTTGGGTACTAATCTTGTTTTAATACCTCTGCAGAAAACATTGAAAAACAGGGCCTGTGCACTACAGAAATTATCGTGGTAAGATCAACACACTGACATTTGTGTGTGTGTGTTTGTTTTTTTAAGCAATATCATGACAAATTCTGACACACTTGACAACGTATTATGGCTAGAAATGTGTTTTATTGCTTCTGAACTTTCTAACAAGTGGACTGAACAAAAGTGTGTTTCTTTTAAATAGCATTAAAACTACTGAGGGCAAGAATTTCTCTGTCACACATGAAAATGCTACATTTACAATGGGTCTCATTGTACTAATCTAGTCATGGGTTTATTATCTACAATTCCTTTAGGAAATGTCACAAATCCACAGGATGTCCTTGAGCTTCAAATTTTTTACTTGGATCTTTGATTTAACAGATAAAAGACATAAACCTACCCAAAAAATTCCCAAGTGATTATACATCTGTAAAAGCCTAGGAATAAGTTATTCTACTCAGCATATTGTATATATTATGATCAATAATTTCGATTTCAAAGGGGCCTTTTTTAGGCATAGAGACAAAAATATTTGGTCTCAGAATATTCACTGGGGTTCCACACTTCCTTTCAGAAACACACAACACATGCTTGGAATACATGTCACCTGTTTATTTTTAAACACAAACATAATGCCCCCATAATGCATCTTTTGAGCAGCAACTGCAGCAGCAGAGCTCTGTAAGATGTAAACCCTGGCTAAACAGCAAATACATATTTAAAACAAATACACCTGAGGTAACAATTTGAAATTAGACACAAAGAAAGCCAAAGTGTTCCAGTATGAAAAATAATATATCCAATAAGATTGTTTGCAACAGCTGTTTATTAAAACATGGGTTTCCTATCTGTTATTTACATGCCATGTAATACTGGCAGGTAACAAAAACTGATGGAGAAGAGTTTGGTCCCATAAAGCTAGAAAGGCAAAATAGCTAGCCCCAGTACCTGCATCCTAGCCTTTCCAGAAAATCATTTTTGTACCACAGATCAAACTTGAACAAATATATTTGCACAACGTACCTTCTTGCAATAAATGTATTAGCAACACTATAAAAAGCTTCCTCTGGGATGAAGGGCAGCTAAAAGCTGAATACTGACTAGATTCAACGGGAAGATATCCTTTCTGCACACAAGTCACTCAGCTCCATCAAATATGCATTAATTAGGACCTTTTGGTATTTAGCTCCACTGGGAGCCATCAAAAGCATTTGCTACTTACAATCCAAAAGAAAAACCAGTAAAACAGAGCATAGGTATAAAGAAATTGAAACAAAAACAGAGCAGTCTGCCCCAAATGAATTAGCCCTAGATTCAGAAAACCAAGTTGTAATTTAGGATAACACTGAGAAGAAAAGCATTGCTTTGAACTCTAAATCTCCAGTTCTAATAGTTATCATAGGTCTTAGGAAGTATAAATAGGCCAGACTAAAATAACTTGGAAAGTTAAATATAGGTAAGAATTATGTATTTGTTTTACTTTTGATTTTAATCTTGTCATAGAAATCGTGACACTGAATATTGTCCAGCAATGCCTTCCCTTTGTGATAAAGCCAGCCTGGAGTTGGCAACTAGGACAAACAGGTTAAACAACGACGACAAAAAAAAAAACCCCACGATGTATTGTGGAACAAAAGAGAGCAAGAAATACAAGTTACTGTGATAGAGGTAAACATTTGTTGCAGTAAATTGCTAGGGCTTTCAAAGGAGCAATTTTCAGGTTATGGAAGGACATTGTCATGTTCTTTCAGATACGAGTGTTGGAGAAAAAGGCTTTTCTTCCAGAATAGAGAAATGCTTTGTTTGAGAGGCAGGGGAGTCATCCCCACACCTCAGCCACAACCTAACACTGCTCTGGAGAGGTTGCTTACTCTTAATGTAATTGCACACTCACAGCTAGGGCCATTCCTGTTCCTAAATTAGTTGCTTTCTCTTCTTCCAAATACAGAAAAGGGAATCACCGAGAATCAAGTCAGAAACAGTATTTACATGCAGAAGATGCAATTCTAAACAAAGAACTACTTTCAAGAAATCTTCCCCTTTAGTTCAGAATTTCCTTTCAAAATATTGCATCTTAAGTTTTCTCCCTCCTCTACCCATAACTGGTTCTATTTTATTTACACAAGAAAAAAATCTGATACAAATACGACTGTGGCTATTTGAATATTATGAGGAGAAGCTACCCCCCCAAAATCCCCAGTTTAGCAAAGCATTTAGTCATTCTTGAGGTCTGACTAAAGCTATTAAAAATGTGAGTGTTCTGGATTATTTCTACTTACTAGAATATATACCCTGGCTCAGGAGTAACCAGCTCTCACATACTTTCAATAAATCACATCTTATCCAAAATATAATCTTATTTTTCAGTATAGCTGAAATGAATGTTGGGTAGGTTGAACTCAAACACGGCTTCACTTGTTTTAAAGGAACTTCCTCAGGTTTTCTGGCACCAGTAGAATAAACATACAAGATTTTAAACCGACTGGACAATATTTGTGGTGTAATCTCTAAAACTCCTGTATAATTCTGAGCGCTCTCTGATTTTCCTCCACTGCAAAGAATTTGAGTGTTCAGAAAGAAAAAGGGGGGAGGAGCCCAGCAAAGACTTATTGCTTCCATGAAGGCAGCCTCTCCCCACACTTCCCATAGCTCACAGGTGGACTAAGTTATCTCTTGCTAAATGACAAATTCATCTATACAATAGGGAGGGGAACAACAATCATAATTTAAGTTACTCCACTGAGCTGGTTAACCATAGAGGCATTCACTGCAAAAATGGCTATGCTGTTTTAACATGATGCAGTCTTTCAGCTCTCAGTTACTATCCTGCTATTGTAGTTCTAACTATGAGGAGGGGGAAAAAAAAAAAATAATCAGAGAATGAAACACATTTTAAAGAGACTTTCTTCTTGTATTACACCCAGCTATGCTAGTTTTCCCATTCAAAAAGCAGATGAACACTGAAATGATCCATTCTGTTAACTTTTTTTGTGTGCATTATAATGCATGGTCAGGGACATATGGTGAGATCTGGGTCTAGACCCCATTGCCCAAATATTGTCCTCTCCCACTCTTGGCTCTAATATTTCAGGTTTTATGGGCTGTACACGTTTTTTCCCCAAAAGCAGAAGGAAAGAAAAAAAAAAAAGACACCAGCTCTCTGGATCCACTGAACCTTCCATTCACAGGAGCAATTGATGTAGTCATCGTTATTCCAACTGGGTGCAGATTAAAGAACCTAAATTTAATCCAAAGTATCCCATAAAATTTTCACCAGTTCATTATTAGGATGCAAAAGCTTTTGCATCCTAACTCCTACAAATAAGGGTAAAGTAGATGTAAAATTTGTGTCACAGCAAGCTACACCAGTAAAAGCTTATTGTCAATAGAGTCACAGCCTTAGACACTTAGTTATATACTATTTCATAATAATTTTTTGTCCTAATTTCAAAGATACTTCAGAATAGCTACACATATTTTTATTAAGATACAAGAATCTTTTCTTTTTCTGGCACAAATATATGCATTGTTCCATATGCAGCTCAAAAGGTCCATACCAATAACAGTTCTGCAACACCCTACATTTTCTGTTAGACTAGACCTCCAGTTGTTTTGTGGAGAAGATAAATCTAAAAAGCATTTCAAGCACAAAACTCATGACACTTCTGGATCAACTCCAGTTTTACTTCCAAGACAGAATGTTTTGGGTAACATTTATAGCTCAATATTCTCCCTGCGTTCTTCATTGCTCATTTGCCCTATGGGAACTAGCTGAAGGTATCATCCTAAGAAACCGACGTAGAGCTGCTGTTGGAGCTCATCAGCCAGGCCAGTTCCACCAGGCAGGATGTGTGACCCAGTCATTATCAGCCTCTGTTTCCTGTTGTGCAGCTGAGTTCTCAGTTCTGCTTCAAGAAGCTCAATTTCACCAGCTGGATCTAGTAGCATGAGTTTATTTACCATTGATTTACACCAGTGGCACAGTTTTCCCTTTCATCTGATAACCAAGGTAGTGACAACACTGGAAGAGAGAAAGACTGAGAAAGGGAATCCTGACAGCCACAATTTTACTCAAAACTCCACCCACCCTAGGAAATTTTGATCTTTCTCTTTACCTCGCTCCCAAACATTTGAACTCCACTAACTTAATATTGAGACTGACTAAACCAAAGACAGCCTGAAGTAGATCACATATCTATGCCTCCCACTTCTTTCCCCAGTCATGTTTCTCATTCCTGTTCTTAAATTGACACAAATTACAGCAAATCAATGCTTTGTTTTTTAGTTAAAAGATACCCAAGATTATGTAAAAGCATACAGAAAATTTTTACATCATATTACGCATCATTTTTTTCATACTATAGCTTTTGAAATATGCAGTGAAGAGATAAAGTTTACATTATTTCAATAATCTGTTTCAAACTAATAAGTTTTATTAAATTACTTGCTAATGTGAAATATCAGCTTTTTATACTGCAGGCATTTCATAGCTCTTAGAGCAGAGAAAAGCAATTGTCACATACTTTCTTCATTTTAAAGATTACTTTATTTTTTAAGTAAAAGACTTACAGAGTAGACTTCCTTATTGTATAGTTCCTGATAGCTTGCAATCACTATCCTATTTCTAATAACTACACAACACGTTTTTATTTTATTGGGATGGATTTTTTTGAAGGTTACTGCTGTCACAAGAAAAAAGCACCTTCTTTCCACAGGCCAAATAGGAACTTATGCAATATCCTATATAATAGCCTACCAATTGTTTCAGTTTGAAGTTTGGAAGGATTAGCGGTAGTTCATTCTTTGCTCCAACATGCTCTTGGGATGCTTCTTCACAGTTTGCCAAAGACATATAAAATTGTTTGCAGCAATTTTATAATTTTTACTACTGCCACTAAAGAGTAAGATGAACCACCTAAGTAATTTTATTTATGAGTGCAGAAACAATTTAAAGCGGGAGCACCAGTGCTAATTCTTTGACTACGGAATCGTCCGTTTCTGAAAGTTTTCAGTCTAAGGTCATTTGAAAAAGTTGTACCACAGACTACAAAAAACCCCACCCCATAACAGATAAAAGGAGATGGGACAAAACTGCCAATATTTGCAAACAGCCATAGACAGTACTGGCAGTCATACTGCCTTGCTGTCAGGCCTCATAAATTAAGCAGCGCTATGCGTGGCAAGTAGCTGGATGGTAGTCCTCTAAGGAACACAGTTTTTATAGGCAGTAGTAACGGAGATTAAGTAGCTCTTCTCTTTTCACTGACTCACTACTGAATCAATGCCCCAGCACTGGTAATAAGGTAACTGGGGGACACTATACTGATCATCAAGTGCTAAACCAGAAGTGCTAGGGTCTAACTATGTAAGATAATTGAGCACGCTTTGGTTTGGTTTTCACTTGTTTTTTCTTTAAAATATAATCATTACAGTCTAGAACTAAGAAGTGCTACACAAATGTGGAATTTGGTAACTGTTTGTTGACCATCTGAATCCTTGTGCTGGTCCCAGCGGCCAACTGCCACTCACCCACCATGCAAACCACTGTAGGATTTGGGGTACCCTGTAGTTCTTTCTCACAAGATCATTTTATCAGGTAGTCCATACACCCTACAGATTAAGAGTCCAAAGCAGTTGGCTCATACACTCAACGTACAGTTAGGAATTCTGTCTCAGGAATTGAAATAATTAGAGCTGGAAGATCTTGTCTACATACTTATCTCAGTTGACAAATATGAATTCCGTATTTCCCTGGTTTTAACTTCAGATCCATGTGCAATATATGAAGCAATAAAGCTTTCTGTAATTTAAACTTTAGATTGATCATGGAAGGTGCATTAATTGCACTGTAGTATTCATTTAAAAAATTATGTTGTTTAGTGTAAGTCCATCACAAGATAGAGGTGGGTTGAAAAAAATCAAGGAAGTTTAGGCCACCTTGTAGTGAAAATGCATAGTGAAGTCCTTACCCTATTGCTTAAGTGAGTGTCAAGTGCAGTGAAATCATGGGCCAAGCACTCATTCTTCTTTAGTTCAAATGTATCAATAAAAAAAAATAGCCATTTCCAATGAGTCTGGCACAATGTAATTTTCAGGTATACCCACCCTTTTTTCACTTCACATTTATTATAAAATGTAGAGCTGACGTTTGTCTTTTCTCCTTTTAGAATCATGCATTATTCTGCTGGGGGCGGCGGGGGGGGGGGGGGGTAACATTAACTCTGATATTTGATCATATTATAAGCCTCTTGTTTCTCTTTATACTGATACAAAGACCACAAAAACAGAGGAAATATATAACTTTGCTAATGAGAATTGTTTTTCCTTTAGCAGTACACCACTTCATTGCAAAGACTAACTTTTAAAGTGGAATCAGTGTATTTTGGGTTCTGATCAGGACTCTGAATCAGAGCTTAAAACAAATTCAACCAAAAAAAACCAAAAAGGAGTTAAAACTAAAGAAAAATCAAAACCCAACACAACACACTCATGAACAAATTTGTAAAACCTATACTTTTGCCTATGGTCTGTCAAAACTAGAAAAAGTAGCGCAACTTGTGTTTGTTCTTACTGGTCTAATGTGATATAAAATCTTCCAAATTATTTTTGTTTTCCGCTGACAGCTGAAGAGCCGAGAACACTACTCCTGGGCAAGTACCAGTGCGCTACAGTGTGCAGGGCTTTTTTTGGGGGGCGGAGGGTGTTGGAGGGTATTTTTTGTTTAGTTTTTTGGGTTTTTTTTAAAGTAAACTCGGAATCCACAAATTGCACTGGTTTTGTGTATGTTTTAAGCTATTTTATTAAGATATTGTAAGCTTTATATTCACCTGTTAGGCACAGAGAAGAAATGCAGACAAAGTCAGTAGAAGTAGTAAAAGAGTGCTGCTACTTATGAAGTCTAGTGGTGAACAACACTTTGTGAAGGTTTAGTCTTATTTTTATTCTGTGCAGAATATACAAAAGGTCAAAATAAATTGCCTAGAGGCATATCAGTAGCACAAATTGTATGCCTCCTGTTGCCTAGACATCACAGTGGTTTCTAAGTTAGTCTACTTAAGAATTGAACACCATCTCTGACTTTAACAAACCACACAATGCGATTATTGTCCCATCAGTCAGAGGATAAAACTGAATTACAACTTTTCCCTCCACATTATACTGCTCTGTAACAGTGGTCATGAGGACTTGTAAACTCTCCAAAGATGTGACCCAGTTCAATGCAAAAAGTTTGAAGATGTTTTTGTTAGTTGCTTAGCATCCTATACAATATATATGTTACAACACTTGGGTTTCAGAATTGCTGTATCTATCACTATTACATTGATAGTACAGAGACAGACTATTTTTTAAAGCACTATTGCATTCACTATTTAGAATTAAATTTATCTAGAGAGGACATTGACCAGAGGAAATTAGAATGGCTGGTTATAGAGCCACTATACAATACTTTTAACATCTCATCCTCATTGAAGAAAAGATGTAGTCATGTGGAATTAATGTATGGCATTAATAACAATGCTGATTTCTAAAAGGAAAGATGCAGTAGAAAGGATCTCCATTCATTTCCTTTTATAATGTCTTCAGTTTGGAAGTGTGGTATTTTTTATTTCAGTGATAAATCTAGAAACACTTAAGCTATTACAAAGAATTACATCTTATTGATGAAATGCTGCAGAGCTGTTCTATTGCAGTCTAATGGGAAAAAGACACAGTGAATAATAAGAAATCATATGAAGACAAACATCTTAATTAGCTAGATTCTACTATAATTCTATTGTAAATTTTGTAGCACTATTAAACTATTTCATCTAACATAGGAGTTCAAAACACAGTCATCCAGTAAATATCTATTACAATATTTTACAATGTAGGAGCCTAATCCTATTCCCATTAAACTCTCATTGACTATACAAAGAAACCCAGTATGCAAAGTCAGCTATAATTCCAAAATTATTCTTTTTGCGTTTTCTTTCAGGAGGCAATGAGTATCTGCCACACATAACTAAAGTTAACTACTGTTCACCTCATTTCCCTACTTCATTTTTCCCCATCCCTCCTTAATAATCATCAAGAAAAACATGTGGAAGATGGGAATGTTTCAAGCACTAGATTTTTTATATTTTCTGGAGCTGTTCTTACAGGACCTATCTGAGCAGTCAGTATCTCTGCATGTCCCTCAGCCAATGTTACTTTTAGACTTGTTTTCATGTCTGGATTTTGTGAAAGTTTTCAGTATACAGAAGTGTCCATAATACTGAGCAGCTGGAAGGGGAGGAATAAATAGTCCCGGTTATACAAAGGAATTATAAAGGACATGGCAAGTTTCCTCGTCCACAACTTAAAAAGACAACGAATGCTGCACTTTATTCAATTTCTAAACCTTTTTCAGTTGCAGGCAAACAAGTCAGCTTGGTATGAAAATGGCGAAGACAATTTTTTTGTGAAAGATTTCAGGATTCCTATATTTCTTTATAGTGAGATTTTTAACTTCTATGCCTCTGCTTTCTTTTATTACCATTCCAGCACTCCACATTTCAGTATTTTTAGTATACTTCCTTAGAAATGTATATATGTGGATTTGATTTCAGTTTCCTTGATCAAATCCAGAAAAATATTCTAAAGGACTTCAAATATGTATATGTGTTACTTATCACTCACTTAAGTATCAGCTATCACTTTTCCTATCCTGGAAGTGTTCCATATACTGAAGTTTCCCAAATCTTAGTTGTCTGTCCTTCTAGCAGGTCTAACACATCTAAGACATGGTATCTTACCCAAACAACTTTTAACTTGATTTTAATTCAAAGCTTATAAAAGGATTTAGGGACATAAATGAGCTTTAAAGGCCTTAAATAACCAATTGTGACATTCAAACCTCTCACAAGTGCCCCCAGGTTCTGAAAACCTTAATTCCGAATAGATGACTTTGTTGAATAATTTGAAGTGCTAAATCCCGAGGTGCCCAGAATTCTGCAGCAGAGAATACTCAGAAGCAACTTAGTTTTATAAAAACCAAGCTTTGGGTGTTCTCCCCACCCCAGAATCCACAGATAAGCCTTACTGTGATCCATCTAGACAGAGATCTCCCATTCCTTGACGTCAGGGCCACCATTCAATACATATTCTCAATGCTCAGGTATCTCATGCATAACTGAAAACACTCTTCAGAAAAATGCAATATCCTTCAATGGGCAACTGACAAGCCGAGGGTTTTTGTTGTTGGTTTTGTTTTCTTTGCTTTCTGTTTAAAGCTTCAATATTAAGTGTCTTCCAGATCAAAGCGACTTACCTATATACCGTGCTAAAGGTAAAATACATTTTCCTCACCTTTAAGGACTGCCCAACAGGCAAGGCGTGTTTACATATATTGTATTGGTTATGATTAGGACTGGATTCCTTTCTCCATGCTCTTACCAACTCTGTTATGGGTACCAAATACTAAATGGTCAGGAATCATTACACTGCCCATTTTCAGCTCCAAAACTACATTAAACATTTATTTTTAACTTTATCCTTCTATCACCTGTACAGTTGCAACTCAGTTGCATTCTTTCAAGCCTTATTTTGTACTTGTGTGTATGCCCTTATATTCTTTCTATACTGAACCCTTTCCATCGGCTAAATTCCCTGAAACAAATCAGCTGGCAGAAATACTACCTCACATTGGTCTTTTTTTCTTTTTTACCCCACTTCTGATATCATACAAGCAACAGAAAGGGTAATCTCCACATAAGACTGTATTTTACAGCTAAGCCAATGCAATAGTTTGTTGATAAGTCTTTAATATAAGCTGACTGATCTGCTAAGACTGAACAGTAAAACTATCACTGAGTCTGTGTCCCCCTTTTTCTCACCCTAAACTCTGCTAATCCACATGTTATTCCAATTAAAACATTTGCAGATATCTGGGAATCTGACTTAAATCCACAGATTAATTTCAATTCATTCTAAGGCTAAGGTAGAAGAAGAGACCTCTGCTCTTGGATCTGGTGCTTCCACCTGATCCCTAAGGGGACCAGAGACTGTTTCTAGGTCTAAGAGAAATTTGATTTCCCTTTTTGTGTGTGCATGTGCCCCTCAAAATTCCCTTTGATTCTTTAAAAATACTAATTTTTAATCCCTGAAATGAAGGCCCTGTCAGAATAAAGTCAAAGAAAAACAACATTTATTTTCATACAGAAGCACTTCAGTGTGTTTCAATACCTAAGCAAGCTTTATGGATTTGACTCCCCACAGACTTTCACCTCATCGTTGTTCCCGTGTGTTCAGGCTGAACACAAAACACTGAACTCCAATAGAGCACCCAGACCACTCAGCTTTATGGATGTCAGTGTTAACCCCTTTCCCTCAGTCATCCAGACCTCTGCCTCTAACTTAAGAAGAAATGGTGTATCTTAAGCCTTACTATTTATGCTTTGGAATTATTCTACTTAACTTGTGAAGTACCTGCTAGTAAGATACAATTGACCATTTCTTTGAATAGCCTAAGTTTAGATAGAAATTTTAATTTCAGAGATAAAAATTATTATCTGTAGCTCATAACTCAGTTTCATGCAGAAAGAGTGTGTGCGTGTGAGAGAAAAAACAAATGGCATTTTCAGGTCTGTCTCCTCCTATTTCCATTTACACCAGTTACCACTTCAGGGGGAGGTCTGCTCCTCTGAAGCATACTCTCCAGACATCCTTATCTGCTCAGCATCAAGTTACAGAGGGGTTAATTTTAAATATTGAACTCCATTAACTAAAGGAATTAATTTTACCAACAGTCTGTGGTAGAGGAACACAAAAAAGTGTAAGTGTACATTTTTGTTGTTGTTGTTCTTTGACAGACCAGAACAGTCCTATAATATGCAAATACTACCCTAGTACAGGTAACATTTTAGACAAAAGAAAGATTTGAAGGGTCATTTTATGTACGAAGAGAATTGAGAGTAAATAAATGGTTGTGCTAGACTTCTCTTTGGAAGAAAACAGCTTGTTATACACTTAAGTATTGCAACTCTAAATAGCATCAGTAACAGTGGGTTTCATACATACACATGAAAAAACATAGCATGAGATAGGTATAAAATCCCTTTCCTTGGCATCCTGACTCACATCAGAACCTCCTGTGAGGAAACCCTCAGGCTTTGTATCGCTGAGAGCATTTGGTGAATTTTGACGCTACACCTCTCAGTTCTTTAAGAACTAGTTGGATACTAAGTTGCCACTAAATTGTGTATCTAGTTTATGGTTCCGAGATGCTGAACCGTAATTCTTTGAGAAAAAATTTGCATTAAAGGAGAGGTGATAACTGCTTAATTATTTTCCACAGCACAAAAAAACCCCAAAATACAAAGAGAGGGAATTTCAGCAGAAGAGTTGAGGTAGCTACCATCAGGACATCAATGAAATACTTCTCATGGGTTCAGTCCCTGCTACAACAGACAAAAAACCCAAACAGTTTGACCAAAGCCTGTGACCTATCATTCGCAGTGCAAGCCCATGCAGATACAAGATGGCAAGGTAGTGGCAGCATTTCCTTGCTTGCATTTTGTCACTTTCTTTTCTTCTGGATTTTAAAATACAGAAAGGTATTCTAACATTCAGCAAAATATTTTAGTATCTCACAGTTCTTCCCGTTATTGGTTCAGCAGTAAATTTGGCTACAGTTGGATTTATACCAAAGCAACACTAAACAAAGAGTGAGTCTTCTCAAAAGGTCGTTGCTCTTTTGAGCAAACCAGACATGCACAGCCACAGCAGGCATTCTGGCAAGAGTACAAGGGAATTCTGATTGAAGAAAGACGCACGGAGACTAAAACCCTTATGTCCTTGTGTCACCTCTCATGAAGTGCTTGGAAGGCCACAATACTAGATTATACGATGTTGTTAAAATGTATTGTATTCTTGTTTTAATCTCCACCACAGAAACTATAATAATGTTTAGCTGCAATAATATATTAATTCTGACTGAAGTTATCATACACATATATATAACTTTTCATTTTGGAGCCATGACCCCATAGCAGGGAAGCTATCCATTTGCATACACAATCTGTGGCCCTGTACCTACCCCTGGCCAGCATATCAGAACTGTGGACCTAAATTACAGTGAAAAGTTTCTTTCAGTCTAAAACAAAGAAGGAAACTGCAACAAAAGTACTGCTGAGGGTGCGCGCCTTACAGATTCATGCTGCATCAGTTGTATGATTATTTAATAGATTCAGCATCTAGGGATTTGGTAAAGAATTCTATTACTCATGTATAGAGAAATAATGACCCTTATTGCTATTTGGTTAAAAATAGTTTGTGTAACTATTAGTTACATGTGGTACAGTGATGCATCAAAGTTGAATTACTCACTTTATACTACTGGTCAGTATATAAAACATTCACAGCTGCCAGAGGAAAGCTTCCAGTAAATCCTGTGATCTGTAAGCGACCTCAAGCAAGCAAGCAAGAAGATGGAAGAAATTAAAATTAGCCTGCAACATCACGGCACCATCAAGCTTACACTGATGAAGTCAGCTTTGATCTCTTACAGTCGCAGGTCTGTCACCAAATTTGCAACTATGAAGGCCATCGTGTGTCAACACGTATTCTGACAGAAACATGTACAGCGTAGGGATGTCTGAAGGAACACATTTCTGCAAAAACTTCAACAGCTGTAATGTCTGAATGGCAATAAATTCTAGAAAAAAATCTAGAGGAGCAAAGCACACATTAGGAATGAGACAGAGAGGACAAAATGGTACTTCTTTATGGCAAGGGTAAAGTCTTCAGACAGAAAAACTGAGAAACAGTGACTAAGACATACCTAAACTAAACAGAGATTTCACTGCTGGAATAAAGACTGGATTAGAAAGAAGGAGGAGCGATTACCTGGTACAGACAGCATCTATTTTATTCTCTTAAATTATTAAAAGACTGTCTTATTGAAAATAGATTTTTTTTTTCCTCTGATTAACACAAAAAAACATCAGAAATGTATGCATTTCAGCAATTTCATTTTCAGCTACCAAAAAAGGCAGGGAGGGAAACACTGAGAGGTCCAAAAGATATTAGTAAAATTGACTTCTTATGGTTTTAATTGTGCAGTTTCTTTTAAGTAAACAGGATTACATGCTGTTAAAGAAAGATTTTGGGTTGTTAGGTTGGGGTGGTTTTTTTTGCTAACCAGTGGTAAAATGAAATAAAAAACACTACAGAAAGTATCTTTTTCCTGAGTTCTACTCATTTTCAATATGGAATACTGAATATGCTAGAAAACCCAGAGCATAGACCAAAACAAATTTTAACCTTTCTTTTCAATGATATGATTCCCCCCCCCCCTCTGGCAAGGCAGGGAGGAAGGAGCCATTTTAACATTCACGGAGACATCAAATACTGTTTTGATACTTTTGTTAGGGTTGTTTTGTTCTGTAACATTATTATCCAGGCAGTGATGTACAGAAATCAATAACACAAAGTGGAGGTGTTAAACAGGAAATTGCTAGATCAAACAGAATATTTCATTACCTTTCCTAGATGCATGTTTTTGTTTTGTTTTTAATCTGCTCCACTAATGACCAAAAATATCAGAATCACAGACTGTGGCTTGAATCTTAACATACAATTATCAAAGAGTGCTTTCTTGAATATCATTATTTTCCTGTACTTTGTAGGAATTTGCAGCCTGGCACGTCTGTTCATTAAGTATTTCCCAATATGCAAGGTGAATCAGAGAAATACTATTAAGGTAAAAAAATAAAAAAGGAATTTTCTTTATCTTTAAGAGGACTTTGACATCCTCCATCCATTTCTGCAGTAGTCTTTCTGCCTTTGGAAGTCATGAGAAACTAGACTCAAAAACATTTTAAAGTTTACCTGTAAGCAGGCCCATGAGGAATGTAAATATCTAGGATTTCTCTGCCCAAAAAATGAAAGTCCAAAGCAAAGCAAAACTAATGACTTCTGGAAGTACGAGGTGGTGACAGGCAATGGAAGCCAAACCTCCAGTGACAATAGTTTAAAATCGCAACCTATTTAACCACAGGTACAGTTTTGTGAACTGATAAATTTTCACACCCAGAAATATACTGTAATACATGTACAATGAAGGGGAGATGCATTCAGATGCTTTGTCTGTACTTAGTTTTCACTGTCTTAAATGTAAATACTAAAGAAAGAGCTCTCTCAGGCAAAATTTCCTTGAAAGAAAAAATAAAAAGACGACACTGGGACTTCTAGGCTATTTTTATTCTCTAGCTAACTGAAAGTCAGTCTCAACAAAATTTTCTCTCTTAGAAAGTACCAATTACAACACAGAAACTACAGTTACTTTCAAATCACAGCAGTGTAGTACTCTTGGCTCCTGCATATTAACATTTCTTAGAAATTCTATTGCACGTTTTAACTTTTCAAGGAGTTTAAATGTCTAAGTTAGATTATATGAATAATGTAAGATTGCTAAATTGTCCTCCTCTCTATACTGACTGGAAAGGAAATTTAAATGAATTACACATCAGTGATTTATCTAGAGTCCATGGTCTGAATATCCAACCATTTATCTGTTTAAGTTCTACTTTGCTTCATAAAGATATGAGAATGTCTGTTAGTTTTTTAGGCCATGTAGAACTACATCCTAAGGAAATTCTGCCTTTACTTTTCACAACAAAAGCTGATTAAAAACTCAGTGAATGTATGTATGTATAATGCTGACCTTATTTGACTGCTCCAGTTCTCAAATATTTACTTACAAAGCAGAATATCCACATATCCCCAAGTTAGTAGGACACACAAAGAAAATAATTGGGCATAAATTCAACATTCAGGTCATTACAGACATTGCCTTTAGGAAAGGAAGTAAAAAGGAGAGCAATCCAGAACTACCTAGAATCACCAATACTAAGGGTGATAGAAAGCAAAGCAACATCATTGAGATGCTTGCTATGCAGTTGGCATATGACTAAGCTATTCATCATGGAGGCAGTTATGATGTCCAACAGCATGTTATTTCAAAGCATCAGAAGTGCCAGACGGAGCATCAGAGCAGGAACTGACAGATCTCTGCAACACAGGCCTGTAGTTCAAGATACCAAACAGATGCACTTGTGATGTGTCATCAGATTTTCTTTTGCATTTACTTATTGCAGATCAAAGCATTGACACAGGGGATGAAAAATTGCTGGCTCTGTTCTGTCACAAGGATTCTCTGATCAGAGGCTACATTTAAAAAAAAAAAAATCAACTTCTTTATTATGCCTTGGTGCAATAATATGCCACTTACTGGATCCAAAAATCTCCAGATGCATGCTTTGTCGACTCCCGTAAGCAGCATTGAATCCTTACTTGCACCTTGATTGTATTTTGTCTGGACATCATCATGGACTCACTTACTATGAAAATAGTTTTGTTGTTGTAATCTAAATTTTCAAAGGTGTTGTGGTGTTTGTAAAATTATAAAATAGTATCATAGGATAAGAATTCCTCAATATGCTTGAGTAGATCTGTGTAAATTCGACAGTTAATATTCTTCTCACCTCCTACCCTATAATAGTCAAAGCTAGAATTTTAGCTGACTACATTGCAAGGCAAGTTTTCAAGTGCTTAATACAGCTGGTGCCTAAAAATGTGCTACAAATTCTAAGTTGTTAGAAGTTTATGTTAACACATATGGCTTAAAGTAGCCAAGCAAGGTCAACAGGTGGAAATGGTGCCTGCCCTTCAAGAGATACTAATTCCTGTCTTGCACTTCAGCCAAGGTGATACAATGTTAGTGGCAAAATATTGATAATGGTCAGCCTCCTCTTACATGACTTCAGTGAAGACTGTGCAGATGTCCAAACTTCTATAACTTTTTCAACAGAAACACACATTTTCATACTTCTCCCTCCTTGGATGCATCAAAACTTGCCGGACTTGACCCCAAGCAACCCAGTCTACATTGTTTCCGCTCTGAGCAGAGGGCTGGACCAGACATCATCCAGAAGTCCCTTCCAGCATTGGCCTGTGAGTCTATACCTCAAAGTTCCTGTCAATTCATTTAAACAATATCAATTTATATTGTTTATTGTTATAGTATTTGCAAAAAATTCTGAACTTAAATTTTAAATTCTGTTCTAAACCCTATTTATTTGTACAATATCAGCAAAAATTGGGATATGACATTTCAATTTCTCTTTTTAATTTTAATCACTATTAAGCTTCCCCCTCCCACTCCCCTAGTCATAGCATTTGGATGTAGTGAGAGATGTAATAGTATTGGGGAAGTTTGATTTTTTTTAACTTGTTTGAGCAAAACACAATCTGTGATTCTTGACACTGTCCTTACACTGGTTTTATTTTCAGTAACAATGCCACCTACTATGCTAAATATAAGAGCTGTTTGAACAGTGCAGTGCATAGTCTCCTCAATATCGGCATTTGAAGAATGCTACTGAGCAACATGCAAGAATCTAAGGCAATATCCTCCTAGTTTCTCTTATATATTCAGACTTATCACATTTTTTCTATTATAACTACAATCAAGAGTGTTATACTAGTTTCAAAACAGAAGATGTGTACTGGGGCACCAAGAAGCAACCGTGGCCTGTAGGCAAGCTGGGAACTGGAAGCCCACAATCAATAGCACTCAGGACTCAAAGAGCAAAATTGCAACATTCATCTGCTGCAAAAGAAAACATTTACTCTGCAAGTAAAGAGAATCATGACTGAAACAGTCACAACAGTACAGGTCAGAAAAGCAGCTTCTGGCTAGCTACATTGGAAGCCTTTTACACCATGATAGGCTGCTGGCATATGGGCACAAACTAAGTAGTTTAGCTTTCACTTCAAGTGCTAAGCATATGGATGAAGCTGTGTAAAGAAATTTTTATCACTCCCCCACCCCACCACCCACATAGATATCCAAAGGATCCGTTCTCCCAGATTATCAGTTTAGTTCCTGCATAAGTACCAAGCTCACATGAATTATTTTAAGATCAGAGATATGAACATGGGTTCAAGGAAGGAGTTCAGAGAGACACTCATATTAGAATTTGTGTATTTAATTTTTCACATCATTGTATTAACTTTATGACAGAAGCACAGCACAGAAGAAAGTCAACATTTTTCCTTGAACAACACTCCCCCTTCAAACACACCGAATCACAGGCTTTCAGTTTCCATGTACTCATAGTAGGTGCAACCAGTTCTATCTGTGTCCTTGGTCCCTCACCCTTTTAATCTTTTTTTCCAGATTTCTGACTTGGGAGAGTCATTTCATTAAGTAGTCCTTAGAGGTAGGTGGCTTAGTGCTTAACAGGTAAAGAAATTAATTGATGGTAGCGTGATCTGTGTGACTGACCAATAAAAGAACAATCAAATCTTTATTAATAAACCCTAGTGCATCTCTGAAAGTACTTCAAAACAGGATCAAACTGTATCGTATTGATAATATCAGCACTACCGCACTGTCAGACTTTTAACTGAATCCAAAAGTGAAGTGACTTCAGTGTCACATGTTCCATCAAGATTACAACATTAATATGCTAATTTTGACTGGCTTCACACTTTCATTGCACAGCTATTGCATGGGAAAGATTAATATACATAAATGTTAGAGTAGTTTGTAAATTACACTTCTTTGGTTAATAACTATCCAGAATTTTAAACTGATTGCTAGTGGACACTTAAAGGGAGTTTCTTCCTGCTTCTCACTCTCTTCCCATCTTAATAACAATTTCATCACTGTTACTGTGTTTGTGTGTCACACTAACCAAATCTGAAGCCTTTTTGGCTACAAGAATATACAATACTACTTGTTCAAATAACATATTCACAACCTTCCTCCCTTTGGCTTCTACACCCCTACTGCCCTCCAAATCTTCTTTATAGTCATGATCATGATGGTAATACCTAAGAGACAAGAAAGGCAGGAATCCCACTGTATTCAATTCTATACGACACAGAAAGAATTGTTGTCCTGACAAGCTTGTAATATAAAAGCAACAAACTAGATAGGAGGTATAAAGAGTATGTCACACATGCAGAGGTGACAAGCCACTGTAGCCAGTACATTTTCATTTATAAAATATTTTACTTTTTTAAAACACTAAGTCTGTTTGAACAACAGGAAAAATAAAAATCCAAGATCAAGATCAAGTTTCTGCAGATCTGCATTTCTGTTTCTAGAATTCCTACAAAACACCACTGAAAGTTCCTAGAAGGCAGGTGGGAGTTCCTAGACTGAAAAAGGGGAATTCATGGAAAGCATAAGAAAAAAAAATATATAGGGGGATACCAAAAAAGCAGGTGTGAAATTTCTAAAAAACCATTAAGGTATTCCTAAAAAGCAGACAGAAAAATCATAGAAAGTGCTTGGGGAATTCCTAGAAAGCGTCAGGAAATAAATAGCCTTAGAAACCTTATGTGGCATACATAGAACACCGGCAAAAAAAAAAAGTTTCTAGAAAGCTCTTGAGAAATTCATACAAAGCAGGTGGAAAATCCCATATGGGGTATCCCCAGAACACACATGGGGGAGTTTCACACAATGCTCTTGAGGACTTCTGAAAAAGAAGGAAGAAATCTTCCTTTCCAAGAAGTTTTTTGTTTTGTCATGGTATTTCTCTTCACCGATCGAGAAGATATGTTTTATTCAAGAGGCAAGAAAGTTCTTGATCTTATAAGCATTTCTCCTGTTGCCTTCATTCCCTATGGGCCAATAGACAAGTATCTTCTGCTGACTTGCTGGACAAAGGAATGTGACAAACCTTTTGGCTCCTGAAGCAGAGAATTCATAAGACCTTCTCTACCAAATAGATTCCATGACACTCCACAGAAATATTAAACTCAATGAAATATTAAGCCATTACATCACAGATTAAACAAAAGCACGGTTCAAAGAGGAGACTAATGGAAATTGATATCTTCAGATGTAATGTGTCCCCTTTTGCTCAATATTGACTGGAGTCCAAATTGTAAAGCGACTTACGTTTATAAGGTCAGCAGACAAAAGGCCAAACACTCATTCCACTTGCAACAGGCAAATAAAGTTATTGTGATCATCTGAATATAAGTGTAACATTTAGCAGAAATGGTAGCACTAACAGGTCATGTTATATGATGTTTAGAGAAATGTAAGAGGATTTGAGACTACATCCAAATATTTAATGTCAGTTTTAATCCAGATGGCAAGCAACACAGAAAATTATAAAAATAAACCTAAACTGATGCTGAGGGTACAACCACCCTTAGATGAGTGCCAGCTGTTCAGCTATTGCAGTTTTATGCTTCTTTGAAACACTCATGCCTATTAAGCACATGGACCACATGCTTTTTATTGCTGACTAGGTGCTGCAAAATTCTATGAAGATGTTTAATGTGTCATAATTTAAAGAAAAATACAGCTATAAATACATAGAACATGCATTTCAAGTCCAAGAGCAGTGAAGTGACAAATATCATTACTGATTTCATTCATTACGTTTTCTGTTCTTTTCTGTTGCTAGTTCCACGTGTGTTAAACCCAGCCATGAATCAGACCTGTGTACATTAGCAACACGAAAGGTTGAACTTCCTAAATAGGCTAAGCAGTCTTCTGTTCCTTTGTCAGGGCTAAAAAAAAGTATCTAATAATTTATGAAAAACAAAGCAGCTCTAATAGGAGAAACTATTAGGATGGATAACTGTTCATCCTAAAATAACTAATAATCAACTGTTGGTGAAACCCACCTGGGAAATGCCCAAGTTCAAGTCCCTAACCTGAAACAGGCGACTCAGAGACTTACACGAGACACTCAAGTGGAATGCAAGGATACTCACTATAAATAGCAATAAAGACACCTATCTTCCTAACTGTCTTCAACTACTGTTCAAAAAGTATTTATCTTTGCCACCATCAGTGACTTTCAAAAGCAATACATTGTATTATTAGATTTAGCCAAAAAAATGCAACTCAGTATATGCAATATAAATTAGACAGCAGTCATGAAAGGACTCTCTTCTCTCATAATTATTTATACTATACCATTGTTGAGACTTGCACAGAGCACCAGAAAAATCTCTACTTCCATAGTGTCCAACCCTCCACAACATTTTAAGTATTCTTAAGATTATACTCAGTATTCTTAAGTACTCTTGAGGTTGCATTTAGTTTAACACTTATAAGCCTGAGCAGTTCTCAGGGGCATGAAGGTCTTTATCAGGCTACATGACAAATTTTAGGCTCACAAATTCTCAAAGTTTTCTCTTGAAGTGTCTCTTTTTATTTTTCTTTTTTGGGGTGGGGTTTGGTTTTTTTTTTTTTGAGGGTTGTTGTTTTGGGTTTGTTTTTTGTCTTTTTAATACATAGTATCTACTCTTGAGTTTTACCCACAGTTTTAAACAGGCCACAATCTGACCCATTAGTAAATTATATGCTATCAATTAGACAAGATCAATGATCATGTAAGCTTTAGTCCTATTGTAACCTTGTAATCTCTATCATTATTTGACACCCACACCAACTAGTCACTAGAAAACAGTTTTGCATCAGAAGACTGCTGGATTAGGTAATGACCTTCTGGTCAGCCCAGCTAGTCCATAGTGCTACAATCTACAAGCTGCTAAAAGTCCTCATATATCACAAATGATAATAAAGAAAAAACACACTTGCAGAAAAAAATTGTTGAACAAATCACCAAGGAAAAGTCTGTGACTAATGATGTGAGTCACTTAACCAGGTGTAATCACTGAAGTGCTGGTAAACAGAATTATAGCAAGCACATTGCACAGATCTGAAAGGAAACCACTTTTACTGAAAGACTGAAACCAAAACTAAACCCTCATTAGACTCTACTACTTCACTGAAAATTAAGTCATGTTAATTCTAAGCTATGAGTG
This sequence comes from Pelecanus crispus, assembly GCF_030463565.1. Classification (NCBI taxonomy): domain Eukaryota; kingdom Metazoa; phylum Chordata; class Aves; order Pelecaniformes; family Pelecanidae; genus Pelecanus; species Pelecanus crispus. The sequence continues at coordinate 20,985,967 of NC_134655.1, read as the reverse complement.
GTCAAGACACGTAAAAATCACAGAAAGAATTGGCCTGATATTTGCTTCATGAAAAGAGAAAGCCTTATCACAACTGAGGCATTGTTCAAAAGGGAATACTCATTCTCTAGACTTTTCACCCCAAAGCTCTCATTCATCTGGTTATGATGTTTAATGAACCAGTGCACTCTGTAGTAAATATTATCTTTACTGAACCAGTGTGTGAAGTCAGGCCTTAATTAGAAACACAGAACTCTTCTACAGCTAACAAATTCAGCATATATGTCTTCAGAACAGCACCCATAACTTACTTGGGGAATTTGAGAGTGTAACAATAGGCTTGAGAGTATCAGAAGAACTATAATAAAAGTCTAATTAGACTCTTTAGTCTGACAGAAATAAAGAGCATGGAGGAGAACCTGAGAGGCAAGAGCACTCCTGGTGCTCTCTCCCAGTAAAGATCCAGTGACAATTGTGGGTTGACTCAGCCTGGGTATGAGCACAGAGCAGATGAAAACACCCTCAGATTATACTTCATCTGCCTCTACATTCCCTGTTCGTACATGTAGCGCTGTTTTGAGGCAGTAGTTCTTCTTTCAGGGGAACCTGTATGACCAGAAGAAACAGAAATGTGTAGCACAAAACTTCCCAACTGTTTCCCGAGGCCCCTTATACAGTTAGTTAGGAGACAGAAAAGCTTATTTAGATGGCAGGTCTGCACATCCATTGCATTAGTATCCTTGAAATAGAGCATTTTCCTTTCTGCCTTTGGAATTGCTTTCTGCAGATCTGTGCTAGATCTAGGTAACTACAATCCCCATTAGTTTATACTCAACATGCTCTCCAAGCTCCTTCATTTTGAACCTTTTTAATTTGCTCTCCATTTGGGGCTATTGTCATTATCCTTTCTTGCAATTTCTAAGGGGTTTTGGGGGGTTTGTTGGTTTTTTTTTTTTCCTCTTTTTTTCTTTTTCTCTAAATAGTTACATACCGTGAACTGGAATTACACATAAAAACACCAAGTCACAAATTCAAGGTGGTATCATATGTATCTCCAGCCACTGGTGTCTGGGACAGATGGTCTCTTGCTGTTCTTCCCTTACAGGAGAAGACAAAGCGTCCTCCCCAGACATCAAATTTCTCAGCTTTGCAATTATTCCCTCTCTTCTGCTCTTTGGTTGTATCTTTTTGTAAGTCTTTTCTCTAAGGTCAGTAGACACACACAGTTAGTTTAAATATTACAGCTATTTATTTCTGGCAATAATACCTCAGTCTTTATTCTTTTTAATTAAGAGAAAAAAAAATGCAGAAAACATTGCCTTCCATTTCATGACTTCCATAGTTCATTTAAATATCTCTACCTTATTTAAAAAGTCATTTCCACTTACTTTTTTCTATTTAGCATACAATTTTAATAATTTTCATGACTAGCCAAGAAGTTGAGATGAGGATTACAGAGATGGTCAAATGCACACACAGAGGAAAAACAAGAGAAAGCAAGATTTTATGCAGAGGTTTCAGCTCTTTCACCTACTTCCTCCTTCACATTTGTCAGTATTTTATTGGCAGTTGCACAGACAGTAGAGATATACCAATTTTACATCCATATAGAAAATGTTTCAACAGGGACAGAAGTTACATAGACTAATCACCAAAAGAAAGAGCAACATTAATAAACTAACAAAAGCTCCAAAATTTATCAAAGAGCAAAACACAATTTCAAAAGGTTCCAAGCTTGCAAAATAGTGTACTTTGCAGTTAATCTAAGAGGTTAAAACAAAGTCCATGTCTATGTCTTTGTCTGACAGGGTTGCTTTTCTATTTGTCCAAGCTTTTCCATGTTTACTATCAGCTTACAGCATTACAAAAAGCATTTAGATAATCAGCACTGCCTCAGAAGTTATACAGTCGATCCAGAGACACAATCTCCAAATGGCAGCACAGTCAGAACATTACAGAGCGAAATCATAATGAAAAGGAATTAATTTGAAAGGAAGCCATTTTGAATAGTTTAAAAAAGAAACTAACAGATTTTTTTTCTAAAGCGTGTTACTTACACATAAAGATGTGTGTTAGTATAACTATAAACAAAAAAAGCCCAGAAGACTGGGGGAAAAGTCTGTTTCTATAAAATAGCACCCAGAACAAATCACTGTCAATTAAAAGAATCTACATTTTTAAAGTTGTTCCCAGCATCAGAAGCTATCACATGGGTTCAGAAGATCCCAACTCACATAGCAATATACCAGAAAATAAGTTTACTTTTTAGTATAAGTCATTGCAATAGTGTTACAATAATTGCTTACATTGTAATCTGCTTTGCTCTTGATTTCACTCAGATTTCAATATAAAGGCATAGAGTTTGAAATTCATTTTAAAGGTAGAAAGACATTTGGGGGAAGAACATGTGTATATAATAAATACAATTCTCCTAAAGACTGTTGATATTTTAACAAAATCTGAGATTGACCTAACCTGGTTATTATATATGAATGCACAATACGTTAAGCTTTAAGTTAGAGTAAGACCATCAACAAAAATAATAGTAGTCAGTACATTCATTCAAGAACAACTACTGCCAGCCCCATGTAGATATGCAGGGAAATATGAAGACCCAGGTACCTCCTATGCACACAGCGCAGTGCAGCCTGAGCTGAGGTATGTGTAGTACCAGGGCCTAGCTCACACCCTTGTAACACTGCTGGCAATAATTTAAGTTTAATGTGGAAGCAACACAGGGCAGATTCACTCAGTCCCTATTCAACAGATGGTGTTGACATGCCACGTTACGAGAATGCACTCACAAAGCCATACCAAATGCTGCTACTGAGCAAGCTTCTTCAGCCATCTAGATCCCCTTTTCTTGCACACATTTCTCCAATCTCTATCAACTGTTAAGAGCCACCATTCATATCTAGAAAGAACAGTACATTCACGCCTGCTCCTAACACTTTCCAGAGGTGGGATGCTCAGAGATTCAGAACTGGATTTAAAAGATGTTTTGAATATTTTGATATGTCAAATTCAAAATATCACAACAGTTCTTCCTCAAGTTCCTTTACCTTGATAGATCTTTCCTTTCCTAATCCTAGCATGAGTTCTATAAAACAGGAACAGCTACTCTACAGCAAGTGAATCACACAACTAAAACTAGTAGTAAAAAGAAAATGAAGATTTAGGTTGGGTTTGGGGTTTCTTTTGTTTGGTTGGTTTGGTTTTTTAAGCAAGTCTGGAAATATTCTAGGAAAGTGGAAGACTGAATTAAGGAAAAGCTAGTACACAAAACAAAACAAAAAATTTAAAACTAAACTGGCAAGAATCTAAACTGTTCTACTTGCAACACTTTCATGAACACTATGTATGCACATGAATGTTTACTTTGGTTTTAGATTAGAAATACTATCATAATCATGAAAGCACACACAGAAAGAAACGAAAAAACCGCTCTGTTCTGTAATGTCTGTATTATGCACTTTAGAATCACAGAATACTAAGTACGCAGGAGATATACCAATATCTAATTCTAATAGAGATAATGGGAAAGTGATGAGGCTTAATGTTTCAGTAGATAGAAAACAATGAAAATCTCTAAGGATAGATATTAGAGTTATGGAGTTGCAGTCTTGTTTTTTAACCGTTTGGTTTGTAGGCAAACATTTCTGCTGCAGTTACAGAAGACAAGGCTTCTTGTGTGCTGTACTGAGGAGCGGGAAAGGACAAGCAGCTTTCAGCAGCCTAATTCACTGTGGCATGCCATTGCTGGTGTGGAAGAAGGTAAAATATCCCATTCCAGGTCTTCAAACACATATACATAGAGTCCTCATTTCTATTATTTTTGAGGATCAACACAACTTTGTGTTACAAAGTAGGGAATGTATTTGCCTTAGAAAGGTGTTAATTCTTAAGTATTTAGAAAATCATCACTAACAAGAAAAGTTGGCAAAGACTGTTGTAATAACAAGGTTAGAGCAAAAATTCCGAGTCAAACTCTACTCCTGGATGATTTCAGTTAATTTTTGGCAACTTCAGTGGGAATTGTATGTGCATGCACAGTTGCTTACAGTTTCCACATTATTTGGAAACTCTTTTGAACAGAAGCCACAGCTTCCTCTCAGTACTCAGCTTCTCAAGCTTGTCATCACTTAAAGTGATTATTTCCAAGACACTGAGGAAGTTATACAGCTTTAGTATAGCATTGTAGGCAGATTCATACTGTGAATTTTGTACTCATTTAGATTCTGAAAAATTCTACAGTCCCCTTTAATTTCAAAATGGTTCTTAGACTTGGTTCTGCACAGACTGGCCATACCTGTCGTAACTCTGTGAATTATAGCACAGCTCACTAGGTCTTATGCATAAAAATCTCAGTTATGAACATTTTCTGCTGTGCATGAGTTTGTTTTTATGACCTGGAAACTCTTTCTAGAGACAAAGTTTAGATTACAAATAATATTTATTTTTAATATTATTTACATTACAACTCAGACCTATTTTATTCTTTTTCTGGGGGCAGGAGGAGACAGGGGGTGCCCCCCAACTCACCTATAAACTAGGATTTTTTCTCCACATAAAATTCTAAGATTCCCTCTCTGGGATGCCTGTTCCTACCGGCCATCATTTTAATGATATATAATAGTAACCTGTCTTGAGAGAAGGGTCTCTAATGATATATAGCAGTGTAATAGGTTCTCACAGCACACTGATGACATGTTGCAACTATACATCATCAGAGAAGCAGTCAGCAATATGAGGAGTTCAGGGGATACACATGACCAGATTACAACCATAAAGAAAAATGAAATAGAACCGCAAAGCCAGTTCTGGTGATTCTATCTGTCTGCGGCTGAAGGTATCCCCAGAGCCAGAGGTTTAAACATCACATGAGTTCTGGTACTGGCCTAAGTGACAGACCTTTGGCGATAAGAACAGCCCAACAACCAAAATATTTCCTTCTAAATAGCACCAATAATTTAATTCTCTTCTGCTCTTATTATTAAGACAACTTCCATTCACTAGCACACGCACATATTTTCAAGTGTAAAAACTGACGATAAAGTGCTCGAGTTATGTGCAAGAAGGTAAACAGAGAACTATTAGCCATTCTATCTTACAACGTATGCCAGCGCAAGCAGGGAAATTAGCATGTTGCAGATTGAAAACAAAAAAATGGGCTTCGTTCATACTACCCACAAGAAGCCATAGACTGCTGCAGAGATTCAGGATATACTGCTTGCAGAAGGAATTGGATTAATTCTACAGAATGTGAAAGAAAGGTTTTAACTGATTGTTCTAAGTTTTATTATTAGTAACCATATGAAAATTTCCACAGTATGACAGCAAAGATGAAAAGTGATACATATTTCTGGAAGAAGAAAGAAATTTGAAAGATGTACCATTTATATATAAATGGGTATTTATACACACACAAACCTGTACATGCTATATATACACATATTTAATCATGCAGAGATTAATAAAAACAGATGACATTCTTTTATCTGAACTGACACTGTCTTGCTATAAACCCTGAGATTTAACACTAGTTTGTTTTAATGAATAGGGAAGATTAACTTTATCTGGCTTTAACTGCTATACATCTCTACATTTCAAAATAAAGAGGCAAATACCTTAGTTACTTTCAAACACAGCAGTCAAAAGCTCATCATCTCACTGAAGTGAAAAAACATTCTTTAGATACCTCTCAAAAGAGAATGTAATTTATGTTTTGCTTTTTGATTAAGAACTATTAGTTTTTACATATTATACAACTTTATATAATACAGCAAAAGACATTGTCACTACTAGTTCATGTAGTGTGAGGTTCCTTTTACTAAAGGCAGGTGTCAAATTATTTGCCAATTTACATCTTCTGTCTACCATAAATATCGATACCATGGACTTTGCTTTTTCAAGTGACTTTCTAATGAGTCAAGTGTAAATGACTTGTGAATAATCACATACTGCTTCCAGACTGATATTCAATGTTCTGAGCCAATTAAATTTTCAGGTTATGCTGTCAATATTAACAATTTTTCAGCACTACAATTCTTGGAAATTGTCCTGTTTACAATTAAAACACAAGACAGGCTATTCAGCAATTTTTATACATATATATACACACACACGCTCTTACATTGTTTCCTTACAATATCAAGCATTTATTCAACTTACGTTCACATTTTCTTTCCCCATGAAAAGTTATTTGAAGCTGCTCATTTTTAAGCATCTTAATATCTGATGAAAGTCCCTTGACAAATAGTGCCCAAAAGGCATCAACTACTCCAAGTTTGAGCTTCTGTGAGCACATACAACCAAAAATGCACTGCTTGGAAATGTTTGTCAGTGAATTCATGTGATTAAAAATCCACATTTATACATGATAATCCAGTAAATTTGCACAAGGGTAACAGTCACAAATCTGAGTCAAGATTTCTTCCCCCTGCCCACCTCGCACCCAGCCAAACATCCTGAATACTCAAAAACAAGTCCTTTACTATTTGCATAATCTGTTTAAGCATGTAAGTCTGTCATAACTTAGCTATATATATTGCTACCATACTTTAAAAAAAAAAAAAAAAATCAAACTACAAACCCCATTAAATTATGGCTGAAACACTTTTCAAACTACTTTTACAGGTTTATATCTTCCCTCTGCTGTCTTCTGAATGACTACTATTCTTTCCTTATTATTTCTGCATCATGACAGAACAGGAAATTAATTACGGAAAATGGGGTTGCAGCATGAAATTCTGCAGTGTAACCAGTTGCTTTATCTTGTCCTCCTGCCTTTTGCTTGGCTAGCATAAATGAGATGCAGAGGATGGGAATTATTTTTAAAGATTTTTTTCTACAAAAATATTTTGAACTCATTATTAAACTTTCCTGGCATTATCACATTGCTGTTATTAATGTTTTAACCTGGTAGTTCATGTAAACATTAAAACCAAAATCTGACATATGGTATAAAAATAGTTAATAACTATAACTGTTTCTAACAAGAAATAACCAAACAGCATTTTTTCCTTTTTGGGGCTAGAAGACGTGGAGGAAATCAACAAATCTGCAGGACAGTTCAAATTGACCCAATTCTGTGATTGTTAGAGTAAAATTTTTTGCCAAGCCATCCTTACTACTAATGATAATGAACCTTTAATGTGATTTTATGCCCTAGCTGCATAATGAAATTTTGTGTTGATGTGACTCCACTTACATAGATCTGATTTCAGAAGAAAATTTTAAGACATTAAAAGGGTCTCTTTTTCAAAGAAAATCATCATTCACCATTCTCTCTGAAGTTAAAGACCTGCAAGGAACTTAGCCAGATATTTAAATACCTTTCTTCAATAAGAAGTGATAATTTTAGCTTTATCATGTCAATACTTTCCACCAACTTCATAAGCTTGCACTAGATATATCATTGTGATGAAAAATTGAGATATCATTTCAAATTAAAAACTAATTATCAGTGAAGATCAACATCTAGCTACTAGAATATTTCATTTTGTGCTCCTTTCTTGAAAGCATTTGATTTTGGTACAGCAAAAGTACAGGGTATTGTCTTTTATGTAGGAAACTTTTTTTTCTTCTAGTTAATATTTCCTTTGCAGCTCTTTTTTGTTCTTCAACTTAAAGGATAACTCTGCTTTTAAGTTGTTTTATTCTCACTTCTGTAACTTAAGATATATATACTTTACAGTACATAAGCTTATCTGAATACATCTGTTCTTTAAAGATAACGCTAAAGAGTGAAAATGCACTATTTCAAAGGAGGTGTTAGTCATTTCATCTTGTAACTTCATCTGGTTTAGATTTGTTTCATCATTCAGATCTATCTGCTGAAGATACTGGTATTTTAGAAATAAATTTTAAGGACTACCACCAGGACAGATTCCACATAGCCTATCTATGACACACTGAATTCAGTGCTCTCCTGTGGCGTACATGACCAGACCTAACCTATATTGACAGAGTTGCCTAGCTGATTAATGCAATCCACATTGCAAGTCACAGAAATACAGATGGACATGTTTACTTTTAATCATTTAATTGATCTGAAGATTCAAAATCATCGCAAAATTCAAAAGGTCTGTCAGATGCACCTAAATATTGACTTTTGCAGTCGATAACAAAGTTGACAACTTTGTGAAACACAGTTCATCAGACTGCTTCTTGACTATCAGAAAACATTATTCCTTATGCGTTTATTTCATAGGTGTGCATATGCTCACAAGAAGTGGTCCTGATACTTTTGGAAGGTTTCAAAGGGGAATTTGTGTAGCAGTTACTAAGGGCTATGTCTTCATACATTCAAGTTAGCATGTTTCTCCTCTAAAATTATTGCAGGCAAACAGTTTATATATACCTCCTCTCCCAGCTGCATTGGCAAATTGCTGACAGGAGGAACAAGTAATTCTGATCCAACAGGTTTTTTTCTTTCCTTTATTAATCTAAATAACATGAGCAAACGGTCTTCCTTATTTGACCTACACTAGAGGTGGGTGCAGACTGTTTAATATCTAATTTATCAATACATTATTATTATACCATTACTAAGCAATAGCATTTCCCTTAATGAGTTGGCTCCATTCACAATCTAGATTTGGATGTCATCAGTACTTGAAAGGAAATTATGTTATCAAAACTAGATCTCTTAAAAGACTAATGTATTTGAGGTTAGAATAAGTTCCACTGATTGACAAATCTTTATCTCTAATTCAATGAAGTGAACAATTTTCCCCCCACTGTTGCTAACTTCTTAATATAATCTGTTTGAAGATGCTTATTTACATGTCAATATTATTCCTGTTTTCTCTCCTCCACATAGTGACACTTTATTCCTGTACAGCCATAATTTCTAGCTTCTCAAAGAGCAATTGGAAACACAATTTTTGAGGTCCAAAAGGAAGAATTCTGTGAAATGACCAAAAGTTTCTAAGCATATACAAGCAAATTTCTTTTCCAAACTTTTCTCACTTAGGAGTCCTACCTGAACACTGATGTACATCTTAATGCATTCTAATGAATGTAAATTGAAATAAAACAAATACAAATTAAGTATAAATCCAGAAATAGTTCTTTTCAATTCAGCAAGTTATGCTTTTCACTGATTATTTTCTCTCCACATAAACCTTTCATGCCTTATATTTCTAACTTAACGCAGCATAATATAGCATCAGACTTCATAAGCAGGAACCTAAACTTGTCATTGCCAGAAGACATACAGCTCTGCTACTCCTAACAATGGGAAAAAATCAAAGTCTGTCTTTGGACCATGGTGACAGAGAAGTTATGTGCATACAATCAAAATCTAATCTCTCCATCCATCTTGGAATGAACCTGCTGGGCAAATACATTGTTCTGAGAGTACCAAGCACTAAAACTAGTACTTTTTCAACATAAGTGAAACATTTTTAAAGCACTATTATAAAATACTTACTAATTTTTAAAAAGAAAAAAGTATACTTAAAATTCCAGAAAAATATTTCTTTTACAAAAAGAAGCATCATTTCCAAAAGATAATACTGAAATGGAACAGAAGAAAACCATTTAAATCCTTAATAGAAATTTGACAGTCCCCCCAAAGATACTCAGTTGTGTGTACGGTACTTCACTTACACCTTGTATGGTATTACTCCTTAAGGAGTCCACTTTCAAAGGCAATTCAAGCTCTTTGTATCGCAGAATAGGCCAACAGCTAAATTAACACAGACGCATCTTCCTTACCTGAACCAAGCGGCAGGATACAGTAGCTTCAGCTTATAGTCACAGTAGTTCTGCCACACGGCTTTTGAACAAGAACTGGCTTCCATCCAGCTGGCTAGTAGCAAAGACAACTGTCTGCACCTCTGTAGACAAACCCTAAAGATTAGAAGAAAGAAAAAAAAAAAAAAAATCAGGCTGTTAAGGCTATCCAGCAGTCTTTGATCTAAGATGCTGTAATTTTGACAAAAAAAAAAAAAAAAAAAAGGCCACAATTGCAGATAGAATACAACACAGAAATATATTTTTTTAATTTAATTACTTAAAATACTGAAGTAAGCTTAGAGGCCCCAGTGTAAATGCAGATCTATTGGTAATAAAAAAAACCCCAACCTATTGCAACATGTTCCATAAGAATATTCAACTGAAACTGTATGGAAGCTAGTTAAACCAGATGAGACTTCAGAACTGAACTTCACAGAAGGATTTCAATGAACAGAAGAAACCGGTTTGTACAAAGAAGTGGAGGCATCAGAAGAGCTTTAGAGCCAACACCAGTGAAAGGAATGGAGAAAGTCATAAGCAGTAGCAAAGCTGAAAAGGAAAAAGCAAACTCTTAAAAGTAGGTATAAATAATGTGATTTTTGTGCAAAAGCAAGCCCCCGGATTAAACCTAGAGGTTGAAGGAATCAAAGATACAAATAAATTTATAAAGCCTTTTTAAAGGAGTTCTATGCACCATCTAGGAACACTTTAGAAGATGCCAAAATTAGACTAGGACAGTTATAAAGCTGCTTCTTGTATAGGTCTTTATTTTCCCAAGAGAACTATTCACAGACTTTCTTGTGGAGATTTTTTACATAAAGAGCAGAACTGGTGCTAATTTTATCAGACACATTCTAAACTAAGGAAGGGAAAAAGAGACAATTCAGAAAAAAAATCAAACAATAAAACAAGGTCATAGCATTTTAAAGAAGATCTGATTACTGGATCAACCTGGAATTTCAGCAGACCAAGCAGGATTTAAGGCCTTCTATATTGTTTTGAAAACAAGCACTACCTACCACTCGCATCACACACTAACAGAACTTAGCTTGTTACTTCTTCTCTTTTTTCTTTATGAAACACTCTGCATTCCAGAAACTTCATGGGAATTTTAAGCTCTTTAAAAATCTTGAAGAATCTTGCCAAAAAAGCCAGTATAAATTAGCCAAATAATCTTTGTCAAAAAAATCATAGTCCTTCCACTTTTTCTTTCTTTTCAGGTCTCTGGCAGTATCAGAAAGCTAGATTTCCCGAAATGTTCAGCTCAAAGTAATTAGCTATTTACTGCCCTTTCCAGAGGATTTGGCCATTGGTGAATTGAATTTTTCTAATTAACATATCGATTATTTTCTGATTAATATCTGGTTTATGACTGCTGTAAAACAGTCAAATAATTGGGAACAGTAATAAAATAAGAGCAACCCTGACAATGATTCTCTTCTATGGAGGAACTTCTTTGTACCACTACCACGTGGTAAGTGTATTTTTTTTGCCCTGTTGTTCTGCATTAGACTTAATAACACAAAAAGAGTTTCTGTCAGGCAAAGCAATAAAAGCAGAGTAGCGCTTTAAGTTTTGTATATGCAATATTGCAGCTCAGATGATGTAGAGTTTGCAATAGAAAATTAGCAAAGACTTGCTATATTTCTGGAGTTGAGTAAAAAGAAGAATCCTCTGTATTATACACACTACCTCACAATTGCCATTATTACTGCAGAAACAGAGCTATTGTTTATCACTTCCTACGCACATTAAATTATAAGCCCTATCTCTAATGAGAGACTGTTCTTTATCAGCCAAGTATTATTCTTCTACTGATGAATAAAATCTTTTACCTTATAAAAGCAAAAACAAAACACATTTTATGAAATCCATAAAACATATCTTATTTAAAAGCCATTTCACTCACACACATAAAAAAAAAATCACACAAACAGATTTATTTTAAAACCAATTAAAAGAAAGGACATTTTGTTAAATTTTGTTTACAGAAGTTCTTTAAAAAAAGTGTTTAAGCATTTAGATAGAGAATCAAGATGAACTGTATACGTTTAAAAACAATTGCTCAGCTGACTGGTTTTCTGATTGTGAATCTCATTTTAGCTGACTTATTAACTATAGTTTGATAAAACCTGCTGCAAGCTGACCTCACACCAAGAAGAGCCTTCGGTCATGAAAGACGCTGCTTTATGGACCATTACTGCTCATGTTGCAGCACAAACCAGGCAGAATCACAAAGAAAAATGTGGTTGTAATCTTGCTTGCCTAATTTGTTCCTCCACTAGCATCAAAGTGAAAGGACTGTTCTCATCTAACCCCCAATTTGTCTGCAATATTAGCTACCAACCAAATTCTGAGATGCAGCTGCACCCAAGAATATAGTGATGAGCTGAAAACTTAAAAATCACACAACGAAGACATATTTCCTGATTTCCCTAAAAGCTGATACAGCTTTGTTGTGGTGAAACAAATTTGTTTTCCTAAACAGAGAAATAGACATTTAATCCCACATTTCCCCCCATTATCTTTGGGAAAACCCCAAAAGGACAACTAAGCTGACTATTCACAGCACACCAGTGTTATAGTTTCAAAAAAGGTGTTTATGGTCTACAAGGTTATCTTTGATTTATACCACTGTGACCACATTCCAGCCCTAACAAATCACTTCCACCTACAAACAACATCAAGCATATTTTCCCACAGGGGACAACACTTCAGAGTTAAACACTTGACCTCTAAAGTTGACAGACAATATTTATACTGCACATTGTTACCCTACAAGAAAAAGCATGGGTTTCTTTGTTCTTTTGCTACCGTCTGTTTAAAGAAAATTCAAATATGTTAAAATACCTGTTTTCACAAGCACCATTCCTGTTGCAGTTCTCCCTCCAGTTCAACCAGTCTCAAGGTTAGCAGTTACTTCCTGCACAGGTGCTACCAACCAGCAAAGGAAAAGCCAGAGCAGGTGCCTGGTGCTCTGGCTATAAGCCCTTCCCCTCACTGGGGTGAAGCCAATCAGAGGTGATTTTGGAAACAGAGCAGGACTTAAACTGATATACATGTGGTCATCATGGAAAACACGCCGGCTAATTGCAAACATACCTGAGAAGGACTTGTTTGGGTACAACTATTTTCTGATATTTAAATGCCTTAAAATAACTTTCATTGTATTTACTCCTTTTTCTGGTGTCATAAAAAATATAGCTGTCAAAAATGGTACATCCTCTACATTTCTGGTGAATTTCAAACAAGTTAAACACTGGGGCGAACATTCTGCTGAACTGAATTCATATTATCTGGAGAAAGCTGACATCCCAGAGCTGTGCAGAGTCCCATCCACTGTGGATCCAGTACTCTGCTGCCTAGGTTTTGTAAGTCATGTTTAGTGCGAGAAAAGCACTTGCTTTTAAACTGAAACAAAAATCTGCAGGTAAAAGTTTGACTCTGGGATGGAGAAAAGAAAATTTACAAAATAGTTTCAAGGCGGGAGAGGGGGGGATCAAAATCCTTCTTACTCTATACACTTGAAGATAAAACAACAGCTGAGGAACTATAATGATATGCCTATGATAGCACAGAGTTTCAAATGACCGTTTCTGATGGATGTAGGCCTCAGGAACCTTAATGCCTGAATGTCACATACAGTTCCCATGCAAGAAATATAAACCAATTCTTATTACACCAAGAAAAAGAAGCCATTGGAATAAAACAAAAAAAACTATACTGCTCTTTTGACAGATTACTATTATAGCTCTTTGCTTGTAATGTTATGAATATAGACTCTTCAGAGAGGTAAGCATGTGCATATTTATCTCTATATAAGTATATGTACAGAATAAAGTTAGTGAAGATAAAGCGTAAGTGAACAACTTGAGTTTGGAATTGTGGTGAAGTCTGTAATCAGTTCATGTGATCATTATGACTGAAGCGCAGCCTTACGATATGGTGTCCTGGATGTAGTTTTAGAGCACCGAGGTGGTGTTTCTAAGGCACTCAGACCTGATTCTCTCCATTGACAGGTAGCAGGAAAGGGAAAAAAAATCCCCAAAGCTCCGTATCAGCCATGGCAGAAAGTGGGAAGTGATGAAAAACAGTATTAAGTCACAAGAAACATGATAGTTTGAGTTTACTAGCGCAGCACACTACTGGCATAAAAGTCTGGCCCTTTGACAAGCATCTGTGTGATGTGAAAGGCGTCTGTGAATACCCTGCTTTGTGTGCAGAAGTCCGACTTCCCAGCTGTTCTGTACTTTATGTGTTAGTTTCATCCATGTTTCATTGTGTAATGAATTAAAAAGTTCTTTGACTAGAGAGGCCCAGCACACCCTGGTGCAGAAAGGTCCTGGGGTCCCACAGTATAATCCAAACTTTAATCTTCCCAACCAGCCTGGCTTTCAAAACACACCTGCAGGCATCACATCCTTCCAACTCACCTTTAGCTACAAAAGCCTTTTCTTGCCGTGCATCTCTGGAGTAGCCCTTTCACTTGTATTGATTTTTAAGGAGCTATGGCACAAAAGGGACAATAGTCGAGACCATTTCTAAAAGAACCAAACTTCTCCCCTCTGGCTTTGCGAACAGGATATATTTCTTCCCAGAGAAGTGAAGACATTGTCAAAGATTTGGCTCGGAAAAGCTGTGTGGATGGCGATGGCCTCTGTGAGGAGAGGCCGGGGCTGCCCGGTGCCGGACGCAGCCGGTTCCAGCCGGTTCCACAATGGCCCCTCCGCACGCAGGCCACAGCTGGGCCCATCAGCAAAGCTGCCGGCACCTCTGCGAAAACATATTTGAGGAAGGGCAAAACGCTGCCTGGCGGCGAGGAGCGAGGGAAGAAGTGTGAGAAAGCCCTGGGAAGAGCCAGGCCGGGGAAGAAGGCGGGGGCGGAGGCGCCGTCCCTGCGCAGACGCCGCTCCCGGCTCCCGGAGGCTGCGGGCCGCCAGCAGCCCCAGCCCCAGCCGGCCTGCCCCAGCCCTGCGCTCCCTCACCCCGCCGAAGGCCGGAGAGGCCGAGGAACACGGGCCCTCACAGTCTTTCAGCAATTACTTTATTCCCAGACGTGTGTGGGGGTCTTTTTTCTTTTTTTTTTTTTTTCTTTAAGACCAGCCAAAAATTCAACAAAACAGAATGAAAATGAAGGAACTTTGCATTTACATGAAGCTGACATTCAGAGCTTTAAATATTCACAGAGAAATATTACACAGTTTAAGTATGACTCACTCAAATTTCATGCAAATGTTCGCTTTACTTCTAAGGCACTATTCTTGCTCTGGCATAGAATTCAAACTGAATATTTCACAGGAAAATCGGGTCCTGAAGCACAGTTCGATTACCTTGGTAATAGTACTGCCATATTTCCATTTCCTGTGCTTCACGAATGGGAGATATGACAGCCTAAAAGATGGAAAAAGGCATGTTTTGAAACCTGAGAAAGCCTTTGGTTTGGGCTCGGATTTTGACAGAAGGTTCAAGGTACATTTCATCTTGTTGGAATGGTTTGTTTGATAAGAATATCCCTCAGTCATAGAAAAAGACCAAGTCGTAGAAGAAAATAGTTTCTCTCATCCTCCCTAGCTCATCTCTTCTTCCTCTTTTCAGCATATGGCAAGGTATGTTTGCTTTATGGCTGGGATACTCGATGAACTGTAATGACATCAAGTTCGTATAACAGCGAATGTCTGTCAGAAATTAGCTTACATATAGCCTTAATAGTTAAGCTAATGTTTTCTGTGTGATTGCAGCAAAGTTGTTGAGCCAGTTGAATCTGTCAGTCTGCTCCTAATCTTTCCTGACGCTACGCTTAGAAATTTAATGAGACAATACCCAATTTAACGAATGACAGCTCTGTTGCTTGTTCTCGCTTGTTGCAAAGAGAGTTGTCTTTTTCTGAATCACTTTTGCTTAAAATGGCATGTGTTTAAGCTGCTGTGACCAGCCATTTCTTCTCCACTAAGTGCTGGGGAAGGTACAAGAGTGCGCTCAGTACACCACGCATTGTGAATTTAAATAGTTAACTAAATGGGGGTGTGGGGTGGAGAAACAAAAAGATATCTCACCGGGAGGAAAACAGTGTGTTTATCTTCATCAAAACCACTTTAATAACACTGGCTTAAGAAAATAAAAATGCCTCAGAGTGAACTGGAAGTCTCCAGAGTATTAGTCTTTGCGTTTTGGAGCGCTGGAGCTTATGACAGAGCAGTACAGACTGTTGGCCGGGCTTGTTTTAAAGCAGCTCTAGATTTTACTGGCTTATGGTAATGTCGCTGCAGCCAGCTTGCTGCCGTGCTCTCTCAGTTGTCTCCTGGCCCCACTAGCGTTCTAAGATCCACAATAAAAATCTCTTTTTGTTTTCATCTTAAAGGCTTTTATCCAACTGCATTAAGCAGCCACTTATTTCATGAATGTAGAAGTAATGGAAACAGAATTTATGACTTCCCTGGAAAACTTTCCTGTTGTTCGTATGGAGTTCATTAAACCTCAGGAGGCTGTTTTCTCCAGTATGAATTCATACTTGAATTCATGTACAGCTCCACAGGTAGCTTGACTTACTTAGTCAAGTGTTCACTTGAAAAGCTTTTGCTGTTCCTGTTTTTGGGGTGGTTTCTTTTTTGGTTTTGTTTTTTTTTTTTTTTTTAAAGTATCAGGTTTAACTAGAATTTCTATTCCTTTTGCTTCTCCAAAAGTCTGTGGCTAGCAAGGACATAGTGAGACCCCACTAAGCAAGAACTATGGTGGGTTCAGCTCTGGCCGTGGCTGCCAGCACGCCCTCCCCCTCCGCAGCTCCTCGGCAAACCTCAAGCGACAGCACGGCACTATCGCACCTGGGAGACAGAGGTGCTGCTCAGAATATACCTGGCATGATTACAAGCCTCGTGTCTCCTCAGCTTTCACAATTTATCTATTTGCAATAAAAATTCTTTAAAATATTACAAGACCGATAGTATAAAATGTTGATGTTTAACCTGTCAGGGCCTGCCCATTCGTGGTGTCCCCTACCCCTTAATCTCCAGCAGTTATCCGCAGCATTCATCAGGCCCTGTTCGGGGAAGTCCATCTGTCGTGTTCAGGGGTGGTCTGCTTCTCTGTTTCCGTACATCAGATAAGAAAAGCTTTACTAGAAACAAGATACAGTCCTTAAAAGCAGAAGTTAGAAAACTCATCCCTGCGAGCACATATCTCTTTACTGAAACCTAAGTGCTCCGTGGCACATCAGAATCATGGGAGTATATTGTTCATAAAAATACTATTTTCTCATATCCAAATAAAAGCCATTTAAATATCAGTAGACTGAGAAATAAAAAGATAGTATTTTCATTTGTGCAGGTCTTTGATGAGAGCTTCAATGAAATAATCTCAGGAAGGAATTAAAAGTTGATGTAGATATACAAATTTATCAGTTTCATACAAATCAGAAATAAGCATTTATACAGTTTCTAACTGCTGGGAAATCTCTTGTGCATACATACATATATATCGTCTGAGATTTTAACTTACATTTTTCTCTGTTAATTATCTTAGGAGTTATGTAAATGACCATTAATATTTTTCAGCTACTTCAAATCTTCTGCCTACATCTCAAATCTTTATGGGCAGTAAGAAACATGAAAAAGAAGCAAACATATGTCTAATAAAAGCTATGCCTACAGCTATGTTGAATAGTTAAATGAAAATAGAGATTTCTACAAATACACTCATTTTCCATATACTAGTGCACACAGGGACTGTTAAATGTATTAGAGCTTCAGTCTGCAAAACACTTAACCACATATAACACCACATATGTACTAGTTTCCTAGTTTAAGTAGTTTCACTGAAATCATTAGATATACCTCCCATGACAGCTGTGGTGTAGCACAGAGATATCAAAACTACTATAAATGAATTCATTTGGTAACGGGAAACAAACCAGCAGTGACAGCACAGAGCTCAACACAGGTTAATTTTCGTTTTTGAGAAACTGCAGTCATTTAAAGATAGCTTACATCTCTCTATGGAGTAATGGGATCTGCAGAATGGAGGCACCAGCTGTCTTCAAGTTCCAGGTAAGTACAACTCAACTGAACATGTAGCCAGTCTAG
The DNA here is from genome assembly GCF_030463565.1 of Pelecanus crispus. Lineage (NCBI taxonomy): Eukaryota > Metazoa > Chordata > Aves > Pelecaniformes > Pelecanidae > Pelecanus > Pelecanus crispus. Next base: position 20,968,169 of record NC_134655.1, on the reverse strand, counting down.
ATTACTAGTAATACGCACAAATGACTGCAAAAAACTGAGTGCTAAATTTCAACCGAAGGTGTCAGAGCTTCTGAACATGTCCAGTATTTACAGAACAATATTTCTGAAGCACTGAGAAAAACATTATCAACTTTGGAAAGCCGTGCAGTATCATAAATAATACCAGGAAACACAGTGGGTAATATATAATCTCTCAAAAGTAAATACTCCACAGTTAGAATACACAAGTGTTAAAAATAATTATTCCTGTCAGCAGAATAGGAAAAGAAAGATGACAAGATAAAGGTCGGTGGGTGGAGGAAATCCCTCTTTCAGATAATTGAAAATGCAAGCAGATTCACAACAACGTATGAAAGTTTCCTCTTCCATCTGAGGTTCAGTTGCAAGCCAGAGCAGATGCACATACGAGCGCGGCACCATTACCCTCACCGTTACATGCGTGACAACTGGACAAGTTAACATTAGCACATAAGGTAGCCCAGAAAGACACCACTGAACCCCTGCACCCAAAGGTCTACTGGGCAGACAGCTGTGTGGTTTTGAGCAGTATGGGCGGTCTTTGTTCTAACACCGATAAAATAAAGGAAGCAAGCCTCAAACTAGAGTGATTTGAATTTCATTCCAAAAGGTGATGAGTTGACAGATATTTCATTTGACTTTGCCTTTTAAATTGAAAGCAGCAGTGATATTCTTTACTTTTTCTTGTAAAGTAGATTCCGTAATTCTTAACATATTCCTTGGTCTACAGCAACACTGGGAGTCGTTCATCTTTCAGCAGTTAATAGCGATGCTTTCTCAGCGATTTCTGAGGAAATCGCTGAGAAAGTTCCCATTTCCAAAGACTGCGCCTACCAGGGAGCAGTGCGAGGGCCACCCCATGAGGACGGGGATCTGGGGGCCGTGGGGCTGGCAGGGTCATGGCATCGCGAGGGGACAAGTCCACCGTCCCCAGTGAACCCAGCCCAGCCCAGCCCAGGGGTCCCGGGCCTGAGGGCAGCTCATGCATGAAGGGAGGAGACCACCACCAAGGCTCCTCAACTTCAGAAAGCAAACAATGCAGTTTAATCCTAATTCTCTATGGGTCTGGGTCAACCATGCTCTCTGCACTGTAGATGACCATTTTCTGTGAGTGGCTTTTTTTTTGCTAAATACAAGCACTTACCTTTGTTAATTATTATTTCTGCATAGATAACTTTATTTGTGACTTGACTAGTAAAACTCTAAGGAGCTGGACCATCTGGAGACCAAAGTTAAAATTGCATTCCAGAGTTAAAACGCTCCGGGAATTTGTTCCAGATGGGTTGCATAAAATCAAACTGCTGTAGGAAGCGCTGCCAGAAAACAGGTCACTTGACACACACAACCTTTGCGATAAATGTTTATATAAATTATCATTTTCAATATTACATTTTAATCGCATAAAGAGCTTTGTGTATGAAGCAGAACAACAAGCTTGGTATTCTGCTATCAGAGAGCCGAAAGATAGAGAAAGGAGTTAGTGAGAAGAGGACCAACTTGGGTTAATTTTGCTGTTATATCCTTTCTGAAAGGGACATGAATGAAGATATTTTTGACTTCTCATTTCTCCTTTTTACACATTGCTTTAAAATATTTGTGAATTTATATTTACAGAAACAGGCCTGAACAAGTTGAAGTAAATAATTGGAGTGGTAGCAAAATATGTCCTGTGATTTCCTCTGTTGTTATGCCATGTTCTAGAAAAGCCAAATGCGGTTCTGTTTCACAGTCTTAACTCAATTTCGTCTTTTTAAAGACATGTTCTTTTATGGAACTGCAAGAAGTACTCTGAAAATGAACATAGCATACCATTACAGCATATGCATGGGAAGTGCAAAAAGTGTCAGGCTGAAGGCCACAGTGTTTCTCAGAACATGAAGGGTAAAGTTTTGTCCCTCATTTAGCCCCTGAGGAGTTGACCTAGTAGTCAAATATGATGCTGAACATCTGCAGCTTCTGTGGTGCTGATTTACTTTGATGAAGCTGGTAAAAGGTGAACTCAGGAAGTGGCCCAGGAGGTGTCTTAGAAGAACCATAATTTAAAGTTGTTTATATTAATAGTTTCCACAGTAATAATTTGAAACAGGAAAAAAAAAATGAACAGAAATTGTCAAAGTCAGGAAAAGTAGCTCTTACTTAATGTTTGTCATTGTGGGACACATTTGAGTTGCTTCCCAAGGTTCAAATAGTTGTAAACATTTAATTAAAAAACTAGAAAAAAAGATTTCCTTTTATTTAGTCATTACTTCTGTCAGTAGGGAGGTAGACAATCCATCTCTGTGAGTTGCTAGGTAACTTCTTATTTGCCTTCTAGCTGAAATGAGAATTAGAGACACTGAATACTATATAGGCACAATGCGGAAATCACATAATAAAAAGGACGGCTTATTAGGAGCTTGGGTTTGCGATGTTAACATGTAAAATACGTACAATGAAAGCTTCTCAGTTATCAATGTCCTCATTAAGAGACTGAGAGATGTAGCATATAATCTCTGGTTAAGGTTTGCTTTGATTATAATAATAGTATTAGGTCTTGCAAGTAGAGCTTGGTATAGAAGGTAAATATCTATTTAAATGATAGAAAATAAAACTGGGAACACCATTCTGAAAATTAATGGGAATTCTAAAGTGCATCTGCTGAGGAACTGAGAATCCTATTTGCTTCAGCCACTGAAGCTGACTGCTTCCCAAATTTCTGATTATTTCCAGATGTAAAAAATCTGGATGTTGGTTATTGTACCTGTAGACTACAGGAGGAGAAACAAAACCTTCCCTGTCCACTTTCAGTACAGTCAAGACATTTTCTAAAATAATGGCAAAATTATATATATAGGCAGTTTTTAATACACAGTTGGTGAAGGTCTGGGTGTGCTGTGCCTAAATCAGAAACTACTCTCAGCAACAAAAACTGAACTGTTCAGTTCTTGAAGGTTGTCTGGTTTTTCCCTGCACCTGACCCACCCAGCAGCACAGCTCAGCCACAGGTGCCTGTCAGAGGGCCTCATCTGACAGTCTGTTGACCTCACTGGAAGGCAGATTAGACCCTAGCACATCCAGCGAGTAGTTCCAAGCTAGTATTAACAGGCTACCATGATGTCAGAAAACATAATCAGCAACTTCATAAAACCTTAAAATACGTGCTTGAAGGCTGAGTCAATGGAAAAGTTCACCATGCTTTTTCTTCATAGCTTTCATGGAAAAGTGGAGATGTCTACAACATCTGCAAAGTATAATTTCCATTATATTCTCAGAGTTTTTTTATTTTCCTTTCCTTTTTTTTGATTTGTATGACATACTACCATCGATATTGTGTAAAACTGATAGCACTAGCTATTTTATAAATGTCTGAAATTAAACTTTTCAGAAAGAACATAGGTACTCCCAAGGAAATATCTACTTAATTTCTAATACATTTAGCCTACTTCAATTTACAGCAGACATTTAAGTGTATTTGTGATAAAAACATTCAGAGAACCTGTTAGTTCAGTGCTAGTTCAATTTAAATTGAACTCGGAAGAGGTGCAAAGTACAAACTCCTCAATTCTCAAGTCTGCGTTCTGACTGTAGTAGAAAAAATCACAGTTCCTCCACAGCCTTCTCTTGCTAAACTTCCTAATTGTCAAAATAAAGTAAAAGTAGATGTAAAATGACTAATTATGCACTCACTGTAATGTAACCATACAACTGACAATGTCTTCATTGGTGCTAGGTTGCTACACTGACAGCATCTGCTTCCAACAAGAAATTGTGCCATATGTCAAGGGAAGATAATGACTTACAGAACGGTTCAGTATAACTCTTCTTTCCTGTCTTCACAAGCTATAATCCACATGAAGGAGTTAGGGAAATAAGACTCATCTGCAAGACTTCATTATAAATAACTCTTTTATAACATATGCTTTGCTGAAGCACACAAATCCCCTGGATTCTGTGAGCAGCTCAGTGAATGGGTGAGCTGTATATGACTTTCAGAAGCAATTTCTATGATTGCTAGCCTGTATCGTAATCATACACCAGAACTACTGGGGCCTGAAACAATTTCCCATCTATTACCTCTGCATTGTAGCTATCCTACATCACAGGGTATCACAGTAATATACAGGATGCATGGGGTGAGGATGAGAATATGCTTAATCAACCTATTTTCATTTCCTGTGCAAAACATTTAGTTTCAAATAATCAAGACAGATAGAGGTAAAAGGCTGGTTTGCTAAAATCATCTAAGAAGGTGAATAATTTCTAAATCCACTCTTGTCTACTCCACGGCCCTTTTCTGTCACACTTTTTCAGGCAAAGCTTTTTTCCTTTTACCATTGGAGGAAACAACACCACTTTCTAGTTTTACTTGAACATATTTATGCTCTTAATAGGTGTTATTTTCATAGGAATGTTTGTCTTGCAACTCTTTGTATATAAGAATAGTATTTTGGGTTTGTTATATTTGCTTTATTTCTCTTTAAATTGATGTATTAATTAAAAAAGCCTCTGTCATAAACCCGAACAGAGATAACATAATTAGTAAAACAAAATAATGTTATAAAAGCAGAAACAAATAAGCCCCAAATACACCACTAAAGGGCCATGACTGATTTTAAGATCAGTACTTGTCATTGTTGCAAACAGCATTTGCATTCATGACAAAAACATACACCCAGCTCCAAATATTTGTGAAAATCTCATGGAAGTCAGAGTCCTTAAACATGTTAAGACACTTAATTTTTAATTTTCACTTTTAAGCATATATTAAATATGCATTAAGACAAAAATAGTCAAATTTTATACTTTATCATCAAGAAATTAGGAAAATCTTCCCCTGCTGTAGAACATCTTGCATTTATGCCATACTTGGTTATACCCAGTGGTGAAGGGACAAGATATGTTTCTTCTGATATTCTGCATTTCTCCTATTGCAAAATAGATACTGGAGTTAATAGACAACAATGTCCATAAGCTATAAACATAACAGGGAGAGACCTCCAGTGTCATCAAGTTCAGGCTCCTTTTGTGCTGTTCCATACGTCATATTTGAGGTACTGTTGCTGCACCTCAAATACTGTATTTCCTAATGTTATTGAACTCTCTCAGTACCAGTTGAGGCTTTTGTGAACTGCTGATGCTATGAGGATGGGATTATCCACTTCTGATAATTAGAAACCTTCTTCTTATTTAGAACTCAAATATATTCACGGACAGTGAACATTCTTCATGATTAATCTCAAGCACTGTAAGTTTTTAAGTACTTTAATACATAAAAAATTTGACCAGGTAAACAACATGAAAATATCTTGATTTACCAATAACAAGAAATACCAGCAGTATTTCTCAATGCCCATGTTTATAGCTTTGCTTTAGACAGCAGTGTGCTAAATGTTATTCAAAGCAAGTTTCTGGTGGATTTTAAGGAACATCGTCTTCCTCAATGGAACTTAACTCCATAATATTTTGTGTGTTGTAGATAAGATTTCCTGGGATACGTACAGTTAATTACCCTGGCATTGGGATATTTCATGTTTTACCATCACATTTCTATCCTTCAGCAATTATTTTACCTGTTAATTTTCATCTTTCCTTCTTTCCTTACAGGATTATTTCTAACTGATGCTTCTCGCATATATTTCTGTCACGCATTGGATTTTAATAATGATGAACAGCCAAAGGAAAAGAAAATCACTTAACAAAGGATTCAAAATGTGTGCTGCATTTGCTTTCTTTGTGAATGACCCGATGCACAGAGTGCTCCAAAGTAGATGAACATCTGAGCCAAAATTACTGAATCAGTATCTTTTGCTAGAATATTTGCTTCCTCTTTACCACCCCAAAGTTCCACCACACTATGGAATTTTACAGGGGATCACACAAAATCCCTCTCCATAATTTTCTTACGAGTCAAGTGAAGGAAAAGAAATGGAGTTATAAGAGATACCAGGCTGCTTCTGTTGCATGATTTACTTACAGTCCTAACTAAGGCACAACAGTTATCAAACTGGACGAGGAGGGTTTGATTTTCTTCATCACCCTAGAAGAAGCTTGCTGAAGAAATCTGTATCATCTGTACCTATAATCGTCTATAATTCAACGTCCCTGCATGTTACTTGTCTGGTTTTTTGTTTGTTTCCTGACCTTTAGCCACTTTTCAATGTTTTATGGATTTTCCTATTTCATGATTTCATACCCTTGATATTAACCATTGATGTAAAACACTGATAAATGCCTAAAGGCGAAAAAGAGCCCAACAATTTTATGTACAATTGTAAATGCCTTGGCTATGGTAATAGTACCTTCAAAGGATTCAGTATATTTAAAGAATGATCTCCATATTTGAAAGCGCACACTGTTGATCAAGCTGTGCCTTTCCAAGGATTCCTCAACTGATGTCTTAAAATGGCTTCTATAATTTCTTCTGTGACTGATGGCAAACTGCCTGAAGTGAACCCATATCTGCATGCATTTGCTCTGTATAGTAAATGAATGAACATAGTGTAGTTCTGTTGCAAAAATAACTTGCAGCAAGAAAGCCTTCTGTATGTTTTCCATCAGACGCCTCATTTGTGTGATTAATTATCTTCAGAAACTCTGTTAAAAATTGAGACTGCAAAGGATAATACTTTTTTTTTTTTAAGTAATCTGAAATACTGTTTAATGATATTTCTTCTTGATTAGAGAAACAGTGATAATGCTTTAGCTATATTAGTTAGCTAATGATAAAATCTGCGAGTTTCAGGTTTATCCTTTATTAAGTACTGCTTTTCATCTGTTTGATTTTTGCTTTCTATCTGTGTTTGAAATCTTCTAACTTCCACGTTACAGTCTCACGGTAAGTGAAAGTACATCTAGTCAATCAACCTATAACTAAAGAGTGATTTTCTGGGACACTCCTTCAGATAATTTCTACCAGAAACTAACCGCTCACAACTAAGTATCTTTTAAAGAGTGGAAATGATTCTGTGAATACATTTTTGGGGCCTGTGGGAATTTTCCAGTAGAGTACAGCTATGGCAGACACTCCTGTGCTTCCCACTATCCAAACTATGGAGCTGCACATCTATCTTATATAGAAAGATATCATAGAAGTGAAATATAATAGAGAGATATAATAGAAGCCCTCAGAGACATGCTTTTGAGACTTTAATCAATGTATGAACATGACCAGAATCTGCATAGATTGTTGGAGTAAAAAAAAAAAAAAGTCTTTTTCTGTACATGTTATCCTTTGGACTATATCCAGGGTTTCTCTGGTATGTCTGATAGTTATATCTCTGTGGTGAGGGAGATAAATTTGGTTAAATATATCTTTTTGTCTACTCTACAGAATAAGGGTATTCAAATGAGGGACAGAGCAGGCTCAGAGACTGTGCCTGTGAAACAGGCTTTGTGGTCTGAAAATAAGTATTCTTCTCTTAAATCTCACTGGACCATCTACTCTAAGGTGAATACTCTGTCAGAATCTTGTTTGTAAAATTTATGATCAGATAGGACTATTTAAAACCAAGAACAGCCAGCCAGTCCAATAATGATTGGACAGAACAGAAGCCATGTATTATTTAACAATGGTAAATATGGTGCTGGATACCACAGACTTTCTTAGAGAAAATTCCAACTGTAAATACCAATATGTACTAAGGCTGCATTTAAAATGAGACTCAGGAACAGAAACAAGAGGAAGAGGATCTGAAAACCAGCCTGGTTTTTGATACATTTGCCTGACTGATGCTTGGATTGCTGCAATATCAATTAATGCAAAAGGTACATTGATTAATCAATGCTTTTCTCATCACCGGGAAGCTGCAAGCTTCCTCTGTGGCTTCCCCACTGGCCAAGGAGTAAGAATTCCCACTATGTCTTTTCCACTGCAATGATAACTAACCTCATCTGGTCTTCTCATTCCCCCACAATCCTGCTAACATCTTAATGAAACTCTCAGCAATGTTATTTTCTTTGAGATTTCTGCCACTAACAAAGGTCTGTGGAGAGAACGTGGAGGGATATACAGGCAACCACCTCGAATACACAAGGGCTGGTGCCAGCCCAAAGAGAGTATACTTATATTCTCCAGGTCAGAAGGCGACAACAGCATAAGACTAAAATTATGAGAACCCAAATATGTCTTTCTGAGTGTGTGTAAGACAAGCATGAATTCAGCAATGTCATATTAGAGAGAAATGCAAGCTAAGAAATGCACTTAATCTTTCTCTTTTTCTTTTTTTTTTCTTTCCTTCTTTCTCTCTGTCCTTTTTCTCTCTTTGTGTCTCTTTCTGAATGTGTAATGTTGAATATGTGTATGTTTGATCACTTTTGTTCTCAGCTCCATAACAGCATAAACACTGTATATGAGCATTTAAATATTCCACTTTAGTAGTTGGGTCCAAATCTCAATACATATCTATGGCTTGGACCTCTGCTGCTTAAAGCTATTTGCACTCAGATCAAATTGTGACCCCAAGAAATGGAAGTATTTATGTTGAAAAAGAACTGAATAAAATATTTATAAGGCTATTGTTACAAACTAGAAAAATTATGATACAAATATGATTACACTGTATAAATCAGATAAAATCTACACAATCTGTGTTTCTTTAAAGAAACCCAAAATGATTTTGTTTCTGAAGTACACATAAGAATTTCAATAACATTGTATTTTCAGACTTTATTGTTAAGGGATACAAGGAAAGCTTTTCCCTGGCTGTAATATCTTCTTCATAAAAGCATTATTTCAGACAAAGTAAGCTTGGCTCATTTAAAGTCCCCACAAGGGACAGATACATTTTGAACGATATTTTGAATGTTTTTGACTACCTAGAGGAATGATATCCCAGTTTATGAGATCCAGTGTGGCTTTATTTTCTGGACAACTCAGTTATTCTCTCATCCTCTGACCTTGTTATGATATTGTTTTTCCCTTCTCTTCACTACACTGTTCTGTGAGAAAGCTCTATATAAATTTGATACAAATCTAGTTCACATACCGTATCTGCAACTTAGTCAACTTCACAAGACATAAAAATAACAATTTCTTTCCCCTTATACCTTAGTTCTTATTTTTGTACAATATTATCCATGTGCTATGAATTCCCCCATAGTGAACTTACAAAAAAAAAAAAATTAAAATCCATTATATGCACATTAACTATAGGATAAAATTTTTGTTTCCTGGGTAATCTTGTGTTTTTTCTTATAATGTATCAATTTAAATGCAGATGGCCAAGGAGAAAGAATATTTCTTCTCTTACAATGTACACATCCACAGTGATGGTGAGATAATTCAGACATTGTAAAGTGTGCCTCTCTTGATCAGAAAGCTTTGAGTGGTTTCAGATAGATAATCTGTTCCTTTCCATAATTTTTCCATGTTCAAATGAGTGGAAGCATTTTGTAAGCCTGAAAGAATTACAGATGATAATATGTCTGCGAGTAGGTAGTTGCTAAGTCTATGGCATGAATTGGTTAGATTTGAATATATTACTATTATTGTATCAGAGAAAAAATTGAGTCTAATGGGCTGCCTTGATTTAGTTTAAAAGGAAGTAAAATTGTTATGACTTCTCCTCCTTATTTGCCTATTATAATATTTGGGCTGCATATGACAATGTAGACCAACACTAAATTAACACTGTTCACAAACAAGGAGGAATTAAAATACAAAACATGACCAAGGTATGTGCCAGAGCTGCCTTGCATCTGAAGTTGGTTTTGAATTCTTCCAATTTATGTATCTGTTATTGCTGGTAGCTGTATCTATAGTCCTCTTCTAGGCCAACATTTTCTCTACCAAACATTCCAGATATTTTAGGGCTAATTTATACGTTCTGAAGTTGAGGTTACTTCTAGCTCAGTCTACAGATCATTGCAACTACTATGGAGATAATTCTGCATTCATCATGCTTAATTTCAGATCTTCATAAAATGTATGAAATTACTCAAAGTTTGGTGGGTTTTGTTTTTCTGTTTTAACTTTTGCATATAATGGCTTTGTGCCATATATGTGCATGTATAATTATGTTTAATGTATATTTACATGTATGCATGGAGACAGTTATATGGACTCAATATGACATCAGAATGCGAGATGCATCTTTAGCATCTTCAGAATTACTGGGGTTTAATATGTAGACTCATTTTCTATTTTTAAAGGCATGCTGATTACAGATAAACCTCTATATCAATGTTTTAATGGAGAAGCAATCTTCTTTGAAGGGAAAAAAAAAAAAACAAAACCCCAAAACTGCCTGTGGATCAACTCTTACTTGGCAGTTGAAAAAGTGGGACTGTCTATTCATTGCTTTTGTTTGTTCTCTATTTTCTGCAGTGAATCTGGCAGACAAGTATCCCTTGAAGTCCTGAAAGGGCAGAGAGATGTATTAGATCCTATTCAATTTTTTTCCCCCTCCTCTTCAGAAAGTCATGTGGGAATATTAAAGGCATAAAATCTAGCAGAATGTCACCAACCATACTTCACTGAAGATACAATTTGTCCTTTCCACCTATCTCCATGTTCATATTCGTAACCAGAGCCTGATCACACGCAGATGTTGCTCAAGAATGAACAGAAACCCTATTCCTCTTTGCAGCTGAACTGAGAAACAAGTGGACCAGTCAGTCCACAGTTCAGCAGCTGTGTTAGTATTCTCTTCAATGCTGATGACCAAAGTTACAGCCGAAGCTTGATTCTGGGGCTAAGCATTAAGTTACTGAGTGACAGATATCTTCCTATGTTTAAGTATTGTTTTGCACTGGAAGGTGCTGGTTTGTTGTGAACCCAGTAAGAAGGCACATGAACCCTGTAATGCTATTTATTAGAGCTAACACTGTAAGAAGAGAATAATACAGATAATCTTACGCCTCTTCAGATGCTGGGAGCCCCGAGCAGCGTAGCATCGAACAGGACTGCGACCCACGTGCAACATGCCACGCAGACCCCGTCCATAGATTCTCCCCTTTCAGTGTTCCAAGCTATTACAGGATTCTCTGACAAGGAAACAGCTCTATTTATCATTTCTATAGTCTAACAGAAATGATGTTCTCATGAAAACTTCTTGCTGCACTGCTAGCTAAAGGCAAGGCCATGCAGGTGTTGTAATTGCCAGTACCGAGCGGGAGCTGCCGGCAGGTTCCTCCGTTACAAGGAGCGTGCTGAGCTTACCCTGCAGCCGAGGGATCTGTGCAGCGCAACACGCCTGCAGGCGAGCATGGATGGCAGCACAGCACAGACCGGGCCTGGCCTCTGCAGGTTAGCTGTGAGGTGGATCACTAACTCCTCAAGGTACAACAGTCTTCTGGCCAGGATCACTGCAAGTATCCACATTCTTTTAACCAGCTTACAATGCAGCTATCTCTTGCTATATAGATATCATAAATGGTTCTCTTATGTGTAGACGTCTTGCAGAAAAACATGATTCTAGAAGATAGCACCTTACATATGATTAGTATCCTATTGCCATACATTTACTTAGAATGTAACTGTGCTACCATTGTTCAGCCTGGACAGTACATTTCTCTGCAGGCATTTAATTAATTCAGTTTGGTTTTGGCAGTACGCAGTGCAACCTCCCCAGCTTTTGCCAGAACTTCTGAATCTGCAGCCCTTGCTCGCTCCTTGGGTGGAATTGATCGTGCGCATTACAGTGAACAGAGTGGGATGAATATGCTAAGAACAGAGGGGAGAGAGAGACAGAGATTTCTCCAGAACACCAAAAGCCAGGTACGTTTTTCAGTGATCCCAGCTGTAAGCAAAGCTAATTACAGGACTGTATTATTCTACAGCTGAGAAGTCAACACTTGAAGAATTCCAAGACAGTCTCGATGAGATAGCCTTCTCCGTAACCTTGTTTGGTGCTTTTACCACTAGAAGAGAGAACTTATCCTTCACAAAGACCTGACAAGTAAGATGCAGCAGGGCTGAATACAAGTGACAGTACTGGACCTATTGTGAACACATTAGTATTTTCAGCAGGTCCCCCATATGTCAGGAGGAAGATGACAACTACCTCAAGGCACTGACAGTCTAAATTAGACAGACAATGCAGCTGAAAAATTCAATGTCTTAGGTAAACCAGGGGAGGTCAAAACTCAATGTGGTGAGGATAAGTCATCTTACTTGGCTGGTAGACTTCATGGAAGAAATAAGTTTATGTATGGGCTGCCTCCTCTAATTCTGAATTCTCAGAGCTTATGAATGACTGTTTATCTGCTAACAGCCTGCAGGGATTTGGTAAAATAGCTACAGCATAAAACTGAAAAATAATTGAAATAAAGTACTACCTGGCACTATCCTTGTTTATTCTATGCATCTGATATTAACATTCTGATGTCTTATGCTCGTAACACATAATAAGAAATGAAAATGTCATAAAATCAATACCTTCTAACAGCAGAGGGAAATGTCACAAATTATCCCATTCTCATTATAGTTTTCAGACAGTAATTTCACAAGCCTCCAAGGGATTAGGAAAGCTGAGTATATTTTCACTCTACCCTCAGATGTCAGTTTTATTGTACATGATCTAGGCAGTGAAGGTTCTCTGCTCAGGAAGAAGTTAGAAATCAATTGTTTTGCCTATGAGATTCTTTTGCGAGGCTGTTAGCTGCCTTTGTAAGTGTGAAACTACCAAATTCCGTGACCCTGCTTAAATTACTTTGGAATACAAAATTACACTCTAACCCCTTATGTGGTACAGAAGCTTGGTGTATGCTCGTACAGAATGTAGAGCTGTGCTGCTAATGAATAAAATTTGCACATTCTAAAGAAAAGATATGAATTAATTACAAAAAAGATCTCATAACTCTTTGATATTTTTCTAGGAGCGCTTTTTTCCTTCTTTTTTTTTTTTTTTTTTTAAACTAGGGATTAGAGCCTGATTGATCCTAGGTAAAAATGAGCTTGAAGAACTGGTCTGTCATAATCTCAATGATGGCATTTGCAAATCTAGTACCACTGACATGGTAGTGGATGCTCCAGATAGATTAAAGTGAAGCTCAGATCTGTGCACATGAATTTTATCAAGTTGATTCACTTGCTGTTTTACTACTGATCCTAATCCTCTGATCAATCATGCTGCATACATGTTAGCTTGTATTCAAACTGCTTTGGAGACAATCAAGCACAAAATACAGTGAATTCCAGGCTCTGCTGTCACAGACAATATGGAAGGCCAAGCCCACCTGCATCACTTGGCTTGACAACAAGGACTTACTTCTTGTAGTACATAACAAAAACAGATGCAGCCGTTCATTTCGCATGAGCCAGAACTCCAGGATGTTTTATATCACATTAAGAAATCTTAGGAAAGACATTCTGTGGGAGTCAAATAGATGCTATGGGACACTACGCACATCAATGATTCTTTCACCCAGAAAGGGGAATTGTACCAATTAAAACCAAAGCAAAGCAAAGAAAAACAAAACACACACAAACCCCCACCATCACCAACAAAAAAAAACCCCAGACTTTGGGGATAGTTCTAATTACGGCTGAACATAAAACAAACTCTCATTGCAGCAGTTTGGAAAAGGGTAATACCATTCGGGTAAACCTCAAAAAATAAGCATGAGTGAAATGGGAGTCTTTCATTGTGAAGTGTCTCCAGTTTTGATGCAGAGTGCAAAGCAAATATTTTTGCCAAATGCAAACATTATCCCAGACTTCCTCACCAAAATATGAACTATTGTGAAATACATAGAGCTAAAAGAATATAACTCGTACAAATATGAAAAGCTGTGATTTTTAATAGCATCTCCTTACCAAAAGAATTCTATCCAGAGAATTTAGTACTTATTAGATTGTAGGACTCTGGAAGTTAAGATGTTTTCATAGCGTTAAAATAATTTGGATGGGCTCAAAGATTCTCTGTAAGGGAAAGGCTCAATGGGTTGCTACAGAGATAATTCACACAGTTCATCCGAGACCTCTAAATAGCTCTGAAGCTCCATAAATCATATGATTTCTTTGAAAAGCCCAGTTTCCAAATAAAGGCTATATTACTAAAATATACATTAGATTATATACATATATTTGTAATAATGTTGGAGCACCTTGGAAGCTGTAGCCAAATTGAATACCAAGTCGTCACTGTACATTACACGGTCACTCACCATTTGTTACAAAGACAGTGCCTAAACTGTCAGGGCAGGAAGGCTATCGCACTCCCCAGGGCCAGCCGTGCACGTCAGGCGTACTCCTTTTAGGCCAAAACCCCGAGCATACTATTCCTCTGCCCCAAGAGCTGCCCTATGGGAAGGAAGAAACACTATGTGTCCTCCAGCTAGTAACCCAAAGCGAATAATCAGAGCATACCTGGATATGCCTCTGCTCAAAAGTTTAACTGTAGAAAGAGCAGCAAAAGACAACTAATAAAATAATATTCCACTTGATTTAATATGCTCTTCTGTTAGCACAGAGTATTGAACAGCCAAATTCTAATCTCGGTCCACCCACTCCGAGACACTTCGATGAAAAAGATGAACATAGGCAATATCCTGGACACTGCCTCTAAGAATAAAGGCTAAACTCTCTCAGTGAAAGAGCTGACCTACCCACACCCCCCGATAAGAAATGGGGTTTTATCATTAACAGATCTGAAAAAGATATTCATCCATCATTTCTGACATTATGCACTTAGAATGCATGAATGAGAAACATTAACTAAGCATAGATAACCATAGTAGTGAGCAGAACGCCTCACAAGATAAATATCAGATGAAAATGACAGCTGTTATCATTAAATTCAGTATTTATGTTTTTCTAGTTAAAAATGACATCTTATTTACAAACAAAAGTAACTCACTAGCTGAGGAAAAAAGAACAACTTTTGGTTTATTTACTTTAGAGGCAACATTGTAGGAAAAGCTCCTTTCCTTTCAAGTTTACATTTTTTCTTTTTTTATTGGTTCCAGATCACTCTTTTGTTTTTATTTCCACATGAGGTCTCTTCAGGCATGTGTGCTTGCCAGGATTTATGTGCTACTGTATATAAAATAGGTCAGAAAATACACTCTAATAGAGGAGACCTATGTGTTTTTTCTGGAAGATGATTCTATAAGTTATTGAAATCAGTCCAGGAGGGCACCCCACTTTCTGTTCTGTCCAAGACTTTTTATGGAGATACCTCCTAGTATGTATTTCATCTATCAAAACTTTTATGAGTATTGAAAGGCCATTTTGCACAAAGGAGAAGAGGAGACAAACAATCTCTCTCGTTATGGATATCTCCCTTACATGCAGGTGAGTGAAATCTAGGCCATAATACAATTTTGCCATTGGCTTTAATTTCACATGGTGTGCTTGCCCACCATTTATGCTGCCTGAGAAGCCAGTGTTGTTGATGCGATTGGAAGGATACGGCACATAACAGAGCTGGCCTGCGTTACAAGGGCATTTATACGACATAAATTCCTTCTGAGTGTGGCAGAGCTACCTCAGGGCAGCTCTGCTTCATCCTTCAGGAGTGTTGGATTTTTTAAAAAAAAACAAATTTTTTCTTTAATCTCGGGTTTTGGGTTGGTTTTTTTTTTTTCCCCCCCCCTCAGGCACTTGGCAGCACATCAACTCCAGAAATCGTACCATTTCTGTGACCTTTAGATTCTGAACTAAGTAAAGTGTGGATTTCCTGGTTTCCTCATTTCTCTGTATTAGTTTCTTTCCCTTCTTCTGATTGTATTAGTGCTATTAAAGTTTTCCTTTCACACTATAACCCGAGGATTTATCAAATTAAATGCTGTTTGGAGGGTTTGGGATTTGAGTTCTGAATCTTCTTGTTGATGTCCTGAAAGTATTCCAGCTGAATGCTGAGTTATTAATCCTTAGCAATCATTTAAATCTGAACAATGTCAAGCAGTTAATGAACAAAAGGTACGGCACAGCATTTAGATAGATGCACACAATAACAGTAAGGTAAACATGATTTCCTCAAAGTAGAAAGACTTGATGGCTCAGTTATACCCCAAAAGTGACTTTGAATGTGCTTATGTCTTTGTTTTCTCTGAGCTTGCTTTTGAATATGACTTCTGCTACAGATTAAAAACACATAATTACTGTGTTTATTTTCAACATGACTGACACCTGTAGAACATGGACTGCCTGGCTGTACAATTATATCAATACTGTGCATTGACCTTGAATTTTAAGAGGGCCAGCTGCCAGAAAAAGAAATCTTTAATTTCATTGACTCATTAAATTAAACTCATTTTTAACAAAAATAATCAAGACCATATGTTCTTGAATTTTAGGAGACTGAGGAGATTTTTAAATAATCAGAGTTCAGAGCTGTTCTTTTGAACTAGAATGTTTTCAACATTTCCATTTAAGATACATTTATAATCCAGTTGAACATAAAGTTTTGAAACAGCAGGCAAAACCGGGTAAAGATATGAATGACGCTGGGAGTTGCATACTGTCTGCCAACAGATATAAGTAGTAATTTTAGTCATTTAATTTTGAAGTAATTTAGAACTCAGTAGATGAAGAAAATATTAAAATGACTACAGTAAACCCATAAGAAAAAGTTATGAGATTGCAGAAATAATTGTGATTTTTTTTTTTTAACTTTTGTACTGACCATGTTTCCATAGTGTGTCCTGAATTAAATGTAACTTAGGTTTTAGAGTTGTTGAACATGATTCAGTGATTCAAGATGGAAAGGAGATGAGCAACAGAATCTGCTGCAAGAGATAAACAAAATCTTGGTAGGAAGAAAATCCAGACAAACAGGGGCACCATCTATTGTCTTACAATTGTTCTTACATTCATCACTAAACAAACTATGGCTACTAAAGTACCGCTGCACCAATCATATCATGCAGAACATGGAGAAATGGGTAGCGTTTGACCCAAACCAGAATGTTTCCCTGTGCCCAATTCCTCCTTTTTCTAATCTACCCATCCTCCTATGAACCTTCTAGAAACACATAAATAGACCCATTGTATTTAAGAATGCTGTAACATTATTTATGAATTTCTACCAAACAAAATGAATTTAGGTAATGGTGGTAAAACTCGGGCTACAATGTAATGAAATTATAAACATTTGCTGAAACTTAGGTAACAAGAAATTGACAAAATTCCTTCAGAAGTAGACTTTCAAGATAAAGAGTTATACAGACAAACAGACATTCAGAAACTTTAGAGTTGTCTTCTGCCTTTACTATCTACCTAAATTATTCTTTTACATTAATTCATATCATAAGCAACTATAGTGTACCAACTCCTAGGATTACATCCATCACAAAGCATTCAATCCTTTTGGGAGTTTGAGAGGTCCCTATTATGAGTTCTATCTTTGAATCTTCCTTTTTTCCATGCAAAGGTGACTTAATGGTAATCTATGATCAGCAAAATTTCCTGAAAGCCAGCCACAGTGCTCTTTTAAAGGAATTCTAAATAGGTAAATTTTTAGATGTTAAATTTTGTATTACTATTGATGTCTTAAGAAAAACCTAAATCCCGATCATGCATCCCGAAACATGCATCCCTAATCAGAATCATTTCTGATCACAATCTGCCTCTGAACTTTATTTTCTGGGACTGTTTCTGCTCTTATTCTAAGACATTTCATTGTATACCTCATGAGAAATAACAGCAAGATCTATATGTCACTTCCCAAAGAAAAACTCTTGAAGACCTTTTTGTAAGGCAGTGCCTTACTAACACAGACATCTGTGCTAATCAGTGCTGAACTTTAGAACAACTGATTTGTTTTGTTTAATACAAACCCCTGTGGTTTGGGAAGGCTCAGCTTTTACAGACTTAGCTTGAACACCCTTTGTTTCTTTGAAGTAATCTTTAAGACTGCCCATTGATCTCTTGCTTTTTGTTATGATCACTAAAAGTTTTCCAGAGTGCATTGCAAGTCATATTGCTGACTGATTTGTGCATAAAACAAAACTGCAGTGAGCTTGACTGTGAAAAAGAGAATCGGTGATAGAGAGAATATTATGTTGCATTAGATGGTAAGAAGATATGTCAACTTCAAAGAGTAAACCAAGATCATTATGTGAGCTTCTTTTGTTAAATAAGTTATGTTTAGAACAACAGAAATGAGAAGTAGAATTTAAAAGTAGGTACTATAAAAATACAGTAATTTGTTACAAAAATATATTATACAAATCTGTATATTATTTATTTCTTTAAAAACTCACTCAAACTGGGTAAATGTGATATTTTGGAAAAATAAATTACACCTTCTAGATTGAAGTGCTATGTGCAGATTAATGGTCTTAGTCACAGCTTCTTTGATCTACCTTTATCCTCAGCCAGCAACATCTTTTCTTTTTTCTTCCCCAGAAGCTATAAACTTCAGCTAAACCAACTGGCTATATTGCTGTATGGATTTTTAATTTTTTTTTTAAAAAAAAGGAAAAATTGCTTATGCAGATGTTTGCAAAAGAGCATACAATTTGAAGTTGATTTATTGACAGTTTCCTCTCCTTCATCGTATTGGAAAGATTCTGGCAGAGTGAGTAACAAAGGAAAGCAAAATGAAAGTATTTACATGTAGAGCTGGAGGGGGCAGGTGACAGCCACCTATAGAAGACGACGACTGATGAGGCACCAGACTTCAGGAGATAAAATATTTGAAGCACACAATGAACAAGTATTTCTGTAAATGAACCTGAAGCATTGTACGAGGTTCATGGAGCTGGAAACAATTTTTATTGTTCTATTTTAAAAGCCTGCTTACATTCTAGAAGACTTCTAAAAGTGTGGCCTTACTATTCAGCCTTCTGCTCCCCATTCTGTCTTTTCATGAAAAGTTACTCTCTCTTATATCAATGGTAAAAGTATTTGTTATGCTTCACTAATTTTATTTTTGCTGTGCCAACATTTACAGAGGGGAAAAAAGAGAAGAATAAGCTGAATTCTTTTGTTGCTGTTGCATCAACAGCATATACTATTTTTCACATATGAAGCAAGCCACAGCTAAGAGTGGTAGGAATGGTAAACAGGGATGCCAGTGAGTATTTCAGGTGAAGGCCATGGCATGCTGACCTATGTGATCAGCAGGCATTGGCATGACACACCTTTTGGCTGGTACCACAAAAGGTCCAGATGTAGCAGTCATGGCTTAAAAAAAAAAAAAAAAAAAAAAAGACATGCAAGAGACACCCTACCATGTCACACTGTGATCTATTCTTGTTAAAATTAGCATAAGCAAGGCCTGTCTCACTTGTGCAGTGACAGTCACCTGCAAATTTCAGAATTAATTCTAATTTAAGGTTCAGTGAGATGGTAACTATAAATGCTTCTGCTTTAAGTGAGAACCACGCAACAAAATATCAAGAAACAGTCAGTAAGGACTATGTATGTTATGTTGAAGCTTGGTATAGACACGTTTTAAACAGGAAGGAGCATATCCTTTGGTACATATATTCAGTTAGTAAAATACTGCACTGGTCATCAAGAATTGCACCACACTATTTTGTCTGTGTATAACCTCACAAGTTGTTCTAATAATTGCATAGCGCAGGTGTGGTGCACACTACGCTACCCCTTGGAGCGAGCGATGGCACCTGTCTTCAGCTTCATGGCTGCCAGATTTCTGATGCTATCAATCTCATTTACTTATATGCATACAAACACACATACATACATATATCTAAATATGTATAAAACTGCAATAGTCCTATACAACTCAGTTTAGATACGCTGGAGGATTTGGAGGAGTTACTTTGGCTTTTGGTTGGTTGGTTTGGTTTGTCTGTCTGTTCGTTTTAAGGGTATTCCTTGCAACTTTGATTCTAACAAAGATGAAATGAAGGCGTGGACACTAAACAGGTTCAAAGGTTGAGATAGCATGTCTCAATAGTATAGAACACAGAGTGTTGGGATATAAACCACATTCAGGAGATGGAAAGACAATTCCTGGCAATGGAACCAGAAGTTGAAGAAAATACACCACTCAGTCCATTAAAGAATCATGTTAGATCTGCAGTAGGGCACACAAGTCAGGATCATCCAGTCTGTTTTGCAGGGAGAATATATTCAAATGTCTAATATATTCAATTTTTCTATTTCCGTTTGATCCAACTCTGCTCCAATGTACATGGTAACTGGGTCCTTACCACCTTCCAGTTTTCCCATGGGCCAGGCTTTCTCCTTTTTTCTGGGTGAAGCATCCCAGGTACCCATAGTACGTCCAAATTCCTTTTACTGGCAATGATTGGCTAAAGACATGATTGTTGGGAAGTATCTGAATATGATACTTACTTTACTATCTGTTTTGATATATTTCTTCTGTTTGGAATGAAACCAAAATATTGCTTGCAGTCAAGGAACACTTACTAGACATTCACTTTACAGTTACAAAGTATGTTATTACCACTTATTTGGATAGCTGAAGACAGAACAAACAAACTGAAGATAGAAAGACAGAACACACAAAAATAAACTGTCCATAAGGCCTATAGTACATAAAGCCACCACTTTCAATTCATTTTCAACACTGTTGTTTTTCCTACTGATAAATTCTTAAAGAAATCAGGACAATCCAGTGACACCAGCAAGCTTGGAACTGATGTGGATGATGGATGAGGAGAAAGAAATGCAGAATCCTTTTCTTACCCATCAAGACAAGCTCTGCCCGTGATGATAGCCCTTCTTGTCATGGCACAATGCCGCTTCACGCACACCGATTAGCTTGGGCACAGATTGACAAGGTTTTCCAGTTCTAGAGCTAATGCAGTCAGGGATCCCTGTACTTCACACAGAAATAATAACCAACAGCTTTGACCTCTATAAAGACACTGAAATTTTTCTGAACTGGAACAAAGCAGTTGCCACAATACCCGAAAGCAGTTCAAAAGAGAAATAAGAAAAAAAAGTCTGTGATTGTAGACAGAAAATCGTAAATGCTACTCAACATGTCAGAAAGAGAGGGAAAAATAAAAAAGAATAAGATTTATTTGTTGCTGGCACAATTTATTAATTACAGTTCCAAGCTGATAGCGTTACCTCTGGGAATTATAATGATTCCTTAGAACTGACAAGGAGAGAGAGGCAAACAAAAGATGCTGGGAATTTGTAAAAGAGTAGCTTGTTTTAAGAATATATTCCCATTTTTCATATCTATTTATGTTGTACCCAGTGAATTCAGATGCAAATATATGTGTAAAAAGTACAAAAATATTCTGCAAAAGTCAAAGTTTCAGGTCAAAGGTCAAACATAAGGAAGGTCAGCATATCCACATGGTTCTTTTAACAAAGCTTATTAACTAATAGCAAGCCTAACTAAACAAGTATGTATACAGAATATA
This sequence comes from Pelecanus crispus, assembly GCF_030463565.1. Lineage (NCBI taxonomy): Eukaryota > Metazoa > Chordata > Aves > Pelecaniformes > Pelecanidae > Pelecanus > Pelecanus crispus. The sequence continues at coordinate 20,946,911 of NC_134655.1, read as the reverse complement.
TATGCACTTTGCTTTACATAGAAACATATAGGTCAAAACCCAGAAATATTAAATAATAGATGAAAACACCACCCAGGCACTGAAGTGTTTGATCTTCATTTAAGTTAAGAGAAAGTTTGTTGTATGCATTCATTTCTAAAATTGGTGTTTAAAATTCCAACAGTAATCAAGACTCCAGGATACTGAAGACAGAGCTGTGCAAACTACAGTACAGGGAAAGGAAAGGTAGGAATACAATTCACTTAACCATACTGACAAGAACAATAATTTTTTTTTTTTTTTCTGCTGAGCTTTGTAAGAGCTAGAAGGATGACAGTTTCCCCAATTAATTTTGTCCTTCTATTACATTTCTTTCCCTAACAGGAGGTCCCGAGCTATCATTCCAGCTGATCGACTGCTTGATGTTCTGCATCAGAACTTGTAGCAGCCATTAGCGTTACAGAGGCCCTCAAATAACTTCGGTCAATCAATGTAAAACATGACCAAATATTAATTAACGCATTTAGCCTGCCTAAAACGTACAAAGCTCCAAAGAAAAGACTGTATTTTACTAGTATTATTGATGTGCTGTTTTAGAGTTCTCAAAGGCTAATGCAGTGATTTCAAAACCAGATTGAATTCTTGTACACTATACCACATCATTTTAAATGTCCCAGCTTTATCTTTTTGGAAAATGGATTCACCTAAAATATAGGCCTAAAAATGTGCCCTCAATCACTTTAAAATTATTTAAAAAAGCATTTTGAAAAGTAGGTTATAACATACCAGATTTCATACTAGAATAAAATCAAACCAAACCCCAGAAGTACAACAAAAATCAAACCAGGAATACACAAGCCTGTAGACAGATAAGGTTCAGCAGAGCAAAGCTTAATCTAAAGAAGTATATGTTTACTCTGACAGTCTCTTTCTTCCCATGCTATTTTTTCTTCTTTCTTCTATTTTTCTATTATTTTAGAAACTCTATCTTCCTCAGACTTGTCAGAAAAATCACTCAAATATCAAAGCTGTATTCCAATGCCAGTATATTGTTGTCTAGTTATATTTTGTACCTATACATATGACAGCTTGTTTGTGTTCCATCATTATTAAAAATGTAATAAAACTTGCAAATAACTTTTTAATTAGGAGAACAGATTGTTGCTAAAATTAGGTATAACATTTCATTGTATTTGACAGTCAAACATCTCTAAAACTTAGCACCATTGTGCACTGAGGTTTGCAACTGGAAAAAGGGGATCACCTTTTTTCACCTTTGTACTAATTATCTTCTGTTTAATGCCATCTAATCTCTGGGAAGATTTTTAATTGTTTCCTATTTTATTTGGAGACAGGTACAGGTAATTAGTACTATAATTTTAGCTGGACTTCTTTTCCATATTTGCTAAAAATTCTGGGGAAAACAGACAAAAAATGTGTTATTTTAAAAAAGGCAAATTTCTGTTAGGCAGTAGTATCCTCAGTAACCGTCCCAAATTATTCGGAGCTTGAGATCTGCTGGACGTGGTAGAATCTAACTAAAGGCAAAGGGGACAGACTGAACGTAAACCACTGACAAAATGCAACAGGCTGTATGGCAGAAGGTTTGGGGTTTTTTTCCCTCTGATACAAGATATGTAAGGGCAAGTTGTGTGAATTTTTCTTGAATTGAGGAAAACAGCGAAGGCGAAGCAGCTGGAACAATTCTGTATGCTGGCATACTCCTAAATACCACTCACTGCAGCAAGCCAAATTCACTCTGGCTTGCTACCCTTGAACAATACACGTAACAACTGTAATACTCAAATTCCACACTATGTAACAAAGGAAGCAGGACTACGTTTGAAACATTTATCTACCTGTGCCAGGGATTTAAGAAAGTTGAAACAGACTGATAGTTTGTAAAGAGTGTTTCTCCCTGTTTGTGAAATATTCACAGAAATCATGAGATAATTTTAAAACAACTCATCCTTACGCAAAATTGTTCAACAAAAATACGTTAGGCTTATTCTGTGTTGTGGACTTGACTGAGTAGATAATGTAGGCTGTAAAAGATCCAAGCTTAATTCCTTGCTCCTCCCCAAACTCCCCATGTGGGGAAAAAAAAAAAAGGCCATAAAGGAGCTTAAAGCATTTAAAGTGTGACTTAGTTTGCTTTTAAGCATTTTAATTGTAATCCTTAAAACCACACTCAGCAGCACATTAGCTCTCTAGGAATCTCAAGTTCATAAGTCATTTTCCTAGGAAACTACAGTTCTGCTCCCACAGATACCTAAAAATATCCTGGTCTGGTAAGCACTTTGCTTCTTAGTTTATGCCAAATCCTTTCAAGACACAGTCAGCTTGGCATTGTTGTCCCTAACCCAGTGAACGGCCACATGGCAGTGTGTGCGCTACTGCTACATGTTTTGGGTCCAACTTTGCTGAAAACAGTGACTGTCTTCTAGTTGAGTTGGGGTTTGAACTGAATCTCAATTCTCACCTCTGCCTGGGAGAAGTCAAACTTGCATCTTTCAATAAAAAAATGAAAGTGTAAAAGGTTTGCTTATTATACCTGCTCTCACACACACGCTTTCCTCCTCAGTTGAAAAATACTTTTGCATCCAAAGGAAAGCAAGCAAAATACTGTTGCCACAAATAATGCGTATAGCATTTGCAGAGAGGATAAAGGTAGCTGATGAGTGTTCTTGTCTCAGACTGAAGAGGGAAGCAGAAAGGGAATAGACTGTGCTAAGACGTGGTCTAAGATGCTCTGTTCCACACGTAACTTTGAAAATATTGAAAAAACTCAAGCACAGATTCATAGTATCCTGCACACATTTCAAGAGAAGGACAAGGGGATAAATCTGGGGTGCAGGCAGAAATTAGAAACGCACCCTTATGAGCAACCCATAAGACTAGTGAAATACAGAATTCCATTAACTGTGGTAGACCACTAAGTCTTGCCCTTGAAAATTCATAATAGACTTGTATAAGGAGTCATTAGTTTATTAAAAATTAGTCCATAGTCTAATAGCTAAGAGAAATCATTAGGTAAACCGAGTTTCTATGATTTTCAAAAGCCAAAGAGAAAATCACTTCTCATAAACAATTCACAAAGAACAGAATATTTTCCTGCTGCCTCAAGTTACCATCTGACGAAAACCACACTCTGACTTTTTAAACACATCTCTCAATTCTGGTGTTTGCCTTAAGAAAACAACAGATAAGATGCATGCGTATTTTTCACAAGCCGAATCCTGTTATCATTTTTATAAGGTCAAATACTGAACACCAGAAATTGAAAACCCTGTGGAGGAAAAGTACTGCTGCAAATGTGCTGATTCCTATGTAGGTTTGGGGGTTTCTTGCAGTTCTGAATTGATTTGACTTTCTTCTAATACTTTATTCTTGAATATAACCTTTTCTTTAGAATTCTTACCGTTTGAATTGCTTGATATCTTATAAACCATAGATTTGTTTCATCTGATGTTCAAATTCAAATAGAGAAAACATAAGGCTCTGAGTCATATCATGACTCTGACACAAAATATCTTCATTTCTAAAATTAGATGAGCTTTAGGATTATAATTTTCTCCAAAGTTCACTGGAAGCCAAGGAATATTTTAGCCTTTTTTGACTTAGCCTTATTGTTTCAGTGCTTTTTTTCCTTCACTACTTCAAAAATTACTCTCTGCTGTGATATGACTTCAGTTTTCTGCAAAATGGGTTTGCTAGACATATTCTGCAAAACTATTTACATTTATCAAATCTACTCACTGATTATAAATGAGTGTCTTTCACTTACAATCAAGGAAGAGCCATGGATTTTCCTGAAATAGTAATGGCTGTTGGATATTTTTGTTAGTCATACTTCAGTCGTATTTTTTGAACTAACAAAGATAAACTCATGAACTCTAATGTATTTGAACATGTATTAGTTACCAAAGACATAAGAACACACAGTTCATGAAGCAAAGCAAATTAGACAAATAAACATCAATAATTTAACACCTTTAACTTTCAATGGAGCAGTTGCTTTTCCCTGTACTTCTACAAATGTAAAATAATGTCTTTATAGAATGGGATATAATCTTTTCATCTTGGGAATAGGCCTGGAGAGTGATGATCTGATATCCTTTTCCAACATCTAAAGAGACTGTAGGCAACCGAGCACATCCTATACCCCTTTCAAACAATAATGAAAAATTACTAAACCTAATTAAATGTCCATTTCTTGCCCCCCTCTGTAGTTCTGTACAAGGAGTTTGAACAAACAAAAAGGTTATTTATAATGGGTGATATCCAGTTATGATCAATACTCATGTAAAATTTAGCACCTAATTTAAAACATTTTGACACAATGCAAAAAAGGTGAATAATACATGAAGTTCTTTCTCCATGAGTGCTGCTTCACACCATTTAAGATGTAAAGGGTATTCATTTAAAACATAACCCACAACTGTTGCAAAATATTTTAGCCTTAAGGAGTCCACATAAAGTTGGAAACCAGCTACCCCAGAAGCACAGTTAAAAGGAATAATTAGATTCTCACACTGTACCACCTTCCGGAAGGAAAACTGTTTATGCTCTTCAATGATAAGCTTTTGACAGGTGTGGTTTTAAATATATAGCATGTGGACAGGCAGTACTGAGCACAGTAAGCATGTTCTGAAATTATTCAGATTCTGAAATTATTAATGAGCTGCAGGACTCAGTCTTTTATTGAATTAATTATAATTAATCAAATCTGCCTGACTCCAGTGAAAGGCAACCAATAGCTCGCTGGGCACAGTTTTTTATCACTTTGAATTGCTGATTACTGGATTTGCTAGTCCTTCAGGATATTCATCTTACCCAGTCTTAGTCAACTAACCATTACATGTCTATTTTTAGGTATTTGAAGGTCTTTCCTGTAGTTACTGAAGAGACACAAACATCTCTAGAAACTACTTTTTCTCTCTGCATTAGATTTTTAATTTAGGATCCTCTGGGATGACTTATCTTCTGGATATTCTTCATATGACTGCAGTAGATACTGAGAGAGAGCTTAGAGAACTGTCTCGAAATACAGTTTAGATGGTTTGTATTAGGTGAGATAATACAAGTCCTGGAGAGTGTTGGACATCTGCTGTGGAACAAACTGGATTTACAGAGCTATTTTAAACACAAGCTTTTGTAACACTTGAATGTTAAAAATAAAATGCATTCTGAATAAATTCCACCATATTCATACAACGTTAATTGTATAATTCCGGTTCACTTTTCACAGTCCTTTATAAATATCAATCATTTGAAATATGAAGGAAGTAAAAATAAAACAAATGAGACAATTAATAAAGGACCTAGTCTTAAGTTAGACACTGCATTTGAGATAGTTACTCAAGCAGTCACAGATGCTGTGTGTCAGAAAGTATATCCTGTAAGTGGTTTTCAGGTTAGACAGAATAAGTCCATTTTATCCTTTCAATATAATGCTATTTCTTCCAATAATGATAGCTGTGGCAATTTTTCTCTTCCATTCTGTTATTGAAGGAGGATTAAGATATTTCTAATGTCACAAAAATACTCTTTGGGAAAGAGTGATGGTTATTAAAAAAGTGCTCTAAAATTAGATGATTCAAAGGTGTCAGGATTCATGCCTAACAGACAAGTTTAGCAGGTAATGATTGGGGGACACGGAGTTACTACTGGTCTAGACATCTCTTCAGATGGAAGCAATTTTCTTCGAGGACAGGAAAAAAAAATAATCACGTAACAAAAATACCAAAGAATATTGACCTTCAGCTCTCTGTCAGGTTTGGTTGATTGGATGAATATAGTCTAGGCAAGGTTTAATAATATCTTACAATCCATCTTATTTACCGTAGGGAAGACAGTGAAGAGGAGAGTGGTTGCTTTACCGTTTTACCAAATTTTGCAGTTTCAATCAAAGATAGTTGTTTATTTTTTTTGTATGGAAATGGAGTGGGCCAAAGATAGACTAAAAGTAACTTAGAGACATGTTAATTCCATTTCTTTTGAGAAATCTAGTTCTATTCTAGAGCTTTGAAACCGTGTATAGGACATCCTATTCTTTTCTACATAGCAAAATAAAGATATATACTACCTCAGCAAGACAGAAAATGAGGGGTAGACGAAATCTAACAACAAACTGAGAAGCTGTTAGTTCAACAAATGTGAACGTGCACCATTATCTCCCCTAGAATAAAAGCGACGTGTCGCGGTTTAACCCCAGACAGCAACTAAGCGCCACACAGCTGCTTGCTCACTCTCCCGCAGTGGGATGGGGGAGACAATTGGAAGAGTGAAAGTGAGAAAACTCGTGGCTGAGATACAGATGGTTTAATAAGTAAGGCAAAAGCCACGCATGCAAGCAAAGCAAAACAGGGAATTTGTTCACTACTTCCCATCAGCAGGCAGGTGTTCAGCCATCTCCAGGGAAGCAGGGCTCCATCATGTGTAATGGTTACTTGGGAAGACGAATGCCATCACTCCAAATGTCCCCCCCTTCCTTCTTCTTCCCCCAGCTTTATATACTGAGCATGATGGCATATGGCATGGAATATCCCTTGGGTCAGCTGGGGTCACCTGTCCCAGCTATGTCCCCTCCCAGCTTCTTGTGCATCTCCAGCCTACTCGCTGGTGGGGTGGGGTGAGAAGCAGAAAAGGCCTTGTGTAAGCACTGCTCAGCAATAACAAACACATCTCTGTATTATCAACACTGTTTTCAGCACAAATCCAAAACATAGCCCCATACTAGCTGCTATGAAAAAAATTAACTCTATCCCAGCCAAAACCAGCAAACCATACAAAGATAAAAAATAATTAGAAAGATTAACCAGTTTGTGATATATAAGGACAATTTTCCATAAATTCTTAGCTAGTCTTCACTTTCAGAAAACTACAACCTTATGTCATGAACCCATGGTTTCTACCTGTGCTTTATTCTTGCATTTTTGTCCTGAGTGAGCGTTTGTTAATATCCAGGATCAGAGAATTTCTCCCTCTCCCACACTCCTTTCCCAGTTCACATTTCCTCAGACCTGTTCTGGTTTTTTAGCAGTGCTCTGCATGTTCAGGAGAGCTGCCAATCTGCTTACCATTAAACCTCAAAGCTAAAGTACACCCTCAAGCAAAGAGTGACAAATCAGTGGTCTTTCTGTTCTCCAGGATATTTAACCTCATTTCCTTGAGAGCATTTTGAGGTTGGTTGAATCTCTGCCCCTTTGCTACTCAAAGAGGTTTTTGTTCACTTCTCCTTAGATAATTGTTGGAATTACTCCTAATAATAATATTTTATAAAATATTAGATTTGTTTACTTGAAGACTGGTATAACAACACTGGAATGTGTGGCTCTACATCACCACTCTCTTGTTACCACCCACAAACTAGAGTCTATGAGGTATTTATTGTACTGGCACTTCTCACTTATGAACTGGGAAGACCATGTTTTTCAGCATGAAGCTAACACTGCTTCTAGATCCAGGAGGCTGAAATCATTTCTTGCAGTCATTTTCTTCATTACAAGGTGTTCCAGTTCTAAAAGGGGTTTTTGTTGTTGTTGGTTTGGGTTTTGTTTTTAAATCAGTCTTTTTTTCTAAGTCTTATCTAGACTTTTAAAATACAGGGTGTGGGGCATTTGCATTTACAATTCTGGTTCACTTTCTGCACGCATGTGTATAAAGTGCTTCCTATTTTCATGTTTGTGCTTTGTTCCTTACATTTAGTGTGTTAAAATGAAAGCTGTTCAGTCTTCCTGAAATTGGATATTATTATTATGAGCTAAAAATTAAGTTGCTTGGTTACTTTAAACACTGAATAAATGGCATTTATATGGCTGCAGTGAATGTTGAGGTAGGTTTGGCAGGGCCACTATTCAGTTTTCATTAATGTAAATCATTACTTGAAAAACTGCTGAGAAATTTGTCTTTGGAACCTGGGAGGTGCATCTTGTAAAGGTGAGAATGACAAGGTTGTTGTCAACACACATTGAAAACATGTTTTGAAGAAAGTACTTCAGCCAGCACAATGTAAAGCTATTGCCTTTTCCAAGGTTCAAAAGCTAAATAAGAAAGATAGAAGCATTCTTGTCATGTCTCCTTCCTAAGCTGAAAGTCAACAGTAGACAGACAGACGTGTGTGAACAGCTTAGCTTGGTGTGCTAAATAAAGAATCCTATGGCCATTATCAGATGCTAGTTTGCTTTTCATAAACTCAATTTGATTGCATGAGTGGATGAAGGGAGTTTCATGGTGTCTCAAGGACAGTGTTTGTGATACATGTTTAACTACTTGTGGCTGAGCCTTGAAATTTCTAGTGAGGTACGATTCTCTGATCTCTTCCTTGTTCTGTCTTGAACAAGGACTCAGAACTGGAATCTTCAGTAACGTTGTTATTAAGCTATTATATCTGGAGCTTCTCTCTATCCTGCCTCAAAACAGCATCAGTGTGATTAATGCAGTACCCCATGACACAGTTTACATTTATAACAACTTAACTTCAGCTACCAATTGCCTTAAAAAAAAAAAAAAATTTGGTCATACACAAGTTGTTAATCACAGAACACCACCCAAAAAATCATAGAAATTTCCATTTCATGAGTACAGAGTAATAGAATATCAACAGTCACAGTATAAATATGTGCATAAAGGTGTTTTATCTTTTGTATACAGTGAGGCTTCGTTCATTATCTCTCCACAAACTTTTTTGATGATAGTCTCTGGCTAATGCATTTTTCTAGCAATACTGCAGCATATTTGCATGCAGAAGTGTGTGTGTGTGTGTATGTTACAGAAGGAAAATCTCTTAGCCTTCTTCAAATGCAGCTTTCTAATAAGATGTGTAACAATAGCAGGGCTATAGGATTTTAGTGCTATAAACAAATAGGAATTTTTACTCAAGGCTTCTGGGTATGCACAGACCATACAGAGGTTTGGCTCTGCTTCTTACTAAGGACCAGCTGTTTCTTGTTTTTTGCTAATTATCAGCTGCAGGATCTGACTGAACTATAGTCCGGTTCAGCAAACCTGAAATGATCTAACCTGCACTGCATCAATTGTCAGTATAAACTAATGCACAGCTTACCAAAGTGTTAATCAGACAACTGCACATACACATTTGAAGACACAAGCAATGCAAATGCATTGACAAACTGCAGAACACTGCAAGTGTGCTTCACTTTCTGTCTAGGTTCATAGATCAAAATGCTAACCTCGCTCCCCAAAGGAATAATGCAGTTTTCAGTACAGCACAGATTCACTTCAATTCACTAGAAGAAGCTAATTCAGGTTTAATAAACACTTAGATACCAGAGCCCTAGGTTCAGTGTAAATTCTATGCAGCTGCAGCCCGAGATATTTATAGCTTATATTCAAAATTTTCTCAACATTTATGTATCTGCAATTTGAGAAGATGTTAGTATTTACAAAGAAAACAGTACTACCTGTGTTGAAGAGAGACTCAACACATAAAACAATAAATGTCCCAAGCTGCCACTAGAAATATGACTGACAGAAGAACAAGTACATTCTGGAAATCTAGAGGCAAATTTTAATAGAACTATTCAAGAAGCAAAATGGGTGACTAGAACTATACTTTTACAGAGATAATCTTCACAAACTTTTCTTAGATCCAAATGAAATAGTAGGATACCAAGACAAATAGTGATATGTAGGATTAGATTATGTATAATTTCTTTAAAAACAAACATATGTTTTTAAATAGTAGACATGGCATAGGTATATTGAAAACCATGAATTCATGCTAACACTTTCTCACTTTTAAAATTTTAGAAATTATACACTGAAATTTGCAATGCTAATTTGGACTTTCAAAACAGCAGAGATATGATGCAGTAGGAATTTTTGCTCAGAAAAACAAAAGGCCAAGATCTACCATCTCCCATACTTCCTTTGCCAAAAATTTGCTCTGTAAACACCTTCTGATAGCAATGGAATCAGCACAAGATTGGAACTATAACAAAAACATGATTATATAAACATACCTGAAGAAAAAAAAGAAGCATTCAAGACCCATTAGCAGTAGCCCATCAATATCTTTTGTTTTACCCAGTGAACTGATCCAAACCAGCCAAGCAGATGGATGGGAGAGTCTGAGGGCAATTAAACAGAATAATTTTGACGGTTTCACAATTTCAGAAACACCTGTGCTGCTTATTGCAATGCATTGTGAATATTCACCGAGTAATGGAGACTGCTCCGTAGTCCTCAGGGGCTCTCATTTCCACTTGTGTTGTGGTGTCCTAATGGCTCTCTTGTACAGTGGTGTGTTAATTATGGAAGAAAAAATTATATGCAAAGGTAATGTGGAGGCAAACAAGGAGGAAAGGAAGACTTTCTGTTTTCATTTAGAAAACAGCTTGAGAAAGGAAGGGATTTAGCCTCTGTTTTTCCTTAGACTAAGCTGCTATGAAAGGTACTTGGGGAGAAAGACCTCACAGGGGAGGGGCAACCCAAAGAAACCCCCAAACCAAACAACGAACCAAAAAAACCCCCAAACAGTGGTGTGAAGCCTTGTTTGAAAAGGAAGATTACGTGGTTAGAACAAGCTTTTGGATTTGAGGCCAACTTTCCCTTTCTTCCTGCAAACAGAAAATAACAAGCCTTATGCACAGATAGAGGAGACATTCAGCTCTGGGGAGACTAAGTGTGATACGGCAAAATATTTAACTGAAATTAAATCTGCAGAAGCATCCAAGCTTTTCTCTGTTTTACCAAAATCAAAAGTTTTCCCATTTCTGACCAAAGCTCTTCCCCATGCACAAAATACAGGCAGTGTTGACAAGGGCTCTGCATTTTGACAGGAACAGATTTTGACAGATATAAAGCCCTGTCTTGGCTTTCTCCATCTCTTTTTCTCCACACTAGCTTCTCTCCTCCTTAGTATTCATTTGATTTCCTCATGTGTTTTGTTAATCATAGTTCCCCATTACACATTGCCTTCTTTTACCCATCCAGCCAGACCTTCTTAAGTCAGCAGATGTCCTCAACATTTCTTCCTACCCGATTGTCCCTGCAAGTTGATCATATGCAGACTCACAAGACATCGATCCCACATGTTTAATGCTAGCCAATAAATTCAGTCTGATCATTCCCTTTTACTCCTCCTCCACTGAAATCAATCTACATCACTCCAGAGCTCCTGTTTCTCTCACAAATAGAATTTCTGCCCATTTTTTTTTCCAGCTAAATTGGCATTTACTGCTTGTTTCCTGTTTTTCAAATAACCACATGAAATATGAAATTGGCTAATAAATATTATTTGAAGTTATGCTAAATAAGGGGGAAATACCTTGTATAAACAGGTCTTTTCTACAGTCATTTGATGAGTTTGATTTGAACTATTTTGTCACACTGCAGTAATGAGAATTCCTGAAAATCAAACATTTTGCTTTGTAAGACAGTTGTAAAAGTGGGCTTGATGATTTTGTCACATTTCCATGTATAATGTATGATGAACTGTACTCTCTACATTTAATATAAATTACATTTTTAAAGGAGTTCTAGGTTGTTTACTGAATTGTAGTTCTTATTCATCACAGTAAATTCATTTGTAAACCCCCTTTCACTAAGCAGTATTTGTTAATCAGTACAAGGGAACAGAGCAGCATCATATGTTAAATATTGATGACTGTCAGCGTAATTAGTGAAGAGATTCCTCTGGGGCTCCGGATCTTGTGGGGACATCACTAGCTGTTAATCTCCTTTAGAGAAAGACAGCATTTTCAAAACAATATTTGATTTAGTAAGAGGGAGGGGCTTAATGAGTAAGTCAGGACATTTACTGTGTAATCAGAATTTCAAGCAAAAGGAAGTAGGAACTTAAATTTAAAAGAAATGGTGAAAGAAAACTTTCATAGAATATAAGATGTGAGCATCGGCTACTTTAGCCTGATAGACTATGTCTTGCATAGCCATTTACCTGGGGTTAGAACTATGCCCCACAGATTCCCCCAAAAGCACTTCCACAACTATTGTTCCTGAGAATTAAACGTTTAAGTATACCATTACTGATGTAAGAGCCTGGCAAACCAGGGAAGCTTTTATGCAATGTAAGAAATCTAAATAGCGATAATAAAGACACAGGCAATGTATACTCCGAGTGTTACCAGTACCTAGCCAAAGAGTGAGCTCCTACAGCCGAGTCTTTCAAGTTACTTGCTTGTATAAAATAGTCTGCTATTATCAATAGCTTATCTCCACTCAGGTGAAGCTAGCTAGTCACAGACAGTAGGTGCAGATCATGCAGTACTCACAGAAGCAGCTATTATTACATGAGAGAGGCCCGATTTGGGTGTCTCAGAAACAGTAGCAAATGAAGAATAAGAACATGCCTGTCAACTCAGCAGGCAGCTCAGTGCAACTTCTCTGTAGAAGGTAAAATAGCATTCAGTGCCTGAGCAATGAAATTTCCTTCACAGCAGGCCAGAGCAAACTTCCACGGACAAATCAGCACATCAGCAAAAGGCCTTTCAAGGACTGCTTGTGCTGTGGGACCATTTATAATCTTTCTTTCTCTGCTCTCCTCTTGCAGGGAAGAGTTCTGGCTGGAGGACAAGTCAAATGAAAGCAAGAGGCTTCAGAGAGCTCTCTGTTCCCTCCAAAATCTGTTCTGCTATGCATTTTCTTTGTTCTTTCATTCATCCTGCTCCCTTTCTCCCTCAAGGGAGGAGCAACAAGTTGCAAGAACAGATGTTTCTAATTTCATTAGACACTTCATACTGATACACAGAGCTTTACTTCCTAGTTAAGCAATGACAAGGCTCACTGTATCTCATAGGAGTAGCATGATTCTCAGGAGGTGTTGATATATATATATATTTTTAACAGTCCAAAATTGAATTTCTTATGTCTGTAGTAAAATATAAATAGCATTTTTATGCACTTAGCAAAATCAGTGCCAAAGATTTCTTAGAATATGTAGCCAAATAACATATTTAAGCATTCTTTTTAAAAAAAAAGTAAAATCTAACTTTATTGTATGAAATGTATATCCAAACCCCTCATACGGTTTCAAAATATCTTTCTCCAAACAAATGCCTAGAATTGCTTTTTTAAAAAAATGGATTTCTAAAATGTTAAGTATAAAATAAGTTCAATACACAGATCCCATTTTTCCTCATTATTTACCTTTCTTCACCTGCTTCTTATCCCTCTTGATCCCAATTAGTGAAATCTTCTAAAACTTATTAATCCAGAAAAAGACAGAAAACAAAACATGCATCCTAACTTACTAAGGGCACCCAGCTGGACATTTCTGGTTTAAAAGACAAAAGCAAATCCAAAAAGTAACTTTCTGGTTTTCTCTAGGACTTAGTCTATCCTGTGCTGTGACAGGATTGCGTAAAGACAGCGGGAATCTGATACTGGTTAGTCAGCCCAGACAGAGAACAGCCACCCAGATTTCAAAAGTCCTCTTAAACAAATATGGCTCCATGAAATCACAGTCTTAAAAGCTGGGGACATGCTCATTTTCTTATAAATCAGGCTTTCTACATCACGATATACTTTTGTTAATTTTAAATGGGAAAAAGAGGTCATTGTCCAGATCAGAATAAGTACCTGAAAATGGACCAGTGAAACCTTACTTGCCTGGTTTGTAGCTGCAGGATGTACTTCCCTTGCATTCTCCCTCCGTAAGGGTTATATGGATTTGAGCAGGTGTGTGTAGTTGAGTTGGAGAAACACAGCTGATAGGAGGATTACTGTAGTGTTGAAGTAGTGTAATTGCAATCACTATGAGATTGTATGAGTCTGGAGTTTCCAGAAATTGCAGTCTAATGATTTTTGCAATTAACATAATAATTTCAAATTAAGATGCATAAAAGTAATATTACACTGACATATTTGTGACACAGCAAAACTTAAAAAAATCCTGCATGGAGCTACTTTGAACATAGACTTTTCTTTACAAAGATCATTAGTATCTCCTGAATGTGACAGAGCTCCTACAAGCTCTAAAAGCATAGTAGTGTGTTTAATAAGATGTACATATACAGAGTAAAATGTGATGTATACAAACTCTAAGGATTCTAAGGGAATGGTTCTAGAGATCATTTTACCTATAAGAAATATGATCATTAAAAAAAGCAGAACAGAAATACGTCATTTGACAATGCTAGAGGGATCGGATAGGAGAGGAGAACCCACTTACCATTTCTGCAAAGAATAATAGCCTGACCAAAGTCAGGAACAAAAGATGATGAGATAGAGTAACCACACCACTTTCAATAATAAAACAGATTTTTCCAAAAACTTTGTTAAGCCACCTAGCCTCCCTAGCTAACTTCATTGCTGGAGTAGCTATGGAGAAAAGTTACTAGAAAACTAATCTAAAGTTTTGTTGTAATCTCTTGCTTTTCTTTTTTTTTTTTAATCTAAACTTGTCTAGCTCCAAGAATGAATTCAGATGGTAAAATGTATTTTTTTACTACTTTGACAATATATCCAAATGAAACAGATGAATACCCTAAAAATAAAATTTAAAAAAATTAAAAACCTTGCCAACTATCTACAAATTATTCTAAGTAGGTATCTCAGAAGCTGCAGTGAGCTTTCTACTCTAAACGGAAAGATTTAGTTTTAGGGTTGGTGTTGTCAAGCATCAGATCTCAGGGTGAAATCTCTTAGGAGACAAGTAATTTGGATCCCTTTTGACAAGGAACAAACAGCATGGAGACAGAATACGGTATCAACTGTCCCAAAGGGATGAAAATCTTATTCCCCTTATATTTCTTTACTTAATATAATCCTATCAAAAATTGCAGGTTTTGAATCATTTATCTGAACAGACAAGTTAATAAAAAGCACTATAAAGAAAAAAGAAAATAATAAACCCTTTCTAAAAATCATTAAAACACCCCATAATTTTATCTTGTATTTACTACTTTTTGTATGTCAGAGCAAAGCAATGCAGTACGTTCTATGGAAAAAACAACAGCGTGAATAAAACATCTTGAATATGAGAAAAGGCCATTTGGCCTAAAGAGAATTGGCCTTCATAATACATATGTTCCCCTAGGATGGTATCTAATTGCTTCCTGAATGACTGCAACGTTTGTTCCAACATCTTTACCCACTACGCCATTCAAACGACGCATTATAGCCAGAGCAAATGAAGCATTCTTTATACGTCCTGAAACTGTCTTTCTTTAACTTCAATTTATACCCTCATCCCTATAGTTTTCATTGTGGTTACAGTGGTAAAGGGTGTCAATTTTACACACACTACTCAGGGTTTAATAAACTTCACTTGTCTTTTTAGCGTCTTTTTATTTTCTATCCAGCTCTATTGAAAGTTCATACTGTCATACTTTCCCTCTAAATTTTACCCACCTATGTGAATAATTAAACAACTGCTGTATTCCTCAGTTCATACTGTGCCTTGACTCACCTTCAGCTCTCCATAGGTGCTGCTGGAACAATAAAGCAGAATAATCCCACTGTCTGAGATCATAATAAGAAATTAGGGATTATATTTAATGTACTCTTGACTGAGTGCCCCCAGGATCGTAACACTGAAATGCGCTTAAATCACAACTTTTTAGCAGCTATATTACCTACAACAAAAAAAGCGGCTACATTTTCCCATCTTCGTGGCATAAATTACTTTCTTATGTATGAGCACATACTTGTTCAGCTTCTTACTTACTTTATAACAACTAATTTGTAAAGCTAAGTCTAAAATGATCATAACATTACACATACACATAAGGGAAATACATAAAATTACTTTCCCCTGTCTGCTTCAGTCGGGAATTTCATGCCAATCTACTGCTAGTCAATATCTTTCCACAGATTGCATTTGTAGTAAAGTGGATCTTATATTTTCACAGCTGCAATAAATTGGTTTTGTCCAAACCGGTTTCTGTATCTTCAAACTCTCCCTAAACATCCCAAACAACTACATCCTTGGTTTTCCTTTAAATTAAAAAAAAAAAAATAAAAAATCTGAGTAACGTTTTGAACTAAAAGAAGTACTGAATTTTAATCTAAACAGGTGTTTTTTGAATTATAAAACTGTGAAAGAAAACTTAACAATGTAATTAAATCCAAATTATCCAATTTCATGCCTATTAATACTATGAAGTCAAATTGTTTCTTAATCTACTTTGAAGGGTTGTTTTGATATTCAAATTGCCACTACAGAAAAAAGTGCGTGTTTAGTAAATATCAAGTGGACTTCTGCTGAGCTACCAGAATTCACAGTTGTCCAGTTATTGTGAACGTAGAGCCTTACAATACCCAGTATTTTGTCAAGAGCTTAGATTTCTGAAAATATTTCTCAGCTGATGATAGGAGATTTAATGAAAATAATAAACAAATATTTAGAACATATATGTAGAAAGAATTTTGAAAAACATAGCACAATGATTAAAGGCAAGATGTATATACTTATTTGACAACAGAAAACTTCATACCCTCCGTATGGGTTTGGAAGTCAGACACATTTATAATAGCAATACTCATTGGAATAACTTATAAATAGCAGTGGGTAAATTGTCAGACTGCAGAAATCCTGAATGCAAGTTTGGTCACATTTTTAAATGTAAATTTTAGTTTAAAAAAATGGCTTGAAAGAAAAGTAACCAGATAAAATTTGCTACTGGTGCTCTAGTGAGGGTCAGAAAGAAGACTTTATGACCTTCGTCCATAATACATTAAACTGTCTAATAATAAATATAATGCAACCACACACTCCACCTATGTAATCACAAGCATCCAAGGTGCTAAAGGATCGTCTGAAGTAAGTGGGAACTCTTACCCCCTTTTAAGCTCAGTTATCCCTTCAATTGTTAAATTATTACATTGTTCACTTTCAAACATCTTAAAAATTCTGTATAATAAACAAATTGCTTTATACCTACAATGCAGAACACTGATAGTGATTTGGTCATAACTTTACATAGGTATCTCAACATAAGTACATATTTTCCCTGTGCAGGAAAGTATAGGTGTGTAACAAAACCCTGGCATATCAATTTTAATTATTAAAAGCTGATTTTTTTTCTAAAGGGGAAATCATTTTTCAGTGGTAGAATTGTCAGCTACAAATGAAGATGCTGCAAGAGTGAGATCCATCATCTTGGTAAACAAAACATTACATGTGACCGAGATTAACTTCTGAGTTAATTTAAGAAGATTTGCAGCTTGAGAGAAATGCAATATCCCTTATTTGAAGGTGGTATTTAATACTTTTATTAAAGAATCTAGTCAGCTCAGCAGATCCTAAAAGGTAAGCCAAAATCTATATTCTCAACTGGGGTATGTAGTAGGAAAGCAAACATTTTGTCTGAATAATTGGACTTTGTGTTCTTTATTTTTCAAGTCCTGAAGGTTATTCAAATTCTATTTATCCTAAGAATCTCCATCTAGATAAGTAAAATATAAATGTTTAATTTCTTGTGTTGTCACTTCATAATTGTACCAGAGTTGTTAGTACTGGAGAACCACAAGTTTGGAGCAAATGAGCAGGTAGGAAAAATAAAGATTTATTGTTCTCTAACCAAAGTTAGAGTTATGGGGCTAAAAAGAGGGTAATGAAGCACGAGAAGAGCCTTATAGCAAGAAAAAAAGAGTTGCACAGCAAGTTTAAATCTGAAAGTGATACTGCCACTTCTTTTCCTATTTCATTCCTAAATTTATATGTTGTTCATTTATACTTAGCCTGGAGTAATCATATGCAATTCACTATGGATCCACTTCTGCCATTCACACTCACACAACGTGCACCTTTTGACCACCATGAGATGTGTGACTGAGTGTAGAAGGCAGGCTCATTACTGCCAAGCCGTACCTTTGCTCCTTCCCAGCTTTGTGAATAGCATCTCCAGCAACAATTTTACGTATAGAGGGAAATCAGAGCACATGATCCTGATGCTGCTTCTTAAAACAGTTTTTCTGACGTGTAAATTTTTAGAGGACTACCTACTTACATCTGGTTTATAACTCTTTATGCATTTGCTTCTGATTTACACCTATATTGAAATTAATCATAGTCCATATTCTTAGAAACTACTTTGCTTGATAGCCAGAGAAAAGCCTTCCTAATAACAGCCACTCGGTAGCACAAGTGCTGCCACAGGAGAAACCCGTCATGGATAGGAAATGAAATAAAGAGAGCGACAGAGGGAGGTACCACCGTTGTCAGGGTAGACTTAATATCTCCACAATTGTTACTCCATTGCACTGGCAAAGTAAGCCACCATCATTGATATAATTTATAGCATTTGGACTATTTAATTCCTGCTATGGGTTACAGAGACAACCCAGCACTATCATACATAAAATTAGATTAAGGCTCACCTCTGTATTCTCATACTGATTTTTGACTACAACAAAAAGTATAAAATACTGTCTCTGTGATTCTAAGATGCTTAGTAGGTTTTGGAAATCGCCCGGGTGCCGTTGAATTAAATGGGAGCTATGCACTTTCACGCATTTCCACAGAGGCACTTAGGAACCTCTATAAAATATGTTTTGAATGGAAACAAGATGCCCAAATGCCTTGTATAGCTCAGTTGTAGGCATCTTTCATATTTGTAGGCTCCCAACTACATCAAACCAATCTGTTAAAATTTACTGGTTCATGAATAATATTCACACCTCAGATGATGTGTATTATTTCAAATTTCATATCTCTATAAAGTGTATTGGGAGGGGGAGGACCTTCATGTAACCTTGACTGAATACAGTGTTTGTACGTTATATGCAAACCTCAGCTGGAGAAGTGAGGGTGAAGGCTATTGAACACTGAATCTTTCATAATGACAGAAGCACCTCTCCTGATTCATTCTGAGAGTGGTGTGCAGCGTTCTCCACATTTCATCTTTCTTACCTGTACGGGAAGGTTTAATGGTTTTACATGACCTATGTTTCAACAAAAAAGAAGCTTCTGAGAAATAAACAAGTGAAGATCTACAGCATATTGTCTTGTACAAGATAAATTCCATTGAGCTTAGCAGAATTACAGCACTGCAGAGAAGGAAATATATTCAAATGTATTGCAGGTTATGTTATAAAAGCTGAATTTAAAATTCTTCAGTGATGAAACTGTTCCTACTTAGTGAATAGCAGCTGCTCTAAATTAATCTATATTGATTAAATTTCCTCTTGCTTCACAAAAAATAGCTTTTAATTTAGAACATCACTATAACATCTCAATTGAAACAATTGCAAGATGAAAGCAACCACACGATGTCAGCAAATATTATCGCCTCCCTAAATCACACTGAAATTAGTCTTCCAGAAACCAAAAGGTTATCTCTCCATCACTTCCTCTGGTGGCTCTTGATATTCTCTGATCTATGTTTCCAAAGCAAAGCCTATTTTCAGTTTTGTCATCCTAGCGACACGCAGCCCGCCTAGTCGACTTTTTACCTTTTCCATTTTCAACACCCTGTTCTTCAGTTTGCTTTTTTAAGGTTCAAAAGAACACACAAGATGAGTTGTGCCCATCGTAAATAATGAAAGGAATTATTCAGGATACAATCATAGAGCACACTGCAGGTAAATGATGGATGTTTCTGCACACCCTCTGAGCTGGGAATAGGTCTAACGTGCTACAGAGCCTGAGCAAGGGCTTCTGAATTTGAGCTAATACAACCAGACACTCAGCATGCAGGGACTGTTTGCATCTCCAGTCTAAACTGTTGGGTAAAACACCTAGTAAAATGACTCTAAGAGTAGATATATTTTATTTTTAGAAGTTGTTTTAGCAATAACTCAACTCAAACAAAAAGTGCATCAGAAGCAGAAATTATTTTGACTGTGCAAAAATGAAAAGCTAACAGGTAGTTGCTTATATATTCAAATATAGGTTATACTTTTGATGGCTTTAAAAAGATATTTTGGGCTTATTATATCTGTCTTGCTTAAATAGGACTGCTCACCTGAGTAAAACAGGATTTGGCTACTTGTTTCTTAGGCCCTCAGTACGGTTTTGCAGAAAGATGTGTCTCCACTGTACAAAGCTGAGATATTTTCATGAAGAACTGCATTAACCTGTTTTTATAGTCACATTCATATGCTTTTGTTTACAGATAATATAGCACTTGGAAATTAAGAATGTTGATTATTCCTTTTTTGCATTCAGATGTTCCTAATGTTTTATTTTGCAGTATCTTGGGTGAGCTGATGCATATATTCTAAGTGTGCTTTCTATCCTATATAAAATAAAATAAACAATTAGAATAGCAGAATTCTCTTTTTATTGCTTTGTGCTTTTATTTGTTGGTATTTTGTTGTGTATAATTCTGTGTATCTGACACCAAACTGTACTTGATCGCTCTTTGAAGCTTTAATTGTCAGGTTTTTTCCCTCCTGTTTTTCTATACTTTTTAAGAGATTATTTTTCTAAAACAATAACTCCCACTTGCTGAATTCAATATTGTTTTCTCAAAACATAAAATCATGTCCCAGTTACCCTTTTTCAACAATATACAGTGTTATTTTCCTATCATCTGCAATAAAACAGTGAGAGATAACACATAAATAACTATATTAACACTAAACATGTTCATTAAGTGCCTCATTTTGAAAATGTGTTACAGCTGGCCACTTATACTTGGCTGGGAATCAAGTAATACAGGACAAGCAGAAAATAAATAGCTGTCTCTGATATGATACTCAGATAAATAATTCCAGGCTAATCTATAGACTACTGACATGAATGAGACGAGTAAGACAAAGTCCTCGCTGACTGAACTCAACCCCAGTGGAACCAAGGCTCCATTCTTGGAGCGTAAGTCAGGTACATAGTGCAGAGTATTAAAAATGTTATGGAAAATGGTACAATTGGTACAGAGTTGGATGGTCAAAACATGGGAATAGCAGCATTTTTAGTATGTACTGTGACAGATGACAGATCTGTATTCTACAATGCTGGGTATCGCTTCTCCTCTAGCCAAATTTTCTACCAGAAGTCAAGTGCTGACAAAAACTCATTCATTTTAGTCCTCCACTGTCGTTCAAGCTGTTGGAGCGGCAGTGAAAGTAACTTGACGGTCAATACTGAGGCAATTTTTAACTTATTTGCTTAAGACTTCACGGTTTAGCATATTATTTTTGTTTTAAAACTAAGACATCTTTGTAATGATTTTCCAGTTTGAGAGACTCATGTTAGAATAGGAATGTTTAAAGAAGAAGATAAATTTGAGAGAGATAGATGGAGGAAAAAATATCTAAGGCTACTAAGCCTGTGATTATAATATTTAGTTTGCTAATTTCTAATTTTCTTTCCAGGTACAATACAGTCAATAGTCAATACAGTTCTTAGATCACTTATTTCAACCAGTTCTTTTTTAAACCTAGTCTACATTTTTTGTAATCATGCAGTGAAATCAGGTTCTACATTTTTAATCCTGTTTTTCAGATTAGAGTGCTGTAGTTCCTTCTTGGCCTAGTTATTAGTCAATTTGAATAATTTATTAATTACCTCATTGTTTTTTCAGAAGAATGCATAGTTCTGGTATAGGAGTGGAGCTTAAACTCTGAAGGTAAAGCATTATAGCCAGGATAATTCTTACAGTTTGGTCTTTCTGCACTATATGCTTTCATCTAATTGATGTTTCCATGGGTCTAAATTTACCTATAGCTTTCATGTGTTGCATAATTAGTAAGTTGGGGCCTCGTGTTTATTCATCTTACTCTAATTTTAGTATGATTTATTTCATTGGCATCAATGGTGTTACTTCCTCACATATCAATATTAGACCCTGTATTATTAATAAATATATAAATATTGCAAGGATTATTTAATGCATTCAGGACTTATTTCAGATATGTGCTTCTTATTTGCATGAGAGAAAAATCACTCCCAGTGTGTTTTCAGCATCTCTATTTGTTTTTATTGCTTTAAGGTGAAATGTCTTTGTTGTGTCTGTGAGTTTATTTCTCTCATTAACATGATCAGTTGGTATTAAAAAAAACAAACTCAAAACTGTATTCCTTAATGGCATAAATTCACATCAACATAAACAATTTGTTTCATTAGGAATACCTGCTATTAGATCACTGGAGATATCAAAGCATCTAAATCAATTTCTTAAGCAATTCCATATCACATCTTCTTTCAAATATTAGTGCTCTACTGAATTAACAATCTCAAAGCACAAAGCTGAAGGGTAAATTCAAACAATGTACAAATGCTTCTATAGTGTGGTGCACTATCAACTTGTGTCTCCAGGGCTATGGTATTTTGTTTTCTGATTGGACTTATTTACTGTATCTTTTTAGATATATAATCAGATAACTGCAGGTCAGATCTGCTGGTTACAACAGATAGCTTTATCAGTGTTTTGTATAGAAATTCTACCCTAAAAATAACAGCATATAAATAGACTTTTAATCTCTGCTGTAATGTTTGTACACACTTATCTTTCTTTTCTTTCATACTCCTAATTAGTTGCAGTTATCTTATATTCAGTAAGTAGACAAGTGATAATTATAACAAGTCATAGCCTGATTCTAATCTAACATTTGTCAGTTTTACACCAGGTTACATCACTGACTTTCCCAGCATTAATTCAGAAGACCAAAATCAGGATCTTATTGCTTAATCTACATCACTAGCCCTACTCACATTTTCAAAATTTACAGATATTTCTTTGAACTAGACAGATGTGAAATCATCTTCTCTGTTTTAGAATATGTTCATTGTTCACTTTGTTGTCCAACATTAGTTATGCTGAACATAATTAATGACCTTTCAGTGTGTTCAGGAGAAGATCCTCTCTGTGATGTCTGTTCCAGTAGATTATCCAGTACCAGGAAATGCTGTCCAGCCTTGAGGCTAAATGGCATGGCCTAGTTGTAAATGTCTTTCCCCCTACCACCCCTCCATGTGCGTTCATATTCAAACTGCTTTTTGGGAATGACCTGTGGCCTGTGCTAGTCCCCGAAATTGTACAGAGGAATGTTTTGGAGAGTGCCAGTTGATACAGGTCACCACAGAGCATGCTATTAGTTCAATAGTAAACTGAACCTGTCATAGCACAGGTTAGTTTATTAACACAGATATAAGCTTCAAACCAAAAATTTAGGTGTGAAAACTCAATGGGACTAGAGTCATAGAAAGAAGTCAGAAATAGTCCCTAGTCCACATAAACAAAATTATACTGAATTCATTCTAATCCAGCCCTAAGGACAATACAATTACTTTTATTTTCCAGAAAGATGAGAACTTGTTTTTTTATTTCTTCCTTCTCATCCCCACACTTGTCCCTGAGCTGATGACTGTGCAGCTAATCTGTCTTTGGCCCCTTCTGAATAACCGTGTATAAAGCAACAGTCAAAACCAGATTCAAAGTCACTTCTTTCAACACGGGGAACTTGGTGCATTAAGACCCGTAGAGGATATCAAACAGTTCCTTGGTTTGCAAAGGTTCCATCTCTTTTCCTATCAATTTTGGGCTATGCAGATATTCTTCAAGGCCTATGTCACATCCTTTATGGTGAGAGAGAGGAAAAGGAGGATGATAAGCAGGTCACAAGGGTCTGTTTCTGACATCTGTGTTCATATTTGTCAAATTTCATCCTGGGATTGAGCCCTCCAACTCTGCATTTTTAGTCTGTACTTTTTTTGACACCATTTAGTCTTCTGTCTCCAAGATTCAAACCTCCTCTCTTTTTTTTTTTAAAAAAAAAAAAAAAAAAAAAAGTACCCATTTTCCTCTTACCAGCACTGATTTAGCATGTCACGAGGGTTATTTTTTCTCACCTTTGGAGGAAGGCTGAATGACCAGAGATAAAGAAAAAGTCATTAATTCTTAAAGGCCAATCACCCTCTGGCAATTCCATCATTTATTGCTCTTCCTTATTTCTCTCTGCCCTTTCTTTTGTGCTGCTTCCTCTCTTGCTTTTCCACCTCCCTTCCTGTTCACTGGTGTCTTTTTTTTGGGAAAAAACCCAAACAAACAAACAAAAAAACCCCAAAACAATCATACAAAAGTTCTCTGGCTTCTGTAAAACACAAAGCTATCTTCTATGCAGAATAAAATAATAGAAATTATATTATGTAACAGAGCCCTTTAAGTACCTACAGGAAATTGAATTTTGTAGCAGTGCTGTTCGCGGAAATGGTGCTGCTCTTTCGCCTTATTTAAACTACAGCAAGGAAGTTAGCAGCCTAGAGCTTGACACCTATTTATACACAAGTCATCAGCCTTTCTTTCAGGAACTGCATCGTCTGTTTTTGTGTGTCTAACAGGACCACAGGTTAGTCACATTTCCCACGGCAAGTCCATCGTTGCTCACTAAATGTGCCCTGTGAAGGGGTACACAGAGGGCTGCTTGCCCCCGACAGTGACTGCCCCTTTCCGATACGGGACAGACGTCGGTAATGCAGTAGCCGGTGCCAGCCTCTTAGGCTCTGTACTGTGCCACCCCAACAACCATTACTTCAGTGTAATAAGGCCATTGATTAGCTTAAGATTCCCATTTACGCTAAGCCAGAAGGACATACTTGTGCTTTTTCCGCTTTCCTTGGCCTGTCACTGTTGGCATTGACCCAGGATTGCCATCCTCTGGATTTAGATAAATTGGGGAAGCCTCTTTCACTTTTTTCCTCCTTCCCTCCACACTGAAGACTACGGAATCAAAAGCTTGTATTCCTCTAAAATTTTATCCCAAGAAGAGCAGAAGTGTCACAGGGCAACAGGCAGAATAGCTCTTGTGGTTTCAGATGGGTGTTTACATTATCAGTTTTATCAATATTTTGCCACGTTTTGACCAAATGAAGTACCTCCACAGGGTCACTCACACTAGGATTAAGTGGTTATAACACATTTAATCTTTTTTGAAAGATCATTTTCAACTTTGTTTAGCACCTTCACAGTCAACACAAACTCATGTACACCTGGGCATGCGGGATTTTTCCATAGATGAATGTTCATCAGCTTCCAAGGGGTTTGTGTCCCAGACTTGTGTTATGTTCCAATGGTACCACCTGCTGTAGGAACTGGTTACGCTCTTCACTGAGATGGCAGAGAAATATTTTTTTGTGTTCTGAGCGAATATTGCCTCCTGATCAGACAAAAATCCTGTTCTCTTTGCCCAGTGGACCACTATGACAACTCACATACCTGGGAGCAAGTCAGAGCCATTTCTAGGTCAATTATATACTTCATGCTTTCTGAGAAGAAAAAATGCTCCAAATCTCTTCCTGCCCTGATGAACTACACACAACCAGGCAATTACAACACTCAGCTAAACAATCCACAAAAGGCAGTTTTTTATTTTTAAGCAAGTCTTAATACTGGAAGCATATACTAAAGGAAATGAGATATTTTCTTTAACAGAATTCCATTTAACAATTTCCTCTGGTTGTTTAGTATCAGACAGTTCAAGTGTGCTAACTAAATCCATATGTATTTTTATTATAAGATGTCCTAATGATTAATGCTCAGTGTTGTACACTTTATTGTCAGTTTAAAAACTTTTTATTGATATTAATGTTCTATCAATAAAGTTTTAATCAATCACTCCTAACTCATATTTAGCACTATAAATACTTCCCAAGAACTTTTTATATGTTAAATAAGTTTCTGCAATATAAAAATTATTTATTAGAAAATTGTTTAGTGGTTGTAATTTCCCTTGTTATCCACTAACCATTACAAGTTTAAGAATTCAGACTAACAGCTACAATATTCAACTCATCCTACATTTTCATAATAAGGCATTCATTTTGTATCAGCTATCTGATAGACAATGTACATGTAAATCTATTATAGTTGAAAAATACTTAATTTGTTCAGCATGTCAAGTGAACAAGAAGAGTTATAAAACAATTATCTAATTGTTATTGCTTAACCTATTAAAACTGCTGTATCAAGGTACTTCTTTTTTTCCCCAGCAATAGGATACATTGAAATATTGATACCTAGGTTACTTATCAGTATACTGGCTTTCAGTAAAACAGTTGGCATTTCTTCTGTTATTAAAGAATATATTCTGAAACAGGAGGGACTATTAATTATGCATTCATTTTACATCAGAATATGCATTTAACACTTTTTTTTTTTTGTGGAAAAGCAAAAACTGGCAGACAAATAACTCATAAATGACACTAATGAGCACTGGGAGATGGAGTGGAAAGGCTTTAAATGTGTCCCATTATTTAGCAGGATAATTAAGAGCACAGCTCTACCATGGCATTTTATTACAGAAATAGATAAGATCCCATCTTATTGCAAGCAGGTGTTGTAATGAAGCAAAGCGAGATAATTTTTATGAGGTTCTTCTGGTCCAAAAAAGATTACAAATTTATTTTACACTACCTTAATTTAAAAAGTAAGCACGCAGATCTTGGGAAACAAAGGGAACAGCAAAATATGATGTGTAAAACTACTTACAGTGCTGTTGATTCAGGTTATCCCCAGAGAAAAAAGAAAAGAACATTTGTTTTCTCACGCCTTATAAATAGTTTGGTTTCTCACAAATAATACTTGGTTTAAGCAACTCCCATCAAACGGAACTCACCATACACAAATGGCATGACAGTTTGACATAAACTAAACTTCATACCAGATTATTCACAGTAAAAATAAGGTTTCTGCTATTTCAATTCATTATGAAGCTTTAATCCTCCATAAATATTGCCACTAAACTTTTGTAACATATCAGTCATGATTTTATGCTTTTTTCATTATCATTTAATATCAAATGCTGCAACATACAGATAACCCCACATGGTAATCTACAAAAGATCCAGCATTAAATTGAGTGATGTAATATTTACAATGGTGTAATTGCAAGAAGAGTCTGGGCTAATGTTTGCTGATTATAAACTTCAAGAGTATATACAGGACTCACAGGGAAGAAAAATGTAATATTTGACTACCTAGGCCACAAGTTGTCATTCTTTTATATATCATTGTAGAAAAAAGTTATGGTGAAACTGAGAGGCTGCATTTTTGGAGGGCAGGTCTTTTCATTTTAGGATGAAGATAAAAAGACATGTGAGGTTAAAATACATTAATATAGATATGAAAAACTGTAACTTCCATCTTTCAAATACAAGACCTGGGAGAAAGTTATCCATTAAAAGGAAAGCAAGTCTGTAAAATCTAAAGAGATACTGTATCCTGTAGAAATCTAACAGCTAGAGGTAGATGGTAAGATTTTGACTATATTACTAATTTTTTTTTAGATGGAAAAAAAACCCCAACAAGATGGCCACTTCAAAGGCAAGAATAAATCTCGTAAAAAATAGAAGGGTTATGCACATGAAAAGACATGGATGGATGGAAGATAGCATATGGGACATACTCTCCAAGAAATAGATTACAGAGCCTTTCTCTGGAGCAATGACCTGGTGGTGGGTGTATCGTACAACAAGCTGGGCTGTCCCATCTCCTTGGTCCAGTACTGACAGAGCCTTAGCCTGAGGACAGCAGCTTCCACATTGTGGTACGGGGCTTTCTCTGGGATCACAATATTGGCGAGATCATGCATTTCAGTTTTGAAACCACCTTCCAGATATTCTCTGTATCACCTGTGTATTCCAGCTACCTGCAGACACAACTTTCAAATTTCTTTTTTTAAAAAGACAGTGAAAACTGAAAGCCATTGCACAAGTATTTTTGGGTGCAACAGCATGCTTTTGAAAGTAGACAAAGTAATTTTATTCTAATTTTGAGCAAACATTTATAGAATGATATTATAGGGCTTGTCTATTTGTGCACTCAATTAAAGCTTGATTTCAGATATAAAACATAAAAAGCATTCACAGGCCAAGCAACTTCAATATTCATGGCTTCTAAAATTATATCTACATGTGACAACAAGAACAATTATATTCAATCATCCTAGGTTTTTACTGCAATCAGAGGACAAGTCTGCTATGATACATCTTTTTGCTCAAGTGTCCAGAAAATTCTCGAATTTTTTACAACTAAGGGGTGTTTTTGTGTGCCATGCAGATGCCAGACCTCGTCTTTCCCAGGTAGCCATGATCATCCCTTAGAATACACTAAAGTTTCGAGGTCATTCTTAGTAGCTTCACAAAAATAAGCCCCTCTCAGCTGACAGACACCATACAATGCTCATAAGCTTTATGCCAACAGTTTTGGCTAGAATGCTACAGAAATACAAACAGTATAATCTGATTCAACATCTGTGGCGAGAAAGCACTTCATACCCCGATGGCAGCAACAGTTTTACAAATCATTTTGAGGAAGCAGAACCTGTGGTCATTATCAGTTTATATTTTTTGTAGTTTTCACTTCCACCACTGTATTCTCTAGGGTCAGTAACTATTGATGGACAGTGAGAAAGGCTACATACCAGTATCAGCTAATAACTATAAAAATGGCCGGATATCATCAAACCCCAGAAAACTTTCTGGACCTGGGAAGCACAAATTCATAGGCTTCTGATAGTTTCCTCTTTTTCTACTTCCCTTTATTCACTGGAGTTTGAGATTCGTTACACTTAAAATCTAAGGAAGTTAGGTGGGGAGATGAAAAAAGGAGTGAGATACAGAACGAAAGAAGTGTGGAAATGGAATTTAAAGCATAGCTAATGTCATTTGGCTGATTTTGCTGCAAACCTACCAGGGAAAGGAAAAAAAGAGTAAAGTTATGCAGTATGTAAGAAAGAGCTTCTTGAGATGGTCTTGATTTTCTACCACCCTGCATGGTGAATGCTATATATCTGAAAAAGCTTGAAATTAATCATCTTTATATGGAGATTAAAGAAAAAGTGATGAAGCATGATAAGCTGCAACTTCTTTTGCTACTTCTTATAGTTAGGGGAATCGGTACCTCTACTGCAAAGGATGCAAAGATGGGGGAAAGCTCCAGCGGATCTACACTGAATGCTTACCATTTTAGCTGGCATTTTAAACAAATATTATGGTGGCGTATTTGCTCACTTCTTTCTCTGTCGCTCCCTGTGAATTTTTGTTTCTGATGGTCAGCTTAGTCTTTACTAATGCTTTACAGGAAAAATTGCCAGTGGCCTGAGTATTTCAGATTTTGAATGCATACTGTCCTGAATTGGGATGGAAAAGTCTCAATGATTTTGTTAAGTAAGGAAAAAAATGTTTCAGTAATTTTTAAATTGTTTTACGTTTTATACCTGTTAGGTTTTACACCTACACATGGTGCTTAGTTGCTGGCTGGGACTAAACCACGACAGTCCCTCTTTACAGACTTAACTTCCTGAAGTAATTTTAGCGTAAGAGATGTTGGTCTAGGAGATACTGTAATAGAAGATTTTAAAACTTGTTCCATTTTTTCCCCAAACCTGTTGCAGCAGGTGTAGGTGTCCAGGTGCTGGCAGCAGGGGTGCAGGGGCAGCCAGGGGCTGCCTTGTGCCAGACACAGCCGGTTCCAGCCGGTTCTAACCGGTTCCAGCCAGTTCCAGCCAGACCCGCCACAGCCGCCGCTGGGCCCATCAGCAAGGCTGGTGGCCCCTGTGCGAAAACAACCTTAAGGAAGGGCAAAACGCTGCACAGCGGCGAGGCGTGAGGGCAAAGGTGTGAGAAATGGCCCCGGGAAAGCAAGGCCAGGAGAAGAGGAGCGGGAGCAGGGGCCCCAGGCCCGGAGCAGACGTTCCCCTGCTGCCTGCGGAGGGGCTGCGGGCAAGCAGGTGCTTCCCTGCAGCCCACGGAGGCTGTTTTGCCTGCGATGGTAATTGGTAGGTGATCTCCCTGTCTTTATCTCAACCCTTGAGCTTTTGATTTTTCATTTCCTCCCACTGTCCTGTTGAGGAGGGAGACAGAGCGTAGCTAGGTGGCCATCTGGCAGCTGCCCAAGGTCAACTCACCACACCTTTTTTTTCTTCTTCCTCACTGAGAAAGTGTTTCATCTTGATAAATTCACCTTTTTTAAAAAACCATAACCTTATTTTTCAATCAGCAGTTCCCATTAAGCTCTTGTTTTCAGCTGTTTAGTGCTTGTGGGTCCTCACACTGTAAGGAGATGCTTTTACTTGTTGAAGCCGAGACAAAAGCCAGGAGCAAAGGTCTTAATTCTGCTTTGTCACTCACTAAATAAAAAGAAACATCTCCTATTTAAATGTTATGAAAACATTTTTTTTTTTTAGACATATTGCTTTTGCTGCACAAAGAGTTGCTGTGAGAATACATGTTTCTAACACCACTTAGTCTTTGGGTGGGCTTTGGAGAACCTTGCACACTTAACTGTTACTATAATATAAATTTAGGATGCCATGCCATTTAAAAGCTTGAAACTATAATAACTGAGGAGAAATTCCTCTATTTATTTGCAGTTAATGTTTTGCTTCACACTTTACTGCACGCTGTCTTCTCTCTGTATCCATTAAACCTGTTGTGAGCCACAGAGAAAATACCAATTTTTGTCTGTGGGGAATAAGAGAGTCTAAAATTTTACATTTATTAAATTACTTCATAGCCTGTGTGGTCATTCATTCTTAAAGTAGTAGTTAGCAATAATGACTTTACACTAATAAACATCTAATGATGGCCTGAATTAGAAAAGTATCCAAATTATCCAGCTTTGCTAGTACAGTAAATTTGCTGGAATGCATTAACTATTTAAAGCATCAAAACATGACACAGAACTGACTGGTGGTTTCTGCAATCCCTCCCTTTTTATGCACATTCCTAACACGAGTGCATAACATATTCCATAACATGAGTGCACTGAATTTTCTAACCTTTCTATAGGAAGAATATTAGGGTTCTGAATTAGTCAGGTTTCTGTAAACTACTGAGAATGATTTGCTATATAAATTGCACATAACTTCTTTAATTCCCAAAGTGTTTAACCCTCATTTTGTTACTGATAGTTTGCATTCTTCCAGTTCTTCTATGATAATGTCAAAATACACTGATGTGGCAATTGAAGCCAGGATGGGTGCAATTCAAAATACCAAAATGTTAAAAAGGTATTGCAAATATAAACATGCACATTACACACAAGGAACACAAGGATTAAAACAATCACGGTTCACTTATACTACATATTGTATATATTACTTAACTATTTTTTAAAATAAAAAGACATACTACGGAACCTTGAGGAAATCAAACAGCCAAAACCAGCTCCCACTGACTGCTCACAGTTACTTAATATTAAGACCCTATCCATTAGCAGGTTTCTCTCAGCTGTGGCTCATTTCAAACTTCTTTTTCTCCACATCCTCCTTCCATATCAATGACATTATTCCAGCTGATTTATGCACTGAGGAGACACACTTCATCAGGTTAGATTAATTCACTAACTCCTGGGTGCTATTATAGGCAGATTCTGGCTCTATGCATATCAGCTAGCCAGCTAAGGTTAGCATCTGACATGACAGAGATTAAATTTCTGTACTTCAGCACACATTTTATTCGATGGTCAGAAGTAGAGAAAGAGCATATAGACCAAGTCATAAAACCCCAGGTCTTAAACTCACATAATCAAATCAGATTTTTTTTTTTTTTTTTGTTTCAAGTTTAATGAGAATTAAAAGTTCTAGCCTTTAGGAACAGGGAGGAAGGGAATAAATGGAGTAAAAATAATGTCTCATGTTATGTCTGAAATCTACAATGAAGTAATACAGCTCTCAGCAGCCTGTGGGTTCATAAGGATGTACTATTGCATTAATCAGATGTAGCAAACCAATATTACAGTAGTATAAAACTTTTGTTCACAACTATCAATAGTGCTTTTCCAGATTGCACAGCTCTGGAAAAATAAAATTATCTTTTTTTAAAGGAAACCTGATTTCAATTGAGTCCTCAATAAGATAATAAAAAGTTACAATAAAGACTCATAAAGATGTTAGCATTACTGTGTGATCACCATACCTCATGGAAATTTTACTTTTAAATGTCTTCTTTCTCTGTAAAGTCTTCAAGCTCTCTTTCAAGCTTCTTAATGAAAACAATATGATAGAAACAGTCTACCACTAATACAAATACCTGCTTCAGTAACTCTATGGATTGCTTAAGTAAAGGCGTAACATATTTGGACCAATCTCTAAAGGCATTTCAGAAATCTTCCCAACTACTGTAGTGGAAGTGTCCTTTCAGCAGACAAGAGACAGGGCACCTTTTATGATCAGCATTAGCATCTGTTTATCCAGTGTTTATCCAGTCTTAGAAGACAACATGTTATCAGTTTCTCATTCTAAATCAAGTTATGAAATCTTGCTCATTGATATGCTCAAGTTAATTTTTCATCCTGATTTTGCATTCATTTTCTCTATAGTTGGCATAATTCTTGATGTACAAAAATGGCAAATAATATATTCTGTAATACTCTATTTCAGCTGCTCCTAGTTATGTTTGTAGGATATGTATGAGTGCTACCAATGGGTTAAAAAAAAAAAAAAAAAAAAAAAAAGAATGTTAGCAATGGAACCATCAGGAATATGCTTTAAATCATTGAATTTCATTCTTTGGCTTCCTTGTCACAAGGGTGACCTTCTGGAAACGTTTCAGGCAAATTCATATTTTATTACAACACTAACAGAACCTGCTGACATAGTTCAGTATTTCTAACAGCTTTGAACTCTGTTCTTATATTTAGATTTCAGTACATTAACATCTTTGAGGTTAATGGATTTCCAAAATAAAATGCTAAAATTGAAATTTGGTCTAATTCAGTCTGAGGTTATTAATCCTCCATTAAATTCCTTCATCTTTACTGATGCTCAAGAGCAGTGCTGCTCTGTACAAATAAGGCCCACATCACACCAGTCCAAGGCTGCCATCCCAGGTGATTCGCATTTCAGGCACATCATATTATGGAAGGTAGATGGGAAGAAATAACAGGCAAAGAGCAATGTGAAAGTGGTCTTTTCACTTAAAGAGACCTGAGAAAACCTGGAGAAGCCACCTAACCTGCTGAAAAACCTAGTAGTGTTTCACTTCCTCTTGGCAAATGAAAGTTGGGGGGTTTTGTGAGGTTTTTTTGTTGTCTTGGGATCCTTACACAGCTGTAGACCTCTCCTTTTTCCTCTCTAAATATCAGGCAATAAATCTAATCTCTGTATTCTTCTCTATGATGCTAGCTGTTGTCAAGTTTTGCAGCTCTTAGAAGTTCCTCCTTCACATTGGTGGAATTTTTTTATGTACCAGGCACTGTGGAAACACATCTTTTATGAAGGTAGCAGCAATGCATCTTTATCCATGCTGATTTTATATTTGCAGAGTATGCACTTTTCATGAAACTAGCTACTAGCGCAAAGGCTGAAGATGAGTTACCTGCCTCTGTGTCCCCCCTCAAACTTGTTTTGTTTTTGTCTTTTTGTAAGATCAATGTGCACATTCTCAATGCTAAACAGTGACAGTAGACTAAGGGTTTTTTTCAGTGAAAGTCTTTCAGAGACAAAAGCAAATCCTTCATTTGTAGACTTTCAGTTTATCTACTGCATATTCTGATATCAATTGTCCCAATATCATGTGCTATTTGAATGTTACTTCATCTGGGTTAGTTGCCTTGACCACTGTGCCTACAAGAAGTACTTCGGATTTGCTCTGGAAATATATTCTGACACAAAAAACCTACATTTTCTTGCATTCTTTGGAGTTTTAGCATAATGGCTATGTTTACTATAAATTTAATAAACTTCTGCAATTTCCATAGATTTTTTTACATTATCTTTTATCTGAAGAATTCCCTCTGGAATACTCACA
Organism: Pelecanus crispus; assembly: GCF_030463565.1. NCBI lineage: Eukaryota > Metazoa > Chordata > Aves > Pelecaniformes > Pelecanidae > Pelecanus > Pelecanus crispus. The sequence continues at coordinate 20,913,316 of NC_134655.1, read as the reverse complement.
AGTCCACAGTTAAATGTCTACACCAAATCTCCCCACTTCTGTTTCATTCTGTGTTAGCCTCATGTGCATATATTTTATAGTTCCTTTTCCCACTTTGTCCTAATGATTCTCATTTTCGCTATTTCACAGGGGGTTCCTTTCCCCTACTATCTTTAGGAATCCTATTAAGTATTATAAAACTAGATTCTTTGTGATTGCCATGATTATGTGCAAAGCTAATTTTCCTGTTTGTCTGTGTGTCTTTAATATACAGTACTGTTTGAGTCTTTTCCAGCATATTTGGTATTTCTCCATATTGCCAGGAGTGGTAGGAGATTTGCTTGCAACTGCTATTTTTCTCTGTATATAGACCTTACAGCACTCCATGCCTTCTAACTCTCGATTAGCAAGGAGCGTTTCACTGTCATCCCTTTCAGTTAGCCATTAAAAACAGAATATGAGCACGAAAATAGAAATCTTTGCAATATTTACTAGTCAGACCATAATCTTTTACTCTGTGCTCTATTTTTTTTTTTTCTTGGCCATCACACAGCATCTTAGGAAAAGGGTATGTATTTCATTACAGATTTTAATATCTTTTGTAGACACCAGGGCTTGAAAGAAAGCTAACAGGCGTAATGGGATCACTGTAGATGATGAGGCACTGAGAAAAAACTACCATAACTTAGGTGAATTTAGCCACAACTAAAAACAACTGAAGGACACTTAAGAAGAAAAAATTGATAAAAGTCTTTTTAAACACTATATTTTGGGGGATTTGAGTAAGACAGAGTGTTTGGAAGATGGAGTTTTCTATAATCTCCTACTGGGAATAGTCTCATGCAAAGCTGCCTAGTGCTTTGTGAAGTATATAAATAGGGTGACAAGTTACAGCTAAATTTAAGAGAGAAAGTGTCGACTTAAGCTTAATGCTTTAAATCTCGTTACTTACAGGATTCTTATGTGATACATCTACAGCTAAGATCAATGGAAATTGAAAGTTCACTCATTATAGAAGAGAAATTGCTCTTGGTATATCATTTTTCATTAAAATCTCCCTAAACTGGAGCGTGTACCCTTCCCAACTGTTTTGCCAGAAAATTTATGACACTCCAGTTGAGCTATGATTATTGTTATTTTTTGCGCACAAGGACTTGAGTTGAGAATAAAAAAAGATAAGTTAATACTCTCCTGTGACTTTTTCTGTAACTCTATTCAGTACTTAATTGTTACAATTATATGAAAAAAATAAGACACTTCAAGGGTATTCTTAAAATTGCAGATGATTCAAGCTGAAGTTTCACATGAAGAGTGTCTACATATCAGGGAAGTACAATGTACAAGAAAGTTACGTTATACATGGATTTTTAACGCACAAGCCCATGAAAACAGAAATGCTGCAGTATGCGAGTCTGAAGTGCTAATCACTTCTCCCATTTCTAACAGACTGGTAGATGTTGATACTGGGTCAACTTATATTTTTATATGTGCTAAAGAAAAGTATTATAAGTGTGCCTGGAGCACCGCATACAAACATTTTTATAAATTAAAAACTCTATAAGTATAAAGTGTTTATCAGTTTCTACTGCTTGACAGCACAAGATTCTTTTTGGGATTTGCTAAATGAATTTTCTCACCTCTCTTCCTAAAATAAACTGCTCTTTACACCTACTAAATCCTTTTCACTTTTCTTAAGTAGTTTCACACACTGCCTATGCTTGCTTTCTTTGTCTATTAGCCTGCAAGTGAAGCCCTTTTCTCACTGTATTTGGTCACTGAGATGACTGCTGCATCATCTGATAAAACGCTGCTCTTCATTACTAGTATTTAACCAAGTAGGAGGCATCACCAACGTTTGCAGTTTGTAATCCCCATTTAACTGGTCGTTTCCAACATTTCTTGCCATTAGGACTCCAAACCTACCTAATTTCCCTGTGTATATTACCACAAATGCTTAACAACGCTAACCCGCTTGCTTTGTAGTCTGTCAACATTTACTGCAATCAGTAGTACAGTCTGGCTACACTTACTCATACCCGTGGTATCTCATTAATAGCATGGACCACAAGAACTCAGCCACAGAGAGATCATTCATAGAAAACAGCAATAGTAACACTTTGTGCTTGATTAGTATAGATCTTCTCAAGATTTCAAAGTAATATTTACCCAGAAAATTCTGATCCCTCAAGCTGCTTTGTGATGACTGAACTCAGATCCTTACAGTGCCAGTTTGTCTAGATTTCTCTGTATTATGGGCTTGATAATTGGAGACACAAGGTTGGATGCTTGAAGAAACAGAAGTGATGAGACTTTACTGCACTGCAAGCTTAGAAATGGGGAAGAACTATTAAAACAAACAGAAAAGCCTATTTCTCAATTTATCAACATTAGGACAAAGATTGAAATCAAATCCAACTGGTATTTTTTTTGTTTGTTTTCTTTGTTACAAATATAAGAACTTCACAATTGGTTTACAGATAGCTACTAGCTGTATTGGATCATTCTTATCTCCTACCTTTCTCTCACAGTACTCGGCTATTTTTATGTGGTACAGAGTGTGACTTTTACTGAAGTCTCTAGCAAATAACTATTAGATAGATATGTGTAATATCCTTCACTTGTGTGAAGTCGTAGTTAAAAGGAAAAAAGAAAAGCTTAATAAAATAATGATAGGTCAGGAAGCAGACACTGAAGTAGGAAAAGAAGACATAAGGAAGTAAAAGCTTAAACTAAATTTGGCTGCCAAAGACTGAGAGGATTTCACCTATGGCTTGGCCCAGATTCTAGATCAGTGCTATGAAGAGAGACATTTAAACCAGCCTATTTAAAATATCTTTCTCAAATTTTTCTACAGAATTTAATCAAAGAGTATCTATAACTTTGTCTAGAAAACAGAAGTTTCAAAATTGTTCATCATATTCTTTGCTCTATTCCTTTTTGTAATGAACAGGGCAAAGCTCAGAAAAGTAAATTGTTATATTTGAAAAGTTTTATGCAATTCCTGAAATTTTCTCCAAAACTTTTCCTTCAAAATTTTTCTGCAGAGCCCTATGAAATGTCATGGGGCAACTCCATCCATTATGAATATAGACTATCTACTCTTATCTTTTAACCCCTTCATGTAAGATTTTCCTTAACTCTGAGAGCTGCAGAACACGAGGCCACTCTTTATACAGGGGAAAAAAAAAAAAAGGCACATTTGTGCTTGTCCTTAAGTACTAGTTCTCTTATATTTCTCTGAGATTTTGGAGAAGAGGGGTAAGAAGAAACAAGAACTGATCACAGTATTTGTGGCCTGGCACCATGGAATAATAATAGTGATCATCACCTGTATCTTGTTCTTTCTTTGCTTCCTAGGATTTGGTTTATGTTTGTTTGGCCTCAGCCTTTAGTGAGTATTTTCACAGTTGTATTATAATTAATTGGTGAATGGTAAGTATAACAATACTCTTTATTGTATATGTAAAGTTAGAATAGCTTTTTCTCACTAGGCATTTATCAACATTAAATTTTATCTGCCATTTTCTCGATCAGTTGGTTTGTTTACATTTCTTGATTAAAAATTCCCATTCAGCCAACTGAAGATCTTAAATACTACATGTCAACGACAGATTTAAATAGGCAGCAGTCTTCCAAATTACTTTTAGATGCAACAAAAAAATAAAACTTTAACATTAAAGAAAGCAAAAGAAGATTGTTCTTCAACCTGTTATGTGCTTCATATCCACTGAATCTGAATTTTATATTCTGTAGCACAAAGTTATGCAGCACTTCACAATGGGGCATTGCCTTTACATTCATAGTATCACCAGAAAACTTTTGTCTTCTCACTATTCACACCTTTATTCCAAGTGATTTTTGGAATATGGATCCAATATAGGTTCTCTCCATGGAACCTTGTAGGTCACTTCCTCCACAATAAATACTGAAAATTTACTTACTATTTAACTTACGAGTATTTTTTTTCCTCCATGTGAAAAAATTCCCACTCTGTCACAGTAGCTTAATATCTTTAAGAACTTTTGCTCATCAAATAACTTTTGGAAATCCACAAAAAATGAATCAATGGCATCTTCCTTTTCTATATGCATCTTGACACCTGCAGCAGCATAAAACCACTTTGCCCACTCTTTTTGATTTACCTTGGCCAAAACCTGTTGTCACTGAATCTAGTGACAAACTTCATCATTGCATGCGGCCTACTGAGTGAATGGCGGGGAAGGGGGGGGAATCAAATAAGCATTTTTCATTTCAGCTTTTTTTTTTGGACTCTATTTGATGGAGCTATTCATAAACTCCTAAAGCACTCTCTATACTGATTCATCTGTAGACACCATACACCTATGTTTTATTAGTCCTCAGGCTTTTGACACTCTGATCCATACCTTATAAAAACTACATGAGCAAAAGGAATTTAGATTTTTTTAAGGTTGTTTTTTTTTTTTGTTAAAGCTTTCTGATCTTTTTCTTCTATAAGGATCTGTTTTGAAATTTCTGTTCACTTTGAATTGTCTGTGTTAGCAAAATGCCTACTAACACATTTCCTTCAACAGAAAACATACAGAACTTCTTTATTTTCTTCCAGGAACTAACAAATCAGTTGACTTATTAGGCAATCTAGAAACCCAATGCTTTTTCAAGATCATATAATAACCTTTCCCATTGAACACTCAAGCACCTTGCAGAGTACTATTCCGTTACTCTTTGCAATGACAATTGCCAAATCTGTTAGCAATAGTTATATGGTTACAGGGACATCATGCCCTTTAAAACTGAGCACTGAAGTCGTAAACAATAATAATCAAGTTGTAAATTACTTTTTTATTACATCTGAATAACTTGGTTTTGGCAATAGAAATTAAAAAGTACATTAAAACTAAGCACCTTTATTCAGAAAAAAATCTGAAGTTTAAAAACTAATTCTTAATTTAAAACCAAAGCCCACCAGAAATGTTAAAGTATTTCATGCCAATGGAAAAATGAGATGGAAACAGAAAATAAAGTATGTATACAGAGATACGGGTGGGTGCAAGCATCCACCCCCACTTTCCATAAACCAGCCGTCAAAACCCTAACAACCTGATGCAACCCACAGCGAATCATTAGTATTCTGCATCTCAAATTCTACCTGAGACCTGAAGAATCTCCCAGTTGTACAAGTTTTGTGGTTTTGATTATGAGCTTTCTTTGTTGTCTTTAAAAATCCATATTGGTAATGAAAATGTAAATATAATATATTAAATACTAAAATTGAAACCTTAATATAAAATTGTACTGAGTTTAATACTGTGTTTCTTTCTTGGCACTGGCTAGCTAATTCCAAAAGTGAGGTTTACATCCTGGATGAGCACAGAACCACCTTTTGGATGTTCTGTGCAAATATATCACCTGTGTGTTTCATTTATCCACAGACACAACTTTTAAATTTCTTTTCCTGAAAAGACAGCAGAAACTAAAAAGCCATTGCACAAATATCTTTGGGAAGTCAAGAGTGCAAAGTGCTTTCAAAAGCAAAGTTATTTTGTTCTAATTTTAAACAAAAATGTAGGCAACTGAAAAGTGCTTGAATAAACAGGGCTTCAGACAGTCATACATAAGATCAGTATGAATTAGTACTTCAGACATTCTTTGATGAGTAAAAAAATACAAAACATTATTTCTTAATTCTGCCTTTTCAAGACTCTATCATTATCAGTAGAGTGATTCAGGAAATAGTTTTATCATCTTTACATTTCAAATGTTTTTCTAAAACCAAATTTTAGACAAAGTATTTAAAAAAAATTTAGAATGTAAAACAAATTCATGTAAACACATTTCACAAATTATCTTTGAAATGATATTTCAGTCTTGGTCATTTAAAGATATAAAGTATTGTTGGTCAAAATATTAGCTTGAATTTCAAAGAGAAGAGTCCATTCAATTCAGAACAACACAGAAGTTTTAAAGCAAATGGAATTTTTCAAACTATTTCTGAGTTTCAACATTCATCTTATTAAATCTCACTTTAAGAGTTCAATTTCAGAAAATCTATTTTTTTTTTTATAATTAAAAGCAGTAGCTTTAATGGAAACTAATTTGAATTTCTAAAAATAACTCTTTCCATGAAATGACTATCAATCAATCAATCCCTTTGAGATAAGAGCCCTACTTTGTCCTGATAGCATTACTGGTTTTGTGGTATCCTCAGCTGACTGACATTGTTTCCTGCAAAAATGGACTTCCTTAAAGAGCTGCTGACCAATTATGGAAAAATCTTTTAAAGCGAATATGTTCAGTATATTGACATGTTCAAGACATACCACATTCAAATAGTGGTTTTCACTTGCACTGGATTTTATTCATAAGCGTATTTACATGAAGGCACAAAACCCTTGACAGAATGGTCTGTCCCAAATTGTTAGTATTACATTTACATCTTCTGTTTTGAAAGATCACCAATAATTTAATTTCTAGACTAATTTTAAAGTGGAACCTTATAGATGAAGTTTGAATATAATATTCAAACAAAAACTTGACTCTGTACCTACCATAACAGATCACTTAATTTGCCTTTCTTGTTACATATTCTTGTGGAATGGAAGAAAGTTGTCCTCATTTTACTTAGATAGCATTTATTAATTTCCACAAAAGTACCTATAGGTCACAGCTGGCCAGTCTGATGATGAGAGCATTGGATGAGTTAGCTAAGCAATCCTCAGAGAGGACTTAACCACGCATAAAACTTTTGCAGGATGTACCGTGTATTAGATAACCACCCTCTTTTGTTCAGAGAAGTGAAAAGGATATTTGCCAGGGTTTCAGCTGTCCAGTTATAACTTGCAGGCCTGCTGTTTGTGATATTTATGGCTGTAAATGGAGTATATGTTATTAATAGTCATATCTGAAAATTTAGTGGAAATAAAAGGGGAAAAAAAAAAGAAAAAAAGAGGGGATCTTCTTTTCAGATATCTTTTGGACCTGGATATTAATTACCTGCTAGAGGTAAGTGGCATTCACATTACTGTCTTCATTTTACTGCTTAGGTTTCAGTAGAGGGGATAGAGTTTGACCCTGTCTGGGGCAAAAGGGGTTGACCTCAGTGAGTAATTTGATATTTTAAAGCATGATTTACACAGAGTGATGTCTAAGGCAGATCAAAATAGTGATTTCATACCCAAATAGACTGAGAAAAGCTTAGGAAAGGGTCATGGACTAAGCTATAAAACTCAGGATTTCACTTCATAGGTGGGTACTGATTTAGGTGAATGTCCAACTGCAAGGATCCAGCCCAGGTGTCCGTATGTGTGCAGCAGACGGCCAGGAGAGGGACAGCAGGGTCACCGCTGAAGGAGAAGCCATACCTCAACTCAATTTCAAAATGGAGTTACAAGTGATAACAATGATTTTCTGCTAAAAGGCTTCTCAAATTAGATTAAGGGTCCTCACAATGTAAGATTCTCCCACTAGAAGATATTAGATGTGCTTAATTGTATGTCAACTACACACCTGTATCAGAGGCAATTGTGCAAAGTGATGGTGAAAATCAGAGATCTGACCTGCCATCTGTACAGAGTGGATGAGAGAGGGTAGTTTTGCTCTGAGACTTTTACCTTCTTAAATTCAACTTCTGGACACGGATTGTGATGAATCTAAATAAATTCTGATTGAATTTCTCAATAGTAAAAAAAAAAAAAAATCACAGAATCACAATGGAAAATAATTAGACACAGATAGAAATTGAATGCTTTACATTAACACTGGAATCCCAACAGTTATTAAAGTTTCTTAGTACTGAAGTCAATCCACTCCATCCTTTTATAAGCGTATGGTAACAACGTGTTGGTACAGACAAGACTATTATGTTTCAAATGCACAATATTTGTTCTAATCAACATCAGCAGCCACACATTATTAAAGCGTTCCAGAGTTAAACTGAATTAGTTTGCTTAAAGCATCTTTTCCAAACAAAATATGGTTAAAATGAATATTTGGCTTTGGGCTTTGTGTTTGGAAGACTGCCAGAGATGCTAAAAAGGATTGCAGAATTTTCCATTTCATTTCCTTACCTCTAAACAGTATTTAAGGCCAGCTTCAAAATAAGGTATGAGATTTTGAGGGAAAGTAATTTACTTTTGTTTTTTAATTATGTTAGATAAAGGGTGTACCTATTATTTAGGTGTTTCAAATAGTCTTTAGGGTCATTAAATAGCTTAATTACAAGACAGGATTGCTGAGGACATACTTGACTATGAACAGACATGTTTGGTGCGAGAAAAAGGTTGTGACTATACATGTAATAGCTCAAATGGAATAAAAAACAGAACAATGCAGCCCAAGTGAAAACAGCTTTTGGAGCCTGACTACTAGCTAGATGCCACAAAAGTACAAAACCACAGGGGCCATCCTCAAGATCCCACCATAAATGTCCTGAAATCTCTGGAAAGCCTGACGGGATCAGGCCTCTAATGTACAGTGCTTAATTTTTGTATGGAAAGACTATCTCTTCTTGCTGAGAAATTTTCATCTGATTTGGACCAAATTGTCTCTTGTTACTTAGAAGTCAAATGCTTCATTATATTCCTAATTTCTCCCTTGATCATGAAAAACTTAAGAATGTTCCTCTCCCCACACACTGCTGCTCTGCAGCTCTTCTGTTTTCCACATATAGAGCAAACTAGATGCTCCAGAGATACCAGTCCAGAACAATTCACAAAAATCTACACAGATTAAAAGCCAAATGAAGGCCATAAATAATGCATGTAACATTAAGTGCTATCTACCCTATTCTTCGATGTGTGTATCTTGTAAGATCTGCTTCTGCATTTTGCATACAAATGTATATTAGCCAGTTTTACAGGACAAATTGAGATGTATTCCTGACGGCATCTCTAAGAGTGTTGTCAAACTCAAACTTGTTCTAATGAGATTCAGTTTGAGAAAAAGGAAAAGAAGAAAGAAAAATCTGGTTCCTTGCAGTTACATTTATTAGAATCACTTCTGTTCCTAACTCTGATGACTAAACATCTCATGCAGTTGCTTTACATAATACTAGCAATATTTTAATAATAATAATAATAATTTATTCACATTAGGTAACATATACCTTTGGTTCTATAGTAGCAGTAGGTAGTATCAGATATTAGGTATTAAATCTGGGTAAATTTTAATGTAACAGCAATATTAGCTACTACTGTCACGTTTAGAATAAACTTTGGTTCATTCTGACTCTGCTACCAGTTAAAAGATGTCAGCTTTTTGTTTTAAAGAAAAAATGCTTCAGAAATAATTTGATATCTGATGCTACAGTCAAAATTTGTGAAAGGACAGAGAATTTAAAAAGTTCTATTTCTAAAGCAAGCAAGTTTACTCAGAGTAGAACAAAAAATGACTTCTTGGTGGTGCTCCCCTTAATTCTTATCTGTCAGGAAAACTATCTTCTCACTTTTTCTCACTGTCTTTTCCTAAAGACACAATGAATGAAAAATGGCAGAGAAAGTGAAGGGAAATTTGTCTTCATTTTATGTGCACTGTATACTGGTGGCTTGGTGATATCCTGAAAGATATCACCAGCAGCCAACTTTCAACAACCTCCCGAGGGCTTCACTTACTACCTTCTACTTGCTCAATTCTCATGCATGTGTAAAATACCTAGTGTACAGGGTAGTTCTGTTGGGTATTTTTGTCCAAATGGAGACAATAAAGTAAAGGAGATACATTGATGCTGAAGACAAAAGGTTAGGCATGAGACACAAAAGTCTGGAAAGTAAAGACTGCATCCTTGCTAAAGGTTGTTTACATGCTACTTGATGGGCTTCTGTTGGCCGAGGCAAAGGAAGGGTCAATGTTAATTTAGCTTCTATGGGATTAATTTAGTTGACAGGATTTGTGTGTGATTTCAGAACAGAGCAGAGAAATGGCAGGTTACCTGCTTTAAACACACAAACTTAGGTAAGGTAAGGTAAAGAGCTAACGGAAGGTAAGAGTCTAAGTAAATGAGTTTCATATGTCCATCTTTCCCTTCTCTGGATTTTCAACCCCTTTGTTTGTTTGTTTGGGTTTTTTGCAAGTATTCAAGACCCCACAGTCAGTCTCATATACAGAGCCAAATAATCATACTAAAAATCAGACAAAAGGCCCCTCTCGTGATTTACAGGATACTACAAAGAGTTGTTTCTTCCTCTGTAATAATAAATAATTCACCTGCAGGGAAAATTTCCTCATATAATCAAAGCAGTTGACTGAAGAGCACTAGTAAACATGCATTTCTCACGGGCAGCATCTTGGATGTCTTTTCCCTGTCCTCTCACTGGTAATAGTAAGAACTCCATGTACTTCAGCAAGGCTAAAATGAGACTATTTCAAGGAGATAATTAGCTGCCCTGTATTACTTTTGAGAGATCATTAGAGACCTTTAATATCCTCAAGAATAAAAATGCAAGAGATTCTCTCTAAGGAAAAACTACATTGTTCCCAAATACAGTTTGTAGCTGTAGAATATCTAATCCACTTTTCTGCAGCAATTAGAAGGTGGAGGCATACGATATGGAGCTTTGCAACTGCAAAGTCAGAGAGTTTTCATGATCCAGCAGACTTGTGTGTCATTGTTAGTTAGTATAGGTTGCAGATCATTTACCCACTTCAGATGTAAATAAAATGTGAGTTGTAGAATAAATTCAATTTATGCTCTGGTGTTTAGTTATAAAACATGAAAATTAAGAAGGCCTCTTGGAGATGTAGCTCTTCTCAGTGAAGAACTGCAAATATATAGTTACAGAGCATTATTTATTGCATCCAGAGAGTCTTTTACTATAAGGTAAAAGGCTATATAAGAAATACAGATAACTAGAAGATTTAGTAACTCACTGGACTCTCGTCTTTCAGAGTCCAAAATTTCTTGGTAAAAACACCGTTCTTCTTGCTTGCAGGGAAAAAAATAAATCTTTCTTTCCATCTTCTTAAATAAGGTAGCTAGAGAAACAGATGGGGGAAGGGGGGGGGGGGGGGGGGGAGGCTATTAAATGGAGACATTCTGCCCTATGTAAAAGTTGGAAGGAATCAATGGAATAACCCAAGAAAAGGGAAAGTTGTCCTGTAGGGATTCATGTCACATCACAGTAAGAGCAGAATTATACAGAAGAGGGTCTGCTCTATTCTTTGAGGATGATACATGCACAACAGTATATGTATGCTTCCATTTTCACCTGTTTCTGAAATAGATGGGTTTATTTACATGAAACTTCAGTACAAGAACATCAGGCTAGTAAATTTATTATGCAAGAGTATATAATCATTCTAAAAAAGTAATTGCCGTGGATTCTAAATTACTTTTTTCAGTTTTCATTGAATGCGTGGATGGAATCAAAGTATTTGATTACAAAGGAAGATATCACTTTAGCAGTCAAAATGCCACTACTTGTCCATGCAGAAAATGTAGCTGGAATTTAGTTTGCCTCTTTGGATGAAGTAGTCTAGCAAGTTCAAAAACGGAGTAAGTTTAGGAATTTGAAGTGGAAGAAGGTGACATTTTAACAAGCAATGTTGAATCCCACCTACATGTTTCTAGAGCTTAATTTGTTTATGACCTGGAGATGAAAGTTTATGATGTTTCTAACTTGTAATGAATGATCAAACAAGTTTGTAAGAGGTTGGGGGGGATTCAGAAGGGAAAAGAGAGAGAAAGAGGTTAAGGAGCTCTTCATTCCAACTCTTTTTTTTTTTTTTTTTTTTTTTAGCTTCCATCACCATTCAGTCTGACAGACTTAGGAAGGAGAAGTATTATTTTTCTGAAAAATTCTCATACCTGTTGATGAAGCTGGAAGCCTGAATATTGATACTATCCTCTGAGAGAGAGGAAAAGGGGGTGTTTGGTTAATTCTCTTTGGTGCAGCTTCACATCAGAATTTTAGCCTAGATCTGTAATTTCAAAGGGTGCCTATGTCTCATTATGCTAGACAATGTTCAGTAATGCCAAACACAGCTATGTGTAAACATTAGATAGTTGTCTAGTTGAGAAAGACATTCAGAACGTTACTTTATATGCCACTGACAAATTAAGGTAAGATTAAAGGTTTTAATGAAATCTTAATTCTCTGCTATAGGATAAATGTTTTGACAAAAACCTAGTTCTCTGCTACAGCAAGGAATGTCCTAATATGATTACCTGATTCTAGGCATAATACAATACTATAAAGTGGATCCCAAATCCTGCACTTCAAGCAACGAGATCCATGTCAATATAGCAGTAAATAGGAAGTGTTGCAATAGAAGAAAAATGTTTGCAGTTTTACAGTGGGAGTTTTAGCATGCACACAGGACAAACATGGGCATCCGCTCACTGGGGCAACATCATGGTGTTACTAGTGACCGATACAGAAAATGTGAGAGGAGGGGGCAAGAAGAAAAAAGAAGTCGTCAGATTACTGAACCTGGTTGTATTCACCAAGGGAAGAAATGCATTCAGGCCCTTCTAAACAAGCAGTAAAAACTAAAAGTGGCATCAATACAGTACAAGTATAGTGCAAATCCACTCTAGCACAAAGTGCTGAAACCTCCTTTGCCGCCTGCCCAGTATCTAGTTCAGCCTATCTATTAGTTTTCATTTACTTTTTAAAGAAGATTACTCCAATGTTCTGACTGTTCAACACAAAGTTGGAAATTTGGAAGAAAAAAAACAGAAGTTATGAAGAAGAATGTAGTAGAAGAGAATCCTAAGTCTCCTGTGTTTTATTTCCTTCTGTTTCAGCAATGCTGGTGGAAAGAGGGAATTGAAGCAATGGTATCTGAGGGGAATGTGGAGGTGCACCATGGAAGGATCTGAAATGAAACTGAGCGCTCGTTATTGACAGCCACTTTGCATGGACAGATGCTGAAGAACGAAGAGGTACTCAGAAATAAATTTTTAGAAAATGAAAGAGCAATAGGGATAATACTGAGCAAAGTAGGACCAGAAATCAAAAGTGGACACATGTTGGTAAGAGCTATGCAGTGTAAAAGGAAAAATAAGATGCGAGTTTAAACATCAAATAGTTATGGATTTCTAGCATCTGGTTCTCTCTCTTTAGTTCATTCTTTCACTTTTGGGACAAACAGGTACTTGTTTACCTTCACCTTTCTCCTTAAAATTACTGAGTCACAGGAACCAATGCAACAAAAATTTATAATGGCAATCTATGACTTTAGAACAAAAAGCTACCTTATTAAGTGACAAAGAAGAAAATGTCCTTTTTGAAAACAGTCAGCAGCCTTGTACTTAAGTGTCTTCTACTGGGGAAAATACCATGCTCTCTCCTTATAATTCTTCACCATGGCAACTTTATTTCTAAAAGTAAAAAATTTTGTGTGTGAAACCCTGATAAAACACTGCATGGTAATGACTGACAGGGATCAAAATAGATTTTCTGTCATCTATTTTTTTTTTTCTTTGTTTTGCTACTCCATTGAATCCTCCAATATTTGTTTCCAGACAGAGAGAGTTCAAGAGCTCTACGAAAATGAAATTATACAATCTTAGAACATTAAATTTACTGTCATATTACTGGTTACATAAATTTAGAACATACATCACAGTCATATGGTGATATTTTCAAAGAAGTCCCTACCACACAAACAACAGACTAATGTAAAAAATGTGTGTTACTTTTATCTCCCACTCCTATTTTGCACAACTGAAAAACTGCAAAAACCACGACACTTACTGTCTCTCATTACAATTGGAACTTCAATTCCTTCCTTTCAGTCCTCTCCAAATTTCTCTAAGGCACTTTATTCAGAAAAATCTTCCTTCTAATGTCTTCAATCTACAGTTTTCCAGAGTATGGTGTTTCCCCAGCCTTATCATCACAGGTAACTTATAGCACCTGATTCAGTCCTTACCAAGATTTGCTGTAGCAAGAATCTTTGCATTACTAATCTCTAAATGCTTACAGCTTTTTGCCTTCTGGCTCTGTTGTGGTTTAACACCAGTCCAGCAACCAAGCACCACACAGCTGCTCGCTCACACCACCCCCGCCCCAGGGGCATGGGGGAGAGAATCAGAAGAGCAAAAGTAAGAAAACTCATGGGTTGAGATAAGAACAGTTTAATAATAATAGTAGTAATGAAAAGGAGAACAACAGGAGAGATGGAAACAAAACCCAGGAAAAAAAAAGTGATGCAACTGCTCGCCGACCAATGCGCAGCCAGTCCCCGAGCAGCAGTTGCTGCACCCCAGCCAGCTCCCCCCAGTTTCTATACTGGCCATGCCCTCACATGGTATGGAACAGCCCTTTGGCCAGTTTGGGTCAGCTGGCCTGGCTGTGCCCCCTCCCGGCTTCTTGTGCCCCTGGCAGAGCACGGGAAGCTGAAAAGCCCTTACCTAGTGTCAGCACTGCTTAGCAACAACTAAACCATCAGTGAGTTATCAGCATTACTCTCACCCTAAATCAAAACCACAGCACTATGCCAGCTACTAGGAAGAAAATTAACTCTACCCCAGCTGAAACCAGGACAGGGTCTAAGCTAGAAAATGTAAAAAACAACAACAAAACAGAACAAACAAAACAACAAAGAAGCATTTTACTCCTATTTCAATAAGGCATTCTTAGCTTACATGCCGAGAATCTCTCTTAAACCCTCCTTTAGGTCCTTAGTTGATTTGTCAGCTTGATCCTTTACAGTGGCTTAAAGGAGTTCTTACCTTGTTTATTCCAGGATAATCTCAAAAACTCTAGACAGTACCACTTTCTCCTGATCCTAAATTACTAATAATGAATCAAGTACAACTAGAGTAAACAGCTCTGGTTTAGTGGCCATTGCAGGCCACGGTACATAAGTCCTACCATTAAATAGATGCCATTAAAAAGATTAAATTAAAGCTGACAGGCTTCACTCCCTTCCCCCACCCTCCCCCAATTGCTCATTACCAATACTTCCTGGAAATGCGAAGTTAGATACAGCTTTTCTCGCACCACTGGCAATAAAGCCCTTTATAGTTGTGTTGACATCATGAGACAATCATTGCAAAACATCAGAAAATAAGTTTTGGGAAAACAATATGAATTATGAAGAAAAGAAAAAGATCAAAATAAGTATAAGATAAATTTTGATAACGTTTCAGGGGCTGACCTTATATGGTTGCTGACAATAACAGAAGACCAAATTGTAAAACTGCTGAGGGCATTTTTAGTGCTGTATTAATGCAGAATCAATAAGGGATGTAAGCCAATTTTTCTTATCTGGGCCGACTAACAATGAAGAAAATCATGTGATCAGCTGTGAAACTGAACACAAAAACGGGGCAAACTAAGAGACTGGCATTTTTATAATGACATACCACCAATGACTGTAATTAGAAAGAAGATACCAAAGGTTGCCTTTAGAATTAAAAAAAAAAAGTCTTTGAACATTGTTTTAAAAAGTAATTAAAGTTGTACTTCTCACTAACTATTTACCTGATGGCCTTTGAAAGATGAGACTCTCATTTCTTTGCAAAGAATGTTATCATATACAGAACTGTAGACCTAAATGAACCTTTCACAGTGTTGATGATTTAAACCTCTATCTCATTTTACCAATTATCTGCAAAAGATTTTTTTATTTAATTAACATGTTTTTCATGATCATCTAGTGAATAATACTAATGTGTTATTTTGAATGGAAAATTAAAGTTTTGACACTAGTCTGGGAAACATCTCAATGAAAAGAGTGCACATATATTGGAAATGTGTCGTGGTCAGCTCCATGAAAACTGGTAGAAGAGAGGAAGAAAGAAATGTCTAGAAGTCAAAGGAAACACTATTCGTTATTATTTGAGCAACGTTCTTAAGTTTTCCTAAATTACTTTTTATCTTAGCTGCTCTGTTGCCAGTTACTCATGAAGGGATTTTTTTTCACGGCATCACTAACACCACACCGTTTTAACTACATCTCTGAAAACTAAGGAGTTGTAGAGGTTGTGAAATATGTTTTATTATTCTTTTGGAATAATGCAAATTCAAAGCCTGTCCTTTGTCTCTCAGCTTCATAATCTCTGCAAGTAGCTTATGACTTCTAAACACTGAAGATAATTCCCTGTCCCTAGAGATGGATCTGATCTCACAGATCCATTGCAAGAAGACTCCCACTGATCTACATGGCCTTCATTCATACCACCAAAGCCAGTACCTTATACCAGAAGTACTTACCTTCTATTAACCTGTCCATAAATCTGATGTAAAAACCA
Organism: Pelecanus crispus; assembly: GCF_030463565.1. Taxonomy (NCBI): domain Eukaryota; kingdom Metazoa; phylum Chordata; class Aves; order Pelecaniformes; family Pelecanidae; genus Pelecanus; species Pelecanus crispus. Next base: position 20,897,160 of record NC_134655.1, on the reverse strand, counting down.
TGGTGCTAAGGATAGCACAGAACTGGCTCCCAGTGGAGAACTGTGTGAGGATCCCAAGGTCACTTCCCAGCTCTCCCAAGTGTGATAACACAGTGCACTTCCAGCACAGCAAATGGACCCGCTCACCCTTTAGTTTTAAGAAATACTTTTTTAAGCTAGCGATACATTTCAGCTGTTTAAAGCCTAATAAAAATACAGCACAAGTCATTTATTATCTGTCACTTCCATATAAGTAATTCTCATAAAAAGTCAAATTTAAGATACTCTGCAAAAGAATTCTTTCAGACTTGACAGTCTTATTATTTTAAAATTTAAATGACATATTCAAAGAAATTCAACGCTGAATACCTTGGATCAAAGGCAACAGTGCAATGGAAGTAAAATTCAGTGACTTAAAAAAAAAAAACCACCCAACAGAAAATCAAGTCCAGCTGTAAATACTTTTCAATAGAGATTTACATCAAGCCACTCTAAACTCCTCTCATAATTCTTCAAGCACTCTGTTATAAATCAGATCAAAATGTATTCCTAGTCAAGTCTCCTTTTTCTTATAACATTTGATGTGTGTCTGTTGGATGAATTTCAAAAATTACTTACATAAAGTACTCCGCAACTGTGAGACTACAAAGTAGAAGAACAATGTAGAATACACTAAAACTAGTAACTAGTACCCAGATGGGTCATATCCTTAGCCATGAATTTATTTCCTTGGTAGAACAGGAAACATTTGGTTGGAAAGTAGTATTAGATGAGAATTAACGCAACGAGTTGGCAGATCACATCTCATGACCTTTACCATTCTATAAATTGGTTTGTATAAACTGATTTAGATTCTGGGGTGGTGAACGGAAAAAAATTTCCAATGCCAGACCACACTGCGGGGTTCATCTGATTTCCCAAACTGATTTAGAGGGAAGGCTCTCATGAGAGATCGCGAGAGTTAAGAGAACGTTTATGGTTTTGACTTAGTAGTTCCTCCAACCAGAATTCCTGGAATAGGCTGGCTTTGTGTGACAATTTTTAAATGGAACAGGGAGAATCTGCAGGAAAAAAAGAAGTGAGAACTGTTTTGTTATCAGTAAAAATATGCTTTGGGGAGAAAAAACCCAAACTGAAACCAAACTGGCTCATTACAAACCATAGAGACCAGCTTGATTTACTTCTTCTACGGACTGAGCTGGGCTGTGGAATGATACCAGCTGATGTTTCTAGCCCAACTCCAGATCTAGGGTGCACATCCACAGCAGATTTACCTGTCACATACCAAAGAAACAGTGAACAAGGATTTTGTATATTTGTCTGAGATATCTCTATGGTACCATAAAGGTACAGTTTGAGAAGGAGCATATTTTTAAATAATGAGGGAGGAAGTTTATTCTTGTGTAAAGAAGAGTCTCTCATTCTACCCATTCTAGTAGTCACTGCAGTAAAAGTATATCCTAAAATATTCCTTGCATCTCTGTAGGTTTCTTTAACTAAGAGGATTCTTTACCATGAGGCAATAGATCCTTTGGAAATTAAGTCAGCCTTAGATAGTGGGGCCTGATGGGACCAGTTTCATCATTTCAGAGTACTATTTATTTATCCTGAAAAATGATGCCACCAGGTACTGCACCTGCTCCTTGCATTTTGATAAACTGTTTAGCATTGCATGTGTAGGCAGAAATATTACTATTTCTGTTGGTAGGAAAACGGGAGGAGGCAAGCAAGATGTTCAACTAACAGTGTCTTCTGTGTGAAATCTCAGTATCTTCAAAATGCAGTGCATTTGTTTTATCAAAAAATACATATTTAAGCAGGTGATCTTTCTGGGCTTCAATTCAAAAAGCCTCTTCAAATAAATTAGTAGGTATTTCTGCTAATATAATTTAAGACAAAAAGAGATGTAAAGTTGTCCCTACTGGAGCCTTGAAATTCATTTTCATTTCCATTTTGGCAAAAGACCACTCTCCTTCTGGTAGGAGATCAAGCTTGGTAAGTGAAGATAGCTTATTTTGCATGCACATCTGTGCAGAGAGGCAAGCAATTCTTTGGTTCAGGTGGATAAATTGCCAGCTTTCATATATGACAGATAGTTTAATGCACAGTGAAACAACTACTGTGGCTATTCATTGCTGCTAAATGTAATGGCAAAAACTGACTATGACAGAAAAGCAGTAAAGAAATATACTATAGTGTGGGCAGATGTCCATAGTGCATTAAAAAGAAATCTGTGTCCTCTTAGATTTAAGCAAACAACTGCATTCATATGATTTACTGTAATTTATTTGATTCTTAGCATGTTCTATCTTAATAATGCTTGCATAACAACAGATGCATATGTATTCTTTCTCATGCTTTAAGAGTGCATTTAACTTTTGAATGAAGGAAAGAGCACTTAGAGGAGCAGTCACTGATGCCAGACTATTGTTAAAAAGCCATCATATATTCAGATCCATCTGGTGCTATCCTGGGAGCAATGTGTTACAAACTAATAAAATTGCTGCAGGGGTAGGGAAACCAGCAAAGAGAATTTAAAAAGAATAGCCATTTGTTTTATAGACAGAAGAATTACGTGGTTTTATGTCATGCAAAACACTACTTAAAATATCATTTTGACAAAATGATCTTCATTTCAAAATGCTTCACAGTCGTATCTAGATTCATATTAGTAATTGTTTCAATTTGCCATAAATCATGATTACATAAAAATATCTGTTACACAATGCCTAGACGTTTCTGAAATGTGAGAATAAGTCTGAAATATGTTTTCACATTTCTGAAATGTAAGCCAATAATAAAAATGATATAAATATGGAGTTAGTCATATTATTAGGACAATGAATACATTTAAAATATTCTGACTAGTCTCGTTTCAGTTATTTATTCATCTTATGTTAGATAAGACAGAATTTAATACTTCCTTAGCCCCTTCAACTGCAGCATTAAATAAAAAAGAATCACAGTAGATATGAGTCTGTTTTGTTTTGGTGCCTTTTCTGTGCTGTTGACAGACAGGATCATGAATTCCAACAGTTCTTATAAATTACTTCGAAAATGTTTTTCTAGCTCCAAGTTTTCCCAGTCATAAGTGTTTATTCTTCTCAGTAAAGAGAAGCAATCAGGGAGAAAACATACAGCAAAACGTGAATCTGGGCACGTAAAGCTTTGTTTTCATTGCATTTGTTTCAATGGTTTATATTTAATTGATGAATCTCAGTGCTTGTGTCTGAATGAGTTTCAGTTCCCCAGTGTCTCAATCAGTGCAGTGCAGGCACACAAACCGCAGGTGGGCTTCCTCACACTGTTATGCTGATGGAGCTTCCCTCTTCATCTTAAATGACCACCTGAGCTGAATGTGATAGACATTTTTATCTGGGAGTTTATGCAGTCTTTGGCCTTTTCTGAGGCAGACTGACAGTTTCCTCCATATGCACCACATACAATTCACAAAGAGCAAAAGTTCAAAGTGTAATTCTTATTTAGTTAGTTTATTTTTTTGCACTGATTAAGGACAGCTTCATACCTGAGCTCTAAGAAAAAGACACTAACAATGAAATATGTAATATAAAAGTGAAAGGGCATGGATGTTAGCTGCTGAGACATATGGCTGGTTAAAAAAAAAAAAAAAAGCATTAACACATTTTATATGTAACTACTCTTTTTAAAGATAGTCTTATTACAGAATACACAAGGGCTTTTTGTGTTAGTTACCGAGAGACCTATGGCTGGTAAGAAATATAAATGCATTAACTGATTTTTGTATGCAATTTCATTTTTAAAAATGGTTTTATACCAGAAAACATGATAACTTTCCTTTATTCTTTTCAGAGCAGTGATCAGAGGGAAAGGAGATTCATTAATATACACATTAGCATTAACGGGCAGAGAATGCAATCATTAGTGTCATGGCTCAGGTGTTTTGTGAATGCAACTGTAGGATCAAATCATATCACACTAATGTAAATTGCAATGAAGCTCTCTCCCAGATTTTCCTATTATTTGAGTGTTAAGCCTTCTGTCACAGATCTACGAAGGACACTGACAGTAGTAAACTAACCTTCATTATCATCATCCTCTTTTTTTTTTTAAAAAAAAAAAAATAAATGATCAAGCTGTCATAGTCTATTTTCTGCAGGTTACCCTTTCTGGTTCTGGTAGAGTGGATAGATACTTTACAAGTCAGAGGAGTAAAAAAGGCATTTGATAGAAGTATTAACTACTTGGGATTTTCTAGTAGAGCCACAGGTAATGATTCGACAGTGACTTCAAAAAACAGGGATGAAAATATTACATCCTTATTAGTTTACAAATAAAATAACATTCTGTAGACAGAATGATAAAAAAGTGTCCTTAACTGGCTTCAAAGTGAAATCTTATAGCTTTGTGCTTAGAAAGGTATTGAGTAGTTCTGGCTTAGTGTACTCTTACTTGCTGTTTAACTAAATGCTATTTAATGCAATCATAAATTAATAAATGGAATCACACTACTTATAATATGAGATCTAAGTATATACATCCTACAATAAAACCTGGAGAAAAAACAGAAAAGGACCCACAGAAATGGAGACCACTATTTGGAGTCAGTAATATTATATATTGTAATCTGATGAAAACTAAATTTAGAGCCACAAACCTTCTGTTCAGGAAGGTGGGCTTTCTCTGCTAAGCAAGCCTTATCCTCCAGTGTGGTTCCCAAGCGTGCTGTTTCTTTTCATATTTCAGCTGGTTCAACTACAGGATGCCCCCAGAAGGGAAGCTTGCTCTGCACCCCACTCAGCTCCAGTGAGGCTTCTCTGGCACTGGATCAAACCACCATGCAGTTGCACAGTGAGTTAGAGCAGCTCTTTGGTCTGACAACAATGTCTTTAGTGTGTTAGCTTTCTAGTGGATAGGCGAGCTGAACCAGCTTCCCTTGCAGTCACATGTTTGTTAGATCCAATACAGAAGCGGGGATCTTTCCTGATAGAAGAGGTCTGTTCTCCGATTAAAATTTCTTTTCCACTAGTCTGATTTTTCATTCTCAGTCCAAAATTCTAGATATTCTTGGTGGTAGTTCCAATCAGAACTGGTACTAAACTTGCTTCTACTGTTTAAAAAAAAAATCTTAGTTAAATTTCACTTAGTATAGTGTGAAAACTCATATCAAAGTGCCTGAGCACCCTTGAAGTTTAAATGACCTCATTTACACATCTTGTTCTGACAGAATTATATATTATCATTGTGTCCCATGGGGAGAAAGCAGATCACAATTTTGTCACTTGCGTATATAAAATTAGCATACCAAAGGTTTACTCGCAATGTGAAAACAGTCTATGTTTTCAGACCTTTCTGTTGAATGCAAAGTGTCTTAATAAATGGTTACCTGTACCCAGTCATTTACATGGCAATGAATCCATAGCTTAAAATTCTTGAGATACAATATCATGTGTTGTCTTCAGTGACTACATTGGCATACATTACATAAAAGTTTCTACATCTAAAAATTCAGAATTCCTTTTAGTGTAGAAGAAAAATTTAGTCATAGGTAGAATGATAGAGAGCTGCTGAAATTCAGAAGTAGTCATTTTTCATAGCTATTTATCAGAGATCCGGACTGGAAGAAATCTGTACTGAGCTGAACCAAAATTTAATGCAGGTCAGAAAGGCTCAAAGAAACATAATTTTTCAGAAATTTTTGACAGAAAGTATCCAAACAAGCTGGAAGGCTACTGCTATGTAACTCCCATCAGAGGTGAATAAAACCATTAGAGTGCCCTTTCCAAGTCAGACCATTTTATCTGGTATCGTACTTCTGGCTGGGATCAACAGCAGATAAGAGCATAGTAATAAGAGAAGCATGCACGACACTCCCCACATGTACTTTCCTACTTCCAGCCCTATCTGGTTCTAGAACTGTCTGCAATAGCAGTGGTTTCTACATACTCAGCAGATTTCTCCTTCCTCCCTGTGCACTTTTAGAGGGTCTCCTTGTAGAATTTTCTTCATCCAGAAATCTAAAATAACTTCTCAAGCAATTTTTCTAAACTACATTCAACTTTGTATCATAATGGTTCAGAATGAACCTAAATGTGATTGACTTCTTCATTTGTAATCCTAGTGGGTTTTTCTTTTTCCAAACAAAGTAATACCCCACAGGAATGTGTTTTAGGATTTGTTTTATGAAAGCTTGAAAGCAAAATTGCACGGAGTTTCTTCAATCACGTAAGACTGAAAATTTAAGAACAAAAGTGTCAGCCATAGTCTCGAAAGCCTGAACATCAGCTTAGTGTAAAGAGAGAAAGGGTGCTTAAACCGAGAACCATTTCTCCTGCGAAGTTTGGTTGGCAGAGGTAATCTTGTTTTCCAAAATAAGTTGCAGTAGCCTCAAGCTGTCTACACCCCATATTTGCTCTTACGAACTTACAGGATCATTTTATACCTGGAAGTAAATGGGTCACATCAACCGCACACCCGACAAGTCCCTGCCTGGTCTGATTTTGGGGTTATTTCTCCCCACAACAGGAGTCTGACTTGCCCTGGAAGAGCAGATTGTCATTCCATTTGCCCCTATTTCTCAGAAAATATAATCAGAAGGGAGATTAGCGGAGTTGCTCTCAGTCCTCCGTATTGTATCTTTCCCCAAACAATTAAGTACTCTCTAGGCCAGAAATACACAACTAAAGTGACCCAACAGGCCAGCGGTTGTAGCATTCCCCAGGAGAGAAATAGATACAAATTCCATTCCCTGTTCTACTGAATACTTAATGCAATACATAAAACATTCAGTGCGGTAAGGACAGAAGTGTCTACTTTTTTAATCCCAGTGAGGCTTAGAGTTGAGGTAAGAACTGATCTGCTCAAGGCTGTGGAGACTAAAATACTTCCTAGCACATACAGAAGCAAAACTTCATATAAGAAATCCTAGAGAGTCAATGAAATCTTCAATATTAATAAGGATCATAACAAGGGAGACCTATGTGTTTGGTAGCATAGAATTAAGGCCACCAAGAATTTGATAGACACCCTAGCATCACTGACTGGCAATCTTCTGACAACCGTCAACCCAGAGAACTACATCAAGTCAATGGTATGAGCAAAAACGTTTGCACACTGCCCAGGCAGGAACAAAAACAAATATTAATACAAAATTGCTGCAGAAGATGAGAAAGATAGGAAACATTCTAAGAAATCTTTTGAAAACACAGTGGTAACAAATAGTATGAGAACTAACCCTGTAAGACAAAACACGTGATAGCAGCCTTTGTGGCTTGTGAAGTAATAGTTACGTTAACAGAGGTAAAACAGTAAAGAAAAAAGGTGTAAGAGCAATGCCTGAAACTTGCCATCAAACAGATCTTGAGAGAGGGCTTACAAATGGTCTGCATTTATTTAGTATCTCAGAGAAAGTCTAGAGAAATTTCAAGTTCACAGATACAGTGCCATTTACCAATGTTGTCTGTTGAGGGAAATTCTTGATCTCAAAACAGCTTTCATGTCAAACAGTGATCACTGCAATAAAGCTCCAACATACTGAATATATGCTTTCTCCAAGCAATTTTTCACACTCTAATCATTATTGAACATTCTGTTAGTTCCTTCTGGACAGAGATTGTGTTGATATTTAAATGATACTAATGTTGCAAAACCAAAAGACTTTACAACCAGATACAATGTTTTATATTATTGAAGATTAGATAGACGCATTCTTCACTTTTATTGCTCTTATCAATAAATTCATGGCCAGCTGGACCAAAAAAAAGTATCCTCAGACTATAAGAAGTGTATTGGTGAATTTACAACATGGTGGTTGTTCTTAAACTTTTAGCCTGCCTTCTTCAGAAAAAGTGTTGCATTATCTGTTAATCTGTCAGCACTTCCTAAAAGTTTCTGAATATATTGACATATTTTAGGCAGATATGTCAGAGAAGTAAGACTCTTAAACACACTACAGTTCTGAAAGTTTCTTGAAAACTGTAGGCTGCATAGAGAAAACCAGGCAAATTGATACATCCAAATCAGGAAAATGCTGTAGCGTATACTCAGTAATAATCTGTGCTGTTATATCTGCTCTCTTACTAATGGTCATATGTAATTGGCTGCCCAGTTAGCGGACACAGCTTGGAACCAGCTGGACTACATACCACCTTGTGTAGTCAGTGCATATGGAGCAAAAAATTATCCAGGGAATAAGAGCATGGGAAAAGCTGGATGCTTCTCTGCTGAAGAGAGAGAGTAGAGAGCATGAGCCACAACTCATAATTAACCAACTTTCACTATTTCCTGTTATTTCATTATTTTCTTCTTTTTTTCCCCCCCCAGTAACTAGTACCACAGATATTAAAAAAGTGAAGAAACATTTTAAGCTAAACAGACCTTACACTAATTAAAATAATGTTCTTATTAATGCACAGACTTAGGGGAAAACCTGTATTTTAAATGTAAAAAGTATTGGAGAAAAGTCTGCAAAACTGTCATAAACATAACTTCAATAGTAAAAATACCTTTGAAGAACATATCGCACTCTACCTATAGGTGAAATTTCCATTTGTATGAGACTGGTTTAGCATATAATCTTAACAATGTACTATAGTAATATGTAGCTTATTTCACAACAGCAATCCCAAAATTAGAAGGCCATATGAGAATTTGCAGAGGTGGTCTTTGTTTATTTGTTATGACACTTGCAGTAAACTGTATCTTGGAAGTATCAGGTACTCACAGCATTTAATGTATGTTATCTCTCACTGAAGTATAACTGTTAGAGATAAGTGCTCTTTCCTTCTACATCTGGACATTACTCACTGACTGACTCATTCCTCTTGTGAGCAGTACTGGGTTCTTACTGTTCTTGATATTTTCAAATACTTGCATTAGAAATGCCACACTAACAACTTCATATTTTCCCAAGTTTTGCCTTTGCCTAGTGTTACCTTGAGATCTCAAACAGGAGCGTCAGATTCTCTTCATTGGGAAGGCTGATGCTTTTGCTTCATGTTTGTTATTTAAGTCAAATAATATCCTAAGGAAAGATTTGAGACATTTCTTTTAAAGTAGCACAGCCTCTGCTTGCCTCAGTTTTCTTGAGTTAAACTCTTCACTCCAGGAAAGCTGGAATGATACAGGATAATGTTATCCTGTGTTTACTGAACTTTTGAGGAATTAGCATTTTCCTTACATCCATAGGGTGGATGAAGTTACACATATAATCCAGATCTTTTCCTCCTCCTATTATTCTTTCAGAAAGGCACTGGAGTGGTATGTAGATGTGTCCTTTGAGTTTTTAGTTAAAGGTTGGAATTGTCTGGCTCATCTTATTATCCATGAAATAAGAGAATGTGTTCATTTGGAAAAAAAAATGCAAAAAAATCAACTACAACTTCGTTTCCATGAAAACAGTCTTCACAGAGCTTTGGCATTTCATCAGTGAATGACATTCTTACATGTGAAATGAAAATCAATTTTTAAAAAGTGCATGCATTGAATCAAAATGATCTCTCAAAGGAACAGTCTACTTCCCTAGAAGGATGTGAAATAGGAATTTGTCTTTGGACACAAGAGATTCTGAGCCCGACCATCTCATCTGGCAGTTACTCTTGCTATGGTAAAGTCAAGATTAATTTTTTTTAATTCCGAGTTATAGAATGAATTTATTTGTCAAAATATGTTTCTGAGAGCGTGACAACAAATGAACATACATAAATGAAAAAGGAGAGGCAAAGTAATACAATCTAACCCTGACATAGTGGCAAGTTAACTGTGGTCACATCAATTCTAACACCATCATTTCCCCACAGATGCAGTACTCTGCATCCTGCAATACAACCCTTACACCACCTCTGCCAGCTCAGAGAGATCGTTTTTCTGTTCTGAAGACAGAAGAGAAGGAAAAGGCTGGTCTGGTAGTGACAATGCTGGCCAGACCTTCAGGAGGATGGGGTTCATTTATTGGAAAAGTAATTTAACTTTTTTTTTTTTTTAAAGTTATTAATTTCTGTCTCTCTTTTCTCTAGCTACAAGTTGTGCCCAGTCTTTTTCTGCATGTTTTGTTCAGCAAGAACCATCTAATAATGTATCTTTGGAAATGGCATAACATGGCAGAGCTCAGATCCCAGGGAGAACTCCTAGCATAAGATAAGTAGTAAGTAATTGTTCTCCTTTGCCTCTAATCAGAAAAGTTTGGTTCTGTATTAAGTATGCATCCAAATATGAGATCCATTCTCAATTACAGATCAAATATTAGAAAAGTTTATTAATATGCATATGATATTGTTACAGTAATATTTTGGGGTATAAATAATAGAAAAGCAATAATTCAGTGTATGCTGAAATTATGAAGGTGCTTTTGAAAATCTTATTGAAAGACACTACAAGGTTTCTACAGCTATCTTGCTAATTCTACACAGCATGCTCGTGATCATGTTGTCAGAGCCACAAGTCAATAGGTCATCTACAGCAGTTCTGTTGATATAAGATATTGCCAACTAGTTAATTTAATTGTGCTTTATTCTGTCTACATGCATCAAAAGCTTTAGCATTTTTACCTCTTTCTGTAAAAGTTTATTTCAGAGTTTGAAGCAGCTTTGCAGTTGGAATATACAGCTCTTTGGCCTCCAGTCCAGGTGTCAGAACTGGGAGCTACACTACTCTAGTATCTCCCTGGAAAGGCTTTTAGGAGGAGGAAGAGGTGGATTAGCTTCTTCAGAGAAAACAGGACCACAGTAAGTACACAGCAGTAGATTCTCTGGTCTTGTTTCCTCCCTCTGTATCTTCCTATTCTTTATTATTCTCAACGAAGCTGCATCCAAGGAACAGGGCACTGAACTAGACCCATGTCTGACTAAACTTCTGATCTACATTTTCCCAAACAGAATAATAGCAGTATCAGCAGTAACCTTTTTCGCTGAAAAACTCTGCAGTAAGGCTTAGCAGACCCCATATAAATATACCTACACATTTTTAAAAAGATATTCAGTAAAATATCTGTGTTTAAAATGAATTGACTTAGATATCATGTAACCAAGGAAACAGTGTCAAGAAATAGATAAAATCATGGCCGATCCAAAACATCTGAACTTTGGGAGTTTTGTTTTGTTTTAAATAATCATATTTATACACATGCCTTCAATATAAGCAATTCAAAATAAAAAAAACTAACAGTGCAGCAACAAATACAAAATACTAACATGTTTCTGGTGATCTAGAACAGGCAGTGAGACAGTACGGCCCGCATCGTAAGTACATAAATGTTACTTAGTTTGTATTATCCTCTGGCCACTCTGGGAATTGTAAAGAGCAGGCAATGCTATAACTGCAACTAAAGTAATTTCAATGTTTGAATCAAGTCGGTTTTGAAAAGAAGCCTTTTCTTGGTAAGACTACTCAGCTGATCCTTTGCATAAGAAAAAGGTAAAGCTTATAAGGGTGGAGCCTTTACATCAGCTCTGACATCTTACATGTGCGAACATAACTTTCTAATGCAGCTGGTAAGCGAGCCTACCAGGGGAGGTGCCCCGCTTGACCTGCTGTTTACCAACAGAGAAGGGCTTGTGGGAAATGTCGAGGTCGGAGGCCGTCTCGGGCTTAGCGACCACGACATGATAAAGTTCTCAATTTTGGGTGATGCTAAGCGGAGGGGCACCAAAACTATTACCATGGACTTCCGGAGGGCAGACTTTGGCCTCTTCAGGACCCTGGTTGGGAAAGTCCCTTGGGAGGCGGTCCTGAAGGGCAAAGGGGTCCAGGAAGGCTGGGCCCTCTTCAAGAAGGAAGTCTTAAGGGCGCAGGAGCGGGCTGTCCCCGTGTGTCGTAAGACCAACCGGAGGGGAAATCGACCGGCCTGGCTGAATAGGGAGCTTTTGCGGGGACTCAGGGAAAAAAGGAGAGTCTACCGCCTTTGGCAGAAGGGGCGGGCAGCTCAGGAGGAGTACAGGGATCTTGTTAGGTCCTGCAGGGAGGAAATTAGAAAGGCAAAAGCCCAGCTAGAACTCAATCTGGCCAGTGCTGTAAAAGACAATAAAAAATGCTTTTATAAGTACATCAGCAATAAAAGGAGAGCCAAGGAGGATCTCCATTCTTTGCTGGATGTGGGGGGGAACATTGTCACCGAGGACAAGGAAAAGGCTGAAGTACTTAACGCCTTCTTTGCCTCTGTGTTCAACAGCCAGACCGGTCATCCCCAGGGTACTCAGGCCCTTGAGCAAGAGGATAGGGATAGGGACCAGAATGGAGCCCTCATAGTCCAGGAGGAAGCAGTTAATGACCTGCTATGCCACCTGGACGCTCACAAGTCTATGGGGCCGGATGGGATCCACCCGAGAGTACTGAGGGAGCTGGCAGAGGAGCTTGCCAAGCCACTTTCCATCATCTATCAACAGTCCTGGTTAACAGGGGAGGTCCCTGATGACTGGAGGCTTGCCAATGTGACGCCCATCTACAAGAAGGGCCGGAAGGAGGACCCGGGGAACTACAGGCCTGTCAGCCTGACCTCGGTGCCGGGGAAGATTATGGAGAGGTTCATCTTGAGCGAACTCCACAGGCAAGTACAGGTCAACCAGGGGATCAGGCCCAGCCAGCATGGGTTCACAAAAGGCAGGTCCTGCTTGACCAACCTGATCTCCTTCTATGACCTGGTGACCCGCCTGGTAGATGATGGAAAGGCTGTGGATGTCATCTACCTCGACTTTAGCAAAGCTTTTGACACCGTCTCGCATAATATCCTCCTCAGGAAGCTGGCAGCTCACGGCTTAGACAGGCATACTCTTCGCTGGATAAAGAACTGGTTGGGTGGCCGAGCCCAGAGAGTAGTGATAAATGGTGTTAAGTCCAGTTGGCGGCCGGTCACGAGCGGTGTTCCCCAGGGCTCTGTTTTAGGGCCAGTCTTGTTCAATATCTTTATCAATGATCTGGATGAGGGGATCGAGTGCACCCTCAGTAAGTTTGCAGACGACACCAAATTGGGTGGGAGTGTCGATCTGCTCGAGGGTAGGATGGCCCTGCAGAGGGACCTGGACAGACTGGATCGATGGGCCGTGGCCAACTGTATGAGGTTCAACAAGGCCAAGTGCCGGGTCCTGCACTTCGGTCACAACAACCCCATGCAACGCTACAGGCTTGGGGAGGAGTGGCTGGAAAGCTGCCTGGCCGAAAAGGACCTGGGGGTGTTAGTAGATAGCCGGCTGAACATGAGCCAGCAGTGTGCCCAGGTGGCCAAGAAGGCCAACAGCATCCTGGCTTGTGTCAGGAATAGTGTGGCCAGCAGGAGCAGGGAGGTGATTGTCCCCCTGTACTCGGCGCTGGTGAGGCCGCACCTGGAATACTGTGTCCAGTTTTGGGCCCCTCACTACAAGAAAGACATTGAGGTGCTGGAGCGTGTTCAGAGGCGGGCAACGAAGCTGGTGAAGGGTCTGGAGCACAGGCCTTATGAGGAGCGGCTGAGGGAACTGGGGTTGTTTAGCCTGGAAAAGAGGAGGCTGAGGGGAGACCTTATCGCTCTCTACAACTACCTGAAAGGAGGTTGTAGTGAGGTGGGTGTTGGTCTCTTCTCCCAAGTAGCTAGCGATAGGACAAGAGGAAATGGGCTTAAGCTGCGCCAGGGGAGGTTTAGACTGGAAATTAGGAAAAATTTCTTTACGGAAAGGGTGGTCAGGCATTGGAACAGGCTGCCCAGAGAGGTGGTGGAGTCACCATCCCTGGAGGCGTTTAAAAAACGGGTAGATGTGGCACTTCGGGATATGGTTTAGTCTGGTCTACCCTTGATTAGTCTAGAGTGGGCTTGGTAGTGTAGGTTAATGGTTGGACTGGATGATCTTAAAGGTCTTTTCCAACCTAGATGATTCTATGATTCTATAAGATTTGTTTTGAATGTATTCATGACAATGAATTTAGAATGTAACTTTAAAAAGTGGTTATCTTTCCCCAAATGTGCCAAGGCTTTCTACCTCCTTAGGTCACAACCATGGATCTGCTTTGTATTTAGCACAAATAAGGAAACAGAAATTACCAGTACGCTGTCAGTACCACTTAATTTACAGAGAAATTTCAAAACTATATAAAGAGAAAATAAACATTATTTAGAAGAATGGCATTCCAGAATCTGACTTAACAACAGCATCAGTACTTAAAAGGGTCAGGATTACCTAATCATTCTCAAGATAACACAAAAAAGAAAATCCAGTCTTAAAGAATTTTTTATCTTAATGAGTAACAACCAAACCAAGTAACTAATAGATGAGATGTTTATGAAGTAAATATGCAAATAAAAAAAGGCAACTATGGCTTGTAAGTTAAACATTTAAATGTAGAGCTGGCAAAGATAGGCAAAAGATGTTTTTGAAGATGTTTCAAGAGTTTTTAACGTAATATATTCCATTTTCCAACCTTCCAACGAGATGCTACAATTAAAAGATTATTATATTAGAGTGCTTTGTTTAATGCTTTTGGGGAAAATGAGGTACTATTAAAGGCCAAGGACAACATTATCCTAGATGTGAATAAGTTATTGCTTGTGTCCTCAGGATAATTCATTATTTGCTATTTATGGCAAAGAACTAGGCAGAAAAGAGTTGAGCTGTTCCAGGCTGATGAGCAGATTAAAAAAAAAAAAAAAAAAAAATATCCTTGCTTACTGGGTGATTAAAGCAGTCCCCTTTCATGCTGTTTAGTAGCATACTAAGTTGTTTCCAGGAAAGGGAAAAAGTGTTGAAGTTTGCCAGTTTTATAAGCAGGTTTGTTAATAAAGGTCAGTGTAAGTCTAATCAGTACTTAATTATTTTAATCTCTTCATTGAAACTGAAAACAAAGGGAGGATTTTTACCTTCTATAAAACACTCAGTAGAAGCTCATAAATAATTAAATCCAAAAAAGTTGGCTTTACAAACTGTTACAGATGTGCTAATGAAAATGAAAGAATAGAAGTGGCTTCTTTTTGCTCATTCAAATCAAGTAACAGTATTTTGGTGGTCATGCCAGAAGATCCAAGTCACAGACCAAATACCAAAATCCCAGTGTCTATTTGTATTGACTCCTGAAGCATCCAAATGCACAAGTTCTTCATTGTAGGAACTGATTTGGTGAAAAGGTTGTTGTTCTGACAGATTTGTATCCCTAGCCCTGATCCCACTGTAATTTGTGTTGAAATTGCCATGCCTTGTTTTGCTTATGCCAAGAGGAGAGTGCCTCTGCGACGCTGCCACATTAACCCTGAAATGCTACAAGGTGGTGATGCAACCCCTCAGACCAGCATCTAAAAGGTCTCGTGGCACAGCTATTTCTTCCATGGGCCACTGAAGGGATCTAAAGGACAAGACACACAACTTTTAAACAACTCTCACAAAATTATTTCTCCCCAGAAGACTTTCAGTTACTATTTACAGTGGCTTCCTGGTGTAAGACCTCACCAATGCTTGGTAGCAGGCCAGAGATTTTGTATTCTCTGCACTTTAATAATCTAATACCATAGTTTTAAAAATACGTGGATAGAAGTTTTTCTTGATTGTGTTTCCATTGTTAAGATAAAACATAACACTCCTCTAACCTTCTGACTTCTTTAAGTCCATCTACAAATATTGAAATATCAGGCAAGGTGGGGAGGGGAGATGCTGGGGGGGTTTGGTTGGGTTTGGGTTTTGGGGTTTTTTGGGGGGGGCTGCATTAAAGTAACAGTAGGTTAAACATAGGTTCAAACTGAAAAAAATAATTCCAGTTTCTCTTCCACTGAAGGTTTCCTACTGTTTAGTTTCTAAATTAATAAAGGCAAATGCTGAAAAAATACTGTAACTTTGTACCTTTTGAAACTTTAAATATTGTTCTTATCTCTAGTTCATATACACAGGACAGACCCGATTCTATTTTCCCATTCCTTAGGAAATTCTGATAGTGTTTCTTCGCCCCTGCACATGATTTTTATTTTTCTTAAAAAATGATTGAGCTTTCACTTATCATATCTATAATTTAGTATCTCTGTTCTTATATTAGAAAACTGTATAGTTTAATAACAGCTATGACAAGAACAAATATTTTATAGCTAATTGCAAATGTGTATTTTCTACAGACTAGAAACCAATTTATCTCTGAATATTTACAGATAATGTTACCCCTCTTATTTCTTCCCAATGAGCACAGGTTAGAATTAATTAAATAAAATACAGTTTATGTCCTCTTAAAAATTGAGTTAAGGATGGAAGAAATGTATCCAAATTACGGTATTTTTTTTCTTTTTGCCATGTTCTCCTGGTATGGTTATTTATAAGCTTGCTCAGATTTGATCTGTTTCTGCTATCCTGACAGTAAACTTACATGAAACTTAGGGTCTAGACATGGGTCTTCTGCTATTGTTTATTCAGCTGCTCCATTAAAAATTACACCTCAATTATTTTCTTCTACAGTCTAAACCTCTCCGATTTAGATGCTTTTCTGTTTCTCCTATCTGCAAGGTGATGATGTGGTTCCTCTGTCGTTATTAATGTCCTGTTTTCCTTAAAATTCTGGTGCAGCTGAGTCTCTGCCAGAAAGGGGGGGGGGGGTGTCTTTATTATTCCTTACAAATAGCAAACATCTATTCCTGTAACTCACAGTGAGCCGGGGATGATATTTCATAAGATAGGAAGCATATCACACAGTGTTTCTGCAAGTAGTACTGCTCTCTTCTCATACTCATCTCATGTTCAGTCAAATTCAGATGAGGGCCAGCTGGGCTAATCTCCTTTTCTAGGTGGGTACAATGGACACAATAAATAGTTTTGCCTTTTATTAAGTGATTAAAAATAGCCATAGGAATATCTTCAGAGAGTAAAACTATTCTTCTTTTTTATATTCCATCCTTATAACTTTGAAATAATTATCCAGCTTTTCATCAACACCATTTTTGGAATTAGATGCCGAGTGGAAACTTTTGCATCAGAGTTCATACTGCTTCTGAATTATAAGCAGTTACAGTAGATATTCTGAGCCAGTCCTGGCAACAGTGGCAGAGAAAATACTGCAGCATTAGATTTCTGTAGCAATCAATGGGAAAGCACTGGCAGAATCTACCCTAAGGTAGTTTTCTTACCTAGCATAATAATTAAAGCTGTATTTTTAAAACACTAACACAGGACAATGGTTTCTGGAACTATAAAATGACTGCAATCAGTACACTTAATTAACCCTCTCCCATTTCCCCAAAGAATTTTTCATGTTGTTTTTGCTCCATATTTTGTTCTCATTAAGTATTGTCCTGACCTTTCAGTCTGTAAAAATCAACAGAAGGCATTTCCTTTTTTATTAAGAGATTGATTGCAGGAGGCCTGGGACCACAACGAAAAGGAGAAATAATCTATGCTCAAAACACATCAAGTTTGTTAGACAGCGAATGACATTTGGCCCAATAGTAATATCAGTGCATACCTGGTTTTCAGATGCAACAAAGCAAAATAAGCCAAAGGGACTTAAAATAAATAAATAAATAAATGATGCTGTGAATCAGAAAGAAATACATGTACTGTGAGAGAAAATTTTTGATAATTCTATTTAGACATGAACATACAGCTGGATGACGCTACTAAGATAAAGATTATAGGTAGCTATTATAGTCCTACTTGAGAAGGCAGGCAAAAATGCTTCAATATATAGAAGTACGGACACCAATATACCTAAAGCTGAATATATTTTCAAAGCAACAGCACCTTGCCTCTAGAGGCACACAACTCTTTACAAGGGTTTATGGCAGCCTCATCTGATGGAACATTAGCTGATCAAATGATTCCAAAACTTTTTCCTACCTAGGGTTCTGAAAATAATATAAATGAATGAGTATAATAAAAAAGAAAATCGTAATTTGAAACATCGTGGATTTACCACTCTCCAACTGATACAAAGTTAGTTCTTTTTGATCTTTTAAATATTTATTTATACAGGGACTTACCCACAAATGATCCATTAGAAACAGGTTTTGACTTTGAATCTTATTTGTGATACACTCTTGCCCTGTTACTTCAACTGATCTACACACTATTTATGAAACCTATCTGAAAACCACCAAACCAATTTCATTACTACAATAGGTTATGAGCACTTGAATAGTATAGTATTAGGCCATGGTTCTATTTTATATTGTTATACTTTTATTCCTGAAGGTCTAAGATATCATACACTTGTCTCTAATCATAAATAAAATTAAAAGAAAGGAAGTGGTCCATAATGTAACTAGCCTTAGTTTAATTCTTCTCATTAATCTACCTTATTGGTTGTGGCATACACTTGTTCTACCCAGTGAAGGCTCGATAGCCCTGTTTTTTACCATCATCCATACACAAGCCTGTCGATCAATGACAATTACTACTTAATGAACATGTAATGATGGGTAAGCCCAGGGAGAAGGGAACAAATAAATCACTCATTATGGTCTTGATTGCAAGCTAGCACTGTCTCTTGTCGAAGTGATATGTTGTGCAAATTTGTTGAACCAACATCTTCAGGAGTAATCAGCATGATCAGGTGCTTCAAAGTGCTGGAAACCTTCAATGACCTAACATATATTCAGCTTCAAAAGGGTTTTCACCTTAACTGGAAACTCTTTTCTGAGTAGTTCTTTTAAAAAAGCTCACAGAACTGTTTGTTTCTTCCCTATTTTTCAAAACTTTTTTTTTTTCTTCTTAAATATGAGCAAAGTTGCATTCTTTTTCCAGTTTAAACATTAAAACCTTTCCAGAAGCTTTAATGTACAATCCACAGTGCCTAAGCATTATTTTAACAGTTCTTGATATTCGTGAAACATTGTACAGCCTAAGGAACTAGAGTGCTATATTCATAAACCTAAGACAGCAAGGACACATGGTGAGGTATGTCAGATCAATATCGTGCCAGTAAAACAGGTTATATGTTTTAAAAAAATGATGCCAGTATTTGCCTTTGTGATGCTAACTCCTGCTCATTAAGCTCTGAAGTGAAATGCTCAAATATTTTGTATCCTAGTAGCAATCACCAAAAGTTCTAGTCTGGCTTCTTCATCCATTTCTCATTTCTTCTGTTAATTAGGCGACTCTACCAAAGTTAAAATGATGTGAGAAAGGAAATCAACATCTAACTGGTAATTCATAGGAAAATCAGATCAAGTATTTCTGGGAACAAAACTGAATTACATCTGTGCAGAAACATATTGAGGCAAATTCTGCAGATTCCCCCCACCTTTTTTTGTGCTGTAATAGGACACCAAAAGTCCTCTTTCTTGAACTGATGTTTTGGCTTTTTCAAATAACAGAGTTAAAACAAGAAGACTTAAAATTAAAGTTATTTAGAACGTCAGAATCAAAACAGGATATCATCATAGGCTGTCGTCGTTTCCATGGGATGGAAATAGGCTATCACCATTGGAGAAAGCCCAAATGAATTTTTAGTGTGAAATGTTTTCAAGAAATAATACCTTCCAACATAAATACCTGTAGTTTAGCAAAACATTTCTTCCTAAGGAAAGATCGTTCCACAGGACAGTTTCTGTGCAGTTCTCTGAATTCTTAATGTTATCAATCCTTGATTTGCAAAACAGCCTTTCTAAAAATGCATAAGGATGCTCCGTTTTATCTAAGCTAGAGTTTAGCAACTTTCTAAAAAATATTTCTCAGACGAGTAGAAAGCTTATAGAAACTCCCCGTGAAAATTTTAACAAGATGAATCTAATAAAAAAGGCAGGAAATGGTTACTTCCTCATGTAAGAAAGACTTATTTTTTGTGTTATTCATTTATTTACTTTCAACATTGAAAGAAATATTTATGCAAAATTTAAGAGTACATTTTGACTATCCAAAGTTTCCTTCTAATCCAATGTACCATTTACCAAGCATAAAGGACTGTTAGACATTCAAATAACAGGTTATCTGTAAAGCACTGAACCCCCCCCGCCCCGCTTCATGTTTTCGAACATATCATTAAAGGAGCAGGTTCTCAGGGGAGAGGAAGAAATGAAGAGAAAACCCCACAGATTTCAAAAGCTTTTCTGCCTTTAAAAAATGAGGGGAAAAAAAAAAAAAAGAAAGAAAAAGAACTGTTTCAAGTCAAAGCAGGTAGCTGTTCTAGGGCAATGCCACATTGGAAAAGAATTTAAATACTTAATTCCTATCAACAGAAAAAACTCATAATCATTCTTATCTCCTAAAATAGCTTGTCAAACATGAAAAAGGCTTATTGCTGAAACAGACTGTATCTGGGTAAGAATCATAAGTAGAAACATAGTTTAATTACCTTTTCCAATATCTTCAACTAAAGTAATTCTTGTCATTAAAATTAACTTTATGTTGTATTTACTTACTCCTTTCTGTCTTAGAGGGGTTTGGGTTTTGTTTGTTGTCTTGGGTCAGGCAGGTAAAGATAGGCAAACTAATCTCAAAAACTATCAAAGAACACAGGACAGTTTGACAGTTGAGGTGTTCCTTTTTTGAATGTCATTTCGAGCTTGTACTAAGAAATGCAAAGAAAGCCATTTTAATTCAGAAATTTTGAATGATGTCACGGGCATTTCATAACTAACATGCCTGGCTTCATACACTATAATCATCAATGGAAAAAGGTGGACTCGGTAAAAGTCTTTCCACAGTTAACAGTATTGGCTATGTCATCTCCGAGTACACCTAACTTGGACGAACCCAACAACAAAATCTAAACTGACTTTGACAGAAGATAGGTATTTACCACCACCCTTTTTTTTTGAAAAAAAACAGAAGAGCACAAGTACATGGATCTTGCTTACGCTACCATAGAGAAGCAAGGAAAACATTCCACCTTTAACTTAGTCACTGAGGTTGTGAGTTTTTGAGTCAGCACCAACTGTAAATACTGGTATTAAGAACTGAAAACAAATATTTATCAGTTAAGAACCAGGATACCATATTACTCACTTATTTCAAACAAACTAGAGAGTAGCTTGATTTCCTTTTGTTTTCTAAGTGAGTAAAACAAAAACCTTACAATCAATCACAACAAAGGAAGGTGACAAAGAGCTCACAATCTGATGTAGAAACATGTGAGAAAGACTTCTGACTAACAGAAATAATACCAGTTATGAAAACGTGAAAGAAAATCCTCAAAAGTATGCATAATATAAAAAAAAAATCCTGCTGTCACATCTCATGGCTGATTCAGACTTTGATAACCTGGCTTTGTCTAAATACACAGGATGCCCATCGACATTTATCTGCATATTTCCGAGGGACAGGAAGCACATGCTGCTAAGGACGTAGCTGTTTAAGACATAAGTACAGCATTAGAGGTCTGCTGTTTCTTCTTACTTGCTTGAAGTTTGAAGCCAGCAGTGCTGGGGGAGGCCAGAGGAACAAGGTAGTACCTCCCAGTGAAACTTGCTTTTGTCTTGTCAGAGTGTGATACTCTTTACTCCTCACAAGTAGTGGGGGTTTTTCCTGCAAATACCAGAGCTGACCTTAATGAAATTATTATCAGAGTCCTCCTCAGCTGCACATCAGCAGGGTGATCAGAAAGACCCACTTTAGTAGAACCAGATTCTTCTTCATTTTCAAAAAAGATCTAAGACTCATAATTTCTCTTTGTTTTCTGTGACACCATTTCTTTTTTTTAAATATCTGATGCAGTTATGCTGGGATGAAGAACAATTTTGATGCTGGGCAACAACAAAAAATTATATTACCGCACTTTAATGCCTTTGAAAGGCAGACTCAGAGGAACACAAAAATTGCCAAATGAGTGAAATGTCTTATATTAAACATATAGATGTTTGATAGCTGTTAAAGAAACATATATGGGTATTATAAAATACCATTTATCATACTTATTACCATTCACATATTCCACTGTTTTTTTAAATTTTATTTTATTTTTCCTTAGCTAAGTATTTTCTTTGAGATTGTATAAAGATGTCATATGATTTATTATACATACATCTTTTGAGGCTTTCCTGGGTTTACAAAAGAAAGAAAGCAAACAAAAAGAAATTAAATCTTTAAATAGCTAAGGACAAAGAAGATAGGCTATGTATTACCAAAGCTGTCCCAAATCAAAGCAGGGCACTAAAAATGCCAGCCAGTTACATATGCCACATGGCTCGCTACTGTATAAATCCTTACCGCTGCTATGTTCCTTTCCTATTGGATGTAGAGGCATTAGCTGTAATTTGTCACTGTGGTATGTCAAGGAAGGAAGGTTTGCTATTAAAACGCCACGTGGAGAGTAAACAGCAGCCTTCAGAGCAGGATTTGTTTATATCACTTTTGGTACGATGAATAACACACTTAGAAAGATATATTGAATATGAAACACAGAATTGTAAAAGTTGTGACTTGTGTTAAATATTCACTGCCATTTCTGCCAGCACTAGTATATGGAGCTCATGTATTTCAGGCAGAGCCAATATAGGTCATTACTATATATCCCAACTAAAACCTTTTGCACGTAACTTGCTGTGTTCTCTTTTTTTCTTCACTTTCCACTCATCTAATATTTCTGCCCACTACCTAAAAGTCAGCACATCTTATCTAAGAGCTGGCTACATTTCAATGTTAAGAGAAATTATTCCTGCTATATGCATATATATTTATACACGTGTATAGATACACCCACGCTGCAATGTCTGAAGCACTATACACCGCTGAAGAAGAGAACTCTGCATGGATGATGAGTTACATTAACACAGCCTGCTCTCCACCCACACACACACAAGAAGAAAACTCCTGAACGCTGTTAGGCTGCCTCCAACTACCATGGGAATGAAAATATTCAAGATACACAAAACATTTCCCCTCTAAGAAAGCAAGAGATCACACAATGACGTACCTTATAGTGCATAGCACAGGTACCCTGGGATGTGACTGGAGACCAGGGTGGAAGAAGTTCCTCTAATGATGCAGTAAAACTACAGCTGTACCACACCATAGTCAATAATTACTGGCATCTAAGGCTACAGGGGAATTTACTATAGATTCATACATATGAGAGTAAAAGCTATTTCATCCATGAAAACATAATAGCTTCACTGACCTTTCAAAACCACTCCATCACCTTCACAGATCACCTGCAGGTCCAACGTGGCTACAAGCAGAACCCACCTGAACTGCATTTAAAGAGGCACAGAGCTTCTGGGCACACCCTCTGACCTTAATCCCCCGGGGGCAGGTTGCAGCCAGCTCTCCTTCCCTTGTAGCCAATGAGACGGTATTTCATGCCAAGAAAAAAAATTGGCGTGCTCAAGCCTGAAATTTGGCCCAAACCTGGGTCTTCTCCCAGAACAAAGTTGGGATGCAGCTGAAACCTTTAGTCAGAAGTTGGGAAGTGTTCCTGTGTGCTGAAGTTCAGATACAGCCTTGTTATTTTTAAAGTTTTTCCTGCCTCTAGCACAGCTGTGTGATTGTCCCTAAAGCGTTCTTTAATGTAAGTTATCCATGGATACAAAGGATGCTAGTATGCAGAATCCTAGCAAAGCTTTTTCAAACCAATGTTGCCAATTCAGTTGTTTACATTTGCTGTAAGATTCAATCTGCAGCTCAAGGGCAGTAATTTGTACATTATACTAAGGTACTCAATTCACAGAGCTCATGGGACAATTACGTTGCTGATAGCAGAAAGCCAGGAGAAGAAAAATGAAGGATACAATATAATAACAGAAGGAAGCATTTTAAACATTATAAAATGCATTGCATAATATGTGACTCTTTAAAACAACAGCTCTGACTTCTCCTTCATTGTTAGCTCTGCTGAAGCAGACTGTAAGTCGTTGCTGTCATATTCTGTGCACCTCTGCAACACGTAACAGTCCTTCCCTTCTAGGCTGCGAGGCTGTACAATACTTTTAAACTTACAAATTACATTAAAATATCTGCAGTACACTGAAATATTATTATTTGCAGGAAAGTACCTAAATACTACTATAGCTAGCAGCTATTATCTCATCTAATATACATTGTGTTTTACAGGGCTTTTTAGTGCATTAAAAACAGATGCAGATTTTGTTTCACATTTAGTCATGTGTCTACCTGCAAGAATTACTTTTAGTGAGTCATTTGGCAAAGACTAATTGAGCTCATTTACAGTATACAAGAGCCAAAAAAAAAAAAAAAAATCTAATTTAAGATGTGTGGCTGTGTATACTGTAACTCCAAACATCTTAGACACTGATAATTCATTAATGGGATTTAAATGATTAGATTTCAGAGCCACTGGTTAGAGCTCAACAAAGGAAACTGCAGCATGCAAATCCTAGGACTAGCTAGTTTTGCAACATTATTCTGCTAACACATTTTAGACAAGATTGGCTGTATACCTTAGTTCTTCCAAGCAACAAACATAAACCCTGTCCCAAACCCACTGGAGTAAGCTTTAATACAGAAAGGGCCTGTTGAATGTAAATGTGGTTCACAGGTTAAATTCTAAGGTGTAAGTATACGCTGCTGTTCTCAGACAGGTTTATTACTTTATTATACTTCCTATTGATTGGCATCATCGCCCTATTGACTGGCTGTGTACAGTGTATGAGGCAGTTCAGAGGAATCAATAAAGGTGTGGGAAAACTGTGGGCATCTTGGTGGGAAACAGGATGAATTGCCTAATGATGCCTACAAAAATACTTGTTTTGTTTTCCACTTAGAAATACATAAATAACAGGAGAAAAGCAGATCTAGGTGCCTTCTGAAAGCTTACTTGTACTGCATTAGAAAGATATATTTGACAATTCGTCATTTCACAAAGCAAAATAAGCAGTTAAGAAATTTACCTTGAAATATGCTAACGGTTCCATATGGCTGAGCATCCTTGCTGTAGGAGCTTCAGAAAGCAGTGGCTGCTATGGTCAGGGAAGGGGGCTCTTTTCCAAAAACACAACTCAGCCTGGAGACTGTCCTGTGGACAACTTGCTCTCCTTTATCCTGCATGGCTTTTACATTGATCGTTATGGACCATGTGATCCAGTGTTGCAAATGCACAGTGCATGTCACCGAACCACAGAAAGGTTGAGGTTGGAAGGGACCTCTGGAGGTCGTCTTGTCCAACCCAGGGCCACCTGGAGCTAGGTGCCCAGGACCACGTCCAGAGAGCTTTTTAGTATCTCCAAGGATGAAGACTCCACAACATCTCTCGGCAACCTGTGCCAGTGCTTGGTCACCCTCACAGTGACAAAGTGTTTCCTGATGATCAGATGGAAGCTCCTGTGTTTCAGTTTGTGCCCACTGGCCCTTGTCCTGACACTGGGGACCACTGAAAAGAGCCTGGCTCCATCCTCTTTGCACCTTCCCTTCAGGCATTTATAGACAATGACAAGATCCCCCCTGAACCTCCTCTCCTCTAGCCTGAACAGTCCCAGCTCTCTCAGTCTTTCCTCAGATGAGCGATACGCTAGTCCCTTCATCATCTTCGTGGCCCTTCACTGGACTCTCTCCAGTACGTCCATGTCTCTCGCACTGGAGAGCCCAGAACTGGAGGCAGTACTGTGGGTGCGGCCTCCCCGATGCTGAGCAGAGGGGAAGGGTGACCTCCCCCATCCTGCTGGCAACAGATGTCGTGCTACTGTTAGAATATGGAAGTCAAAATCAGCTTATGAAACCAGCAAGGGTTCCAAGATCACTTTCTGACTATTAATTTATTCCATATTTACTTTCCATATTTTGCAATGCCTTGTTCTACTATGGCCTTATCTTGAACAGAGGTTTTAGGCTCTAACATAATGGAAAAGATAATACAAAAAATGTCTGTAAACCAATTTAGAATTTCTGTGTGTATAGAATTATGCAGCCGTCCTAAGCATACTGCTAGCTACCTGAATAATAAAAAAAAAGAGCTAGGATAAGTAAGTTGGAGGGTTTTTATGCTTTTTTTCCAAGAATATTCTCCTAAACTAGGAAAAAAATTAACTGAAATATTATTTTTCTGATATAAGGTCTACCATAAGACTGTGTAGTGTGAATAAGAATATATCCCATATTAATATTCCACAATGCTGTAGCTCATTCTTATGACAAAGGTTTTAATGTGAACAGAAAAGAAACGCAATTAAATCATGGTTATAACAGTGCTTTAATTAAGACAGGTCCTTTTTTTTAACACAGGACTAAATGTCTAAGCTTTAAGACTTAATTTTTAAATATAAACCTGCAAAAAATGATCTAATTATCCATTAGTTTTACAGTTTCTGGATTTATCCTATATAAATGCAATTTACCTAAATGCTCCTGCATCAAACATTTAACTTTTTTCCTTTTCTTGTTATGATGCAATATAAACATTTGAAGAAATAATTCCTAAATCTCTTCTAACTGAATTCACACTATATAGAGGTGTCCCACAGTGTGGCCCTGACTACTGATTCCTAAGCCACGTACTGAAACTCCGTTCAGAAGCGATTGGGCTGTAAATCCCTCTGTTATAGATCTAGGATTCCTTCCAAAGGATTTGATCAGCGCCTGCGTGGGTGCTCTCAACCCCTCCGATCTGGGCAAAGGAATGAGTTATATTGTAGCTCAAGTGTGCAGTCTGAATCCACTATGGCAGGGGACCATGTAATGGTATTTTATAGCCTCAGACAAATTTATCCAAATGAAAGATTTAACAGTCTTCATGACCTGATACACTTACCAAGTTTTGTTCCAGTCACTAGTCTGCCCAGATCAAGTCACACCTACTGATTTAATATAATACATCCAGCAAGGGAGAACGTGTCCCATAAAGAGGAGACTGTAGTGTCAGGTAGCATGAAGAGCACTGATCAGCAGAACAGAGCCTTTCAAATGTAGTCTGTATGCTATTAAAATCGAACCAAAAAACGAGGAGTTTTTATCGTCATTCAACCTACAGTACTAGCTTAAAATAGAATCTAATTCTGGCTGGCATAAAGTATTTTAACATTAAAAGTTCTATTAATACCATTCAATAATATATGCCTTTTTAAAATATAACACATGGGTCAATTTTTGATTAAGATTAAAACTTCTCTATGAGAAATTACTTCATTATGCCCTCTGATTAATATAACAGTCTATTTTTCATATGTCTAAATAAATAAGTATGCGACTGTATCAAAGAGGCAAGTGTACCAAGGAATACTAGGAAAATACATTGCTCATGGAAGTCCATCAAACTTTACCTGCAATTCCAGCACTGTTGCTGCTGCACTGCTGTAGCAATGTAGAAGCTAATTGTGGCACAGATTCTTCCCTAGAGAATGTCAAAATTTCCATTCACGTTTTTAACACCACAGCTACATTTTCTACTTAGAAGAAAATTACCATACAGCTCCACATTTATCATTTCATGGTGTTCTTCACATTTTTGATTCAGCATTTATGAGCTTGCTTTTAGCTAGGAGTTTATTATCATCCATTTATAGGAAGCCAACAAAATAGTAAATTATGTATTTGAAAGCCCTGCTGGCTGACATTTTTAAAGTTCATTGGACTTCTTTTTTTTTTTTACGGAGTAGAAATTTGTTGCAAACACTCAAGATCTGATAACTGATTCCCATTTAGATGTCATTGAGACATAAATGCAATGTATTTTCATTAATATTTCATTGTGTAAGTGTTCCTTGCTTTGACATTGCCATCTTGTAGTTATTTGTCCTACATCTAAAGAGCAACTTGTAATCAGATAGGTATATTGGACTTCATTATCTGTCACCACACATTCTTAGCATAGAGAATGTTATTAAGTTATAATTGCTTCTGTTTTTTCCCTTACGGGAAGATGAAGAACAATATATAACAATATATGGACTCATTAAAGAACAAAAAAAAAGGTTGACAATAAGCATAAAACTGTCAAATACATCAAGGTTCTGGATTCAAAACTTTTATTTCCACTAAATACAACCCACATTCAACTAATAAACGAAGACAAGCTACATTATAAATGTAACAATATTTTGTGATTAATTTCTGATTGTATGTCAAAATACTAAGTTTTTTTAAAACCAAAGGTGACAACAGGACATGCATGTTAATTATACACAAGTCAATGTCTTTTCCCAAAAAAAAGAAAAGTTCTTCTTGGTTTTGCTTTTTGAATTGACATCACTATAAAAAATAGAAAATAAATGGCAGGACCAGGTATTTCAGGTGAGATTAATTCAATATGTAATATAACGATTGCATACACTATAAGTT
The DNA here is from genome assembly GCF_030463565.1 of Pelecanus crispus. Lineage (NCBI taxonomy): Eukaryota > Metazoa > Chordata > Aves > Pelecaniformes > Pelecanidae > Pelecanus > Pelecanus crispus. The sequence goes on along the minus strand of NC_134655.1, from coordinate 20,869,117 downwards.
CCTAAACTGTTGCAATAATTAGGAGTATAACTTGTAGATGCAGATGCAGTGTTATATTTTTTTCCCCTTCTCCATAAAATGAAGTTTTGCTCTGTGTTACATTGGGGTAAATTAAAGACATAATCCAGAGTTCATTCGGAAAGAAGAATCTCACTTTAAATAACTGAAATGGAAAGTAATACTTAAGAAGGTTTATCAGTAAAAAGTTTATATTTATCTACCATTAAGAACTTCATAGGTAAATAGAGAGAACCTCTCATACTTCATCATATATAGGGCTGATATCATTTATTGAAGTTCCCAGTGAACTAGCAATTTGGTAGCAGTAGAAGGACATTTTGAAGCTAAGCAACTAGAAGAAGACACTGACACTGCACATCTTCTGTCTTTTCCATTTCCATATTCAGGGTGATCTTCAGCTGATGTTCCTGCTGCAGAACCTGAGGAGGAGGCCAGGTGAGCCTGCAGCATCGCTCTCCCATTGCGAGCAACGCAGAGCGCAATCATCAGGGTTTCCAGCTGCAAACTGGGTTTATATCGTGCCCCTCTTCTCCCTTCCTGCATCAGCTCAGGCTGCTCCCTCTGTGAAGAGGAAGCAGATGTCATAAAGCAAGTTATGTTGACTCTTTGCCATCAGGAAATTTTAGATTTGCCATACAAATCCTGAACTGTTCCTGTACGGCTTCCTTAAGTCTTCATAGAGGTATCCAGCCATTAAATATATTGTATTATATTTCCACTTTACAGTGTGCTATAGATTTTTGTATTGGCAATAACTAACTGCATTGTGGAAGTTATTGAGGGAACAGCTGCAGAATTTGAATCCTGTGTGGGAATGAATTGGTGCTTCTGGCACAAGGGAAGGAATAAAACGTGTTTGGGGCCTCTGGGAAGTTTCTGCTGAAAGAACACCACTAAAATAATTTCAGTTGTTACCTGTAGGTTTCAGTCCCAAGCCCAAGCTTCGCTCCTCTGAAGTAATGCTCCACATTGTCTGCAGACCCCAACTGCTCCCTCACTGAGGCTATATTTGCTCTGTTCCGATTTCTCCACCCCCTAAGGATCTGTACTAGATACTGCGCAGATAGCTGGTGAGGCACTGGGCTGGATGGCCCTTGTTATAACACAGTTCTGCTTAATCAGATGTGGACAGGAAACACTATGTCAGTTCTCTTAATTTATTCTTATTATTGTAGTATGTTTGTAGATACTGTCCCTCATGATAAATGCCCTAGAATACTTGTAGGGTAAAAAAACAGTGTGTGACAAACAGAAAGGCAAAACCAGTGGTAAGCCATGTTGGGGAAGCAAGTAGCAAATACAATAGAAAAAATTACTGTATTACCTAGAAAGTAAATGGTACTCAGCTGTAATCATCATGGAGGCTGATTTTACCTTTACCAGCTTAAATCACAACCCACTCCATTGAAATGAGTGACATGATCAATACTGAAGTAGAGTCAGCACGAACAAAATAACGATCATATCCACACAGTCTGAAACTGAGGTTTGCCTCTGTACATAGAAGTACACCATCTTAATTTTACTACCATATATTGACAAAAGAAATACGCAGCAGTAGTCAGTACCCAGTTTTGTCCTGTCACAGATAACCAACATACATAATTACAGTCCAAATTGTGCCTACAAAGTCAGTGGGACTGCATGCATACGTAATTATTATTTTCTGTAATGACTGTGAATTTTCTTTTGTTTTCTTTCTGGGAACAGTATGCTTCACTGTCATCTCTCTAAATTTATACTTAGTTATATTTGGTTGTATTCCTGTATAAGATCTCTTTAAGAAAGAGGATACAAGGATAAAAAATCATCTTTCTTAAAGAGATCTTATACAAGCATAAAAAGAAATATAAATATCATAATTAATAATATAAATACAATTAAGATATATTTTAAATAATTTTTAAAATTAAAGACTTTGATGGGTATTTCCAAGGGCACTGAAGTGCACTGCCTTTATTATACCTCTGCTCCTCCTTTTCCTTTTTTTAAGGTTCTTATCTTGATAGGAAAATGCCCCAGGAAGGTCCAGAGATTCTCAGCTTTTTCTCAGGTTATTTTCTGCATACAGCAGAAATGCCCATTAACTGGTTCTCAAAAGGTGCAAAGTACTTTGAACTGCCGATTGTACAGCAGGTGGTTAAGTTCTGCTCCTTGCTGGTACCATTCACTTTTGCCAAGCCACCACTTCTAACAATTTCTAGTATCAGTTTTCAGACATTCCAGCTAACAGGTTTTTTTCTTTAGGAAGGCGCATAACCGATCAATGATTCAGCTGGAGCTGAGCTACCTTCAAAATTATAAGACAGAAGACCTCTAAACAATTGGCATTTCAGTGTAGCAAAATCCCAATTCTATCATTTTGGAATGTTTCCTCGGAAATTGAGTAGAATACTTCTGGGACCTGTTTATTAAATTTGTCCCACATAGAGTCTGACCTTTCAAAACACAGGAAAGATCATGTGGCAACCTGCTCCCAGGAGCGATTTTTATTTTGGCTCTGACCTCTCCCTCTGACCTTGGGAGAAATTCTTTATGTATACATAGCAGAACAACTATATTTCTTTTATTCTTTGAAATGGAAGAAACAATCATTTTTGAATATTCATACAGTTCTCGCTAAATATATATTGCATGAGACTTCTATAATTCTTGATCATTTAACATACAGGTCAGTAGAAAACATCCATAATTTAGATCCAATTTCCATCTTTGCAAGCCCAGAGAACACAACTTTTGACACCAACTTGTATTAAAAAAGGTAGAATATGAGATGCTATTGTTCATTTATAGGGCAGCAATTATGCATGGAACTATTTCACTGGAATTCTACATTTATAACTTCTGCTTTCCTTATCTTTAAATGTATTGATTTTATCAAGTATTACAAATGGACCTGACAGACTGCTATGGTTAGGGCTATAGGGTTACTAGTGGAGCTTGTTTTGAATTCCCTGTAATGGTTACATTTTAATTATTGGAGTTGGAATTATCTTTCACAAATCTCTCCCATGTTTTTGGAAAGTCTGGGTTGATCTGTTTCCAGTAAGAAGACAGGAAATAATAACACTGAGCTGATTATATTACTTCTTTCAGAACATATGCAAGGTTTTCCCTTGGCCCTTGCTTTGAAACAGAATTGGAAATTTGACAGGATGAATTGTAGTGCAGTGAAAGAGATTCCTGAATTTGTCCTTATGAGAAGACATTTGAATTTGACATAGTTATAAACCTCTAAAAATCACCATTTGTACACAATTGCTAATCTTTCCTTTGGAGTTTCCTGATAACATTTCAAGTGCTCTGTCTGCACTGAGCATGACTCAGAAAACCAGATTTCAATCACACTCACAGGCCCGTGAAATATGCATGGCAGAAGATAAACAGGTGCGCACACCTACCAAAGTAATCACGCATATAAATCTTGAGCTTCTTGCAATGATTTTAGAAAACCAAGTGCATTAACGAATAATTTCAACAGCAAAAAATAAGGCCTACGAAGATTAACAAAGCATACAGGTCGTTTTGGTGTAAGAACTGAAAAGGAATTGTAAAATCACAAGATGGGGTCAAAAAAGACAATTATCAGACAGATATCTGACAGATATCAGAAGCTGCCAACAAACAAAATCTTGCACCACCAGTCAGATTTCAGTTGCTGCCAATTTATTTGGAAAGCACTGGCAATGGGGAAGACTGAGCTACGTGCACACTGGATTTTAGAGACTGGAGGCTCCATCGTTTCAGTGGCAACAATCTGGTGTAAGTTTTAACTAAGTAATGCAAATCCGATGGATCTTTTTCAGTATGGATGGGTCCTTGACAATGCAAATCATGTTCCTTTTGTAGAGGAGAGATGAAGGCAAGCATGCCCTGACTAGCAGTAGGCACAGTGAGTGGGATTTGAATACCGCAGTTAAGAGGCCCAGACTGCTCTAGGCAACGTCGCCCGTTGGGCTCTATTCAACGTCCTGGACCCTGAAGCTGCTTGAAGTTCTGTAGTTCCTATGCCAAGCTCTGATCTTTCTCCTTCCTTTAGGTGTTTGCCCCATTCTACTTTTCAGGTGGCTAATTTCCTATTTTCATTTACTTTTCAAAGTAGGTACCTCCTTTTGGGTAATACTGAGTTATTCTTACATGTTTGAAATAAAACAGTTTTACAATCTCAGATTTCCAAGAACACAAATGTGAGCAAGAAATAAATAACACCTAAATAGTTGAATATTCTGTATTTTTAGCTGATTCACTGTCCTGGTTTCGGCTGGGATAGAGTTAATTTTCTTCCTAGCAGCAGGCATAGTGCTGTGTTTTGGATTTAGTAGGAGAAGAATGTTGATAACATGCTGATGTTTTTAGTTGTTGCTGAGTACTGCTTATGCCAGTCAAGGACTTTTTCAGCTTCCCATGCTCTGCTAGGCGCACAAGAAACTGGGAGGGGGCACAGCCAGAATAGTTGATCCAAACTGACCAAAGGGCTATTCCGTACCATATGACGTCATGCTCAGTATATAAACTGGGGCGGGGGGGGGGGGGTGGCCAGGGGGCAGCGATCGCTGCTCGGGAACTGTCTGGGTATCGGTCGGCGGGTGGTGAGCAATTGCATTGTGCATCACTTGCTTCGTGTATCATTATTATTATTATCATTATTATACTGTTACTATTAGCATTACTATTTTACTTTATTTCAATTATTAAACTGTTCTTATCTCAACCCAGGAGTGTTTCTCACTCTTACTCCTCCGATTCTCTTCCCCATCCCATCGGGGTAGGGGGAGTGAGCGAGCGGCTGCGTGGTGCTGAGCTGCTGCCTGGGGCTAAACCACGACATTCACTGACACATTATCTACAGGTCTTAAACAAAGTTCTTGTATTTGTCATTCTAAGAGACAAAATTAGACCAGGTACAGATTTTGAAAATTAAGAGCAGATCTAAGGCAACTCTCTTGGCAGATCAGTAGTATTAAAAAAAAAAAAAAAACAAACCAACCCAGCTCCTACTCAACCTTCTGGCTCACAGTATCTATATTCACTGCTACACAGTTTGAAGAGTAAATCTTACCTTGTTTTAATCCCAGAAATGGAAGATACTGATTTTTAATAGTTAAATGTGCAATGGGAAATTAACACAGTAAGTCAGCTGTACTTTCCTTCTTACCAGCCTCTCAAGTCTGCATGTATCACAGGTGTCTCTGATTTTCACTGACTGCCACATGCATTTTGTTCTGCCATTTTTAACTGTGTTAACAATAAGGTAATGGGAAATGGAAAGTTGTTCTAATATGAGCAAAATTTTCTGAAGTTGTGTTCCATACAGAGTGTCCACAGAAGACACAGAAAGTGAGCGTGAGAATGAATCAATACAGCATGTGCAGAAAAACGTTATCTTTTGCTGATCCTGATAGAAACCTCTTGCCTCCACTGTGGTGTACATGTACAGAATGCAAACATGAGAAAAGAATGGGAAAGGAGCCATTCAAGGGTGAAGATCAGTAAAATTCAGCTATTTTTATTGTGAATGCTGCTTTGCCACCAGACTTTATGGAGGACTTTGAGTCACACCATCCATCATAGACAAATGCTGAAAAGACAGAAGATGGAATTATGCTGTTCTGGAAAAGCAAACATTCAAGCACATCACATGAATTCTTTTTGCACACAGCTATTTTTGCTTTCCCTTCCTTCATTATAATGATAATAATCTGTAGCTCCTTATTCCCATGCCTTCAAAGCATATTTTTTAAAGGCTCCTTAATGTGGCATTCTCTTACACAAATACATACAGACCCACTCTTCTTTCATTGCATCTGACGCAGCCAGAAGACTAACCATGTGCATCCTAGAAGCCCACAAATAATCTTATTAATATATATGAGTGTTCTCATGTATCTATATGTACAGCTATGCCTTTAGACTTTGCAGGGTTGCTGATGACCAGCTCAGATATTGTTCAGCAATACTGCAAGGGTCAGATTTTATTTTTCCTTAGAAAAGCTGTCATACCGATAACCCCATTGAACCAAGCACGCACATCTGATTTCTGAATTGCTGGTGATAAGGAATCATAATAGACATTTGCTTGATGGATAGATCCAAATTCACTGGGACAACGCACACTGTGAGCACGTTTTATTTGACTGTGCCTTTTAATTAGAGGATGCCTGAACAGACAAAGCAATGTTTGCTGGAGCTGATAGAAAAGATAGCTCTACCTAATATAAAATACGTCACCTAATGTTAGTGAAAAGCAAACATCCAAGTCTCTCTCTGTCTCTGCAATCAGCTTGTTAGAAGATGGAACTATGACTGCCAAAACCTCCACTTCAAGGAGAGAAGGAGAATAGGCGTGGTATCTCCTGAGCCCGCCCAGCTGCTAATACTGCCTTTGCTAGAACCTACATGTGGATGGACCATCCCGTACAAAATCCTTGGTTAAGTTAAGCCTTGGCTCCAGCCCACTTATGTGCAAGACCGGACAACAATGCTCTTCTGAGACGGAAAAAAAGTCCTGCTTAATACTATGTTAATTGAAATTCCTAACTGGTACTACATGGAAATACAGGCAAGTACATACTTCAAAATTAAACCCAAAACAAACACAGTAATGTGATGAATGTTCTGAGAACAGTGGGGTTGAATAATAGCAGGAATAGCTGTCAGTATGACTTATGACAAAGCACATCCAAAACCCACCATGCCAAAAGCTCGGGTAAGACGGGTAACACAACCAGGTAAGTAACTTTATTTAACTGACCTCTTTGTAAAAGGACCAAGCATGTAGCTAAATGTATTAGGGAGCTATTGCTGAAGGTTAACTAACAAATAAAGACTAGTGGGAGTAGATACTTGAAATGGTTTGTTATAAAAAAAAAAAAGACTGCAGAAAAAAGAATGGAGGAGCACACAGCTGCTCTTGGACTTCCCATGCATAGGTCTTATGCGCAGGTAGTTAGTCAAGAAAAGACAAGGAGAAAATACTACTTTTTAGCAAAGATGTTCAGTATCTGTTTTGATCAACGAGCATGGAGAATGACACAATGATAAAAAGGGCCACCTTCTCATATCACTAATATATACTGTTACTGAACACCTCTGTTTTCCATGGCTGGACTTTAAAGGGTAGCAAAGTAGGCACTTCTACACTTATTACACTATCAGACTTTAAATCAAAATGCAAAGCACTGGTTTTAATCCACTAAGAGCTATATGGAATAGTGTATACTGCTACTTATGTTTCTTAAATCTAATTTCATAGTCTCAGTGCTCATGCACTGAGAAGCAGATAGATAAACTTCCAGCTTCGAAGCTATTTATGCACATAATATAAACATGTCAAGAAAACCAGCATGTAGGATGTATATATATGTGGCTTGTACAGCCCTCTTTTTTTTCCTCTGTTCCTCAGGAAGTATCCCATTAACAGTACTACGTTGTTTGTTTGGGTTTTTTTGCGGGGGGAGGAGGTGGACACAAATTAAATATTTGTGCTTTTACTTATATTAGGACTGTTTTTCTACTGGTTTCTTGCTCTTTCTGTAGTGTTCTCATTCTAGACTCTACCCTTGCCACAAGACAATCGAAGGCCAACCAGCCCCATGAATATGCCCACACACAGCTTCATGCTGCAAACTTGCACCTTTATAGGTCATAAATTACCTTATTGGGGAATATAAGCAATCTTGCACTTTGAGCACTATACTACAAATAGTGTTTAAATCAAGATATCATGTCAAATGATACACATTTTTCTAAGACTTCTACTCTCTAGGCCGTCAGATTTGCACTTTACTTTCTATTATTACTTTTTTATTAAGAAAACTTAAATCCTGTTGAGAAGAGCTTATTTAGGTTGAGCTGTCACCTTTAGCTTCAGAACATTAAGTCTTGACAAATGCTTCTTTTGAAGTCTGACACCTGTTTCTTTGGCATTTCCCACTTTCAGGAACTCACTAGACTATAATAATACTCGGCACAGCAGAAGTAAAGAGAATGAATTAAAGCAGAAATGCTTTCAGACGTGAAAGAGCAGTACAAAAGAGCATCCCTTTGCTCAGGTTTCCTCAGTAGTTTAGATAGGACCTCAGGAGAGCTCACGTCAAAGCTGTACGTTTTCTTCTTTAATGGGAATCTAATGCCCATGAAACAAGCCAGATTAGCAGCCCCAGAGACCAGAAAATTCTATCTTAAAACAGATACAGATTAGCAGGAGAAACCAGCTTTCTTTGCAGATACTTTCAGAAGTACAGGGAAACATCGTTATTATTAGACTTTCTCTTAGGCCAAATATCAGGTATTTGCTCTTTCTGTAACTGAAATGCTTGAGGGGAATGTTTCTAACATACTCTGAGCTGTGATTCTCTTAGATTTTCCTTTACATTTGGCTTCATGAAGATTTTGATGGTAAATGTCTTCAAATGTTTATTATTTGTTTGAGGGGTCTACATCTAGAAGGGAATCAATAACCCACTTAAATTAATGAAAACAACTCTCATGAACTCTAAGCTTAGAGTAGACCTAGAAGACCAGATCCACAGTTTATTTACCTCTGCCACATATTTAGACACCATATAGATGTTTTTTCACTTTATTCTCTAGAGTTTCAGGTATGAATTTGCAACAGAGACTGAGGAACATACTCATTAGGAACTGGTATTTGAATGAATTAGTTTGAAAAATCTCCCTCTTCTGGATATTTCAAAACCTGCTTTTAGTCTTACAAAATAGATTCTATACAGAGAATATTTTTTCTATAGCTAGCAACAAATTCAGTCTCTTTTTGTGAAAGATTCACCATCATGGAATATATATTCAATCATATCCTGAAACCTGTAAGAATCTTAAACAAAACCTGTTAGATTTATTTTATTGAAGAAAGGGATGTGTCAAAACCCCTTTCAAAACTAGATTACAGACAGCACTGCAATGATCCCTGCATTCTATACTAAAAATCTACTAAAATGTATAAACAATCTTTTAGAATAGTTTCATGCAGCAGCACTCTTTCTAATCAAACTGACCATCTTTCAGGACTGTATTTTACAGAAATTTTAAGCAGTGCTTATACTTACTGGGATTTTGTTAGCAGGGCTGGCAGTATTATCTTTTTTAAGAGTACTTGGCACACTCTTTATAACACTGTTTTCATCTTTTCCCACATTTGGTAATCTTTAACAAACCTGTCTGAAATACTCCATACAAGGCTCTGCCTGAGAATGACATTTTGGTAAAGATTCAGGCAATTCTGAAAATAAGGTTAAAGAGCAAATGAATTTATGAGAAAGAGATAGAAGTATTCAATTAAAAGTTGCAGAGCAGGGCTCCCCAGCTGGCTGTTTCAGAGGCAGCCCAGAGAAAACACAGTGCTCCTGGCTGGCGAGAGCACGGGAGATGCGGAGGCAGCGGCGGTCGCTCACAGCCCGCAGCAGCCAGCAGGCCTGTTCACCGTCAAAAGCTCCGCACTCTTTGCACTGCAGATCCTTCAGCTGCATGTTGTTAATCAGCCAGGTTGTGCAGAAGGAAAGAAACCTTTTCCCTGTGCATCTTTGTAACAACAGCCACTGGGGCTGATGGAACCGGACCGTTCCCGTGCCCCGTAGCCATGAGGCACCGACAGCAGCGGGGTTTGTGGTCTCCCTGAGCTCGGTGTGCGAAGCAGTACGATGCACGGTGGCACAGCTCTGCTGCGTCTATGTTCACACACGGGATCCCAAACAAATCACCTCTGAGCCTGCTGGTGGGTCACTTGGCTGTTCCTGGCAGGCCGTATGTGACGGATTACCATCTGAAGACTCCTACTCTACCACCTTTGAATGTTAACTTTTCAGTCCTAAATTTTTGTGCATATATATTTATACACAGCGAGGTCACTGTTCTTCTTTATGTGGGTAGATGTGAAATGTAAATTTTTGCAGTTGGCAGATGCATACATTATAAAAACCGAGCACATTAAAAAAAGCTAACGATTAGAAAATTACACAAACATATACACAGACATATACACTCAGTGTATATATTTATAAAATAAGTTAAGCATCAAAACTCCTAAACTATTAAAATATCTGAAAACTTGATGTAAGTAAAAAATATTATTAATTATATGCAAATTTAGGACATGCTGAAAAAACTTTCATCATTTATAAACCAGTTATATCTTCAATGTTTAGTGTTTTCTAAACTCCGTATTTTTCTACATTTACTAGACTAAATGAGGTGTTGCATGTTAAATGTGAAAGTACCTGTGACAATAATTCTCTTTGGGCTTGGCTGCTGTAGCAATTAGGTAATGTTGGTCAACAGCTATGCAATTAATGTTGCAATTTTGCTCACACATCATGACAACCTAAGTGTAGCATCGGCGCTACTACTGCGCAGGACAGTAACAGAAGAACTCAAACCCCACCCTTTATTGCTGTATTTGTAGTGGGAAACAAGTTATGAGGTCTTACAAACTAGGATCTCAAATGTATTCAAATATTTTTTGTTATCTTTTCAGACATACATTCCTAAAAATTGTGTCGCTCTTTTTAAAATCACTGTATAAGCTTCCATCATGCATCCACAGCTCCATGCATCATGGCTAAGCACTATTGCAACTGCGGTGTTGCAGGCAGGGCTGCAAAGCCAATTTCATTATACAGCCGGGTGCCTCAACTTTTATTTACCGTTGCCAGGTCTTAACTGGTGGGCTTAAACTTACCTTGCTGGACAGAAGATTTAAAGAAAAGTCCATCCCTTCTTCATTAGCTGAATGATCTACAATGCATTTCGTGCCTGAACAAATGTAATTGAAACAATTGAAATCGTGTTAGCCAGGCAGAAAATAAACTGCTGGCTTAGCTCTTGGTGAGGGCTAGTCGCTTTTCTGATTTTGCACAGAAAAAGGAAAACCAACAATGTTGTAAAGTAAAGCATTAACACCAGCATTGGTGTATTTGGAGCCCAAATTACTATCTGTTCTAAGCTATGTAGTTTGCAAGAAGACATGCCCAAAATTATACTCAAAGGAATCAGCAGTTATAACTAAGACGGACATTTCTCATACTCCAGCCCTTATCAGAAGACTTTGGAATATGACATTAATAATCGGACATTAATCTTTTCTAGAGAAAAAATAATCATGAATAAAAAAAATCCAGAAGCAAGTGAATAAATTAATCTCAAGCTTATGTTATTCTGCAAAGGATAACATAATGAAATGTGGATTGAAGAACTGCTATCTCTCTGTCACAGTCAGGGTATGTAAAACATCCTTTTATTACCAGAAGGTTTTGGTACCTGCATACTTGTCTCTTTTTATATCCATAAAGGTGTATAGAAAGCATATCAATATAGCACTCAATAATGCTGGTTTTGAATCACTAGGGAGCATGATAGGCTGTGGAGATAAAATGGATCCAATAAGGTTTGGAAATCATAAGAGCATGAAGAAGCTGCAGCCATAAAATACTTGGAGAGGGAAGAATGGCAGGCGTAGAGCTGAACAGCGTTGGAGCCAGAAGCAGCTCCTGACACAGAAGCAAGACACTCTCTGTGCATCTTGCCCTAGTGAGATACGAGCTTCAGACTCATGTCTGAAGGCAATGCGTTGCTCGTCATACACTTAAGCGGGTTTTGCATTGGTGTCAGCGTTAGACAGTGGCTCCCAGGTCATCTAAAGGAGGCCCCGGTGCCCTGCGACCCTCACAGAACGGCTCTTGGCTGCTACCGGCTGGCTCTGGGCTCAGGCTCTGCCGAGCTCCTGGGGTCGACTGCAAGGAGCTGCTGTTTGCTGCGCCAAAGAACTTCCCAGTCGCTCAGCAGGAGCAGGAGCTGCTGCTTTGTGGTAAGCAGCTGATTAGCTGTGTCTCGCTTTTGTGTGAAGCAGTAGCTTCCACTGAATTCCTACAGGGCGTTCAAAACACGGTCATTTGCCTAATGATTTGGCAATGACTTGGAACTGCTTCATATGAAAGAGAAGAGGCATGGCGTATTGTGATATATTGCCTCCCTCAGTGCTTGGGAAGTGTGGAGGCAGAAAGACAGCTGTCAGGGACGTCAGGGCTGGAGCTGGACCTTATCAGCCCTTGAAGATATGGCAGGGAGAAGGGGGGGCCCACAAGCGCTCAAGGCAAAGGCAAGACACTGAATAAGATGAGGTGGAAAGCAGAAAAAGACAACGCAGATGATGGGAGACAGGGAATGTTTGCTGGTGATAACGACAGCGAATAGCCATTTCTGCAAGTGGGGGAGTTGGACTGTATTTTGAAATACTTTTGGAGCTGACATTATCTGAGAGGGCTAACGGACAAGGCAGAAAGGGGACTCAAAGCAGTAGCAATACTTTTATCTCCTGACAAGTTAGTTCGATGATTTTTTATAAACAAACATGTCAATTTTAAATACTTCTTTTGTACCTGTGCATTATTTTTCAAGAATTTAAGTCTACGCAACTTCTAAACATGCTACTGTTCACATGTACTATTCATAGTTACAGTCGTATGTATCATTATTTCAGTGTATACGAGTTGCACAACTGGCACTAACTTTGCAGAGGACATTCTGAACTGATAGGCCACTTACAAATAACAGCAATAAATCCATTTTGTATTATAGAAGGTTTAAAATCTTACACTGTTGATAAAAAACTTTTTCTATTACTAAGTGTGGGTTATCACAATATATCATAGAATAGAATCATAGAATCATCTAGGTTGGAAAAGACCTTTAAGATCATCCAGTCCAACCATTAACCTACACTACCAAGCCCACTCTAGACTAATCAAGGGTAGACCAGACTAAACCATATCCCGAAGTGCCACATCTACCCGTTTTTTAAACGCCTCCAGGGATGGTGACTCCACCACCTCTCTGGGCAGCCTGTTCCAATGCCTGACCACCCTTTCCGTAAAGAAATTTTTCCTAATTTCCAGTCTAAACCTCCCCTGGCGCAGCTTGAGCCCATTTCCTCTTGTCCTATCGCTAGCTACTTGGGAGAAGAGACCAACACCCACCTCACTACAACCTCCTTTCAGGTAGTTGTAGAGAGCGATAAGGTCTCCCCTCAGCCTCCTCTTTTCCAGGCTAAACGACCCCAGTTCCCTCAGCCGCTCCTCATAAGACTTGTTCTCCAGACCCTTCACCAGCTTCGTTGCCCTTCTCTGGACACGCTCCAGCACCTCAATGTCTTTCTTGTAGTGAGGGGCCCAAAACTGGACACAGGATTCCAGGTGCGGCCTCACCAGCGCCGAGTACAGGGGGACAATCACCTCCCTGCTCCTGCTGGCCACAGCATTCCTGATACAAGCCAGGATGCTGTTGGCCTTCTTGGCCACCTGGGCACACTGCTGGCTCATGTTCAGCCGGCTATCTACTAACACCCCCAGGTCCTTTTCGGCCAGGCAGCTTTCCAGCCACTCCTCCCCAAGCCTGTAGCGTTGCATGGGGTTGTTGTGACCCAAGTGCAGGACCCGGCACTTGGCCTTGTTGAACCTCATACAGTTGGCCACGGCCCATCGATCCAGTCTGTCCAGGTCCCTCTGCAGGGCCATCCTACCCTCGAGCAGATCGACATTCCCACCCAATTTGGTGTCGTCTGCAAACTTACTGAGGGTGCACTCGATCCCCTCATCCAGATCATTGATAAAGATATTGAACAAGACTGGCCCTAAAACAGAGCCCTGGGGAACACCGCTCGTGACCGGCCGCCAACTGGACTTAACACCATTTATCACTACTCTCTGGGCTCGGCCACCCAACCAGTTCTTTACCCAGCGAAGAGTATGCCTGTCTAAGCCGTGAGCTGCCAGCTTCCCGAGGAGGATATTATGCGAGACGGTGTCAAAAGCTTTGCTAAAGTCGAGGTAGATGACATCCACAGCCTTTCCATCATCTACCAGGCGGGTCACCAGGTCATAGAAGGAGATCAGGTTGGTCAAGCAGGACCTGCCTTTTGTGAACCCATGCTGGCTGGGCCTGATCCCCTGGTTGACCTGTACTTGCCTGTGGAGTTCGCTCAAGATGAACCTCTCCATAATCTTCCCCGGCACCGAGGTCAGGCTGACAGGCCTGTAGTTCCCCGGGTCCTCCTTCCGGCCCTTCTTGTAGATGAGCGTCACATTGGCAAGCCTCCAGTCATCAGGGACCTCCCCTGTTAACCAGGACTGTTGATAGATGATGGAAAGTGGCTTGGCAAGCTCCTCTGCCAGCTCCCTCAGTACTCTTGGGTGGAAAGAAAGAGAAAACAAAAAATACATTGTGTGAAACTATGAAATCAAAATCAGTCATGCATGAGAAGCCATGGAAGTTCAAATAAATCAATCAAAAAATAGTTGAAAATCAGTATCATATTTTGCCTATCATGATCATTCTGCTGCATTCTTAGTTCTATAGCAGTATTTGCATGACACACAACTAGAGCTGAGTACTTTGTAATGAATAATTTATTTCACCAATTTTGACTCTTTTTTTCTGTGACATATCCATGAATAAACAGATCACGATTTGCTTTATTCGTAATTCAAAGTTCTCTGACAGTCCCTCCTCAACCCACTTCCCTTTACAGTGTTTATATTGCTTACATGGATTGGAGTCAGAGCTATGTAGTTTAGTTGCGTGTGGTCATACACCATTGTTTCTATTCCCCAGTTGGACTCTTCTGAAGTAATTGGGTGTGAATGTTCATGGAGAATAAATTAGACTTTGCTTTTTTGTGATCCTGAATGTAAAACCAACTCTCTGTGTGCATTGGCACCAATAAAACGCAGAAGAAACTCCACAGAAAGCTAACACACAAAAGGCATGAGCACAGCTGAAAGGAATTAATTTAAAAATTCATATGAATATTCATGGAGATTTTTTTGCAGTATGTTCTCAATTTAAACATTATGAAAACAACCTTTTCCTTAGTACATTCACCTTTGGTCTGTTCACCTGTTCTCGATGAGGCCATTGGGAACACTTCAGCGGCTGGAAGCAAGGACAAGCTTGGGGCTCTTGTCGGTCTGGAGTTGTCAGTCTTTTTTTGGACCCAAGCCTAAAGGCAGTTCTTTTCTATATTGTAGTTGGGCTCTCCAATCAAAGAAGGCAGTGAAAATTTTGGGAGGCTCAAGCTGAAAGGTAAAGCAGGGCTGTTTCCTGGGTAGGCTCATGGAGAGGAGGAGAGGAACACCCTTCCCTGTGCGAACTAAAACTAAGGCAGCATTTTGCTGCCGCAGAATTATCAGTCACTTAGTACTTTGATGGCAGTTTTGTATTATGCATGAAGCACAGGCTTCTACACGCCCCATCGGGAGGCAGTGCAGAAATACATCGTTCACATCAGCCAGATGGAGGCACTGTGCATTCCCCATGAGGCCCTGCTACCTCTACTTGTAGGTGCCGAAGGGGACAGGCAGCCCTAGATCTCTATTAACAGTTACCACACTTTAGGTAGGTTTCTAAGTGATTACAGGCTTAGAAAAGTCAAAATCCATTCCAAGAGAGGTCTATACTACTAAATATAACATACTGTTAGCAAAAAGTAAGTTTAAAGATAGACAAAGTAAAACAGCTGGGATAAAAAAAATTAAGTCAGAAGTTGTGTTTCACGAGCAGAAGTAATGCTTAAGGCTGTTTTGCATTCGTACATTTGAAGCACATTGTTTCCTAATCTACTTCGAAGAAATGTTTAGGGATTTTATTAACATAAAACAAGATAGTGAGAGCAAATTTGATATCAATTAACATACTAATTAAATGTCACTTAGTAGTTTTAGCAATTACTTGATATTTAATTAACCACTTGAATACCTTGGGAGATCCAGATTATTGTACATGTAATCAAAGGGCAATTCTTCTGACCCTGTGGGTATATTCTGCATGTCAAGACAATCTGTAGATAGCAACAAAAAATAACTTTATGCACTGTGACCCCAGGTATGCTGAGTTGCTGTGTACCCAAGAGATTAATTTACTAATTTGAACGCACTAAGTATCAGTTAAAAAGCTTAAACATACTTCAAGTGATTAGGGACCTCCATAAACAACATGAACAACCTACAAAATATCAACTATTTTAGTTCAAGCCACATTTTAAATTCATACTGCAAAACTGTCTTGGCATTTATGAAACTTGTATTCACTGTCAGGTCCTTTTATTTTTAGCAGTCGGCTACAAGGATTGGAGAGTAAGCAAGCAAATATTTTTAGGAACAAAATTACTTAAGGAGTGCAAGTATGTACCTGAACTCTTCTGGACTGTATTCACAAAGAGGCGCCAACTTTTACATAAGGGAGATTTCCTGGCGGGCCATTTCTGTACCGTTTTTAGGAAAAGAAAGTCTTAATCACTGACAAAACAAGCACAATCTCTGCCTGTTGAATTGCCCTCTCCTACAGATACGTCTCATTCCTCCTAATTCTTCTGGAGCTGTGTCCGTGTCATTCGGCACATGCCGTCATCGCACCGTGCTGCCAAGGAGTACCCGCGACAGCGTGCAGCAGTCTCATGACTACTACAGCTACAGTATTAGAGATTCTCCCTGTGTTTGTCAACACGGAGAAACCGGGCAAAGTGACCTTTCTGTTCTCTTTGTAGCTTTCCCATTTGCCATACAAGAAAACAGAACTCCACTCATCTTTAAAAAAAATACATCCTTTGCTATATTTGTGTTTTCAGTTATTTTTTCATTTCTTGTCTGTCTCATTTTTATATTCATTAAAGCTTTTTATTTACAATGTATCTTCAGATCGATCTCTCTCTCAGATCAGACACCCATGCCTCACTCGACCGAAACCCAATCTAAGTCTCTAATGGTCTCTCTGAAGTAGAAATTGAGACTGAATGCTCCTTCCCCCTCCCTGTTCACCTATCGGCCACCTTAAACAGCAAGTGACATGCCATTGACTTAAAATCTTTTCCCCCTTTTGCTTTTGTGTCTTTGTCTTCTCTTGGTTCTCCTGAAACGCCTCTAAGTTATCCTTCAGAGGATATTTATCAGTCTTCCTTCATTTATGGGTGGGGACTCTGCATGGATTTCTTTCAAATTCCTGTGGGGTCCTCTCTTGACATAACCCGTACCCAGGAGACTGAAAAGCGCTTGAATACTTCAACCTTTAAAAGGACTTACTTGTAATTTTAAGTGTATGAAGTGAGCTGATCTCATTCATGGTTTAGAAAGGCTGTTCATGTCTAACTATAGTTTCTTAACCAGAGTAGATTTAAAGGAAATAGAGAGGATGGCGTGGCATTTTCTGAGCTGCATTTTCTGAGCTGCATTTTCTGAGCTGCATTTTCTCCCTGGAATTAAGAAAAAATAAAAATAATCAAAATCTTTATGTTCAGTGAGACCACACCAATGTCAATGAAATTCTGTTTCAAGGATAAAAAAAAAAACAAAAAAAAGAATAATTCAACCTGCATTTTGGGATTTCATTAAAAGTTCCACAGTAGTACAGCACAAGCTAGCCAAATGTTTTTAGTTTTTAAGTATAAATTACTTTATTTTTTAATGTAGTTTTTTAATACACTGATAAAAAAAAATCTGGCAACTCCAAAATATGGATTTTTAAGCTTTGTTTCACACAAAATTTAAATTTGCTTTGTTTTTACCCCAGTCTGAAATGGGAATGATTTTTCATCCTGCGCAAAGGAACAGTGCTCTATTACACGTTAGGCAATGCTCCGACCAGGAGGCCAAACAGCTTCCTTGTGAAGCAGAAAGAATTACACTTTGAAAATATAAACATAACTCTGGTGCAGTATGAAGAGAATAAACTTCTTGTATAGCAAAGGTATGAACTAATTGAGAAACTTCACCCATTGCTTACCTTGATTTGGTTTTATTTGTCTAATTTTCTCTCGAGGGGACCCTGGGAGCGCTGCTGTAAGAGGAATGACAAAACCACTGATGAACTGTAGTCTCGGGAGAGTTTCACACAGATCAGCAAATACAAACCTAACCTACCAGAGAGCATCGCGCTAATAGACTGCTGGCAGAGTGGTTTAGACCACCTGCTTTCACAAGTATCCCATTCCCTCGCTTAATTTAAGGCCGTATCTGCTTTCTATTGCTGAACAGCAGATACTGCAAGCTTAAAATACCCAGTAATAACCCAGACTAATATTGCTATACATTAGCATCTGAAAATTATTTATTTCAATAAAGAAGATAACTAGGGAATATGTTTTCCCACTATTAACAATGTTGGAAAATATAAGCAAATACAGGAAATGGAAGCAAAAAACATAAGCAGAAGAAAATAATTCTTTATGTAAATAAAATAAACACCTCATTCTTATATGGCACTTTTTATCATTACATTTCAAACTACTTTACAAACAAGATCACTGTGAAAGTTGACAGTTTTCTTGTATTATTCTGTTGGCACATACACAGATGCTGTAAGCATAGCCAATCTTTTAAAATTTTTCTTCTAAGATGCAAAGGCGTAGCAAATGTTTCCATCAATATTTGCTTAGAATTTCTAGCCAGTCAAATCTTATTCTTATTTTATTGTGCACATATCACGTCACCAAAACCTTAACTCTTCCTTTATTCAGCACCTACAACCATTCTTCCATATCTTAAACATATTAATTATAACAACTGGTTATTTACTTCATAAATTGAAAAAAGAAAGCTCGCACACTATTCAGGGACTTGTCTTTTTGCATGTACCAGATACACTTCACCCTCAAAGAAATGTCTATGGATAATAAAATCATTCTAATGATTACTTATCCAGATACCTCCCTGGATTATTTAAACCTATATTTACCAATATGCTTATACTTCACTAATATCCTGGGAAAGAAAAAAAAAATACAACCCACATTAAAACTACCACAGGGGTTGAGAGTTTTGCCTGGAAGAAAGAAGAACTAGTCTTTAATCAAAAAAAGCACAGTTACAAAAGGATTAATTTTGGATCAGAACATATCACAAGTTAGATGTTTTTCTGTCCCAGCTGAGAGTAGTAATTGGAAAATCATGGTTTACACAAAAAAAAAATCATTATTTTCTTATGATCTGCCTTTCTTTCATGAAGCCTTGCATCTTCATCACTCAATTACAATCTGAGAGATTAGGGGACTCAATACATACTAGATTAAAGGTCACCTATTATTACAGGCAAGGTTTAATTGCAATATTTACATAAATTCCTTACCAACCATAGGGTTTAAGCTGCTTGTACATATTCAGCATACTAAAAAGGGACAGGATATTCATTAGTTGCACTATGGGAAAAAGTATAGCAGTAACCTAAACACAGAGCAAAATTCTGTTCTACAGCTTTTTTAAAAGAAGAAAATTAGGAAATGTCGGTGGTTGAAAAATTGTAGATTAAATCTTATTCCATTACAGAGAGTAAAAGTTAGCTTGATTGCACTGCTGTAAGAACTTCCTAGGGGAAATTAAACTTGATAATCTCAAGGTGTTTCCCAGAAGACGCCATGCACTCGGTAATGTTCATTATAGTTTGCAGAATACCAGATAGAATTTAAAGTGAAGACTCCTAAGGTTTAATCAATATAGACATTCTAAATTGTTCACAGAATAAAGCCCTGATTATGAAACAAAGATGCAGCTAAAAGGGAAGCCACAGTACTTTAGGTGGATTTTTTTTCCTGTATAAACTGGTTGGTCCATAGCTAAGGTGAGTAGTGATTGTCAAATCTCCAGAACAATTTTTGTAGCAGCATCATAGAGTGCTTCATGAAGCTCCTGGGACTTCTGCAGCACTGCCTGGTTTCATGAATGATTCTTAAAACCAGGTAGCAAATATTTTGGAGATTACTTCTTACAAGATTTAAAACCTACACATTACGATCATAAATAATTAAGAGGCCATTACCAAATAGATTTTAAATGCTTCCTTTGGAAGATCATGAAGAGTGTGAAGATTTCAATTTAAAAAAAAAAAAAAAATTAGCTATCAGCTACCTGTCCAAGTTTTAAAGCAAGAAATAAAAGAATATACACCATAAACTGATCTTGGTGTTTGTTATCATCTGGTGATATACTCATAGGACAATCAGTAAAGGACTGAAATGACACATTAGCAGTTCAAAGCACAAAGAAAATGAATCTTCAATTTTGATTAAATGAGTTTGCAGCATCTGTGGCATCTTTAGATAAAAGAAGTTGCCAAATTGCTAATTGCAAAAATAATCCAGAGTAGCAGGTTTCAGTGCTGGTAAGGAAAAGCTGCCTAAGAACAAATGATTTCAGCTAAAGCCAAAGAAGATACTGACCCTCTCAAATCTTCAGTAGCTTGGACAAAGATCAAGGGGATTTTCTAGGACTAAGAAAAGGACCTGGAATTTCAAACAAAATGTGGCTGGAAACATTTTTTTGAGTGAGCCAGGACTAGATTTATGGCTCTTCTCCATCTGGTGCTGGCTAGATGACATCTATTCAGCACAACAGAGAGATGATGCCTCCTAATTTTATATGGGTACATATGTCTTCCCATTCCTTTGATATACAAGGGATAATCAGGCTTGAAGATTCAAACAACTTGATCAGTAAGGGCCTACAAGATGGATATAAATGAAATAAAAATTCTGGAGAGCATTTTGGAAAAAAAATTATGTTTCAGAGCCATTAGCTCTTTGAGGTAACTGGGATCTGCTGGGGTCCAGGCTCTGCAGGGTTTATCCTATTTCAAAAAATAATCGCGCTTCTCTGTTGTGCATCTGTTCTCCACGATTCTGGTCCCTCCCTGCCTACTTAAGGAGGACAGGGAAGGTTAATTTTTCACTGGTCTTCAGACCATGAGAAGAGTCTCCACTGTCTTCCTATGTGCTGGAAATAAAAGGGGTCCCTCACTGAAACTTCTTTCTTTTCCGCTCTTAGTTCTGTGGGAGAGCTTCTGTTGGAACAAGAAATTGGCTCCTCCAAGCAGTTTCTGTGACACCGACAAGTTGGCACAGGAGACCCTGAAATGGAGCTGCACAAGTAATGAAGAAAAAAAAAAATGCATTGCTGATGGCAGTTTTGCACTT
Source organism: Pelecanus crispus (assembly GCF_030463565.1). NCBI lineage: Eukaryota > Metazoa > Chordata > Aves > Pelecaniformes > Pelecanidae > Pelecanus > Pelecanus crispus. The sequence continues at coordinate 20,848,134 of NC_134655.1, read as the reverse complement.
TTCAATAGCTTTAAATTTTATTAAAAGAACGTAGCTACCTACCTCTTCTCTCATGGCAGAAGTGTGACCTGAAGTGTCGTTCATTAGGTGCTAAGATAATCTGGAAATCCATTTTTCCTTTCATAATAAACAACATTTGTTTGGGCGCTTTTCCTGGATGTTTAAAGGTAATTCAATAAATTCAGTCTTATTGCCTACATTACTCCTATTTTCCATAGGAGTAATTTTTAAATTTCTTTTTTATTTTTAGGTAAAAGATCTAGTGAGGAGGATTTGATTACCACAGCACCACAGCATTCCATGGGGTGGGGGGCGGGGAGAGACTTAAAAGAAAATTTATATTAAAACTTTATTGTATTTGCATGAAGCTGATGTTAATAATTTCTCAGAACTACTCCTTGCTTGTCCTTTTCCTGTGACTTTGGATCAGAAAATTATGACTTCCATAATTAAAAAGTCTGAGGTGCTTCAGAAAAGGAAGTATAAAATATTCTGCTGAATCTTTCCTAGAGAGCACAGCTGAAACTGCAGGTCACTTTGTTCAAGAGAAAATAAATTCTGCTGAGCTAAACTCAAGAATAAGAAAACAAAAATTACTAATTGAACTTCAAGATCAGAAGGTAATGCTAGTTCTTGAACAGAGAAATAGATTGCTAATTCTATGGGAATGTGTCATTTCCATCTGCTATGCGCATCCAGGAAAGTTACTACTGGAGAGGTGGCACCGGGTTAGAATGACCTTTGATACAAACCAGTACAGCTGTGGTACAAATATAAGCAATAAACACTGAAATTAAAATGTTAAGAAACCAAGAGATGAGATTTAGCTACATACACCGGTAAATGAAATAATCCAGGAACCATTTTAGGGCCCTTGCGTCAACAGGCACAGCTCGTTTGCACTCAGCTGAGCTCCTCTGTTCCCAGGGCAGGGCGGCCCGACCCCAGCTGCCTCGCAGGGGCCGGTTCCCGGCCGATGCTGATCCCCAAACTGCTCAGGCATCGTGGAGTGGGTGCTAGTTAAGTCATCGTGCGCGGAAACCAGAGCAGCAATTAACAACGGAGCAGTACGAGCAAGAGTGCTCACAGGCCGGCACAGATGCAGCCATCACACCCAACAGTCCACCAGTGGCAAAGGCTCAGAGATTTTAGCGATAGCAAGCTTTTGGCCTAGGCCTTGGATCCAGTACGGACCTCCACATATTAGAAGAGGACTTTACATGTGAAGGTGAAATTTCAAGTACTTGTTATCCAAGTTAGAGCCTACCTAAGGGGAAAACCAGCCCACATCATTCTGCTGTAGTGAGCATAAGCTAGAGCTTGCTAATTATTATGACTGACATACCGTAATTCAATAACTTACTTTCTACATAAAATCGGCCCTTTACTATACAAAACCATCAGTGGGACTAACAAATGATTCCAAACCGTAAAAAGCTTCATTGCTGATCTAATTATGCTCTGCTTCTCGCAGCTCTGGGAAGTGCAGAATAATCAGAGCACAGCAGGCGCCGGCTATGAATCCTCCCTTCCTCAGCCAGCCCCGGCACGCTCCGATGGACGGGGAGAGGACACCGAGCAGCAGCGGTACATCAGCACGTCAGCCTTCTCCGAAAGGGGCCATGCGCTTAGGTAATTCCGTCTCCTTTCTGCCCTTTGAGGAGAATAAACCAAAGCAGCTGTAGGTGCAGCCCAGTGAGGTGGTGGAGGAGTAGAAGAAGTCCAGAAGCTGCAATGATGTAAGAGAACTCGGGAAGAACAGGGGATACAGCTGGGTGTGCCGGCCGCACGCTGCGGTAGACAGAAAAGAACGAATTCAGGACAAGTTATGTAGAGGCCATAGGAAAGAAGTCAATCAGGCCATAAAAAGAAAGAACAGAGGCGGAATGCGGAGGCAGGGGGTCAGTGAGACAGAGCGCGTGCGACAAGGAAGTAGAAAAAATTGGAGACAGAAGGAGGGGCACACAGATCACCGGGAGTGAAATAAGAGAAATGAGAAACTACCTCTGGGGTAGAGGAAAGGAGACTTACACGGTCAAGAGACAATGAAGAAAAGAAAAATGAATGAGCAAAAATGAATGAGCAAAAATGAATGAGTAGAACAGAAGTTATGCTCTTACACAAGAAGAAAGGCCAGAAAAAAGGAAGGGGAGAAAAAGCAGAGCAACTAATAAAAGGAATGAGACCGTAGGGATGAAGGGAGGGACATGGAAGGGATATAAAATGGCACAAGGCATACACATCGGAGAAAACAAGCCCTCTCTTATTTATTCATACTTCCATATTTTATGTTATCTTCCTAGCAAGCATCCCATAGCTCCATACACTGGGTTTGGTTTTTTTTTTTGGGCGGGGGTGAAAGGGATGGGATGGCAGCGTATTGTTGCTGGGGGATTTACTATGGCTCTTTTTTCTTCTTGTACTCTTGGTCATATATTTATTGAAATTATCTGAGATAGTGGCTGGCACTTTTTCAGAAATGTCAATATTTGATTTGGGACAGAAGAAGAAAAGTTTATTTTATTAAAAAAAACCCCAAACCTAAGAAAATTCAAAGAGGGATACAGATAGAAGGAAGTGATTGGTGTCATTTGTCAGCAGTTACCAGCAGCCTGCAAGTATTCAGCTCCTATAGATCACCAAACACTTTTTGCTATTTGAATGACATCTGAAACAGGAAAGAGCTATGATTTATCTTTCCTGAATACACAGGGTTAACACCGCTTGATTAAATAAATAAAGTTATCTAAAGGGAAATGAAAAAAAGCACACATTTTAAAAATAATCTAAAGTAATTCTCATATTATTCAGATATTTTGTTGGAATTTTTAAGGTTTTCAAGAAACAAAAGTAGAAACATTTAACATTTTTAGTCTTCCTATTTACCTGTTTCTTTCTATCACAGAGACTTGCCAGGAAAGAGAGACAATTCTGTGAAAGCAAGGGCAACACATCAGAAGGTTTTGTATCTCATTGTTAATCATTACAACAACAGTAGTAATAACCCCATGGACCATTTTGATGAAAACAATAGTTGAAAAATGTTATTAGTTTGGCCAGCTGTAATTGCCACTGATATTAATTTTTTGATTCATTTTTATGACTATTTCTACCTGTCCATTTATAGGGCAGTTTTAGAATGTCCAGAGCAAGGCTGCCAGGCTGCTGTTTCAGCCAGTATCACATCCTGGGGTTTTATTGGATTTATTTTTCCTTTAGCAAGTGTTTGCTCTTGATGCTTAATTCAGAAGCTTCTTGCTTCTGTGCTGGGAATAAAAATACAGAATTGGTTCTCCAATTAGCAAACATTTTCAGCTGCAAAACTATCAAATCAATACCATATCCTCAGCAATCATTTTAGTTACAAAAGTGTGAAATTTTTTTTCCAAGAGCTCTCAATGCCCATTTTTTGGCTAATTAGCTGCCTGTCTGCCTTGTCCAAGTGGCAGAGTTTAATTCCAAAATGAAAGACTTGAAAAACCTAAGAAAGTTCTCCAAAAGCAAATGACTTGCATTCAAACAAAAAAATTTCTGTGCTGCCTTTTTTCTTATGAAAGATTTCTTGTGCAAATAGAAATTCAATGACTAAGAAAAATGTGGAAGACATTGCTCTGGTGATATTATGCTCTCTCATACTGTTTCCTCCCACGTTGTCTCCCCTGAACCACCTGTAATAAAGACAATGAGTAGCAGCAATTATATTAATATATAATTATTGTGGTTATTTATAGTTACATAAAAATGCTGCTAAGTCACATCTGTCTCAGCAAGCATTCCTGCAGATTTTGATAGAGCTTTTATTTGTTCCATCAGTTATAATGCAACTCGTTTTACTTGAATGAGAAGGTACTATCTTTTTGTTATTTAATAGTCTTGAGCTACTGGCTGGTTGTTGTTTTCATTCTATAAATAGCACAATATAGCACGAAAAGTGGTTAAGCCTTTTGCTGATGCTATAATTAATTGGTACTAATGTCGCATTTTGCAGTTTCCAGATCAGTTTGACTGAAGTAAGGGTGCTAACCCTGCATTTTCATACTGACTGTGCACTGGTTCAGGATAGGTTGCACAAATTCATGTAAGGGAAATCCATTAAGGATTATTAAATGCATGGATATGCACAGAAATGCAACTAACTCAGGGAGTAGTAACTAAGCTGCAGTCTGGGAGAGTAACAGAGAGAATGGCCACAAACAGATTGCTCTCCGTCTACTGATAGCATATCAAAGAACGGGTTTAACAGATTGTGCTGTCTGGTCAAGAAGTTCCTGAGGCTTTTTAGATAACTTAGCGCACTACTCTGTGTTTTTGGCAGAACGATCTCCTCTACAGTAATGAGCTATGTTTGGAAAGTAGCCTGTGTTTTTTTCAAGGATAAAATAAACCAGTAGCTCTATTTCTATCATTGTATTCTGTAAATTTTGCAGTGTTCTTCCTCAGTCTTGGACAACCAATAAGAATAGTTTGAGCCAGATTTACAGTGGCATTTAAGCATCCAACTTGGCGATGGATGATATTTTCAGAAGTGAATTACATGGATAATGCACTTAATTCTGAGTAAACTCACTAGCCTAAACATGGGATTGCTGATGATCCTGTCAATGTTTATCTGCATCTTTACATGCCTAAACATCTTTGTAGATCTAATCTTTCATTTATACTTTACTAGAGGCAGAAAATTCATCCCTCTGCAACTCATCTATGTTATCTAAAGGATGCAGTGAAATGTCCAGCACAATCTGAGAAACACATAGCCTGAGTAGCAGAGTATTCAACAAAGCTTCCTATTCCGTAGCCAGTTGCCTATCTCATTTAAGCACATTATTATCTCTGAGCTAAAAAGTCTTTTGTCGCTCAGGCATCTTTTGCTTCTTCCTCAGGAATACACCAACAGCCAGGAAAACATACACTAAAGCATGCGAAGTGAAGATCTCATAGCTAAATAATATTGTTGGAAAAATTATTCCGGATTAACTCAAAAGAGGTAGCTACAACATTCCTGGCACTTGGAAGAAGTGCTTTTCCCCAAATGACGGAACTACACAGAACACAGCAGTTATGCTGGGTTAACTGAACTGCAGGCATAACAGTATTTGGGGATGAAACCAAATAGGTAGAAGCGCAGCAGAAGAGTTTAACCGAATTAATTTTTTTTTGTTTTAAAAATACACTGGTTTACCTTTTTGGAAAATGAACGAGAATCTCTGTTTCTAGTGAACTTAAAGCTGTAAGAATCTCTAACTACACATATTATTTTAGGATTAATTTCATTATTTGTGCATCATTAGTCACTCCAGGTTTTGTGTTTGTTGACAGCCAGCATTCAACACGTCAGGTAATTGTGTCCATCATCATAATCACTATTACGATTCCATCACAGGATAAGTAATTTTACCTGCTTTCACTCCAAGGGCACTTGAAGGGACTTCCTGAAGTTCTGTATGTATATTTTACTTAAACAACAGCATTTTGAAAAAAATGGGTAGAAACTGCAGAGCCACAATCAGCACTTTTTTTAGATGTGTGAACCGGGGTGGGGGGGGTGCAGTTGCTTTTTTGTAGGAAGATGATTAATGAATTGTTGACAGTAATAAAGAAGCAGACATCTTGGAGATATTATTATGGATCACGTATCACCCGAAACAGCAAGTCTGCCTCCGTAAAACATTTTATTTGTTATATTGTGCAAATCGATTGTAATTTGCTACTGGCTTCTTTTCAAATACATTTCTTCATTGCTGCCTTGGTAAATAATAAATCACACTAACTATTATTTCAAAATTGAGTGTTCCAATTTAGTTATGAATGGAGAAAGTAGAGATGCTTCGGGATATAAAAGCTTCTAGCAGTTCACAGAAAAATAGCTTCTTAAGGATAACCACATCAAAAATCATTAGAGACGCACTACACCATACTAGCACGCATGCCTTTGTGACTGAAGGCAGCCTAACAAAACGCTGACAAGGTTACGCTAAATCAAATATTTTGTTCTCCTGCCCTTTGCAAAAAAAAAAAAAAAAGAGAAAAAAAAAAGAAAAAAAAGAAAAAAAAGAAAAAAAAGAAAAAAAAGAAAAAAAAGAAAAAGAGAAAAAAAAGGAAAAAAGAAAAAAAAAAGAAAAAAAAAGGAAAAAAAAAGAAAAAAAAAGAAAAAAAAAGAAAAAAAAAAGAAAAAGATGCAAACAATAGTTCCAGTAGTGTTGTATTAATACCGCCACACAAGCACCAATAGTAAATCCAGTTTTTTAAAGCTAACATCCTTATGTCCCTGAATTTGTCTTCAGACATAAATCAGAAATGTCCTCGAAGAACCAATATATTTGCTTCTTCCAGATTACCAATTTGTGCTTTATATAATAAAGCAAATCTGTTTCTCATGCTCAGTATGGATGAGTCATGTTTTTAATATATGAAATAAACCTGAAGGAATAAAAATGATTCTACAAAGTTATGAGATTTGGAAGAGTCAAGTACGTCTCTGAAATCTAGTGGATAATCTGCATTAAGCTGATCTGTTCATTTTTGTTTGCTTGCCTGTTACATGATGTTAACTTCAAGATCCAATGAGGATTTATGCATCCAAAACACTCAGCCATCGAGAATTTTGATATGGATTTCAAAATACGTAATATTCTTTAAGTTTTAGGTTCCTCTTTTGAGCTACTTACTCTTTTTTGTTGGTTTTGTTTGTTTGTTTGTTTGGAATACTTCCAAGTACCACAAATTTCTTAACGGAAATCTTTTTGACGAATACCACCTAAAAGAAAACCAAAACTCTTGTAATTGTTGCACTTGGACTGCTACCTAGTGACTCTAGCATTTCTATTAGATGTAGTATTCCTTTATAAATTATACCAAGTCTACTTTGGGCTTTTCCATTATTTCTTGAAATCTCCAAATTCCTCTTCTATTCAAAATAAAGCTTGCCTGTATCTTGGGCTTCCTGCAGGATTTCATAATCTCTCTGCTTATGCATCTTGGATGACAGTTCCAGATGATTTGGATATGTTAATATCTAACTGCCACACTGAGCCACAGACTTTACTAAATGTAAATCTGATTACAGCAACCCGGCTCTACTATCTATGCAGTCTAATGACTCCTGCTGCCCCCTTACACAAACTATTCACAGCCCTATTATCAACACAGTAAGAACCTACGTATTTTTCCTTCCAGTGGATTATACAGTTAAAGATGGCCTCTGGACAATTTGTGATGTGTCTATGTCTTCATCGAAGCTGCTCCATAGCATGTCAACAAAATTACTCACTAACTCAACTAACTTGTTGTTTCATGCCAGTTAGCTCAAGAACTCACAAGCCTGGAAACTTCATACTTCATGTAATAAAACAGATCTTCCTCTGTTTCTTCTCTGTTTTGTTTTGTTTTTTTCTGATCTTTCTCTATACAGGCTTGGTATAGAATGACTGTGATTTTGTGTCAAATGAGAGTAAATATGACCTCACAGTTTTAACAAAATGTAATTAGTGTATCACTTCAAGATATGAGAAATAATTATGCTAAATGGAGGTTTCATTACAGTAATTTCTAAATGAGAATGAAAACCAGTATTTCTAAATAATCTAAGAAAGACTTACTTGGAGCTGGAGAACCTCCGCCAGAACTGTTTACAGACCATGATTGCCAAACCATTACTTTTAAAGGCATGCACTTTGCAGTGGGTAAATTTAGATGAACGTTTGCTTTAGAGCAGAGTTTCAGAGTGTTACTGGACCCCTTCCTTCTGTACGTTCAGACCGCCTACTTGAAGGAATTCTGCAATTGGAGATATACATTAAAAAAAAGTATTTCCATAAAATAAGGAATAATGTAAGTCATGCTACATGGCTGCTCATCAGTTTCAGTTTTTAACCAAATAAGAATATATTCCTGGGGTTTTTTTCCATGTGTCCACCTTTAACTTTTTTCCACGAAAAGACAGCTTGATAATGAGGACTCCCTATTAAAACTTTGTATTCAGTTTAGAAACATTCAAGAAGAAAATATGGAAACAGCAGTTGTGTGTGTGGGGGGGGAAATAGAACTACAGGTCCATTTCATAATCACTAGTCTGTGATCTGTTGTGCTCCTGACATACATTAAGAAGATCCCTTAGAGAATTCTGTCTCCATTCATTATATCCTGAAAGAGTCTGGTTTCATTGACCTTGCTCTCAGTACAGTGCCTTATGTCCCACTGATTTAAGGAGTTTTATATAATGAGTAGCTGGAAAGGGGTGAAATTAGCCCAGAGAGCCATAATACATAAAATGTTCTTTGCTCAACACTAATTAGTTTATTTGATTTTCATCTGGTAGGTCTTGTCTCCAAGGTACAGAGAACGAATTTGTTTTCACATGCCATAACATCAGACACTTAAGTTCTTTAGTTTCATATCCTGTTCTGGGGTTGGTAATTTTGTTTAAAAAAATCTTCCTTCAGCAAGTAAAAATGAATTTTTGTCAAACTTTAAAAAAAAATATGCTCTTTTTATTGAGGACTTGTGGAAAATAGATTATGAATTAGACTTTTTGATAACTGAAGATTAATATTAGTCTGCTTCCAATCAAAAACTTCAGCACTTGAATACTGAATACTTGAATACGGAGGCTCATTGACATAGCCTCCAAGACAATACACCAAAATAGATACAGCTGCTAAAGTGGAAGTTGCTTTCAGCCAATGAATTTACTGCTTGTCAGATTTGTATGCATGTTTGAATGTGAGGGTAATGAAAAAACATTATAGATTTCAGAACCAGGGCAGCCTTTATTCAGATAAGGTTATAAGCAAATATGGTTTAGAATGAGTGCCTGCTGAAGTAATATAATCCATTCCCCACTTATTCTCAGGAGTTTAACTGTTTGCTGCAACATTTAAACTTACACAGAAATGCAGTCTGGGATCACATACAAAGAGCTCTGCACCTTGGGCAGAGCTACATTACCAAGATCACAGGGGCCGTATTCAGAGAGTTTGGCTTGAGTCTATATAGACTTAACTCTTTATGCCCAGTCCTTCCTTTCAGCTGGGTATCTTTCACACCTTAAAGCCAGATAGGAGTAAACAAAACTAAGCAAAATTTAATTGTCTGTGAGATGCAAAGGTTATATCTCAGGATAAATAGCATACAACACCGAGACCATACTATCAGGCAAATAAAAACTGACAGATCTACATTACATGTTTACAACTCAAAACTGAACGCTTCCAATGCAAAGTAGGTAAAATTTTCAAAATCACTTCACTGTGATGCAGATTTTTAATTATTAAAGTTACATTACATAATAAGTTAGAGTTTTGAAACATATTCAGTTGCAAAAGCCTCCAGAGGGTTAATGTTAATCCCACTCTATAATGCTAACACCCCTCATCCAGAAGAAATATTCCCACGGCAGCATTTGTGGGATATACTTTTTGAAAACCCTTTAGACACACCAGTGAAAAGTCTAGAAATGCAGAAATGGCAACACGTTGCTCCCAAACTTTGCATCAAACTCTCCACAACCAGTATCACCATACTACTCAACACAATTGTAATACAAGCAGTAAGTGGCGAGGTGGGTAACAGCACTGAACTGTTTCCATTCACACCAGGCACAAACTGAGCAAGGAGGACAGGGACTATGCGCCTGGAAGAAATGGGGTGGTATCTTGCATCGGATCTGATGAAAATTCTCCAGTTGCAAATGTAAACTATAATGGGTTATTAAAAATATTAAAGATAAAAGTGACCTTTGGTTATTGGGGTTTGTAAGTTTAGCTTTCTTTTCTTTCAAATCAGGAAGAAAGAATTTTGAGCAAGTCAAAAGAAATGGGTTAGCAGTAGAGATTAAATTAAAATGAATAGCACGACCATGACAGAATTAAAAATATGTTCTATAGAGCTACTGAAGATATTTATTCCATTACCATTTCATTCTTCTAAGGAAGTCTTTTAGCTTACTCTCAAAGGGCTGAGCTTGTGACCAATATATTCAAGGCAAGGACCAGAACTGCCCTAAAGAGTATTTAAGTCGTGGGATAATTTTTCTGAAGAACACAAGTAAATAGGCAAAGTAGAACGGACACATTCTGGGAATAATTATTGCCTCTAGTATATTAAGTTATTCAGCATTAGGCTATTCAGCAGTAATTATACCACCCCTGGGCAAGGATGATTTAGTACTGCGTACTGGTGAAAGCCGCATAATTAAGAGAGAATGGGATCTGGCTACTATTTAACACACCTTTCCAAATGTTCATTTGATCCAGTTGGCAACAGCCACAACGGACTATATACAAAGGGAAGGTTAGTGATGTGCCTTGTATCACATTGTCTCCAGTGCTACAGCATTTAGCACTCTACAGTCAGAGAAGGTCAAACTCTGTTCTCATTTAACTCTGTGTAAGCCAACCAGCTTAAACAGAATTGCATGTGTCTAATTAAAAGCTGCATGTGGTCTGCCGGGCTGCCCTCTGATGTTAATACTTAATGCATTTTAGCACATTTTTTTCTGTTTATTTTGCAATCAGGCAGAATACAGCCATGCATAGGTTCTAAAATAAGTTATAATGTCTCAAATGCCTGAATCAGAAAAAAAAAAAAAAAAAAAAGAAATTGTTTAACAGAATGAGGAAATAATTTGGTGTTTCAGATTACTTCCCCCCCCGAAATGTGAAAGGTTTCCATGGTATTGAGTATTGCCCCCTTTTTTCTGTTGTTCACATTGTGGTATTCATAGGAATGGGGAAAAAGAACCTCTGGAATGGGCAATGTCACCAAACCATTAAGACTCCTTTCTTACCCTTTCTGTCCATATCCCTGTTACAGAATAGAAAATAAGGACATAAGCAGATATGAATCTGTTCCGTAAGACTTCGAAAGTACCACAATATAAACAGCCAATTCAGCCATATCTGAGTTGCTGAGTTACGTGTATCTCAGAATCCATGCACAGTAATACTCAGCTTCCACTTTGTCCCTCTGCTTCAGTCTGCTACAAGAGCACTTTATAAGAACATGGGATTTGAAAGGCATCTAACGCAAGGCGATATTCTAAACCATCATACTTGGGTATCTTTGCTATGGCAGAAATTCCTTCTTGAAGCCTTATATCCACACATGGAAGATTATCAGTAAACATCTGACAGAGAGAGCAAAATCTGGAACGCCTCCAGCGCCTGGATCTGGCTTTCTGCCTGGGCTATTTGGCTTGCGCTCTGACAGATCCCATGACTTGCTTTACAAGCAGTAGCAGTGGCAGTTTGGAAACAGCCTCTAGGGGAGGTCATGGGGGGATTGGCTTGGCTCCTCAATATCATTTGTCTTGCCTGAAATTAATTTTGAAGAAGCCGTTCAGCATTGTTTAAGAATAAGATTATGTATTAGCAATAGCCATCCATTTTCCTGCTTAGTGGAAGGTAACAGAATATAGCATTCAAATGCTAGGATTTATGTCACTCTGGGGAAACACATGCTAACCAATTTGATTTGTTTTAACATTTCTCAGTTACCCTGTTTGATACAGACATCACCAATAGGGAAAAACTATAGGACAGTAGAGAAGAAAAAATCTGGGTGTTAGGAACTTAGGGAAAAAAACCCATAGGAAATCTTAACATTTCTTGTTCCTTTGTCTTAAAAGGAAAAATCAATAAAATGTTAATTTCAATTATTTTACATTCTTTTGCTACTTACTTCTCAGACCTTACTAAAACCTTCAGTAAGAAGGGTTACCATTACTACTGTGTTTGCGTCTCTTGCTATTTCACACCATTATGTCTACGAATTTCATTTGAAAAAGACTAAAGATATATTGACTAAATCTATTTACAAAGTAATTGACTTCAACGAAATTCTTCAAGGTTAAGCCAGGTCCAAAGATGACCCATTTATTCTATAGCCCTCCAGACACCATCTTCTATGACTCATTTTGTTAACAAGACCAACTCAGAATTAAACTGGGATTTTACCCATCTTTCACTGTTACCTTACCTCACTGTTACCAATTATTTATTGTGTATTCCTTTTGTCATGTTTTTTCAGTTCTTTATCTCTTCTGGCCCTATGCAGTTACTGGTAGATTACTTTCTAACTTTTTTTTTTTTTTTTGCTATTAAAGAAAATAGGTTTTCCTGGTGAAAAAAAAAAAAAGAAAGAAAAAAGAGATAATATTTCAATATCCAAATCATGACTGTTAAATATTGGGAGCCTGGATCAACTAGAAAATCTCCCATTCACATGCTTCTTTTCCAAATAACTATTTTTCACACTTTCTGATTCAGGACAGAATTAAGAGCTTTGAAATTTTCTGAAAAGAAATGAAACAAACTACACAGAAAAGGAGAGCGATGTTCTGTCCACACTATGGGATGCTAGAACAGTTCCCAGCCCTTAGATGATGCTCCAGTCACATCCCAGTTCCATGTCACAGCAAGACCAAGCCCTTCATAATTTCCTTCTCTCCTGCCCCCTCCCCATCCCACATTCCTCTTCCTGTATGAGGGACACCAAGCAGAGGGACTCCTAAGAAGCCAGAGTGCATGCAAACCAAGTCCCCAAACTGGGCTAGCAGTGCACAGATTGTGCCTGTCCTTTGCTTTAAGTACAACCCTTAAAGCAGGAGGATCAATAGTCAGATGGTGAGGACACTTACCAAGACTGCAGGAAGCCCAGGAACAGGCACTTGTTCTGTCTGATTCTGACACTTGAACCAGAACGGCATCATGACATGGAAGTGTCCAAAGAGCCGTGCACCAAACCAGGATGTACACAGACAACATATACCACGCTGAAAGCAGTCTCTGGTGTAAAGGCAAGGTAGATGAGGAAGGAGAGGCAGACTGTGCTTGATTTGGTCTCTATTTACCGCTCACAGATATGCTTAGAACAAATAGAAAAGCATCGTGTGTTGACTGAAAAAGTCAGAAGTCACTTAAGGACAGTAACTCTATGCAGCGAACAAAATAACAGACACTTGGTTCTTTCATCACTCATTGACTTTCACTGATGAGACAAAAATCAAGCTCACATTTTTAGCTAGTTGAAAACAAACTGGATAAGACACTGGAAAAGCTTCCAGAATTTACATCTATTACCACAAATACAGATTACATTCTGCGTCTGGATGACCAGCCATCGTTTCTTCATGATTTACTGTACATTGGAGAATTTCAGCATGAGTCCGCACACCTAGTCTCTACATCTTGGTAGCGTTTTGGTATTTTTCTGTTTCTAAGTCTGCACATGCTTCTCAACAAGCATCTGTAAGTTTGATAAGCTGCAGAACAACAACAACAACAAAAAAAGACAGCTGCTTATAGTATTGGGGGCAATCACAAGGCTGAGATAAAGAGGCAATCTGAAATAGGGAAAAGCAAAAGTACCTTCAGCACATGCATCAGCAGTGGTTTTCCTGCTGTAATGCACACTTTGATCTGGCTCTTTTCTCATTCTCATTTTTAGCTTAGAGGTTAATGATCCTTGTTGCTAAGTCACATCAGTGAAATGCTACGAAAGGACAAGTTCCATTTAAATGAATGAGTCTATACTGGCACACACAATTTTCATCCACGTTCCCAGGAATTATTTTGATCTGCAAACTTAAATTAAAGCTCATTCCTGGTCTTTTAGCAAGGCACATTGCCCTGGGAGCTTATACTCTAAGTAACACTTAGTGTCATTGCTGTCTCCTCTTTTGGAAAACAATGGATGCTTAGAATTAATTCTAAAAGCTTTAAGAATGTACAATATATATGGAACTTCACACTATGTCATATGTAGTGACACTATATATTCAAGTACCAGCTATAATCAATACCTGTGACTTATATGCTGGAATTTAATGACCTATTACATACTATATCCTCAAAGATTAATATAATTTTGACTCAAAACTCCCAACAGCCTATGTGCATAGCAGTCTGTAACATGATGGCTTTTCTTGCCACAAGTTGTATGGCAAATCTGAATTGTTTTTCTCATCGCTATGGTGCAGATTATTGCAATAGTTTCCACAGTGGAAATGAGAGCACTTGCTGGAACAGAGCTGGGGCAGGAACAACGGAGAGGTGTGGTACGTCCTTTCACAATGCCTCAAAGCTGCAGATTTAGTTGGTGTAAGGCATCTCTCTCACTGTCCCACAAGAATACAGGAAAAGATGGGAGCAGGTACAAGGAGAGGAGGCAGCAGGTACCGTTTCTGCTTTGTATGCAGCTGAATACTAATGCAGTTTCCGTGCTACCTCCTGAAAGAAGCAAGTGAAAACAGAAAGGGCAAAGTGACACAAAGAACTGCTCCTTTCATGCTAGAGCCTACCCAGATGGAAGATGGTCAAATGTACCGGACAAAGACGAAAAGCAATAGGAGTACATTCAATCTCTACCAAGTATCATGGAGAAACTTCTCCAAGAACGTCACATTCCACAAAGATCTCTGCTTTAATAGGTATCTACAATTTGCTTTCAACCTACAAATCTCCAGCACATTTTTACCATTTCCAGTTGAAATTTTACATATTTGTTCCATCTTTTTTTTTTTTTCTCTGAATAACAAGGACAAATCTCAAAATATCCTGCAAGAAGGTCAAAGCTCCTGCCTTAAAACTAAATCCTATCCTATCCAAATATGAACTAGAGTATTTCCTGAAATCTCAGTAGACACAGTCTAAATTAAGTGTTCATTCAGGAAAAAAGAAGTATCCAGGCACCTGACTTTGCAATGGCTTTAAACTATAACAATGACTACCAAATTTGAATACCACATGTTCTGTTTTTTACCAATGAACTATGTTTTGGTTAACAAAAGAAACTGAATACTGTTCTGTTGTGGAGAGAGAGAGAGAAGAGGAAGAGATGTAAATACTAAAGACAGAAGAATAAAAATCTTTTGAAGGGGAATTGAGTGCTTGCCTACTGCTTAAGAAAAATGCACTATAAAGCAGCTATTGATTTTTCATTCAACAGCACTGAATGTTTTATTGAAAAGCAGCAATGCTCCGTAATTTGAATTTTCAATTAAGGTAGCATGTTCCTCGGGCACATTTACTACTGCACTCCAGTGACATTTATTTGACTTTTAAAATCCCTCTACAATTGTATTCGTGTTTGTATAGATCAAACTACCAATACAGAAAGTGTTAGGATTATAACACTGCTGATTATAGACACATGTTTGGAAGTCTCCATGGACAATCTAATGACTTTATTTATAGGTAGGACAATGTGTAGTCAGACATAGCTGAACTAAAATATTCCACTATGAGATAAATTAAGCAGTTCAGTATTTTGGCTTACAAGTATTTACATTTTCCTTGCCTTTATGGTTTTCCTTGCCTTTATGGACAGTATGTAGTTGCAGTGAAGTTAAAACTAGCTATTAAAAATGCTTAAACTATATTTTAGAGGATTGGGGAGGGCTTTACTGAAATTCACACTTCTCAAGCTGACCAGCTACTTGCATGTACAAAAATTTCAACTATAAGATAGTATGCAATACTTCTGGACTATAAATAGATAATGATGGCTCATATTGCATTCTCTTCTAGAGAAAAATGGCTGGTAACCTGCTAGTTTTCATAGTCCCATGTAGAAGCAGGGTAGCTTGACCTTCATGTGGTCAACTGACGAACTTTATACTTCTAGAAATAGATACAGTCTTTCCTAGTCATAGCTGCTTCCCTGTTCAAAAACCATATCAGCTACTTCTGCTACAGGCAGAACTTGGGTAATCCTTGGGAATTTTACTAACCGTGAAAGGCACAGCGTGGAGTCACGATTGCACCAGGTTGTGCACACTGCTGTGTAACAAAGCGCTAGCAATTTATTTCATAGAAATTACAGTGTAGGTTGCACAAATTCCCACCAGTTTGTAAGATATTGCACTTAAAATCTTGTTGTTTCTTGCATTTAAAATCTAGATACGAGCGAAAGGAACACACCTTATATGCAAAGCCAAGAAATTACTATTACTTTAACTGAAGTCTTAACAGTCTAAAGAATTAGTCTGGTTGCAATGATACTAGCACTTATATTTCAAAACATATTAGGATGAAATATCCATGCAAATGTTCTAAAATCAATGCTTTTCTATGGTGCTGTGCCTACCCTTAGCTATGTTTTATTTATTCTCACCCTGGAACCACTTGAGGTCATTTTTACACCCTTGCTCACATGCTCATTCTTCATTGGTTTGCAAGCACGTTACATTCAAATGCACTACATATGGTGTGTTTTCATGCATTAGACACCTGTTCTTTCTTCTCCTTGTTACCTACCCCTGAAACTGGTTTTACTCAGGTCCCAGGCTTGTTTCCTTTCACAATAATCATCTACTGGTGAGTTATAGTTCTCAGGCCTTTGATATCATCCTGTGCCTGTGGATTCAAAACCCCTGCTGTTACCGCTTGCCTATACTCTTCTACGCTGCATTTTTGTTTCAGGGTCATAGGCAGCTCATTCTGCACAGAAAAACTACTTGCTTTTCCTACCTACCTGTTACAGAAATATATATAAGAATGTATAAATGCATATTTATATACACATATACACACACTAGATGACTGTATAAAAGCTAAAACAAAATAGGTAGTGGCACCTGTTTGTCAGACAATTGTCGTTCCAGCCAAACAAGCTAAACCAGAGCACACACAGGCCAAGTCAAGTCCAGACGAAGCCTGACAGGTCCTAAGGCGAATGTTGTTATCTTAACACAAAGCCTGTGCCTGTTGCAAGCAATAGCAACACCATATTCACAGGGCTACAAGGCTACAAAAGAATAATTTCACAAAAATGGCTCAAGAAAAAAAATTACAGTGAACTAACAGTGTCTTCAACAGCTCCTAATTTGCTTCTGCTACTGTGCGGAAAAACAAATTTCAGCATTGAATTTAATACCTTCTGCACGTGCGGTGAATAGTGTTCAGATATCACTAACCTCTTCTGCAACCCGACTCCTTTTCCCCTACTTATAACTAATTTCTCTTTTTTTTTTTTTTTTTTTTGGTAGGATTAAATTTCAGTAATGGCTTTGTTTTAATACTTCAAGGGTGTTCAAAAATATCAGTTCAAATTTGGCATGGGCAAGAAGGGATAAAATAAAAAATTTCTCTCTGTTACTTCTGGCAAGAGTTAACCCTTTTTATAATGGGTGATGTAGTTACATCACAACCATGAGAGTGATTGGCTAAACTGGCACTCTGCGCCTTGGAAACCTCAGTCCAGAGTGCTGCGGTAGGAAATAGTTGGCTTGCTTCAACTTACTCCTACTCCTTTTCTTTAGCTATTCATCATCATTATACGTGGGGCACTTCTGTTACAGCCTTTCACTCCCCTTCATCTTGGGCAAGGACCTGGCTGGCCCCCGCTGGCTGAAACTGCCCACGTGGCAAATTGTTTAGGAAAGCACAGCTTCCTGAGAGGAAGCAAAGGCTGCCCACATGTGCCACTGGAATATACAGCTGAGGTAAGAAACAAAATACTGTGAGAAGCTGGAAGAGGATAAAATTAAAAAGGGCAGGGGGGAGGCAGGTGTGAAGATGAGGATACTTGTCTATTACCAAATCCAGAGAGGCTGGTAAGGTTGTTTCACACAGAAGTTATTCTCTTGAGCAGTCTGGGTTCATCCTGGACAAATCATTTCTTCTAACCTTTGAAACAGGAGGCATTTTCAAGTCAGATGGGCAAATGGGTTCTTGGAGGACAGGAGGAGCTCTCTAGTCCCTCTACAAGGCTCTGAGCCAACCCAATATATTGTAGTACTTAAGGTGCCTTGTTTCTCTACATGACCCTTTAATAAGGATGGACTATACAGATGTACTTAGTGAAGTGCTCCCAGCCCTGCTATCATCTGACTGAGATTTCCTGTTAGAGCTAATGAGGTTCTGCTCCCACTTAATCTCTAAATATGGCACAGTTAACGCTTTTTAGTTTGCTTAATGACATGCTATTAATAAAGACATGACCTGAACAGCTACTTGCATTTATTGTCTTTTTTTGTCCATTTCTTACAATCATGGTGAGGCAATTTCATTTTTTAAGATCATAAACTATTGTTTTGTTTGACAAGTTGTATATAATCATCCTACACTCCCATGAAAGCGCTCACCAAGGTCAATGCATAAGCTAGCAATTTATCTGAAACATTTATCATGATATTGAAATTCTTTGCTACTTTTTCAAGTTATTGTTATTATTGCCTTATTGATAGAGTAGTATGTTAACCCATACTGAAGAGGGGTTCAGTCCTCTGTAATTATGTTGCTTTTTTCCAAGCCGTTTCAAGTTATCGAAAGCACCAAACTATGCTTAACAGTAACTTTGTTGAACAGTAACTATGCTGAATGGAACAATTCAATACCCTCTTTGTTTTTCCAGTGAGAAATGGCCCTAAAAAAGGTACAGCAACCTACACCTTTTTCTAAACAAACTATAATTGGTCTAAGCAAAAGAACCAAAAAGTTTTGCTGGAGTTAATGAAACCATAATGTAATTCTCTGATTGGAATCATTACCAGACAATCTGGGTCCAAATGAGATTTTTTTGGTGTGTTTGTGTGTGTGTGTGTATGTAAGGCTCAAACATTAGACAGCAGAGAATTAACTTCTACATCATTATTTCAAATTGAAAATAACCAAGCAAACAAATGTTACTTACCTTTAAGAACAAGAAACCTTGTTTATGCGAGTGAAATAAGAGTGCATTGAATTTTAATGGGATTTAAGTGTTTTATCTCTTTAGCCTTGACTTGGTTCTATAATTTTTCAAATATGGGTTATTATTTTTGCTTTTAAATGACACCAAATTGCCCAAAGGCTATTGTAGTTTTCTGTTTACAAAGCTCTGTTTATGAATCTCTGTTACTTACTTTGAACCAGGTATTACAAAAGAACCAAATACCTAAATTACGATGGCACGGATGTTCTCTTGGCTTCTCTTCTTAAGGCTGACCAAACCCAATTAGCCCAGCCTCCTCTTATGCATCATGTGCTTCAAGCCTCTGACCATCCTGATAGCTTCTGCTGGACTCACTCCAGTATGCCCATGTCTCCCAGGTATTGGGGAGTCCCCGAGCACACACAGCACTCCAGAATTGCTCTTACCCCAGCCGAGCAGAGGAAAAGAAACACCTCCCTTGACCTTCTCTGGCACCCCTGCTAATGCAGCATGCAGTTGGCCTTCTCTGCTGCAGGGGCCCACTGCTGACTCTTGTTCAACTTGTCCACTAAGACCCCCAGGTACTTTTCCGGTTTTCATCTACAGCTTTTAGCATATACTGTTGCGCCGGGTTATTTCATCCCTGAGGCAGGACTTCGCATTTGCCCTTGTTGCAATTTATGGGACTGTTACCAACCCTTTTCTCCAGCTTATCATGGTCCCTCTGAATAGCAGTCCTGCCTTCCAGCATATCAACCACTCCCTCTAAGCAGGTATCATCCACAAAGTTGCTGAGAGGGCACTCTGTCCCAACATCCACGCTCTTAATAATGTTAAGCAGCACTGGCCCCAGTATAAATTCCTAAGGGATACTACAAGTAACCAGCTGGCAGCTGGAGTTTGCACTCGTGATCATAACATTTGGAGCCCAGCGGTCCAGCCAATTTTCTACCCACCTTATCCATTACAGAGTGAAAGAAATTCCAAAGAAATTTTTAAATAATCACAACCATTTTTCAACCTCCTTACAAAACAACCTAGATTTTCTTCTACCTTAAAAGCAAGAAGGAAATACAGCATTCAAACATACCAATACAAAACAAAGAGGAAAATAAAAATTAGTAGAACACAACACTGTCAAGCTTTAGAAATCAAACTTAAGAATTATATGCATGCCGTATGCTTACAAATGATCTTCATTAGCACCTAATTACAATTTAGTTCAGCTAATCAGATGATCAACTGCCTTGATTCTTATCAGCTGATTAACCCTAATATAAAGTACTAGGAAAACTTACAAGATTGCAGTAGACAATTCAAGTTATTTTCAACTACTTTGTTCTCTGGGGGAAAAAAAAAAAAAAGAGGACTAAATTTTGCTTTCCTGCTTAGGAAAAAAAGTTTTCGCTGAAAGAAGGAATAAAGACAGTATATAATAACACGGTTTGGTCCACATACATTTAAGCATGAATTTGTGACTGCAAAGAGCCTCATTAAGTTTCTGTCTTAAATAAATTCATACTTTTGGAGATTTTAAATGGGGTTCTACAAATGTATGACGTGAGCTATTTCAAAACAGAACTTGAACTATTGCTGCATAAAACTGGAATGATCATAAATGACGAATGACTAAAGACAATGACAAATGAGAACATACACGGAACTCTGAATTTCTGTATGTCATGGCCGAATACTTCTCATCCTGACAAATCATCTCTTCATCAATTTTAATGCTGGGAGGATTTGAGAACAAGAGATGAACCTGGCCTGAAGTTTACCTTTCTGAAGCATTACAAGTTTTACAAAATTCCTTGGTGACTTCTCTTGCTTGAAAGTTATGAGATCAAGTCAGTGATATTGGCTGATAAGTAAGCTAAGTGTCAAAATAGACAATAAAGATCAAAACTTTACCATTATGAAGAATAATATCAGGAAATTATTCAGTGCAACTAAGAGTCTCTTCTTTGTACATACATGGAGAGTTAATAAATGGGTCTTGAATCTGCGTTAAAGAAACTTTAAGTATTGATGGAGACTGATAGAGACTCTCCTCATGCACTTTTCTAATATATAAATTACATAGATATAGACACCCCCATATATATACACACACATATATATGAATTAAGACGTAACCTCCCTTTGATGTTCATTCTTACCTCTCAATAACACTAGTTAGTTTTTCACCTGATCTGCAGACAATGAAAAAAGTTAAAAATTCATTACTTCTATGGCACCATAAAAAAGTGGATGCTAGGAGTTAATACAAGTGAATACCGTTGGTATCCTGATCTGAATATTGATCCTGATCTATTCCTGATCTGTCTACTATATTTACATTATTCTCTCTGGAATGAAACTACTGATATTGAACATGCAGAATGAAATAAATCAAAATATCGTAATCCTCCTTTAAATTCCATATTTGTTTACAACGTCACTTGCTAGACAATGGAATCAAACCCAGATACTAATTTCCTTTCCTGCTTGTCACTTGCTCATTCTTTCTGCGTATCTCCTACGTCCACAAGCAAATGTGGCATGGTTGTCACTGAATACAAAACATTAAGGAAAGGAGATGCTTCAGGAAAAAAACAAATTCTTTCTGTGAGAATAACATTATTCAGACACCTATTAGAAGGACATGGCCAGATGTACCAGAATAACATATTACACTTCTGCTTTTCAAACAAGAAAATAAATTTATTCTCCCCAATGACATGAAGCAACACTAACCACTTTATGAAGATCTACTTTATAGCTGTAAGCTGGAAGACAGCAAGAGGACAGCTGGGTCAGCACAAAAACTCCTACTGTACCAACACAATTAAAATCTTAAAAGGGCTATTGGAAATAAAAATTTTCTTGCAACTGTGTCCACACTCTGAGATAGACCTTCGTATGAAGTTAAACATATCACCCTTCATAAGGGATCTTTTAGAAGATATGAACCAGTACATATTGGGGCCAACTGGTTGGAAAATGGCTTGGCAGAAGAGGCCCTGGCAGACACCAAATTGACCATGAGCCAGCAACGTGCCCTTGCAGCAAAAAAGGCCAACGGCATCCCGGTCTGAGGTACAAGAGCATTGACCGCAGGGCAAGGGTGGTGATCCTTCCCGTCTGCTCAGCCCTGGTGAGGCCATACCTGGTGTACTGTGTGCAGCTGTGGGCTCCCAGGTAGAAAAGAGACATGGGCATACAGGAGAGAGCCCAGCAAAGGTCCATGAAGATGATTAGGTGCTTGGAGCATCGCTCATACAAGGAGCTTCTTTCATACAAGAAACTGAAATACAAGAAATTCTGTTTAAACATAAGAAAAAACCCTTATTTATGGCAAGAGTGGTCTAACAGTGGAGCAGGTTGCCCAGAGAGGTTGCAGAGTCTCTGTCCTTGGAGATATTCAAAACCCAGCTGGACAACATCCAGTAACATGCTCTAGCTGCCCCTGCTCTGAGCAGGGATATTAGACTATACAATCTGCAGAGGTCTATGCCAGCCTCAGTGATTCTGTGATCTAACTTTTACTACCAGGGTTATGTGAATGTCTTAGGTAAAAACCCAGGAAACATTACCTTAAATTCTCTGCTGTTTTAGTGGCTAACCTTCATATTCAAATTTTATTTCCAATAGTGTGCTAATGAGAAAATCACCAGTGGGAAGCAGTACTTGCTGTTAGATCTATTAAACATGATTAAAAGAAAGAGGCTGAAGTGCAATTAAGGTAAATATTTCATTGAGCTTTATTAATCTGCAGAGATTGTATCCAAAGCATACATACTGAAGTCTGAGAGTCATTGTGTTAAATCTCAGGAGAATAGAGCTTCTGCTCAGTATATGTGCTGTGGATGTAAGATGCGATAGGGCGTTATTTAGTAATACTTTAACATACATAATTATTTTAACTTTTTTCAGTCTTTTTGATACTACCATTAAACACAAAATTCTCTAAGTTTCAAAAAAACCTGTTAATAAATAGTATTCTGATTCATGAAGAACAGAATTAGCAATACAGATATTGAAAGCATAAAATTGATTCTCTTCTGAGCTGTTTAAAAAAGACAGAATACGGAATAATAATATACAGACACTAAAGTGTTAAATTATTTTGGAGACAGTAGGCAACTGTTACTAATTTTTGAAAGTGGCAAAAACTGAATGCTTAAAAACCAAAAAACTGTTTTCAGTAACTCAAGAGATTTTAATTCAGATCATATGTCAATAACCTCCTGTTTTTCTATTTTGGTATACCTTTATTTACCTGTTTTCTTGGTTCTGTCTTATCTAACAGCTTGTGGAAATCACAATTCGTGTCACTGAATTACCTTTCAGTCTCTCTGACCATTTTCTCATTCAGATGTGAGTCTTTTCCATTTTGTCCCGTTGCCTCCCACTCACTATAACAGAATGGAAATATGCAAGAAGTGATATTCAAAAATCAAAATATTATATATTATATACATTTTTTGTAGCATAATGACAGTAAACTGGTAAACTGCAGTAGCAAGATAAGTACAGTTCTTTTTTCATCACCTCTTTTATGTAAAAAAATATAAGAGCTGAGATTCTTAATCAAGTGCCTCCAGAAAGCAGGGTGTTTCAAGTATTACACCACCTCCCATTCAAGTCATGAGAAGAAAATCACGAGCATTGGCAACAGTTGTAAAAATGACACTTACTGAAAAAAAATTAGGGTCTTGCATCCACTGGTCTAACATCTTCAATGTTTATGATCTTAGTCTAATATCTTCAACATTTGTGATTTTAGGAATTGATCATCACTGGCCATTCCTGCTCTCTCTTTACAAGACTGAGGAAGTGTGTTAATTCCTGTGGAATAGCAAAAATTAGAGTCTAGCAACAGGGGATAAATGTGAAGTACAAAATACTGTATTAATTCTAATGTCAACTTAGAAAAGTAAATTTTTGGAAAATGTGCTCTGATGTTCCACTGGAAAAAAATCTACACAGGATAGTAGATACATAAAGACGTAGATCAAAGTGATCTGCACATCTCAGTCGTGCATTTTTTGAAATTGAGGCTAGTTTCAAGAAACTGCACTGATCTTAGGGCCTCATAATCAAATGCATTGTCTGCTGCTGGAATGAAGCCAAACCGCTTTGAAAGGCCTTTGCTTTATCCCTCCAAGAGCACTAGAAAAAAGTATACGAGGAAAAAAGTCTGATCTGATCTTCATTTCTAAGTTCAGAACAAAGATATTTTAAAGAAAATCACTTGTACCTTGCTGTGTGCTGACAGAGAATTTACTTATAAGCAGTAATAAAAAAATACGTAAAAGGTTTTAAATTAAAAATAGAAGCAATAACGTTTGTGCATCTGTAGGGAACAGTACATGTGACAGAGGAGAATCTGAATTCTTGAATTTCAGATATTAACTGCAACACTGGTTATTCAGACGGTTGACGATTTGGTGGCATTATCACCCATTAGCTATGACTGGTGCCCACAGTAGATACTGACTATGAATCTCAAATGTTTCACCTTCTTTTTCAGATATATACAAGGAGGATCCAAAAATAAGTACTAATGAAGACTATGGGATTCCCAAGCACTGTAGCAGAAGAAAGGGCTGCTGAGATCAAAGCAGTTCCGAACTGCAAGAACTTTAAAGGCCAGCAGGGATATATCCGGTCACTTAGAGGGCTTCATAAAGACAGGCATGAGACCTTCGTTCAGTCACTCCCCAGCAGCCGGGCCTGGTTTCAGATGTTTACTGCTGAAATGGCTACTGGACTTCGTCCTGCTCCTGGACTTGCTCATTCACAGTCATTTTAAGGGCACAGGCCCACAGTTCAGGTGATTTTCTTTAACAGCCTATCAGAACATCACTTCAAAAGATGCAGAATCAACCTTTCTAAAGCAAAACACTATTAATTAATTTCCTCAGATGTGAAAAATAAAAAATGAAAGGACTTATACACAGTAACTGGACATTATTTAAATAAAATCCTAACAAACTCATCCGTTAACATCATTCTGATCTGTTTCTCCACAATACAACACCACTTTCTCTGTCAGTCTTCTGTATCCATTTGTTAGGCAATCAGTATTACACTGCCACTTGAAAAACCTCTTCTAGCTCTCCTATACTCTTTTTCAGCCATGCTAGAATTTCTTAACAGTTTAGTGATTTCTTTGATATCTTTATTTGTGACTGAGGAACCAAGACCGGTGCTGAGGATTTAATCTGCCTAGTGTTCTTCAGGATACCCTTGTATGGGAACTTTTCTTAACTTCCTATGTCATTATTTTAATGAATTTATTAGAGTAACCAATATATAATAAGCAGAAAGGTACTCACTGAACTTGACATCATTTCCCATTGGGATACCACATTAACGATGGGCCCTTTCTTTAGAGCCTGTCGCCTTCGTAAGTATAATTCCCACTAAATCTTATAAAAACTGTACACGCTAACTTCCATAAGTCTTTAAAAAATAAAACAGCAGGTCACAGGAGTTTGTTGCGGGCTTAGACCTCTCTTTTGAAACACTTTACTGTCTTCAATCCATAGAGATGAAAGATCTACACATGAAACAGCTATGGAAATAAAGGCACTCGGAAGCTTTCTCTTGTAATTTAAGTATAGCAAAAAACATTTAGAAAAAATGCACTTAGTGATGAGCACAGCCTTCAGTTCTGTTTGTATTTAATACTTTGTTCCCCAAACTCAACTTTCAACTGAATAGGAGACTTTTGACATACGCTTCTTTGGGGACTACTCATGCTGGTTGTTGGATGAATTTTCTATTTCTTTTAGATGCAATTAGGCATTTTAAAAATAAGAAAGACCTGATCTCTAAGAAAACCCCCAAAACCCAGCGATAATCACTGAAGTATAACTGCTCTGTTAAGTGCTACCTTTTTTTTTCCCCCCAAAGGACACTCCTCTTGATTAAACAACTTGTTTAAGAATCAAATTTAATCATCGAATATTAACACATTACTGCTGCTAATACATTAAAATAGTGATAGTAGTAATAACAATGAGTTTGCTTGAGCTGTGACATGCTGAAGTCCAAGTACCTGTTCTGCCTTTTTCCCCTGTAATGATACTTATCAATTAAAGTGCTGACCACTAGGGCCTTGCTGGATAAAATGTTGTGATTTTAAAACATTATTAAGATCTTTAGGATCAGAATCATGAAGCTCAGTCTCTTGTATTTTAGAGCTACGTTCCTCAATTTATTAAAAATGGAAAATTCAGCTGTGGGCTTGCCTTTATAATCCACTGTTAGGGCACCACCCGGAGTACAGAAAGATGGCACAGCAGAGATTTCAAACTACATGTTCCCCAAATAAAACACACTTTAATTACCAGCTTAATCTCTTCCAACCACCTTTCCTCTATCTCTGTTCTACTCATTTTTTGCAACATCTTTTTCATAATCTAAGAGAGGAGGAACATCTTTGAAATGTCAACTTTTCTTCTTTTTTTTCAGAGGGAGATCATTTCTTTTCTGAGTAGTCCTAGCTTAACTTATTTTTACTACAATCTGTGCATGATCTGATCAGAAAATGAGAAACAACATGCAGTACTTCTTTGAAAGAGAAGGTACAATCCTGCATTTGCAAAATGGATATCCAAGTCCATTCCACTGTTCAAAAACGGAAGACTGAAATCTATTCTCTGATGGTTGGATTTTTGATACAAAACCACATCTACCAGCTGGCCAAACCAGATACCAAACACATCTACCATATGTGAAATTATAAAACCATTTAATTGCAAAGATTCAAAGAGAAAATGAAATGTGTGGAAAAAACTTTGAGTGAAACACCTATAGCATGAAAACTAGCTTCTTGTTTGATACAAAAATCTATGTATTATCAGTATTCTGACCATGGTGCTTACTTTAAATAGCTCATCATCATGCATAAGTAGAACACCTTTTCTACTTACTAATACAATGGCACTTAACAATCTTTTTGTTGATTCAGTGTCTCATTTTTAACTCTCCAGAAAAACATTATTATTTAAAAAAAAAAGCAATAAATACTCCATAAAGTCTAATCCAAAACTCAGTGGAAGTAGAAGATTGTAGAAGTCTCCAACTATACCTCAGTGAGTTTTGAATAGGCAGCTAGTAGACCTATAAAATCTGTATAAGCACTTTACATGTATAAGGGACAAGTGATATGCCAGTCTCAGCAGGAGTGAGCATTGGAGGCAAGAGATCTTCCAGAGTGAAAACATAAGTAAATTATAAAATTACAGCACCCTGTACACAAACACATGAGGTACTAGCCAGAAATGACATTCAACAGCAGTAATTTGGCATACAGATGATACAATAAAACTAAAAGCTACAAGAGCATATAGCCAGGTTTCTAGAGGCACTGTACGTCCAGATTATCCAGGGCCAAAGTATAAGCAAATCCTTAACAGCACTCTAATGGCTGTGCAAAGTGGGTTTTCTAATGTTCTACACTATGCTTGAGCTCAGACTACAGCTTTTTCCTCCACAGCACTATTTTGATGTCAGTCCATCTGTTGGTAATGTATTTTCAGTAAGCCAGTGGAAACTTACTTACTTTAGAGTTTCTAACACTGTCAAATTAGCTTGAAACTGCCCAATAGATTAAAAATGTTA
Source organism: Pelecanus crispus (assembly GCF_030463565.1). Taxonomy (NCBI): domain Eukaryota; kingdom Metazoa; phylum Chordata; class Aves; order Pelecaniformes; family Pelecanidae; genus Pelecanus; species Pelecanus crispus. The sequence continues at coordinate 20,820,888 of NC_134655.1, read as the reverse complement.
TCAGGGAGGAGGTGGATAGACAGCAAAAATCTCAGAACCTTTGTTTCCATAAGAAAGTAAGCCGAAAGCCCCCTTCCCCTTCTTCACCCTAATCTTTGACAACACCAAAAATCACTTTTGTTCCGTGGCTGAAACAAATATGATGTTCCGTCCTTCTCAGTGTCAGTACATGAGTCTGCCACTCACCATACTTCTGCTGGATTAACAGTAAAGATGCATTTCAACTGACAGGCTTCACTTCCCAAAGACTTTTTAGTGAAAAAAAAAAACCCCAAACCAAAAAAAAACCCCACCTCACAAGCTCTAAGTGTTTACAAAGGAAATTCAAATACAACTGAACAGCAAGAGCTAGCATTCTAAATAAACAACATATGCTCTATAATCAACAATATTTTTTTTTAAAAGAAAAGAAGCAAACAGTCTTCAGTTTACAGGTTTAATTAAAAACAGCCAGAGCATTTCACATTCTGATCTAGAAAATTATGGAAATAAATTAAGGACACAAACAGCACTAGTTTCTCATCTAAATTGCTCTTCCATTGCATGTATTTGTGTTTTATCATCACAGATGATTTTCTATATAATTGTACTTTTCCTTTCCTTTATGCATTTTCTAGAATGAAGTTATAGCGACCTGTCTTTATCTTAAAACAAACAAACATCAATAATTTCACATGATTCTCTTAATGCCTACTTAAAGCATCCTACAAAAAAAAGTGGCAACCTAGGGTCAGAAATTATATCATGTTTTTATGTTGGAGTGTACAATACAATTCAGTCTAACGACAGAGAACATGCTATTTGTAAGAGGTACAAATTTGAGTGGCTGCTCATATTCATACTTTAATGCCTACAGAACTACTTAAGAGAGTGTTATTTTTAAAGATCTTTGCAACCTCGACTTTGTTATTACAGAGATACATTAGACCTTTTTTATTCTACACACCTCTGAAACAACCACTTTTCTTTCCTTGGAAAACAGTATAGAAAACCATTCAGATGTTTATATCCTCATTGTTTACTCCTCTAAAAAGAGGAATTATTACTTGCATCTTTAAATTAACTTTAAGCACACATGTCTGTGTATAAATAACTGGAAAAGGCTAAATTGTAGAATGACAAAAATTACATTACATGAAATTGCTGAGTTATTGCTAAAAAGATTTGTAAGTGTAGCCCATTCATTTCTAAGATGCTTTACTCCCTGGGCCGTGGCACGTTTTTGAGCCCTTGTTTCAGCCCACGTAACCTGCGGTAGCGCGGGCGTTAGGCACTTAGTGCCTGTAAGCTTCCTTCTGTAATAAATAGAAACAGCCTAATTCAGGCTACCTCGGTTCTAAATGCTTTATGGTATCTTCTCTCAACACATTTTTCATCTCTAAAGAGGACAAAAAGTTTCACAGGGTACCTCAGTTTGATGCCTGAAAATAAGCAGGATGAACGCAGCCTTATTTGGCACCCTCACCGCTGGGCCCAGGGAGGCAGCGAGTCCTTAGCACCCCCCAGCATCAGATCGCTGGTTTGGTTTGGTTTGGCTGGGCTGGAGCATTCGCTTTAGGGACAGCAACAGGACAACAACAGGACGACAACACGACAACACGACAACAGGACAACACGACGTGTGCCTGTCACACAGTAATAAGCCCTTAAGGGAGCTGCACAGCAGTGCTGGTAGTCCACGGGTACGGAGTTCCGCTGTTTACTCTCTTATTCTCCCCTTTTAAGCCAAAACCCTTTAGGTACTTAAACTTTTTTATCTAAAATACAGAAGCTGAAAAACACATAAAGAAATACAGTGAGTATAAATCTGTGTAGAAGACAGAAAGTTAACTTTAAATAGCTTAGTTTGCCAAACTTAAGTACTGGAATAAACTTACCATGCAAATATGATAATGAGTAAATTCTAACATATTCAGTCAAACATCTATGGAATTTTTTGTGTCTTGTTTAATTAGTTACAGTTTCATGTACTGCCGTCTTTCATTAACTTTGTAATTCCTGGGCATGCATAGGTGGGTGCCTCACTAAATATTATTTGATTAACGCACAGTACTCATATAATATATGCTAATTCTTATTTGCTAGGAAGTTAATTATAAAGCTTTGATAATCTGTTTTGATAAATGTAATTCGGTGGAAAATGCGTGTTCCTAGAACAGAATTATATTAATTTAAGTTTCTTTTTTCTTTAGACTGTTACCTACCCCGTTATTGAGATGAATCATTTCCCTGCGGTATAGGCAAGCCAACTTTGGAGTAAGCACCAGGTTACCCTTTCTTTTTAATAACTCTTCCCATGTTGAAGGTTTTGCTAAACACTACTTGCACATAAAAAAATACATAAAGATACATGACCGAGAAGGAAATAAAGTAAAATCAGTGTGACTTGCTTTAAAAATAACTAATAGACTAGTGAACAAGAACTTCTAACAAAGTTACAAGTCTATATCGAAAGACTACAGCAGCGCTTCCTGACATATTAAAAATGTCATCACGAAAGACCAGCACTTAAATGCTGCCAGCTGGGGAAGGGTCTCAGCATGTTAAAGACCGAACATGCGACAGAGGCTCCAAAGGAGCAACAACTCCAGTGAGAAAAGGAGAAATCTGGAGAAACTCAGCATTCCCTCGCGTTGGCACATATCAAATTGTAGCGTGTATGGATGCTCAGTCAATAATTCATGACGTGACAGTAAGATCCTGGCGGCGGGAGACAGACACAGGTCCATGCTGGGAGGACTGCGCCAGGGAAGTGGCGGGGGGGGTAATGCTACACGGGCCTCCTGCTGCGTCCATGGATGCATGTTCACATGGTCCTAAAGACTGAAGTCATTTTTGCATGGAAACGGTGGCAGCATTCTCCTTTTGGGACAAAGGTTTTTTAGAATTCTTTCTGTGAAATTTAAGTTCCTATATTCCTTTCTTTTGTTGGCATCTCTGATTTCCCTCACTGTCTCCAAATCATAGTTGCTGGTAAGTAAGTACACATAACGTTTGGCTGCTGCAATCTATCTTCTACTTTCTTGTCTCTGGGAGTCCCATGAGTAATAACATTACTCCAAAATTATCAGGATAATACCATTATTTGTTAAGAAATTAAAAATAAATTTGAATTCAACTCACAGCAATGCACTGTGAATTGTAAAACTCATCTTAGATATAAAATTAATTTTTCCATGGGCATATGAAAAAACGATTGTCACTAGATATCAATGTGACTCAATACCTATATTTAGCATAGTTAATCTCTTGTACAAACAAAATGCCGCTTATTTATTCAGTTTCCTTTAGCTTAATTCCTACACTCCTAAAGACTTCAAAGAACTATAGAGAAGCCAGATAAAGAGCTTATCTGCATAATTCTTATGCTAATTCACAGAAGGTGTCTTGACTAAAAGATGTCTACGTGCACACTAAGGGCTCACTGTTACTAATTCTTTTCCTCCAAAAGCTAAAACATTATACATGTATTTAGTCATAATATATCTTATTCAACTTCTTTAAGAGAGTACATGGTTCTGGATCCAGATGTGAGCCAGGTTACTCACAGGCTGGCCTTTCACTTCTCTGGGATATCTAGAGAGATTTTTGAGCCAGGCTACTACCACAGTGCATGTGTGCAGAGCATGAAGTACAAATGCTCACATGCTTTTTAAAGAAAAAAGAGCTCAGTGTCCTGCATAGCAGCAAAAGAGAGATTAGTATGGGAAATACTATTAACTGCTGCTCCTCAGAAATTTGTAGTCATCCTAAAAGCTGGAACTGCTCACCAAGTTCTCCCTTCCCCAGCCCTACACTCCCACATCTCCAAGCATGCTGTATATTAATCACTTTACTCTTAGGATAAAAACAGTTTACAGTCCCAACATTACACATCTCTGACAATACAATTTCCACATAATACTTATAACTTTGTAAACCTTTTAGTTCATAGAGTTCGAAGACAAACTGAAATGATTTACATTTACATAAGAGGTAGAGTTTTCCCAGAGAATTTGGATGGTTTTTAATAGTACGATTTTATTATCTATTTGAAAATATTTATTATTTTTAATATTATTTCTGTTCAGTAAAAAAGCACCAGTTATTACAAAAATTTTAGTTTGCAATTGGCTGCATAAAAATGAATAAAAGGTCTAAATGTATATTCTGCTAATGTAATGAGATCAGATTTGTATTTTATAAAATTAATATTTACCAACTACTTAATAAAACAATGATGAGAAAAACACTTAAAAAAATAGAATGGTTCAGTTGTTTTCTCCATGTGCATACTTTTATTATACACCAATTTTTTTCATATTCTGTTTCTGACTTAGATACTGTTTTGACATGAGGATTTATTCAGTCAGAACTGCTTTCAAACACAGCAAAAACAGAGGCACAACTGGCTCCAAGACTCTAAGGAGAAGAAACTTTCTTGCTGAAACACCTAGTGTATACATAAGCCCTGTGTACATGATAAATATGGAAGCGTGACAGCATGTGATATTAAAAATCTGTATTTTCTTATGCATATTAAATATATAACTATAGCAGCCAGTATGTATATATATTTCCAATTATCTATCAAACCCCATAAATAATTAAAAAAGATTATCCACTTCTTATAAACTGTCATTGTAATGATTGTATGACCAAATTGTCAGCTGATGTAACTGATACAGCTCCAGGTAATTCTTCTGGCCTCACATGCATCACACCTGCAGACCATTCTTAACCTAATCCAAGAAAATAGTACTACCATTTAAAATGCTTTTGAACAAATTGCATGTTGCAGCCTTTAGAAATTACAGGTTTTCTTCTAAAGGTTTTTCTACCCTGTGCTTTTTATTGTACGTACAATGGTTAGGGGGTTTTTGTTTTTAACTTTTTACACTGTGTGCTGGCTTGTTAATCGTGAGCATGCAGATACATTTTCATTACTAGATAACTGAAAGTTTCAATAGTAGTTCAGCAAAAAACCCCATTGTTGTCCACAAAGCAATTCCCTGAGACTATCTTCACAGACTTTTTATAGAAAAATGAATTAACTAGGTTTACTTACTTGTTGAAAACAGTACAGTTCTGATTCACGTCCAGAACCAAAGGAGGCTTTTCATTTTAAAAAAGGGAAGGCACACAATATGAAAGAAACATAATTCTCTTAGAATTATAAAAAAAAAAATCCTGAAGGGTCACTGCTTTCTACATAATGCGTAATTCTTCCTGGACTGACACTGATTTATATGTATGGTAAATAACTCATTATCACTAGGCCAACCACTAAGATATCATGATACGCTACACTGCTAACGATTTCCTTTGGTTTCACGAAAGACTTCCTTCTTTTCCCACTTTCTCTCTTCTCCAGAAATACATACAGCCACATTTCCAGGATTCAGTTTGAACCAGTCTACCAAAACCAGGAATTGTTTCAATAGAGTGATGGCCTATAGGCTTCTTAGTAGATCTGACAGAGAAATCGCTGAATCAAACTTGGATGTAGATTCTGGCTAAGCCAAGCATGACGTGTCAGTTGGTGAGAATGTATGCATCAATGGTAAATGAATATGTTAACACAGGTCTAGCATAATATATTAGAAGTGAATAATTCATATCATATGGGAATGGACAATTATAATGCATATGCATCTGGAAAAGCAAGGTATGGGAAATATGCTTTGGTTTAGTCTCTTAGTTTCTTTCCTTTTACTGCTTTTTAACAGTAACTCCCTTTTTTCCCTTTGTAAATTGTGCTCATTTCACTTTGTGTCAATTTACACAATTACAGAAATTTCAGCATCGAGTGAATGCAATTTGTTACATGTTATTTTAATCCACAATCCGTTTGGGTATGCATGAATGAAGTTTCCCGTTTATCTTACCACTACTATTGCCATTCCTGCTAAATCTGGTGTGTGTAAACTGGGTGCTTCTGGCTAAGAAATTTTACTCCCACTGACAGCCCCACAGCCTGAATCTCTAATGGGAGATACTCTTACAAAAGGAAAGATTTAATCTTAGAAGAATAAAACTTTGAGTATAGTCCTATCAAGGCTATTGGATCTTTAAATAAACCTAACATGATCAGCAGCTTGTATTCATTATCCTGTTAATCAGTTCCAAGATACTATTTTCACATGTATCAACTTGTTTTTAATAAATTGTTCAATTCTTTTTCAAGAGCATCAAGATGTAATTGCTCCTTGTACTGAGCACTATGTTTTGATATGTCTCCTTTAAGAAAATCAATAATATATTTCAGTCTTGCAGATACAGTGGTACAATTATAGCTGTTGTCCTCTGAGCACATTAATATGCCTTCTAATGAGAAGAAAACACCTAGCATTCTTAAGAACTTTTCAAAATTTTCTCTATTCTCAGCATGCTCATATGTAATACAATTTTTCTTCTTGCATCAACAGGGGTAACTGGAATAGCAGAAGCCAGAGTGAAGGAGCTGAAGGCAGTAGTCCTTTTTCGTAGAAAATATTCCACTTTTATTTCCAACTTGATCCAAAGTGGGAGCCATTGAAGGAATGTCATTTTATAGTTTCATGATTTGCTAAGATGTGGAATTTAAAACGTTCCAATTCCAATCTACAGCACTGCTCAGTACTGACACTGGCAATAACGGGTTCTTAAAATATTTGCAAATTCTGTCCAGGCAATGTTTCAGAATAGAACACAAAGCCACATTAATCAATCAGTCCAGTAATATACTATGCTGTATCAGGGCATAGATACTATCATTCATAGCTAAATTAGACATTTTGTTTGGGAGCCTTTTTTAGATTTCTGGCACATGTAATCGACTGTTTAACATCTTTGTCAGTGACGTGGACAGTGGGATTGAGTGCACCTTCGGCAAGCTTGCCGATGACACCAAGCTGTGTGGTGCAGTCAACACCCTGGAAGGAAGGGATGCCACGCAGAGGGACCTTGACAGGCTTGAGAGGTGGGTTCGTGCAATCCTCATTGAGTTCAGCGAGGCCAAGTGCAAGGTCCTGCACGTGGGTTGGGGCAATCTCAAGCACAAATACAGGCTGGGCAGAGAACAGATTGAGAGCAGCCCTGAAGAGAGGGACTTGGGTGTGCTGGTTGATGAGAAGCTCAATGTGACCCAGCAACACACACTTGCAGCCCAGAAAGCCAACCGTATCCTGGGCTGCATCAAAAGCAGCATGGCCAGCAGGCCGAGGGAGGTGATTCTCCCCCTCTACTCCACTCTCCTGAGACCCCACCTGGAGCACTGTGTCCAGCTCTGGGGCCTCCAACATAAGAAGGACAGGGACCTATTAGAGTGAGTCCAGAGGAGAGCCATGAAGGTGATGAGAGGGCTGGAGCACCTCTCCTATGAAGACAGGCTGAGAGAGTTGGGTTGCTCAGCCTGGAGAAGAGAAGGCTCTGGGGAGACCCTATAGCAGCCTTCCAGTACCTGAAAGGGGCCTACAAGAAAGCTGGAGAGGGACTTTTTACAAGGGCAGGTGGTGACAGGACAAGGGGTAATGGCTTTAAACTGCAAAAGGGTAGATTTAGATTAGATATAAGGAAGCAACTCTTCACTCTGAGGGTGGTGAGGCACTGGAACAGGTTGCCCAGAGAAGCTGTGGATGCCCCATCCCTGGAAGTGTTCAAGGCCAGGTTGGACGGGGCTTTGAGCAGCCTGGTCTAGTGGAAGGTGTCCCTGCCCATGGCAGGGGGGTTGCAACTAGGTGATCTTTAACGTCCCTTCCAACCCAAACCATTCTATGATTCCATGACTGCAACTGATTAATTTTGTTCTAACAGTTTATCTTTTAGCATTAAAACTGCATGTCTTGATCGTATGCAAAATGAGGTTTTCTATTTGCCACTGCACAATGCATATAGAACCAATGACTAAAGTTGCAGATGTAGTAAAGATTCTAACACACCACCCAATGGAAATAGTAATGTTTTAGTGATGACCTCCAAAAAAATAATTACAAATGTAAATGATGAGCACCCACTATACTTTACTTCTTCATTGTAAAAATAAAGAACAAAATAACATATTCAGAACTGCCTAATATTCTTTTACCTTAAAACAGCCTAGTCTGACATGTAGTTCCAAAGTGATTTTGCAGAAAGAATATCTTAGCAGACTCTGGTATAAAAATCAATGTAAACAGGAATTAGTAACAGAGGGACAAGATCTATCCAGCAACAAACTGAGTAATTTTACCCTTATTCTCAGCAAACAACAATTCTTTTCTTGACCAATAAGCTACAAAAATACACCAAACATATCCTTACTCCTCAGTTCTTAACACGCATCAAAAAAGTCTTTATTGGTTTTGCTAAATTTCAGACTTCACTAACATTCCTTTTTACAGACTATATTTTTCTAATATGACACTTGAATTAACAGGATAACTTGTCAAACAAAAGAAACATCTCTTCTTGCAAATTGAAGCAGTGTCTTTGAAAGAGCTCTGTAAAATAAGGAGACTTTTATAATGATACCATATTTGATACAGAAACAGCGCTTCCAGTTACGCTGGACTTAAACTACTCTAATTTCATTGACTTCAGTGCTACTAATGATCTATGGCTCACTGTCACAAAGGGGAAAAAGAAATACATGCTAAACACATACAGATTCTTTTCTAAAGCTGTATTTCCTTACAGGGGATTATTGTATTGACTAGACTGATGGAGCCATTCACTTCTTGGTAAGCACTGAAACAGGAGATACGTCCACATAAATGAGCATGTGATTAGGCCTGATAAATTCTTTCTGATGGATTGGAAGTTAGTTTGATGGTATCATCCAATTTCCAATGAACAATGTCTACATTGCAGAAATTCTAGGTGATAGCTAGGTCCTGTGTTTAGCACTCTCAGACAAAGACAACTGATCAGGGAATAGCCATGGGAGTAAAACAGTCCCTTACCTCCAGCGTGAAGTCAGGCAAGTAACATTTTTCTTAGTTTGCTGACAGACCAAAAAGGAAAACAAATAGATTTTTTTTTCTTTTTTGAGCCCAAACCCCCATAATTTATTTTTTCTGCTAACAGAAATAAATAACCCAGAATGTCTTAACCAATTAAATAATGAAATCTCCACTGTTCTTTTGATAATTAACCTTTTCTAAATCCTAAATTACTCAATTTTTTAACTAGCGAGTAAGCATTTTGACTCCAACTATTTACGGAATTTAATTTACAGATCTAAAATTATTAATCTCCATAATTAATCTATTTAGGGACCCATTTCCTGAAATGTATTGAAAAATTACTGCTTTGGATTTTACCTTAGAGATGTTTAATCTTCACAAGTTTTTTTCCTGCACAAGCTGGATGAGTTGGAAAAGCCTGTAGAGCTGCCAACCTTGTTCTGTGTTATTTGAAGAAAGAACACTTCACTCCTGAGTCTTTCAACCAAACACGCAAAGCAGCATACAAAATCCAAATGAAACTCATGTTTCTAATAGTCATCGCGGTATCCTGGGACAATGAGAGATGATGCTAGAAAAGCATCCATGAGCAACAGAGAGGTTAAAACATATTGTTACAACATATGTTCATATTAAACATATTAAAACATATTATTTAACTGATGGCAGAATAAGCAAACAGATAATTGTACCACAGGACGTACGCCTAAGTCCACGGTGTGCACTTTAAATCCCAAAGTCCAAAGAAGAAAACAAAACAAAGGACATCACTCCTCCCCTTTATTCTTGATATTGTAAATGTCTATATTCTTATTTCCTCTACCTATCCTTTCAAATACCTTCGTGACAATTTGACAGGAGCACATATTTCATCACACATATGAATACATGCAAATTCCTAAAAGGGAAATGTGGCCAAATAGTGATTCAATGATGCAGAACTGGAAGGACTGACCTCCAAAAGAAGATGAAGCTTTCAGGGCCATTATATGAGCACCCGACCTGTGACTGTTGTCCCCAGAGACTGGCTTGTCAGCAAAGCACCACTGCTGCAAGATGAAAGCCAGAGAAGTCTGCTGTGTTCATGCAAAACCCACCTTTGGGAGGGGGAAAAAAAAAGAAAATGGTTACCTGCAATGCCAGGTGGAGAGGCTAATTCTGCTCTCCCCCAGGACATTATTGCAAACTGAGACTTATCTTCATAGGTAGCAGATCTTAATCCACAAGAGAGCAGGAAAGATCTAGAGGAGAAAGTCAGTACAAGTAACTGATCTATCTTGGTAGCAGCTTTCTCACAATGTTTTGATTGAGGAGTTCTCAGAAACTTCTATTTTTAGTTACACATTCTGCAATCAATTTCTTTGTAAAATAAATACAAATCAAGAAATTCCATAGATACCACAGGAAAATGAGGACGCAAAGCCAAAGAACGATTTCTCTGCCTGGGGGAAGCAGAAGTATTCTAAAGTTCAAAATGTGTTGTAACGTTAATCATTTGACTATCAAATACCAGTAGTCCCAATGCAGAAAAATGCAGGGGATTTGTTTTTTAAAAGTAACTGCTATATTGGCACAAGTATTTTCAGGAAGTTTATCTCGTATCTTCTTGCCTGTAGAGAATGGTCTTAGCCTCCACACCAGCAAGTACCAAAAGGATATAGGGGCCTCTAAATGACAAAAGAGAATTTCCCATAGGCAGAAATACAAGAAAGACTAAAAATTTTCTTATACCATCTATGGCTCAGTTTAAGAGGCACATACTGAAGTAAAAACATAGCATATAATATATATGAGTTTCTGGTAATACGCTATTTGTACAGCAGCCCTGAGGCACAGCTATAACTCAACCAGATTCCCAAGGACCTTTAATTTAAATTCTGTGTTTTTCTCAGAGTGCTCAGTTGAGACAATCAAATAATTGTAAGCTGAAAACCCCACTTTTGTTTCCACCTTCCCTCAGCTGCTAATTTTATGCTGCAGTTCAGACTACACAAATAATACGATTACATGACTTTGTTGTTACATTACTTTAAAATCACTTCAAATTTTAAAATGAAATTTCCTTAAAACAAATTTTAACTCTCTTTTTTTCCCCAAGCAAGTTTATTCCCTAATAAATATTTTCCCTCCTTTTAAAAATGGATTTTCATATTGGCAGTATGAAACTTACAGCTTTGAGCAATTAAGAGACCCAGATAAAAGGGTTAATTTTTTTTCTTAAATAAAAGTCCGACTAGATTGTGTATTTTTGAGAAGACATAACTGTGATTTCCATATTATCTGAATGAAAAAGTAGGCTGTATTTTCTGCAATCAAGGTAATGAACATCACTGAAGTCAGTTTAATACTGTCTATGGTTTGTAATCGATAATAATGTTATAGGAGACGTTACAAATACTTATATATGTACAGCAACATGTAAAATGAATTTGCTTTTATTGCCCAGTATGTTGCTAATAAAAGCAGTTTGATCCATGTGTGTTCAAAATCAATTGATGTTTTGGATTTGGAGTTCTGCCCGATTAATTTTTAAAAATGGTCTAAAAGTTTAAAACATGCTCTGGGTAAAGATTAAAGCACGATGCTAAACATACCAATGAAACCGTCTTTGTTAAGGGAACTGTCAATCCATTTTTTTCCCCTACTAAACAAAGGGATATACAATATCCCATTTTAAGATATACTGCTATGTAAATTTCATTTAATACCAAAAGTAAAATAAGCATTTTATGATTAAGCAGTAACTGAGACAAACAAGTAAAAGAGTTGAAAGACATCAGCCCACACAGGGACCAAGAATTCATTTTGTGTTTCATCTTGTACCTGGAACAGGCACCGCTGCCTCTCGCCTCTTCTGCTTCAGAGACCAGAGAGCAGCGTTCTGAGTGGCTGCTTCAGGGATTTATATTCCTCCAGGGTAATGGCGCTGATTATTTAATCACCTTGTATGTGCCACTTAGGCAGGGAGAAATGTAGTCATGTGCATCAGGAGTCATGAAGATCGATTGCACCGTCTGTTTCCTCCTCTCTGCAACAACCTACTCTGACACTCCAGCGGCTGGAGCCAGTTTTTAGAGCAGGTACAACATGTAATCAAATCAGCAGCCAAAATAGCAAAAAGACACTTTTTGATGTAGAGGAAGCAGTTTCCATCATGGAGTATCCATGAGGTTTTGCACATAAAAAAGGGATATGAACTGCATTTCTGAAAGAACGGGTGACGTCAAATCGACGATTGCTGGGCACGCCGGCTCCCAGTTCCAGGTTTGCGCCTTGCCTGGAACAACGTGTAGCCAAATATAAACAAAATATCATTACCTTCGAATGATGTGCTAGTCTAAAGTTGGGGCTCCAAGTGGAACAAAACCACCAAATGTCCCATTTGGTTCACCCCAGCAAAGTCCAAGTATTAATAATGAAAAATAGCTTCTCTTTGAAAGTGTCTGTCATCATTGCTGTAACAGCCAGGATACACGAACTGCACTCTCCTCCCTATTCTAGGACAGTGAGAACATACTAACAATGAGGGAGAACAAATTAATTAAGGCTATTCTTGGAATAAACTATGATTAGTCGTGGTTGTGTAATCTGTGTGCACTTACAAATCTTTACACTGTCTGTGCTATGTTGTTCTATACTGTCTGGACACTAGGTATCTGGGTAAAATTTTGAACAATCTCCATAAAAGTTGTACGTAAAAAATGCTGTATTAGATTCATTTCCACTTGCAGACCACAAGATTTAGGCCTAAAAAAGTTTTTTTAAAAGATCTGCCTATTTTCTTCCCTTGAAGTAGATTCCGTTCCTCCAGGTGAGGAGATTAGAAGTAACATAGAGTTTGATTGGAACTTGCTCAAAGGTATCCTTAGCAAGATAATGTTTCAATGTCATCAGCTGTATCCCCACATTTCTCACACAACTTACATGTGTAAAATTGTCTGCAAGGTAAGGGTTGCTGTCCTTGCTCCCCATTAAGGACAAATGCTGCTCAAGATCAAAGCACTGCTCAAAATGCTTTCTACTTAGGAGATGTGCTGGAGCACATCGCAGTGCCCGGTGTGTTTTACTGGACCTCGAATTTTCAGCAAATACCAACAACACCACCCACCATCCTTTTTTCTTTTCAGTAGATCTTTTGCAAGAAGCTTCCCTTCCATTTTATAGGATGCCATTCTAATATACAACCAGAACTCAGAAAACTGACTCCCGCTCTTACGTTCTTACACGAGCAAATTGCTTTCTTTTACATCTGGCACATTGTAATACATCTTCAAGTGATGTGATTCATGCCACTTTCCAAGAGATGGTAAGATGCTCTTTGTTTCTAGAGGCACCATCAAAGCAAGAACAAGCTTTTATTAATCTACTAAAGGCTGAGCAGATGCTACAGTCTTATCATAAGTGGCATTAACAGAAACTGGAACATAGGCAACAAATACAGTAACAGTCCTAGTGAGCACTTTGTCCTCTCTACCAGCCATCCAGAAAGAGAACTGGGTTGCCAGCTCAGCCTCCAGCCTTCTGCATCATTTTGCTAATACAAAGCCACCAGTAAACATGTTGCCACACTTTGCTTTTAAGATACATCTGCTGCAATTATAAATTTAAGAGGATGCATCCATGATTGACATCACTGATTTCTAATCTTTAGGGTAACTTATCTCCAATCTCATACCACTATAGCATTTCATTGTCATAGATAAAAAGACTTAATGAATCCTATGTTGGGTGAAATGCAGAAAACTACTGCAAAGAGAAACCCTTCTTTTCATACTTTCTGAGTGAACAGTCAGTGCTGTTCTTCTGAACTAGGCTTTTAACTTTGCTTTGAAAGCAGCTGGTGATGCTTTGAAGGACAGCTTTTCCAAGATTTGCATGAAGGCTGCTGAACTGAGCTGTGAACTAGTACTAGTGGTTTGCCTATAGGCAGCATGCTGGAAAATATTCTTTATTTTTAGCATTTGCTGAAATATTTGAAATACCAAAAATACCAAAGTTTAGAGAAGTCTACTTCAGCTCTTCAGCCAGATAAAATCTTAGAAATGAATTCTAATACTTTCTAGCCATTCCTCACTCCCCATAAGTTTGTTACAAAGGTGATGTGAATACAATACGTAGTAAGTAGCATAAGCAGCTTTGCACTGTTTCAAATTCTACCAATTTTTTCCCCATCTGGCACTATGGCAATCCTCCTTACTACAGCAGTTGAGTGCGTAGGCAGTGGCATTACGACCATCTAGTCATCAGGAGTGAATAGCGCAGCAGGCATAGAACTCATGACTTTCAGCCTCAAAACCGCACTGAAATAAAGGTTTTCTCTGCTTAGCTGTTTGTACAGAACTTGATGCATACTTTGACATAATGCTTTTGAAGTCAGTGAAACTAACTCAGTGAAAAATCCCTTTGTTGAGTTTGGCTGTGCAATGCTGGAAAGTTCAGAAGAAAATTGAATATGCAGATATTTTTACTAGTAAAAAGAGAGAATGTTCTCATAAGACAGGAAAAAAAAAATCACACTATTTCCTAATTTATGTACAGGGCCTTCAAAATTTTTATAACCAATAGAAAGAAGTTTCATAGATCGAGGGGGAGCCACAGGAATTTTTAAAATGTGTGCAGTAATGATAAGCTAAATTCAGCTGTAGAAAACAGATGTCTCCTTTTCCTGTAATCCATAAGATTAAAGAACTGTAATCGTAGGAACCTTTAGTATTGATTCATTAAAATAAAATAGGATTTTAATTAAAAAAACTCTCTCTTGAGATTGCCAGCCTTATTTACATATATTGAGAACTCTTCTGATTTTCACTGTTCCATAAGACGATGATCTCTTTTTTTTTTCCCCCCTAAAATTATGTAGGCATAATTTTAATAATTCCTTTTTCTATTTTGTTGAATCTAGCATATTAATATGTCACATATTTATATTTTATGGAAAATGACTGATTGTGCAATGAACAATCAGCATGAAGAGGGTAACTTTTTACATGATGGACTATTGATGACCGATGTGCATCCATCTGAAGATGATACTGTTCTCTGTCCAAAACCATAGGTGCAGGCTGTAAACAAGGTATGAAATTTTGCTTTTTAAACAGATGTACAGGAACCCAAAATGCAAAGTGAAAACCTCAGGTTAATTTAGCAACCATCAACACCATTTAAAACATAGTGCAATTATTAGCTGAACCCACCTGGTTGCTGCAGAGACGGAATCTCAGTTCTGCAGGTTGAA
The DNA here is from genome assembly GCF_030463565.1 of Pelecanus crispus. NCBI lineage: Eukaryota > Metazoa > Chordata > Aves > Pelecaniformes > Pelecanidae > Pelecanus > Pelecanus crispus. Next base: position 20,805,750 of record NC_134655.1, on the reverse strand, counting down.
TTTCGTATCTTACTAGGAGCTAGTTTGACTGAGTTAATGAACCCAAGTAAAAATGTAAATTTACTGTCAGTGGTGGCTTTGCAAACTGGCTCAGATTTAAAATGAGTCAGGGAGTGATCAAACAAACAGTAAAATCACCAGGACTCACACAGCTTCTGAGAGCAGGCAATAGTACCCAGCTGAGGAGAGAATTTCTTATGTAAGCCCAAGCAGCAGCCAGAACAGTTCATCTGATTGCCCACAGTATTATGGGCTCTGCTATGGATGCATCTGGACTTATCCCATTGACAAATCATCTCAAAAATATACACTATTCTCTCTTGCTGTAGCACTCTGTGCTGATTTTAATCTTACCCAAATTTAAGGTCATACAATGAAAATAATTGTATAAAGTAATTAACCAGCCAAAGGAGATTCTTATTTTTGCGTCATAATCTTACTAACTCTGCCCAAAAATGCTATGTCCCATTATCAGATAGGACTTCCTTTAAAAAATAACATTAATGCTAACATGCTTAACACATCAAATGAACTTGCCTTTCTTAACAAGTCTCCTGTGTATAAATGCTGGCCTTAAATTAACTCATCACATTTTACAATAATTTCTTGCTTTAAATCAAAACTTGACCCTTAAGTCATTTGAAAACTGTATTACTGCAAAGATCCCCTATGACAACACCAACATTTTTCTAGGCATATAGACAACAGTTACATCTTAGGCAGAGAAGGTGACTGGTTGGGTTAATTTGGGAGTATTAAGTAACCACTAGGCAAAAGACAAAGTTCTTATTCCTACCTTACATATTGATATCCATCTATTAAGCACCCCCCCTCAAAAAAAAACCAAAACAAAACCAAACAGAACTTCAGGGAGTAGTTTTAAATATCTTAGCTTTTTGAAAAATCATTTTTCATTTTACAAGAAAGTTCTCTTACGAAATTTTGCATAGTCAGGTAAAGCCTAAATGCTGTAATATGAAAAAGCTGAGTTGCCCTGGGACTTGAGAGAATTTGTATGTGCATATTGGGCCCCAGACTCTGAGTTGGCAACAGTTCCCAGCAATGAGCAATATCAAACCTCTTTATCTAATCACCCACTATTATTCACTGGTGCTTTCTATTTCCTTCAAAAGTCAAAGGTCCTAAAAGAAAAACGTAAAAACTGCCATATGCTGCCTACCCTCAATGTATTTTGGGTTTGTTCGTGGGGGTTTTTTAATCAGAAAACACAGGAAGTAAAGGAGCTCCACATGCAAAAAATAAATTCACATACCATGAAGAGTCCAACTAAATAAAAAAAAATGTCTGGAAAACTCAGAGTTGCCACTGCATCTATCCTCACAATCCCCTGTTGTGGCAAAGCTCTGAAGGAGTCTCCAAACAGCAGGCGATTTTATAGACCATATGATCTGCAATATTTACCATGCATAATGGAAATAGATAAGGCAAAGCAAACAGCTTGAATTTTGTATTTCCTTGCTTTTTATTTAGTCTAGGTTGTTAGCACCATGTGAATATATATTTGGGAGTCTCTGTGTGTGTGTATGCATATGTGCATGTATATATACATAGGTATAAACAAACATATAGAGTCATTTCACTACATTTCTCACGTATCATAAAAGAATACCTTCTGAGCAATTAGCTTTTAATTTCTAGATTTTCTAAGGAAAAGAAAAAGCATTGTTCATTTTAGCCAGAACTGGAAAAAACAAATTATGCTTGTTTTCAGCTTCTATGTTCTCTTGTTGTCCCTAGCGTATGCTGCTTGTTTGTGGAGGTCTTGAGTTTTAATAACAACAAATGTCAACACCTATAATCAGAATATTTGACCATTGTTTTATGACTTTAAAATGCACTGCTATAAAGTGTTAAGCAAATGAGAATAAATGGGAAATGCATTTGCTAACCACACTTTTTTATTGATCAGTACATAAGAGTAGGAAACAGACACACATAGAAATTTTGAAGTAGAAGAAAACTTCTATATTACATTGAAAATGTAAAGGCACACATTTCAAAGGGATTCCTCTACAAATACAAAAATGCGTGCAAGTCCTAGGTCATATTGCCAACATCTGGCTTGCTTGCCTGGACCTATATTTGAAACCTCGGGGCGGGGAGGAAGAAAGTAAATATGAGAATAATTCAATATATCAAGACTTACCTGCTCTTCCTGTGTTGAGACTAATAGGTCATTGTCGTGGTTTAGCCCCAGCCAGCAACTAAGCACCACGCAGCCGCTTGCTCACTCCCCCTACCCTGATGGGATGGGGGAGAGAATTGGAGGAGTAAGAGTGAGAAACACTCCTGGGTTGAGATAAGAACAGTTTAATAATTGAAATAAAGTAAAATAGTAATGCTAATAGTAACAGTATAATAATGATAATAATAATAATGATACACGAAGCAAGCGATGCACAATGCAATTGCTCACCACCCGCCGACCGATACCCAGACAGTTCCTGAGCAGCGATCGCTGCTCCCCGGCCACCCCCCCCAGTTTATATACTGAGCATGACGTCATATGGTATGGAATAGCCTTTTGGTCAGTTTGGATCAACTATTCTGGCTGTGCCCCCTCCCAGTTTCTTGTGCGCCTGGCAGAGCATGGGAAGCTGAAAAAGTCCTTGACTAGCATAAGCAGTACTCAGCAACAACTAAAAACATCAGCGTGTTATCAACATTCTTCTCCTACTAAATCCAAAACACAGCACTACGCCTGCTGCTAGGAAGAAAATGAACTCTATCCCAGCCGAAACCAGGACAGTCATACTGTTTCCTTTTATTATTTTATGTTTATCTCCGAAAGCTTGCCCCTTCAGATGTTCTATTTGTATACATTGCTTACCAGTATCTATTATCTATACCACTCAGTCTACTGCTTGAAATCTGCTCCCACCAATCTTTACTGTTCCACACTTACCTAAGGTTTTCTGCCAAAAACAAACAAAAAAAAAGAGCACAGCCCATTTTGCTTGGGAGGTTCAAGAGCAAAGCACCTCCTGCCCAGCAGAAAGATCCTACATGGAAGACAACGTCAGTCACTAATGAAGTCTGTGCATGATGTGAAGGGAAGAGCCATTCTGTGCCACCAGGTTTTCCTGAATGGAAACGATGGAAGTATAAATTCATCCGGAGCACTTTTCTGGTTTTGATAGCTCTCCGCCAAGGCCACCTGAAAAACAAGACTCCTGCTCATTTCTATGTGCTTTGAATCAGGTCCTGATCATTCTCCATTTTTGGTTGCTTTTCAACATTACCTTTAGATCAGATTGAATTCTATGGGAAATAAACCGTTTTTCTTTACTTATGAAATATCCCAATTTCTGTGGTTATATTCATCATTATTATTTGCAGAATTGTTTGTATTAATAAGATTTGACAGTATGTATTGTTTGGGAATTATCCACATCAAGTGTTTATGATAGATTACCTAAAGACATTATTTATCATGCCTTATTGGATTCTGGTGGTTTGGGTTTTTTGTGGGATTTTTTGGGGGGGGTTTTGGTGGTGGTGGTTTTTTGGTTTTGGTTTTTGTTTTTTTTTTCCCACAGGTGAAAAATGTATAAGGAATCCATAAGAATGGTGAAAAAGAATAATGTACCTACAGGATATTATTAGTGAGCTACAGATTATTTATACTATAATCTCATGAAACTTTTGAGGTTCATAAATGGTTGCATGAAAATCTTATTGCCATCCTAATATGCTTGGGCTTTTTCTAGTTAGCTCTTTTATTTCTTAATTTCATTTTGATTATTTTCATTTGGGGTCCTTTTTTCCGTTTTCTCATGTTTAAGAAGGGTTAGTTTTGAGTTTATTATAACACATATAAATTTGCTTATTTTTAGAAAATGTTCTTTAACAATCCTTTTTCCTTGTCAGAGTCTGTAGTGCTAATAGCTGTGTTAATAAAATTATTATCTACAGTGAAGAAATTGCTTTCCATACATAGAAATTTAATGAGATGGAAATTTTCAGGAACTGAACTGATTCTCAGCAGTGGTTTGGTAGACTCATAACATCTGCCCATGTGCAGACTGGAAATACTCAATGCCAATAGAGATGTCATTAAATTAGCTCTGCTTTTGTGTTTCACTTTTTTTTTTCCCCCCCAGTTTCATAAATTAACTTGGTTAGCTAAATGCTAACGAATATCTGGATTTACTGACCAGAAGAGCTTCTTTCCTCAGGTAAATTAGGTTTCAAGAATGCTACAGGGTTAGGAATTTTTATTTATGTTATTCTATCTCCCTAGAGGAATGAAGAAGTGAGTACATGGAGCCATTACAACCCAGTTGTAAACAGTATCAGTTCACTAGAGACTTGCAGATCCTTCTACCCCTATTAACCCGAGGAATTTATTTATCATTTCCATATGGGGGGTGATAATATCGAAGCCTAAGGCATACAGCAGTGTAGAAACAAACCCCACACTGCCCTGGCTCTTTTTTCCTCTCACTCCAAAAGAACATGCTTTACCATGAAAAATAGAAGAACTGACCAGCATTGTTGTGCAAAAATTAAAAATAAAAATATTCATCTCGTGTGTGTTCAGACACACACAACATTCACACATCAAAATTTAAAGGCTTTACAATGGGCATTAAGTATTTTGAGACATTCTTTTATCACTAAATCTGTATAAACTGACTTTATTGGAAAAAGCACAGATATCAAGAGAATATACAGCCTTTTATTTTTGTTTTTGTCCTTGCTGGACAGGTAATTCATGACCTGTATATAATTGGCTTTTAATTCCATCTTCATGTATCACAGAGAGAAGCAAAGCTGTCCCCTGCCTTGCTTCCGTGAGCTACCTTAATCAAGCTTACATATATTAAGCATGTCCTTGTTTTATTGCTAACTGTTATTTCTCATCTGTTCTCCAAACTACATCTCCTGACATTCACGATTAAGGAACTCACCATTCAAAGCAAAAGTAAGTGACTTCATCATTTGACTGTAGATCCTAAGGAGCAAAGCCTCTAAAAGATTAAATATTTAATCCTTTGGTTTACTGTGTTTATAAGCCGGTTGACAAAAGCATTATGGGGCCTGGGATTTGTGTAATGGGGCAGTGTTAAACCTTGCACTCTTCTGTGCTAAACAGTGGAATAATATTTTTCTAACAGAACAATATTACTGTGAACTTCCTATAATGGTACGTTGGGCGAAACTGAACATAGATGTTATTTCAAACAATTCTATGTGATGAATTTACCAAGATACAAAAAACAAAGTAACTGATTATATTCAGAATCAACTATAAAGAAGTTCTTAAGAAGTGAGCAAGTTCATTACAAAGAAGCAGCTAAATGAATTTTAAAGAGCAGATTGATCTCTCTCGGAGTGTGGGGAAGGTAGGTATGGCTACAGAAGACTGGAGAAGGTCGAACACGGTATCGAGTAAAGGGCAGAGCAGAAGTATCAGGAAACCGCAATCCATTTGAGAGAATTAATTTGAGGAAAGATACCAGAACAATCCGTTTGTACACACCTTGACAATGTTTTATCGAGAAGAAATTGTTTATCATTTACTCACTATTATGAGTTTATCCTTAGATAAACTTTTATCCTTATTCTTAGATAAACCCTCAATATCACTGAATTGGGTTGACTTAATGAAAGTTTAAGGAGGACAAGCAGACAACTGGAAAAGTTTAAGCTACAGCCACCATGAAAATGTTGAAACTCCAGGCTTTTTGGTCAAGAACATAAAAGCATAATAACAATCTTCCAGTACTTAAAATGCCACCAGTAAGAGGTCTGTGACCAACTGTACTATATATCTACCTTATTAAGACTACATATAATCAGCCTTATTCGCACCAGGGTTAGGTTTTAGGAAAACCTTGCTAATTTTGAGGATAGATAAACCTTGGATTAAGTTACCGGGGTGGGTGGGGGAAACCCAACCCTACAACATTTCAGTTGATATTTTTGCAAAACAGTCTAGTTACATCTGCCAGAAGTTATTTAGATATAATTGATCCGTCTATCCTCAGGCTCTGATAGACTAGATAACTTTTTCAGGACCATTCTAACTTCACATTTCTGTGAACCCTCCCGTAACTGATATGAAACAATGTCCTTTGGCAAATAGCTGCTGGTGTGACAAGTATTTAATACAGGTTCAAACCCAGTGCTCCAAAATAGTTGTAAGTTTTAGAGAATTCTAAAGGGGAACCCCCACCTCTCAAGCAGATTAAGGAATCTCTGGAAGGGATTATCGTTTTTCATTTTAACATTAAAAATAGTACACTACACACTGGCACAGTTGCAGTAGGCGAGTAATCCTTTGCCTTCCTGAGGTATTTGCAGTAAATCTTCATTCTTCGTTAAAAAGAATCAATACCAAAATGTGACTGAAATCTAAATTAGTACCTCTAATTTAGAAACTAAACAAACCAACCCATGAAAATGCAATATGGAACAGATTTTCTTGACTTTAAAAACTGGCATACAGTTGTTCAAAAATACTGAACTATTTAGAAGTGATGATCAAGTCAGAAACATTAACTTAATGTCCTTGAAATTTTCAGTCAAAGACGGAAAGGCTAACGGTCAAATTTCTTTCTCTCTCTCTTTTTTTTTTTTTTAAACTCACTCTGGAGTAACAAGATGGGAATCAATCTGAAATTACCTTTTTGAAATCCTGTCAACATTCCCCATCTCAGGTGATCTTTTGCAAACCACCACACACTTGGTGCCATTAAGAATACAAGTAGCTCATGATTTAATCTCCTCTGTTTCTGATTCCGAGGGAGTTGAAATGTTGCATAAACCAGCAGCTACTCACACAATTTAGATTGCATAGACTGGAGTACTCTATTTGTCCAAATTTTTTCTTTCTGAAATGGAAGCACAGAAAGGGTATCCAGTTACATTTTAGCCTTGTCCTTTTCAGAACAGATCTGAAACAGAGCCATAAGAGTTCTAAAGTATGAAATCAATATAAAACCATGCACAACATTGATGGATGAAACTAGAACTACAGATAAGATCTAAAGAGCACTGGATTTTCACAAGAATAGATATTCTGAAAAAGATTTCTGACCTACTTCACCAGAATTTCATTAGGCGGCTTGCAAGATTTTAGTATCGTCTCTCAAGATGAAAACTCAAATTAATTCATCCTTTTTATAATTAAACAGCAATATAACATATACATGCAGTAAACTTAAATTACACCTGCCATCACAGGATACGAAGAGGTAAGTGACCTTAATGAAATAGTTTTCAGGGAATAAATTCTCACAACATGAGTTTAAGATCTGCTGTTGTGCTAATAATGAGGCTAAAATTATAAACCTATATATTCTTCAAATCATTTTTCCAATTAAAAGAACAGGAAGAGAGCTAAATTTTGCAAACCGAAATAATTCTAGCATTTAACAGTTCAGTTCAAAAATATATAAATGATACTAGCTCCCACCTTTTTTTGTTAAGGGAACACCCACTTAAGTTTCTCGGGTGGTATAAGGCCAGTAGGTGAGCGTGGAGATGACAATTTTATTACGTAAAAAAAGAGTTACCTAAAAAAATGAGCTTTTTTTCTTTTTATAGCTAAAGGTAAGAAACAAATATATCAGGGCGATGCTCTGAAAATTTGAATTTACAGGTAGACCCTACCAGTACCCCCCCCCCCCCTTTTTTTTTTTCTGCTAACCAGTGTTTTTAAGTTTTCCCCTGAAACTTTCTTTGAGGAAGAAACACAGTGTAAAAGTATCATTGCTCTTTTTCATGATGTTCTCACAAATATGTTAACCAAGTTCTTCAAAACAGGCAAGGACTGATAATTCAGATAGGACAGAGTACTAGAATGGGTAACTGCCTACCAGTACTCAAAGTGCACCAGGAGGAATCCAGTCTCTGTCTAACTCCACTAAAATTCATAAATAGTCATTCAGAATCTGGTGACTTATGGTGGTGTAGCCTACTCATAAAATAAAAATTAAAAAAAAGATAGAAGTAGCAGGTCCTTCCCTAAAAAGTGATTTTTCTGACAGTATAAGCAACCCTATGTCTATATGATACACATTAACTGATTAATCTTGTCCTAAAAGTATAGCATCATAATCTAAATAGCTGCCTTCTTTCAGCACTTTCACTCCATGTATTTATACCGTGTTGCACGGTATACCATAGCTCTTCAGTTTCCTGCTGTCTGCAACAGAGACCAGCCAGACCTCCCCAGTCCACCCTGAGCTGGTCTGAGAGCACACTACAAGATCCAGCATCTTATGGAAAGGAGAGAATTTAAACACAAACTCATTGAATCCTAAAATAACAAGCTGGTTTTCACCCGTCCATTTTCTGCCAGTGACATTTTTTGAGATGCCTTAAGAACTTGTTCTAGTCCTCATTTAAAAAAAAAAAAAAAAAAAAAAAAGGGTTCTTTTCTGGAAGTTCTGTGAAAAATAAAATTGAGAAGTTAGTAATGGAAAAACATATTAAAATAGAAAATAGTTTTTAGTCAGAGAGGAAATCAATTGCAAACCAGTTCCAAGAACTAATGTCTGCTTGGTTTACTGTACAACATGGTTAAAAAGCTGCCGCTTACCAATTTATGCTTCCAATCTTCCTTCTATCTGCTCTATATTACAGGGATTAAAGAAGTGGCTGATAGAAGTAGGCAGAAAATTTATTTGAATTTGCACCTTTTTTTGTCGCTCCAGCACCTAGGCTAGGCACAATCTGCAGTCATTTTGTTGAAAGCTTTTATCTCCTCTTATCTATCAGCGTCAGATACGCTGAACGCAAATTTTGTATTCAGTCTGGGGTGCCTTCCAAGCACAGGGTACAAGATCCTCAAAACTTCTTCCACACAGCATAATAGAAAGAAAATCCCATAATAATATAGAGCAGAGGAGTATTACACACACTTTCAGTTGACAGTGCACTAGTGAAAAGTGAATGAGTCAAATCTCAGCAGAGCTGAAATATTAGACAGATATACTCCATGAAGAAGCAAGCCATTTTCTATCAGAAATTGCTAATTGGCATAATTTTTTTTAAAATGGAAACATATCACTATTAGGACATTTTGATTTTTCACTTTTAAGCAACAGTTTATTTCTGAGCATTTCGTCTGACATGTAACACTGAATTAGAATGTAAAAATATAAAATGGAAAAACTGACAAAGGAACAGAAAAGGACAAAACCTCCTTCATCTTAGAGGTTCTCCAAGTGAACCCCTCCACTGATGATTGTCTGACATTGAAGAATGCCTCTCTTCCTATTAACATTTAAATCTAGCAGTATGTGCAAAACGGGATTCAATGCATCCTTACCAAATACGTGAAGTTTGTATATACCAATTACACTCGTACCATTATACAATCTTATGACAAAGTCTTGCACTGAACTGCAGCGTGTCACAAATAATACTGACCTTGTCCAGCTAAAACATCATATTTCAAATTTTGGAGGGTGATTTCTGTTCTGTCTAACCAGTTTCTTATGGAACAATGTCATCATTATAACTGGCTATATCCTTCCCAGTACTTCAAAATGCACTTACCGTAACCTCAAAAAATTTTGTATGTCTCAACTTCCACTACAGTGGGAGTTGACAGAAATTTAGTCCATTCAGGATATATCTGCGTGAACAAGTTCTGCAATAAAAGAGAACTGGGTCTGAAGAGTGTTGAAACGCCTACATAATATGTGCTGGAGAGAATTTATTTCAACTAGTTTTGATGTGGTTTTGAGGACTGAATGCCCATTAGCAACTGCTGCACATTAGGGGCACGTCTTGTATACGTGTTCCAGTTTCATTCTAAAATGGGTCTTTCTCTGCTGGGATGAGCAGTGTTCTTATCTCCTCCAGCACTTAAAAAAAAAAAAAAGCAATGAAAAATCCAAAGAAAGAAGTTGGTATAGACATCTTTTTGGATTGAAAATATATACATTGCTGCAACTCAGATCAAATATTAGTCCTCTGATATCAATGGAATTGTATCAGAGATGAATATAAGGTATCACCTTCACTTTCAAAATCGTGTAATCCTATTAAATGGAATATATTTTGGCTGCAAAACAAGAATTCCATCATAGGAACAAAATTGAAGTTTTTAGATTTTGTCAGAATGAAACCAAGATTGTTTGTTGCAGACACAGGGAAGGAGCAGCTCATCATAAACAGCCAGAAGGCTTGGGAAGTGAGAGCATTCGTCTGCAGTGTCAGGACTTAAATCCCCGCTCTGTTTTATTTGAAGCGAGGACTAAAATTTGTCTCTTCCTCCAGACTGAGCCTTCACTAATAAAGTTGGTCTCCCTCACTCAGGAGAAAGCTGAAGTGGCTCTTTGGGGCCAACTCAGTGACCGCCTAATGCCTGACACTGCTCCTCTGGCGTGGCCACAGCCCGGAGCACTGGCTTCTCTACGCTGGGGCCACAGGGATTCCATCCATTTCACACTTGGGTCACAAATGTGGTGCTGGCAAGAGCTCCTGCAAACAGATACATTTCCACAAAAAATAACTCCCAATTCTTTTCCATTTTCCTCACACTTTTTCCCCTTAATTCTTGATCAGTTCAACCAAATTTCTAACTGGTTGTTTACCATGCAGTTACAGCTCACTGAGGTGTATGGCAACAGATTTGGGTGGTTAAAAGCACAGAGGCGTAGGCTGCTATCTCCAACTATCCTTAATCCAGACACGTTCATAGCAATGGCAGCAGGAATTCCTTAATGCCTTCAAATTCTCCTGTTCATATATTTAAGATTAGGGACAGCGTAGCCTTCACAGTAGCACTACGGCGAGCCTTGTCCCCAAGCAATGCTCCATTCAATATCATCCTATAACTGGCCCAGTTTGTCTTTACGCCCTTCATATAGATAGAGCTGTACTTGAAACGAAAGGTCATTTACAGTTCTCCTACAGTCAGAATGTAGATGCATCTATAAGCAGCACAATGACAGCACAAGAAGAGCAGTAAAGATAGATTATGGAAGACTACAGGATACAATGCTAAATAACATTCAAATACGTAGAAAAAGGGATAAGAGGACTTCACATATGCTTTTGTTTCACAAATAATCACATAGTGTTCCTATTTGCTTTCTGAAATCTATTTTACATCTATGGTTATGACATTTTCTTTGATGAAAGGTTTCAGTAAGTCATGAAAAAGTTCAGTATTTTATGACTTTTATTAGGCTTTAACTGACTGCTTCTATGTACCCTCCTAATGGGTAAAGGCAAATGAAAGGATTTGTCATAGCATATAACACGCTTAATTCTTTTCTTTCAAATTCATCATCTTTAATTTTGCAATAAAAGTAATCATAGATGCATTTTTTTTTTAAAGGCTGCATTGTTCTCTGATGCCTGTAAACAGAGATAACCTTGGGGGAATCTGTGAATGTACTCTCTGAATGAGTTTTGCAAGAGTGGCTGTGTTAAGTGGTTTCTTTGTCAGTCCTAGCACAAAACACTGTGGCCTGATATTCTTAGTCTGGCTCGCAGACCTTCTTCTTTGTGAATACAGATGACTGTATCATGAAATTTAACTTAAATTATATGACTATCTAAACCAAATGGTAAGCCATAAAGAAACAAACATTCAATCTACAGCTGAGGATTTATCAAACAAACACTATACAAACTCTGTATGAATTAATAAAATTCTGAGCTAGTCTCTTTGATTTATTTTATTTTACTTGTGAAATCCATTTTAATATTATACAGGTTACATAAGTGAGTACCTATGAAAAAGACATTTCACAATCAAAACTAAGCCAGGGTCTTTTAAAAGCTTCATGTGTGCAATTCCATAAATACAAAACATACTCTGTTCTGCAAATCAGTTTCCAAAGTGTTACTGTCACATTTCTGTGTGATTTTAACAAATTGCTTTAAACAATCACAGAAAACAATTGAATGCTGCAAAACACACCATTTGAGAAAATATCTGTTTGGAACCTGAGTGTACAATTGTTACTGTACTGGTGTGAAAATCTATTATTGTTTTAAGGAAAAACTGAATTTGACTGAAATCACATATTTTTGGACTGAAAGCTTACTAATTATTTCCAGGTGGTATACGGAAAAGAGAAATATTTTCTGTAAAAACTGCAAAAAAATACAGAATACATTTGAGTGATTTGCATGTTTCATAAGAAAGCTGTCTCATAAATACCAAAAGAGAATAGCAGAATTTTGTTACAAAACTATTCTTGGGGTTTCAAGAACTAATCATTTTTTTGCTTTAGGACATACTCCAATATTAACTGAAGACAGCTGAAAATTCAAGACCACCATAGAATGTAGTAAGGTTTGTGGAAAAGTGGTAACAGAGTCTCTATGGCTTATCTGGAAAAATCAAGTCTAAACACAAGTAAGGATATTCTTGAGTTGAAATGTACACTTTTTTGTGATTATAAATAAAAATGCTTCTAGAAGTTGTATATTTGTTTTAGAAAGGTAATACCATAAGGCTGTACAGTAAAGTAACTATGTTACTTTCACTAGGTGGTGTTATATATTTTCAAACCTTAAAAAATGTGAATTTTTCATTTGGAATATTCTCAAGACATAGCACCTTTTTGTGCTATCTTGTTTAGCATTTGATTGTTTTATTACTAAGAATTATGCAGCTAATTAAATAACCTTTGACTTAGCCTTTAATTTTCTTCCTCATAGAGAAAGCAAAATAAATTCACCTTGCCCTTCTTGTAGGCTGAATAGAGGCAAATTAAAATGGGAGTATTTCACTTGACAAGTTTAATCCATCCATCCGTTCTAAACTTTTCTGTCAAAACCCCCAAATATACCTGATGCTTTCCTAATAACTAAGCATATAGTAAAATCTGTGATGTGGAAATGAGCAGAATATGACATTTTCCTGCTAGTCTAATGTGTATTAGTTTTTGACACTTGTCTATCTTACTTGTCAGCTTGGAAGTTATCTGGATTTGTTCAAAGATATTGCCATATTCACAAACAGACAACACGTTTCTCTCTTTATCATATCTGACATACAGTGTAAGGCAATAATATGAAGAAAAATACTGCTGCTATTTTAAAATCTACTTAAATATCACTTCCTGCATTTCTGCCCAAAAGGGATGACAAGGGGAATTAATTTACTGAGATTTAGAACCACCAAGTGTCCTCTGATACTTGACTCAACTATCATACATAATATTTTATCCAGAATTTTATAGTAGTCGAAGTGTCAGAAGCAAAATACCGAATGGATGTCATAGTCCAGCAACTTGTCTAACACCAGGTCTTGTTTTTCACACGAAAGTTTACAACGGGTGCTAAATGACATTGCACTGAGCTTTCTTCTGATTAAGTAATTTATAAATAAAAGGGGATCCCAACTACCATTCTTCAGATTTCAAAAAACCCGAGCTGCCTGCTGGAGACAGCAGGACCTATCATCCAAAACACCTGCCAGTCCTCCGATGCTGATGGATACACCACTACAGAGTGAACAGCAGACTGGCCACACTGACAGCAGAGGAATAAAGCTTGAACTTCAAAGGATACGAATACCGTGTCTGCAGGCCTCACAGCCCTACTCGTGCCACCTTTCCCTCCCAATGGATTTTTGTTAGTCACGTGGTTATTTCCTATTGACTCTATCAGGCGTGGTACTAAAAAATAAAAGATATTGGGTGAGATATGGAAATCACTTTCCAAGGGAATTGAGGTTCCATCTGCCATTTACACTTTCACAGTTTCTTCTGCATGCCCTCCTTCCGTTTCTGCTTGGTTTCATGATTTAACTCCATGGATGCCAAGAGAGAATCATGCTAGCATACCATTTTTGGTTCGTAGAAATCGTAAGAGAATAAACTCCATAATTCTCTACTAAAAAAAAAAGAGTGTTTTTCTGAGGTCACATTTAGTTTGATATGTTCTGGCCTTTTAAATTAAAAGAAGCGCCTGATTTAAAAAAAGAAAAAAAAAAAGGGCAAGTCCAATCTTCACACAAGCAAAGCCTTGGCAGCTGAGTGAGATAATAGTAATAAATCCACAAGAAAACAAAGAAAGAAAACACTGAAACCATCTGCTCCAGGGAGAGGTAGAGGAAGGAAACTCTATCTTGAACAATGTATGTAGGACCTGCACCATTCAATAAGATAACATGCAATTCCTGGATCCCTGCAGCTCCTTAGAAGGCTTTATTGAGCAACTTTTCTGTATTGCTTAAAATGTCACAATCTTTTTTTTTTTTTTTTTAATATATATACACACACAAAAATAGTGTTGTTCTTTTCCATTGTCCTTAAGCACAATAAGCAACAAAACTTTTTTTTAATGTTTACAAAAATCATGAGCAACCCACCCTGCCATAATTCAGTATAACTGTTTTTCTGGCAAAATAAAACTAATGTAAATGTGTTGGCAATGCAAAGCACTAGATAACTGAAACAACAGCAATCAGTGATACATCAGTACGATTACTATATGCAGCTTCAGCTTGCTTTGATAGCGAAGGTTCCTGGTTTGATATTATTAAAATAACATTAACTATCCCTGCCTGAGTATATTTCACACTTCACACACACTTACTGTAGAATCTGAGCACCTCACGATCATTTATAATTTATGTTCACTGTGAGACACAAAAACCCTCTTAGCCCCATTCCACATATACAGGACTGAGGTACAATGAGAATAAGTCACTTTCCAATTTCACACGCAAAATTGTTTCTGAGAAAAGATGCAGAAGTGGCAATCACAAGCCTTAGGCTAGTTCCATTCTCGCTGGACCATCCTTTCTCACAGACTCCTGCTACTGAGATTATGAAAATTTGCAATATACTACAAAATATACTGTCGGCTTTTCAGAGGTCATATGTAAGACTGACCTCATCTTCTGGCAAGGTAATAAAGTGGCAGAGGGTGTATATTCCTGTTTCTTATTCCTTTGGATATTTTTAATTTGAATTAGTTTAGTAATCTTTTGAGGACCATAATAAAATGTCTGAACGTGTCATCTGTCCACTGATGTTTTTGAGGTGTAGTTATACCTCAGTATTTTAGCAAACAGACATTGTAATAATGAAGAGTTTTAATAACAGTGCCTGGTTTTCTCTTTATGACGTCAGGGCTTCTTCTTGATTCCCCACTTTTAACTGAGCTCTAGATGTAAAACTGAAGACTCATACCTAAACCAGTCCTAGTACAGAACAACTTTGGGTTTTGATGCCAGGTCTCCAGTTGTAGTATAAACAGGGGGTGAAGAAAAAAAAGTACGTATGCATATGAAAAGGTTTTAATAGTAAATAGATTTGCAAAGGAGCTTGGATGAAACCAGAAAATTTGTGCCAAATGCTTGTGGAACAGAATTATAGACATTTAGGGATTTTAAAACCTGTAACCACAAGGAACTCCACGTTTTTCTCATTGCCATGGAACAATAGAGAGAAACCTTCAGGATGTAATCCTTTCCCTTTGCCCTCTCTGATAACTTCTTCAGAATGATGGGGTGATCTGTCTTCTCCTTTCCCAAGTAATATTCATATCATAATCATATTCTGTTCTGCAGGATGATCTGTGAGCATTGCTTGTCAAATGGCATATATTATTCAATAGCAGTAGCAGCAGAATGGGTACCCCACCTTTCTCTCATTCTCAGTTAGTCTTTACTTGCAAACCTTTGACAGAAACAGGCATTATCCCATGGAAAAACGCATTTTACTTAAATCCATCTCTATATTTATAGTGTTTGAGAAATTCCCCAAAACATTTTATGTTCAAAATAAACTTACATCCATTTGTCCTGCAGAATTTTCAGCTCGGTCACTGAGCTGAAAGTCTGCCAGTTGCCCTGCTTCACTGCCTACTTGTAGATTTTAAGGACAAGAGGCATGTTAAGATCATCTAGTACGACCTGCTACAGAACACACGTAAACAAATTTTACCTATTTGCTCCTCGGTGAACCCAATATATTTTCTTTGACTAAAACATATTGAATAGTGAACGATACAACACTCCAGATTAAAACAAATATTTTAGTAAATATGGCTGAGAACATACGAGAAGCCAACATAACTCTCCTCCAAAAGTCTTACTAAAGTTGTCTGTTATGGACGAGTAGAACGAGGGTATATAATTCAGGGAGTATAAATAGTCTTTCTGCTCTTATATCAATATTTTATGCTATTCATGGGGAATCAGTAAGGTATTATTAATTGCTTCTAGCAACACAGGTAAAGCAAAGGCTGATCTATTAACAACCTTAAAACTTAAATATTAATTCCTAGAAGCCACAAAATGTACTAATGTCAGAGCTGGAAATGGAAATGTTACAAAAAAGAAAAAAAGATGTTCGCTTCTTCAGAAGCAAGGGCTGCATTGTGGTTTTAGGCATAGCCTTGAACAGAAGATGCTATATAAACCGTACCAGCCCAGAAATAGCTTTGGGAGACATTGTGCCTGAGGCAAGTTCTACACTAAAAAGTTCTGATGGGAGAGTTGCGCAGTGAAGTGTGATTTGTGACTAAAGCAACTGTGCTCTTCGTGTAGATAGTCATAATGGCAAATACTGTGTTCTTGCTAGCACAGCTTGCTGTGCCTGGTGGGAAGGGAAACTACGCAGGTCACTGGAACGAGTCATTTCTCTAAGCACGGTTTTAACTTCTATTAGGCGCTGTCATATCAGGAATACCTTGCCAGCCCAGTATACAGACGGAGCTGCACCGGTAACTATTTCTAATGCAGCCCAGGCTTCAAAGATGGCTAAACGACTATCAGTAATGAAACAGACTGGTTTATCGTTCTTTCGTATCACCAGCAAAATAATGAAATACCTTCCAGTAACCTCACCTTCCAGGTCAGAGTCCTGGTACTACTTTTTCCTCCAGCCTTGTCAACAGTTCTGGGTGAACTCAAGGGTGCAACCTCCTATTTGGATATTCTAAGACTAGGTTTCAACATCTATTCTTTGGTATCTATTAATTTTTCAGCTACGACTTTAGCAAAACGTGAACGTAAGCTATAAATCAGTTAATTTCACAGAACACTTTAGAGACTGCTTGGAAATGGAGTTACGAACCTGGTAGGAAATGAAGCACAGCCAAACTAATTCTCTTTGCTTTTTCAGTGACTCATGGTATGGTAGATGTAGCTTGACAGTTCAGTAGCATTGTTTTCAACAGTTTGAAATAATAATTAAAAAAATGAAACAATTGGCAGATAAGAATTATTAAGTACAGTCATAAAGCTCTGTGACTCTCCTATAATGTCTGCCACAGATATATCTGAGTGCTAAATGCACATTTTAGTAGTCTTAGTAGTAGTCTTAGGTAGAATTAATTATATTGTACTTGAAACTGTTGAACAGC
The DNA here is from genome assembly GCF_030463565.1 of Pelecanus crispus. Classification (NCBI taxonomy): domain Eukaryota; kingdom Metazoa; phylum Chordata; class Aves; order Pelecaniformes; family Pelecanidae; genus Pelecanus; species Pelecanus crispus. The sequence goes on along the minus strand of NC_134655.1, from coordinate 20,788,428 downwards.
TGATGACATCAATATGCTAATGGTATCACTAGAACCTCTGCGTTTTAACAGAACAGAGGTCAATGTGCATATTTTACTTTAATCTAAGAAATAATTGTACATCTAATTAGTATTACATGTTTCTGGATAAAACTATTTGCATCTCCAAGAAGTACCAGCATCACTTCACATCTAGGCTGGATTTTGCCACCTATCCTTAAGATAAATAGGTTTACTCTCAAAATGAGTGTGCTTATTTCTGTAGAAATCCTGAACCAGAAGAATTATTTAATACGATTAAAGGTCCAGCCCCCACTCCTTACTAACTGTAAAATGTACCTTCATGGACGAGTGTTCCAAATGACCATTAAAAGATAAGTGCCTACTAAGTACTGCTGCCTAAGTACTAATTAGCAATAGGAAGAATGGCAGAAACTAAAGACGACTTAAACAGTTAAAAACTAACTACTGCTATTTCTAATTTGTAGTTACACAGCCTTTGGCATAGAACCAAGCCACTGACAGCGAGAGCCACCTACAGCCTCAAAGAAGTACAGAAGGGTCTAATAGGAACCAGAACAGCCACAATCCCGCAGGGCAATGCACTTACAAATGAGCGTCAAAGAGGTAGTTAACAGGAAAAACTGAGGACAGGCCTAATATTAAATTCTGCTACTCCCACTGGAATGTTACACCCGAAAAACATTTGACCAGTTTTACGAAACAAACAGAAACAAAACGTAGACGTTGGGAAGGAAGGGTTGAAGCATTACATGATTCAAACATTCTCCCTAGCATCCACCTCCCATCCAAGCAACGTAGCCTGGAGACCAGGCACCTGGGCTTACTACAGGCAACACAGATGACTAGACTAGAATTATTCCATGAAGTGTCGAGGTACAAAAACAATGTATGAATTGAAAGGCAGTATGATATGGGCCACAGATATTACATGTACACAAGCATAGTGGTTCATTTGGGAGAAAAAAAAAAAAAAGCTAGGAATAACACAGGAGTTAAAAATATGGAAAGCTCACCTTGTGTGCATATATCAAGTTTCAAATGAATATTTCATTTCATATCAAGTATTAAAAACTATTAATAACTAATGGAATTCTGATTTTTGTTAAGATACAAATATCTTTTGAATCACACATGGTAAATACGTTTGTTACGTTAGATTAAGTTTTATATTGTAGAGGAAGGGCTACGTATTATTAATCATTATTCATGGATACATGCATACTGTGGGGCTAACCACAAGAAAATAAGCACCAAGCCAGATCCCAGACACGTGGATTTTATCACTTAAACTTCAGCAGTATTCCATGAACATTAATCAAAATCAGGAGACGTGCTTTACGGTGGCCTTAAAAGCATTCCAGAAGAAAAGACGAACAAACATGTGCTTCATGGAGAGATTTGTGGGGCCTCTTCTGGGTTTTCTGCATATACATATCTCTGAGAGCTGCTGATCAAAGTTAATGATAGACTAATCATATGCTCTCCAAGATACATTTACAAGTGAAAAATGACTGGCCCTTCATTCCCAGCTAGTTAAAATGAGCTATCAACTTGATATTCCAGCAAAGCAACCTCTAGAACAGCAACTAATATGAGATGTATCAGAGAAGGCAAAAAGACAAGGAGAAAAAAATTTGATCCCTGTCCAAAGCAAATAAGAGCAAGAGGCCTATTGTGACAAGGGGGAAAATAAATCAGATGGACTTCTTACAGTGAAGTGCAATTTTCTCATAATATGTCTTTTTAAGCTAAAGCTATGACAAAACTGAAATGTTTATATGAAATTATGCAACTGTCACCAAGCTGTTCATTTTGATGAAAAGAATTTACAATGCCTTTCATTCTAATATTTTCTAAATAGAGTAATTTCCATTTTTCAACTTAAACCTTTTTTCCACTGCTGAGTTTCCCATCAGACTGTAACAGAATTTTTTTTAACACTTAAAATCTGTCAATTTTAATTGCAACACTCTTTTGCCCTCTTTTTTTGCACTCCCTTGATTTTCGTCTTAATGAAGCAATTAGTCCCTGCTGAGGTCAGTTATATTTGCTCACAAATAGTTTTCTAGTATGTTCTCAGGCAGGTACGGAGAGAGGGTCATTGTCAGAGAGAGGGTCATTGTCAGATAAAGTGATGCTGAAATAAATATCTTCTCCCACTGGTGCCAGACGAATCACTACACACAATAAGTAAAGACCACACATAACCAGTAGCTTTTATAAAGCTACTTTTCAAGCTTCTTAATCAGAGAGGCAATTAGACAGTGTCTTCACTTGGTTGTCCAGCGTCATACCTAAGTACACCTCAAAACACTTGCTTGTATTACCATAGTTTTCTAAATTAACTATATTACTTTTTAATCTCTCAATTTACTTGCAGATTATTTCATTCAAATATGTTCTGTCACACTAAAACAAAAGATGCTGCAGAAAAGCAGCTTCTCAAAGACAAACATAAAACCACCAGAACCATGTTGGATAAGGGAAATAAGCATTTGGAAGCTTTAACAAATGAGTTGGTTGGGGTAAATTTACTTCATTTTTAACAATCCAGAAATCAATTATGATGCACAATCTTCACTAAAGGTCTGTAGATTTTAGAGGAGAGTAAGCAGGACAGCAAAGAAAATTAATGACAGATTTTATGTAAGGAATGCTGAAAAACTGGTTCCATTTGCTACATTTCAATACTGAAGTAACATGAAATATTTTAGTGTTGACTGCAGAGACAGAGAAATGTTTGAATTTATTAGCATGCAGTTTATGTTTATTCTGTTTAGGTAATTCCTGCTGAGATACCCACAAAATAACCACAAGTTATTGACCAAAACTGTTCTTCCAGTCCAACAGAAATGTCCATACAGTATACAGCATACTTGTATAGCTAGATAGGGCAAATAGAAACAAAACTGTTACATTTCAAACTGTTTACTTTTTTGATGACCAAAACTATTGTAAAATAAGTTTCAAAACTGGTCATGTTTGGTGTGAAATACAAAGCTTAAGTACATCCAAATGTAGTCCTCAAAACCATCCTTTGATTTTGCAGCAATGTACTATTTTAGTAATTTCCATTATTTCTTCCATAATACAAGACAGCCTACTAACCAGTAGTAGTTTCTGTCAATGATGCTGTACTTTGGAATACCAAATTCAGACCACACTCATACCACAGTGAGGAGATCAATATAAAATCCCAATAGCTTAGATATATGTTCATGGATATCCCTATAAATTACTTCTAATTATAGCAGTAGACAATTTTATTTAGGGGCTTTTCTTAGATTAGCAGGATTCCAGCAAGTTCTGGTACTGCCATAATTTAGGTAAATAGTGCTTGTCAGAAGCAGACAGCTAATACAAGTTGTATTAGAAAAGAGAAATATCTATGCTTTTTTTCCTTATTGCTGATATTTTTGCATCTGTGTTTCCTTTCCTATGGCTCTGTTGTAATTTAAACATCATCTGACAATGTTGTTACTTGTACTTCTCTATCATTCTAACCAATAGGCTAAGTGACGACAGTAAACACCTGTAATAACCATTCTTTTTTTAGCGCAACATTTTCAAGCACCAAGAGAGATTATGGAAAACAACTTTTTGCTGAAGTAAAGGTTCACATAGTCTTGGGCAACGTTTCCAAGTAATTGCCTTAAGACTGAAACATCTGTTGGCAGTAAACATTCACGACTAATGTTAGCTCTGAAAAAGAGATCCAAGGCGTAGCTCTTCTTCATATCTACCAAGAACTTTTTTTTCTTTTTTTTTACCACTTTCTGTCCATTTTTAGTCATCTAAAAAGTAATGTTGTCAGGTGAGGTAAGGTCAAAAAGTTGTTCTAGCTCTTTCTGAGAATCAATTGAATACCATCGCCCCTGCCAGTCCTGGGAGATATACCTTTGCTGCAGGTCTGACAAACTGCTCCTCAGTTTCCAGCTTGCCTCCTCCAGGCTAGATTTCTATCTTTCTAACATTTTCTGTATTAAAAAACCCCCAGGTAACTTGCTTCCTGTCTAATGACTACTTGAGAGGATTCATAGTTACAGAAAATCGATGTTTTAAATGGTATTGAACAATGCTCTCAGAATCTCAAGGTGACTGGTTCAATCTTCACTGATTAAACATGACACAGTATCATCAAAGTAAGCTGCAAAGTTGTTCTTTGCCTGTTTTCTTATGCCTTTTCAGACAGCGCATCACATCATTTCAACCAGGAACCTATCCTGAGCTACCAGAAGACAATGGGAGTTTTGCAATATGTTTTAAATGAATGGAAACAACCAAATTTGCTGAAGGTCTGAGGATTAGATTAACTATAAGGGGTGAAATACTTCCAGGCCAGTGAAAGGGCATTAATCTTGGAAGAAAGATATTCGAAAGTATTATACACATGATAAGAGATAGATAATACCCATCTACTAACCTACAAAGCTATGTGATATTTTTCTGCAATCTACTTACTACAGCTAAACCAGAACAGTCTTCAGACGGGAGCCATGACTCCCTCTATTAGGGAGTGCCATTGCCATCAGCCTTCAGAGTCATGCCTCTCCTGCTCTGCCTTGCCATCTATCTGGCCCAATAATTTTTCCTCTCCTGTGCAGTGAATACTTTCACACAGATTTTGCAGGATGCTAGGATGCTTTTTAGAAGCAGCGAGTAGAAAATGTCAATCCCTTCAGCCAGATTAAAGATTACACAGGTTTTCCAGATCCTGGTCATTAAAGAATAGCATGCGATGACATCTTCTTCACTGTCCTTTTCTAGTCATTACTCAGAAGACAGCAGTAAACCTCATTCAATCATTTCACAGAAATTATATTAGTGCATCTTTTCAAGAAAGAGCGTTGATCTCCAGGTACCAAGTGGACACGAGTGCCTTCATATACCTTTCCCTGCATTGGATTCTTTGACTACTGTTCTGAAGCATTACTTTTCACTGGCCAGGTGATGGAGGATTCCAGATTTCTCGCAAGGGGTATAAATACTAAGGACTCAAGAACCTAGACATTTTATTTCATCTACTTCTCTGAGTCTGAAGCATCAAAATCTTAGTTTCTAGGCAACTTTCCCAAGGAAATATGGCTGCTTTTAAGTTATTACCATTTCAGTGATTGTAATGATGATTTAAACGTAAAAATACCTCTTCAAATAAAAATGACAGGCTGTCAAGTTCACTGGTGATAAATGGTATTTTGAAAATCCAACATAAAAGCAATTACAATTATAGGACATACTTTTTGTACTCGTAATTCTGAGTTTTGCAGCTACAACAACATGCGTCAAATGCCTCAGGTAAAGAGAAATTCAGCTTGCCAGCATAGAGAACTCGTGTGATGCAATGAAGAAAGCTTAAATTATGTCCTACAGCTTTATTGAAAGCAATGTCTATAACCTTCAAAAGCGCTGAGCATGTGTTGTACATCTCCAGCTTTGAAAAGGTCAAAACTCTTTTTCATTTTTCTCTCTTATTTGCCATTGCTTTCTTTTCAGTAGGTAAACATAATGCTCATAAAAGAGAATGTAACAGAAGAAGCTCCAGCAAGACGTAACGTTGAACTTCTGAACCTTGTGCTCTTATGAACAGAAGTCAGCATCGGGGCAAGTTTACCCAAGCTACTCTACCTGTCTAATTAATGAACTTCAATCCTGAAAGCTGCCCACTTCTCACAGGATGGCTGGCAAGCGTAGAAGGTTGGGAGACAAAGTGTTCTTTCACTCATATTCGCATGTAAAAACCTAGTGAGATGCTTTCAGCGCAGTTGAAAGAGCTGCTCTAAGTGTTTACCTTTTCTAAAGGTCTTAGAAGGCAGCCTGAAAAACAACTTGAACGATGGAGGACATCTCCTATTTGAGGATATTTGCCTCTGTCTTCCACCTCTGCCAGGTAAAGCACCTGTCAGTTGGTTGTGCTCTTCATAATCACCCCATCCCATTTCTGGAGGTGGCAGGAGTATGCTTAATCAACTAGCTGCTGAAAGGAATCACCTGAGAGACCCTGCCAAATAGCTCAAACCACTCTGAGGATATCACAATGTAACAGTGACTTTGGAAAGGAAAGGTGACATTAGATCAAATACATCCCTTCTATTAACATGCATTTTTCCAGTACAGCTAAAGATCTATGCCCTAATGTATTAGACAAGTATGTTGCATTAACCCAGAGCAAAGTTCCTGTATATCTGTAGGAGGAAAAAAGAAAAAAAAGATATGTCTTTTCTCTGTAAACAAATAGCTGTAGATGGCAACATTTAAAAAAATGTAATAACCCCCATCTTAAAACAATCAAGTGCCCAGTTTCACTTCAAAGGAAGATGACTTTGAGGTCTTCAGATCACAAGCAAAAAAAACCCTGAGGTCAGGCAAGTCCACAGAGTATTGTGAATTACTTTCACCAATGTTTGCAAATTCATTTTTGCAAAAATGTAGCCAGAGAAAAAGGCAAGTGCTGCAAACACGAAACAAATCTTTAGACATTTATCAGTTTTTTTAAAAAAATTAACAAAGACTGAAACTCTGCCTCATCAGCCATGGATGGAAGAACTTGTTTGAACAGAATTAGAACATGGGGGAATCGACACATTACCAAGATCAAAACTCAATGAGAAATTTTGAATCGTCCAAATGAAAGATGCGTTTATCTTATATTCTGTAAACGCAGTACTTCCTTCTCTTTGCCTTCTGGAGGACCTGAGAAGAAAGGCAGAGAATAAGAGTGGTATGTAACATTTATAGGTACAAATCTAAGATCAGTCAAGGTCATTAAAATAAGAGCTGTGGCTGGCTGACTTTAATTTGCAAGAAGCTGCATTACTACATTACTGGGGATGTTCCAGTAGCCAGGGAATGTGATAGAAAGACTGTTTATGGTCTTTTTAGTCACCGTTCCAGTTCACTATTCCAGTAATAGGCGAGATGTGAACCATTTATACTAGCCTTAAAGAATTTTCTTGAAGAAAATTCTGACTAGAGCACCTAGAGTCTCAAAATGTTTTGTGATAAGGCAGAAGAGGAGCAGAAGGAGAGAGGTGAAATACTCCGAGAGGATGTTTTCCATTTATAACACAATCCCCAAATCATAAAAATCTAAATACATTTCATTTAGCATTGCAACATCCTATAACTCACTTATGAGCATCTTATACCTTCTTCTCTTATTGATTTGAACTTAAGCTTCAGATACAAAAAGCTTAGAAAGCCAAATTTATCCTGATGCAATCCTATTATCTGCAGATGGATTTAGGCTATTTTGTTAATCTCATTCCCACCTCTGCCTTTTTTCCCTAAATAAATTCTAAAATAATAATTTTTACTGTTCCTTATTACATCATGCAATAGAAACTTTTTAGATCTTATTTTGATGACAGAAATGACTGCAAAGGATTTTAAAATAGTATGCAATTCTTTAAGTCTTACTTCCATGTATGCATAGAGTAAAACGTATCAATTTTATATTTTAAACTCTCATCCTATAACAGGCCTCTGTAATAAGATCTTTAAAGTCTTGTTGCAAATCAGAAAGAATATATTTTCTACTTTGATTTCATACTTATATCTAGAATTTGGCTTCCCTTTCCTCTTCATCTGGAATACAAACCTCATAATCAATTTCAACAGTTTTCCTTAAAGCAACAGATGACTTCTGCCATTTTTCTAGGTGCTCATTTTCCACTAGATCAAAGTAACGTAACTTTAAGTTCTTTACAACGACCATTCAGCTTGACAAGAGTAGATACTTTCTGTATTTGCACCTCTTTTGTCACAGTCTCCTTTGCTAAATATCACAGCCTTATTACAGGTGGCCTCTCATGGACTTTTACCAACAGTATTTTGTATCTAAAGCATTTTTTATCTTACCAAACTGGCATGTTATCAAGCATGTTTACTGCTTAAGACTTCAGGCAAAGGACTGTTTGATGAGTTTTATAAAGAGGAGTACAGAAATGGAATAACACGAATGATTTCATTAGCCATCTATGTCAGATCCACACAAGTGACAGTCTTCACTAATGATTAGTATTTCACAGACATATGTATATATACACATATATGTATACACACACACATATATACACTCAATCCTCTCCTCTACATAGAAGCATCATTTATAAGGCATCTAACACAAAAAGTATTGTCTGCGTAAAGTAAGAAAAGCTTCCAGGCACTACAGTAATACAAATAAATAGTAGCCCACATAAGCTAATGCAAGTAAATATGCATTCTTACAAACCCTCAGTGAATGAGAAAAACTTAGATAACCTTCTCCGCTTAAAAATCTCTTTCAACTGTCATTTATTAGAACAAGGTACCGACTGGCACAAGATAGGCCATGTTCAGTTCCTTATTTTGACATAGTAAGCATCACACAAACTATGTGTAATGTTTGGTAGAATGCAGAGGCTTTCCACATCCTACACTTGTACTAAATGGAGAACCCTTGTTATATTATTTGTATTACTATTTACAACTATAGTACTCCAGGCTCCAAGGAAGTTTAAATGGTTAATATATTCTGATTACTTTTTCTATTTTTTTTCCCCACACCTTCCATTAGGAATTGTCCTAATAAGAAACTGGTTTACACTTAAATTAGAAAATGTGTGCCCTAAAAGTTTTTTTCACCTCAACAAGGCAATTTACTTACAGCACTGCAATGCTGAGAACTTTAAGTGCATTCTTCTCCTTTGCAAGGCTGACCCATCTTAGGCATTTGTTAATAAATCTCTTAAAAACTATTCATTTAGTAGAGATTATGAATTTACTAAATCTAGAACAGGCAATGCTGTGAAAGAGTACTTGCTAAAACATCCTCTAAAAAAAGATGATTGAAATCTAATAGTATAAAACATTTTCTCTGGTTTTTTCCATGTTGTAACGTTACTGACTCTCTTACTGCAAACTAAATATTGAGCAAAGCAAAAAGCTTGTCTCCCTTCTATTTTTATTCATTCCAGGACACTGACAATCAATTCATTCCAAGTAAAAGAACAAAGAATTGGTTGCAGTATGCAGGTACCAGTAACTAGATTGATGAAAGGCCAGACCTATTGCTTCACAGGAAAGAAATATTGAAACCAAAGGTGAATTGCACTTATTTGTCCTTGGCTAGAGAATGAAACAAGAAAAGGTCATAAGCATGTGATGGTATTTGCCTACAGTACACTGGAGTTTGAGCATTGGCCTTAAAGAAGGCTGAAGACACATGGCCAAAACTCAAGCTACAAGTTTTTTGTAGCAGAGCCTTGATGCTATGCGCCAAAAAGATAAAATAGTATTTGTGAGCGGTTTGAATTTGATTTGTCAATATAACAATGCAGGTCAACATTATAATTGTCTCATCTGGTTATACCTGAGGCATGGGAATGCAGTATGGATATAGTCTTTGAGAAATAGAGCTTTGTAATAGAGTTCCTTTAAGTGAAGAACAGAAAGCAAATGCTGAGAAAGAGCTTATTGTAATTATAACAGGTAAAATGTCATTATTTTTATAAAATAAATGACGTGAAATCTAGGACTATCGGTTTGATTTTGCTGTAGATATAGCATGTCATTGTCATTGGTAATCCTCTGTCAACTGAAGAAATTATTTCCCTGTTCAATATTTACATTACTGCCTATGATATGCAAAAAGTATTAAATAGAACTACCTTATTAAAAGTGAGTGTGAATGATGAATAGTTCTGAATTCACACCACAGTAAAAATTTTACTTTGGACCAAACACAAACCAGACATTTCACACAATCTCCCCCACTGATCTGAACAAACAGGAGGAAAGTAAATGGACAGCACTTGGGAAAACCAGTCCGGTAATGGAGAGAGATAATATCAATGTCTAACAACTTCTAGGTGGACATTCTCACTCCTTTAATGGTTAGATTTGCTTATAATTTGATGACTAATCTCTTGCAGGCTTGAAAACTCTGTGTTTTAGTGTTGAAGTTTCCTGATTTTACCAACAGCATCCTGCAAATTTCTTATAAGTGAATAAATTTTATTCATTATTTTTAAGTGTTTAACAGGTAGTCACACTCTTTTGTATTTAACCTTTTTGAAGACTTGACTAATAAGTTTTTGCCTCAAAGATACTGAAGTGTATTTATGATTAAATAGCAAATTAATTTAAAGCAAAGAAACCATTTTCTTTTAGATAAATGTTTATCTTAATTTATCTTTTATTTTCATAGCTCACTAAAACTTTACTGAGGAATTCTTCTATTAGACAGCTCTGCCTAAGTTAATGAAAATCTTTCTTTCCTATTAAAAAACCCCAAACATATATATGTTTATATAGGGACATACACATGCTTATATACTATTGCAGTCTAACTACTCTAAGTCAGGAAGGCTGATATCAACTTGTGTTCCAGCATAAAAGTAGTATCCACTTAAATTCTAAAATAAGAATTAACAGCATATTAACCTTGAATTAGTCCTCTTCACTCATACAAATTTAACCCGGCACTGGAGGATGCACAAAGAAACCAATTAAGCATTTCAATTACACATGCAACTCTCCCTTACAGGAGGACACAAGTGGATTGATGATCCTCTAATACTTCCCAATGAACAACTACAGTAAGCTATCAAGGGTCAAACATTTGAGTTCTATGCAGCAGAGCAATGGGAAATAGTATTTTTTTTTTTCCCCCCAATAGCAAAATCAAAGTAAAATATTTTTATCCTGTTGTTGAATACCACAGTCAGTAGTTATCTGGAGTTAAAACCAGCAAGAATGAGTTTAGAATGGGGACTTAAGTAGGAGGGTTGTAATTATTTTTCCTGAATAAATCTCTTTACTGTTCAGAGGTAAACATAGCATCCCAGGAGATGAGCAACCTATGGACAATATAGCCTCTGATTCTGATATGATATGGCTGTGTAACTCACTGCTGGTAGGCCTCCCAGGACTAACTGCCATTGCCTTTCCAAGGGGTTAGTAGAGCAAAGCACTGGTGCTGCAGTTTCCTCACCGCAGAAGTTCAGATTCCCTATAAACATTCTTGCAGTTGTTTGTAAGAGCTGTCACCCTTTTATTCAGTACCTCCTCCTGGGGAGAACCCAAAGGATTTAAGTGAAATTCTATATAACAGAAAGCAGGCTATGTGCCTAAGAGTGAAGAATCATCCTGACGTATTATTGATTAACACCTAGCAGACACACTATAAATGAGGTATAATTTATCAGGATACAGTGACAGAGTCTTTGCTTTCTTAAAGCTCATCTTCTATTCACTCTTCTAACTTCCTTTTGGCTAAAGCAATTTCTTGAGTTCGTCTTCAGCCAAGTGTCATCTGTTCTCTCCCATAATTGTTACCCTTCCCACTAATTAGTAAGGTTTAGCTTCCTCCTGTTACACACTTAATTAACTTCTCCACCTTTGGAAAAGCAATTTCCCCTGAACGAATTACTATCATGACTGTTTCATACAATGAACTAGTTCTAAGTATAGCCTTCAAATGAAACAATGCTGTTCAGAAAGACACTGAAAGGTGCAGAGGACTTTCAGAAAGTGAACTGACCCTATAGGGATGGCAAAGATAACCATGCAGAGAAAAACCTCAATAAGAAAAAACTTATTCAATGTACCACCATTAGGTAGTACAGGAGGTACAGACTGGCTAATGTAAGAAAGAGATGAAAAATAGCTATTGTGTGTGGCACACGCTATTCTCCAACATTCATGCAGTCACTTCATAGTCTTTTTATGTTTTTACCTACATAACAGTGAGCGTAACTGAGCTCAAAGCTCCATTTGTCACCCTGCTTCCTTTGAACAGATATGTAGCAATAAAAACACCTGCTGAAAGTTGTACTTGACAGGCAAGACAGAAAGAATGAGATGGTGATACAGCAATAAATAGAGGTAAATCAAGCAGTCATGGCTTAAATGAATGCCGAATCACTGGTACAGAACAGAATATAAGTCTTTGGATTTCCTCTCCAATCTCTTACCCCCCAAAAAATGCTGCCTATCAGGACATTATTAAATTCTTGATAACAGTAATTGCATGAGAAGGACAGATATCAAGTTATTTCTGCCTATTACTGGTTCCTTGTAAGAGGTAAAACAAAGCAAATTGAGTGTGTTTTATTGATACTAATTTATGCAACTGCTTATGGACTCACAATACCTAGCCTAGATTCAGTGTGATGTGTTGAAACTCCCACTCGTACGAAGAAAAAAAAAAAAAAAAAAAGATACAAATTTATGTGAGTTTCCCTTGTAGGACTATGCCAAGTTTCTTTATCGCATCATTGGCACAGAAAGCAGACAGTCACCAAAATCAGGGGACATAAAGATCATAAATGCCATGACTTTAATATTAGTTTGCCAGAAAGACATCAAATACCCCTACCTGTTAGTTGTGCTATAAGGAAAACACTCATTTTGGTAAAAGAAATGATAGCAGTTTTTCAGATGTTGGGTTAATTCTGAAAACTAATGGTTTATTTGCAAGAATGCATATAAACAAATCTTTGTCTTTGATTCCATCCCAGATACGACTATGGATTCGGTCTGTATCACACTCGCTAGCCTCTTGCCTGTGGCCCATTTAATACCAACAGTTTAGAGTAAGTGGAGAAATATGAACGGCATAATATCCTAATAACATTTATCTTCTCAACAGGGATTAGGAGCAAATAATGCATGCAAGACCTCCTTAGATGCACACATTAGACCATTATTATGTTTATTTTTCACTGTTGGCACTTGTCATTCAGATAAGTTAGAAAATGATTGCTTCATAGAATTTAAATGTTCATTGTGAGTAGAGTATCAAAATGTTAAGTGCATGAAAAAGATTTTTTTTATTAGCACTAATCTGTTCCTTACTTCCTTTTCTTACAATTTAACATTTCTGGCCTGCTATGTTCTTCCAATATTCATTGTTTGCTGGCCACTTGTGAAAAACAAGTTGTGCACATAGCATGAGGTATTATAGATGCAGATGGGTCCTGCCTTCTGGTACTTGGTCTTTTACACTAAGTCACAAGCATAGTGTAACTACAACAGAGGAGATTTATGAGAAGGAAAACAGTGATTATGTCATTCTTCTCTTGGTCCTGCTACCTCTTTTCTCAACGTTCTCCAAAAAAGACTCATCTAAGTGCCTTCTCTCTGCTTTCTGTCTGGGAAAATTGTTGTATCTGTGATTTTGTCTGCTCTCCTAATCTCCTCAGAAGCCTCAAGAATCAAGTAAGCTTTTCTTGGCTTCATATAACAAAAAAAGAAGAGCAATACAGCATTTTCAGATGCTACTGTATTAAGGTTTTTAATAATTGAGGTCTGAAGATGTTCAAACATCAAAAGCAGTACCTGTTATAGATCATGATTGATTCACACAGGAACTAAGGCATCTGTTTAAACACAAAGGAGACTAATAATGCCTGGGGTGACCAGCCAAAACCCCTGAGGTTCATAAATACCAAAAATTCCCATCTGGTTTAGGAAATTCCCAAACTACAAATGCATAAAGGCTGTGAAAATACTGGGGATATATGATATGATGCTCTTGTCCTTATAATGTTCCCGGCCACTGTCAGAGGCAGGATACTGGGAAAGTGGGATCGAGTATTGGCCATTCTTCTGTTCTTACTGGAGCAACGCATCAAGAGATACAGTGGATTCTCTATCCCATGAATTCTTCAAAATAAAAATGAGAAGTCTTTCCAGCAGAAGTATTCTGGCTCAACAACAAATGGTGAATTCGATAGTTGCTACATAGTATAAATTTAACAGTTAAGGCTAAACAAGCACAGCAGCAGGATTTAAGCTGTAGAAAGAGGTACACTCAGTGCCATTTACGCTATGAACCCTGGAAACTGGGGGATGTAACTGGTGCTCATGGTGCCCACTCCCCCCTCCACCTCCTACCTGCAGAATAAGGTTTTCTTTGGGTGGAAGTCACAGCATATGGGGTAACTGTACATCCAGAATGGGAGCTAGGCATTTAGATTACTCAATGTCTCTATTGCATTTGTCCCTTTTCCCTTACAAGCTATTGCCTGATAAATGTTCTGTGACAACTCATATGACACAAAAACCCGAGAAAGACAAGTCAAGAAAGGCACTACATTCAGATTTTCAGCCCCAGCGTAACTAGGAATGCCACAATTTGAGATACTCATCAGAAAATGAGTTTGGAGGTTTCAGAAAAGGAATCGCTATAGTGAACATCACAATAATAATTTCTCTGTTCCTTCTATGGTACAATACTCTGATAGCCTGTGGGAATCTAGCAGGGAATAAGAGGTTGAGTCGAGGAGACAGATTAAGAAGATAACAGGAGTATTTTGCATGTCAGTTGAAGGCGAGGTACTGGTTAGGTTAGCTGCAAATAATTATATTCTAGCAACTTTAATGAATACAATTGAAGTGTACAGATTTCAATAAATAGTTGAAATTTTAAACAGAACTTTTTTTCCTCTACAGCCATTTCCTCCTATTCATGCTTTAGTTCATCCTTGACATTACTAATTTGCTAAAACCTAAGCAGGTAGAAATTACCTCGGTAAAACCCTAACCCTGGCATAGTTCTTCTGCTGGCAATGCCAGCCAGTACATTTGGTCATTAACAATCTATGCATTCAATGAAAATAGGAGGTAAAAGTTCTTCTGTTAAAGTAAATGTTAAAAATTAATAAACATGAATGTTCCATTATTCTGTTCTAGCTATCTTATATCTAGCTACCAAGGAAGAGGAAAAAAAAAGTGCCACTTATGAAGATCACATATTTCTTAAAAAAAATTATCAGAATTCAAGTAACCTTTTTTTCCTTTTAATTAATAAGATACATTAGAACACTAAAGCCAGGCATCTGAAGTTTTAATTAATCACATTGAGTTTAGCTAATGATCTTTTACAACTCACCTCAATTCCCGAAGTGTCCCGTATCAGGCAGGAGGACTACAATAAGATCCATATGGATCTTAAGATCCCACAGAAGTTGTTCCGGAATATTATCAGAAACACAGATGAGATTTCTAGAAGATGTTACAAAACTCTTTCATTTTGCAAAGATCCTGTAGGGCATTTCCTAGCTGCAAAGTTTATTTGCTAGAATGTCAGCTAGGGCTGGTCAAATATTAAATGCATTGATTCGTGAATATCTCCTTCCCTCTCCCCTGCCCCAAATAAAAATTTAAATTTATGTGCTCTGACTCATGGGGTCATGTTACTTGTTACTGACAGATATCCATACAACTACTGGTCGTTAAAGAGTTGCATATATTCCAAAGGTTTCGTGATTTTTTTAGCAGGAACTCCACATTAGAATTGGCTGTGTACCATTTTTCCTATTTGTTATTCCAGTACTTGATAAATTTAATTTCTCTAATCAATAAATATAAGCAGTGCTGAGCAATAGATGCGATGGCAGCCATAGAGCACAAAAATAGATCCAATAGAAAGGAAAACTCATAGAGCTACCCACTAGCAGAGAACTATTTATCTGGTAAATGTTTGGTAATACTCTGTATATATCATAGCAAACCAAAGAGTTCATTTGTCAAGATGCTGGAAAGTCCTCCATTTAACATAAAAGAAAACAAACAGTTATTCGAGAACAACTTGCTAATAGCTCCTTCCTTTCCTTTTAACAAAAGAGACACACTATCGAAAATTTAGATCCTCTTCTTGTATACTAGTTCCACAGCTATAAATTTTTTAAATTTTGAGTGTACCAAATCAGGTGCAACATACAGGAACAGAAAAGAAGGGGGGAAAAAAAAAAATCCCCAAACAGATACCTATATGAATTGACTGAAAAATAGAGCTGCCTCTTCAAATTTATTACATTTTGATTTGAGGACTGTTATTTGTAGGTCCCCTCTTCTTTGCTGCATGACTGAACATTCAAGAATGAGACCTTTAGACTCAAACATGACTTAACCTGATAAATTTCTAACTCAATTTACAGCAACGTCTTGCATATGCTAAAACCCATCTAACATAAATATTTAATGAAGAAATAAACCTGCCAGAAGAATAAATTTACAGCACATTTAGCGTACAGCATTTTAGAGGTGTCTGCCGAGTAGGTTTTGCTGTCGAGACAAGGTTTTAAACTGCCAATAGTTTAAAAGTAGTAATTTTTCATTGCATTTCATTCGTAAGCTCTGCTCCTTTTAAGAGACTCCAGGCTGTCAAGGTTAATTGAACCCTCAGGGCCCTCAGAATGACTGTACTCATTGGGGCTCTGCAGGCTCTGGGCTCAACTCCCTGATTCTTTTGCTCTAAATCTTGCCTCGAATGATGTTTTTCATAAATACAATTTCAACTTTAATCTCCACAATGATGATCTGCTGATCTAATTCTCTGCTTTAGACCTGTATCTATCTGCCCAGACCAAAATGTCCGTCTTTCCGGCATTTCATGATCAGCTTAACACACCGTATTCAAATAATGAGGAGTGGAGCAACAGAAAGCTAGAATTTTCTTTTTGTCTAGACAGCATGACCTGCACCTGTGGATGACACACTCACTAAAGTTCCACATCCAAACTTTTTGAACTACCCTGCTTTCTGCCATCAAACATTTTTTCAAGAGCTGGTCCTTGCAAGAGCCTCAGAGGTATTTCACAGAGCTATTGGCACATTTGTCTCACTTCCACCAGTCTCTGGGTACGCTCACGGCCGTTGCCTGGCTGCTTCTTTCTTCCCAGTACTTATTTGGGTGCAGATCGGCAAAACCACTGTACCCTTAGCTCAGGCTTTAAGTACGCTGCTTTTCCACCAGCCAGTCACAGAGAGATTTTTCCCTCCTTGGACGCCTGTGATCATGCAACTCATCAGTTTCACTAAAGCCAAGCGCTTTTATTCAGAGGTTGGAATTAGTATCAAGGAAAACAGATCATAAGAAACAAACGAGCTATGTTTGTATTTAGTCCTATCTAATTTTATGCTTCACTACAAACAAAATTAGCTAAATTTCCCTGCTAAATTAGTCTAACACCTCTAAACCAGTTTTATTCTCCTAGCAAGTGCAGGTGCTTCACTGTGTTTAGAGAACTTACTTTCCCTTAGGAAAACTGACTTTAAGAAAACTTCAGCTTTCCTTCCGAAACAGAGCTTTTCAAAATTTAACATGTCAAGTTTTCTCTTGGAAATGTAAGTCTAGTGAAATGAAAATATGTCTATTTTGGCTTTCTTTTGTCATTCAGAAAGAAACAAATACCCCAGTACTGGACTATTTTTCAGAATAAATTCCACTAGCTGATGAATTACATCCAATGTCTTTTTTTTTTTTTTTCCAGGTCTAAGGTATTCAGTCTCCTGTCTAAGACAGGACAATTGCTGATGACTTTAAAAAGGACACATTTTCTCCAAAAATAAAATCTTGTACAAATAAAACCAAATAAATTCAACTGTAGAGTTGTAGAGTCAGAGCCAGAAAATTATAGCTTGAAAGTTAAACTGAAAAAGTGAAAAATAGAAAGAATGATACAGTCATTAGGAGTCTTTCTATTGACATAAGTGAGCTCAAGTGGGAATCTAAAGTAGCAATCACTCTAAAACTTAAATTAGCCACTCACTATTATTCCCATGAAATTAAAATATTAAGAGCAGCTTCTCAATTCAGAAATAGTCAAGATAAGTGCTTTACAAACTGTATTAAAAAATCATTGAAACCACCCCAGAAGAGAGACTTCCAGGTCCACTTTCCTTTCATTTACATATTTACGCTTTTCAACAGCCTACAGAAGATTTTAATTTATATGATATTTGAAACTCAGGTAATGGTATAACTGATGGATTGATAAAGTGATAAAGTCATAGATCTGCCAGTTTGGTAACAAAAGTAAAGAAACCCCCCATACTAAAAAAACTATACAATCATGCTACATAATGACCGACGCCAGGCTGTACCCATCACATCTGCGTGTTCTGTGTGGTGTAAGACAATGTGGCTGATGAAACCTGACAGAGTACAACGTATCGGATCAAGAATAGAAATGTAATTTAAACCCTTCCAGACAAGTTAACACACAGCCAAGTAGTATCATTGTATCAGCTTTTATTCCAAATGGGAGATGTACTGCCACCAATTTACTTTAATGCTTTTAATCATGATCTTCTTATTAAAGCTGTATCATCCTTGCAGAAGTGATTGAGTCCTTTAATTGTGTAAGAATAATTTTCTGATTTCTCAGAATATCATTGCCTTGGGTCCACTTTTCCCTCAGGTAGTCCTTGCCTCCTAAGAGATTAAGATATGTTTTTAGAGACTCCATCCATACAAAGTGTCCCAGTTTCAGTATTTCCTCAGTTTGTTCAAATGCACACATTCTTTTAATCTTTTTCTTACACTGAGAACCATTCCAACTAGCACTGACAGAAATGTATTTTGCTCTGCTTCAACCTTTCCTGATGAAAGTAGTCCTTTCCTTTTCCCTGAGGAAGTAGTCACTGGAACTAAGTAGGATATTTATTTTAATGCAGGGTGCTAGAAGGTATCAACATTTCTGTTTATAAAGCAGTATCTCCCACTCTGCTCTGTGTCAGGATGGGAATGCTAAACTGCATCTCAGTTACGAAACCTCAGTATGGAAGATTCATGCAGCCTTCTGCACCCAGAAAGGCTACAATAATTAACTTCTCAATAAAGCTGTAGTTAATTATTGACAATTTAATGTCCCTACTTTTAACCTTAAATAACAGGCAGGAATTACTGGCTGTCATCTCTTCTTTAGCACTGCCAGGTGCAGCACATGTGTGTTCAATCAGGTCATCCCATACACATCAGCCACTTACGCCACCATTCATACTGTAGCTGCATCTTTCCCTACAGAATAGTGATGGATTCTTCATTTGGGTAATTTATGTCTGAGTTTTATAACAGACACTCATCATTTAGTAAAATGAGCTACTGAACGGACCTTAGAAGTGGATCATCTCTAGCATTTTCCACAAAAGCATGTTTCTCCGCTACTTAGAAAAACCAGAACTGTGCTAGCTGCTGTTAAATGGTAGCCACTAAATTGGATGCTCATCTACACCCTCTTCTAAGCTTTTCCTCTACAGCCACTTTGTGTTTTGAGCATGTCTATTAATTTATAAGGTGTCTGCTGTTGTAGATAGCTGTTAAATAGTTAATAGGGATCTATTGCACTTTGTCCAGCAGCCTAACTGCATTCTGCCTAATAAAATCCTCCTGCAGTAAGTAATGATTCTCTCTTCTTTCACACCTCTCTCACACTGAATTCACAGTTGTATAGTTATATATTTCACAGTGTACAGAAGAAAAAGACTGTATAGCTTCTCCACATTAATTGCCTTTATATCACAAGGCTTTAGAAACTCCCCAGGCTGAACAATGGTTCTACCTGAGTATATATTTGTAAATAGATGTTTAACTTATTGAAATAATAATAATAAAAAAATTAAACTATAAAATCCAAGGTACCGTATTGGTTAAGTTAAAAAAAATCTTGCCTAAACACAGGATCTCTTACTACAGTTGTGCAGCCTAATGCCCAAGGAAAGCCTTAAATTGGTCCAGTTTTAATTGGTACCTGGAAGTTTCCTCAAGACAAATATTTTCACTGTGAGAAGCTGTTATAGGAGTTGCTAGTCATAGGGCAGTGGAGAGAAATTCAATGTGAAAAGATTTCTCTTATTACTACAATGGCCTTAGGAATTACTGAGGACAAACTTAATTACAAGAACACTAATTTTGCCGGACATCAGAGAAGAACCCAGGAGATCCAAAAGGCACAGAAGTACAAAGTCAACTCAAAGCAATCTCACCTTACTTCTCAGCTGTGTGATGCCCATTTCTGCCACCACAAAGCCTATCAGTCTATGATTCCCGATACCAAAACCACTAAACTATTTTCAAAAGTTGTCCGAGAGAAGAAACGCAGATTTATAATTGGGTGTAATGAGAGTTTTCATCAGTCAAGACCTACTTTTTTCATGAACTAACTCTCATTTTACTGCTTTTAAAACTGGCACAGTGTGTTATAAAATTTGAACTACCTTCAAAAGAAGGCAATTATAAGTACAACAGGCAAAATTTTCCAAAAGTACAGAAAATGACTAAGCATTTAAGAATTTTCCTTGCCCCTTACATTAGGCTACCAAGTAATCAAAAATTATATTTGACTGAAAAGCCTTTGCACAGTTTATCATTCATTGAAGAAAAATTAACAGAAATTACAAGTTTCACATTCTAACTATATATTAATGACCAAATTATTTTATTTGAGAAGTACCCACTCAGTGGGTATCATGTATCTGCATCTAAGAGTCAAATTTTTAAGTCATAATTCCTATGTGTATCACTAGATGGCATGTGCCCAACTTGTTAGGGAACTTCTGCTTAGAATTTTATGCAGAAAAGACATGCAGAGACGATTTTGCAGCTAAGGACTACTAGGAAAGTTAAGACATGGCTTTGAAATCCTCTAATTATTAGCCTATTCATTTTCACATTTAGAATAAATGGTTTCAAAACACACATGAAAACAATGATGTCCAAAACAAGGAAGAGCTCTTATTATTTAAATGCAGCTAGGAAAAAAATTTATAGGATGTCTCGAAGAGCTGCAATTTGCTTATAATTTCCCAGCCAGCTTTCTTGTCCTGATTGTGTATGTGTGTTTGAAGTATTTTAAGTGGCTGAAATACAGAATGATTCAAGGCTTCACAAACTAACATTCTGTTTTATCTTTATTTTGGGAAATACATTTGATCTGTTGAAAGCCTTGGTTAGATATAAAAGGTTACACTCACTTTTTTTTTTTTTATATTCTGGTTTTCAAATAGAAGGAGAAGTAGGCAAGTGAAGACTTTCATTTAGTCAGATCTGGGTATGAAACAGATAAAAGCATTTGGGGCTGAGTATAGCCCCGTTATTACACATCTTTTATGCTTAGAATCCCTTGAGTAGCCCTAATGTTTTTGCTTACCAAACAAGCCTTTTAAATATAAGATGTATTTTACAATGAATCTCTAGTAATAGACAAAAATTCTCTTGAAATGAGTGTTCAATTGCTTGTTTCCAGCTATTTTTCTATATATGTTTATAGCTGATTTCAATGATTGCCTATGTCAGCTGGCACAGAGAGGCAGGCTGACTCTCATGTTCAGAAAGACTATAAATGACATACAGCCCCCCTCACCCCAGTGCAATCTTTCGGCATTCGTCTAGCCACATCAGCCTTACCCAACAACAGTGAGCCCTAAAGGTTTTCCACGAGACTTAAACTTTGCCATTCAGCATGGAGTTTTTACATTAACCTTCATACAATGTGCATCAGTGCACGAATGTTTCCCATGTGGTGAGCTGACAGCTACACATGCCAAATTCTCTCTTTCTGTGCAATCTAACACCAGCAGAACTACAGGACAGATTTTTTTTTTTTTTCCTCATGCACAGCTTGAACCAGCTGCAGTGCAAGTACAATGACCATACAGTGGTCACACTAAAAAAAATCAGGTTTGAGAGCTATTTGTGAATCCAACATGCTGCACGTTTTGGTCACGGGGAGATTACAGGTAGAAAGATTCTTCCATCTTGAATGCTTACGTGTGACTGTTGTACAGCACATTGTATGGCATGCCTCTGCTGAAGCAATGTGATGGTATAAATCTTTTGAGAAGCTGTTATAGATTCCTCGGAGGGCATGTTGCTGAGATTTCTTTATTGAAGTCACAAGTTTCCTTTTGCTTGCACATATTCCCTAACGCTTCCTGAAGTTTGTCACCTTCAGGCTTTCAGTGAACTCTTATTAAAATGAATTTGGCATCTTGTGCCTTTGATTTAATTCCTTTTTTTTTTTTCTCATGGGCACCTAGAATTAAACAGTGTGACATGCAAAATAAATAAAAAAGAAGTTTCCTCTTTACAATCTACCCACTCCCCCGCAAAAAAAATCTCATGTGTAACATCAGAGCAGCTTTCCAGTGTTTTCAGAACATGCCACACCCTCTGAAACTTAAAAAATTAGAGGATGTTTCTAGGATAAACCTGTATTTTAAGTAAACTTAACCTGTGTGTAGCAAACAGACAATTTTCTTAGGGCTTCAAACCTTAAATCTCTGCAATATAGCTTAGTGAGACCATTTTAAAGCTGTTAGTGAAAACTTCCAAAAGGGAATTAAAAAAAAATAAAATATGCCTGAAGTTCTCGCCTCTGATTACACCTTCACTTGCAAAGAACAAAGAGCTTTATTAATACACATGAAGAAATTTATAGATTGTGAACTGCTCAGGTAAGGTTGCACAGTACCTTGGATTAGAATTCCTCAGCGAGACGTTCAGCTACAAGCAGCTGGGTCATTCATTCTTTCCATACTCAGCTCGGCATAAAAACGTCGTGGACATCCAGCCTGGCTAGGTTCATGAACACATACACCCACGCTTCCCTGTGAGGGCATCCCTGCTGAAAGTTAAGCACCTCCCTTTCTAGACATGCGTCAGGGTCACCGCCCCTGGGGTATCGCTTCATCCTTCCCAGAGATTCACGCTCACGGTACCTCTTCCTCCTAGCAGAAAGTCAGACTCTTCTCATTCCCAGAAAAAACTAACCCACTCTTTTCAAAAGGGAAACACCTACATCAGTCTTTTTCATCTCTTGCCCGTTTCTTCTTTCTCAGTAATTTTTGCTCATTTTTAAATGAAGCTTTTTTCATTTCTATGGGACTCAAAGAGCAGGTCGTTCCAGCCTTTTGTACTTAAGATCTTACATGGCATGCAGTAGTTTCCTCCACTAATCCCTCACTCTACTCAGAGGTCTAGGTTAGTTTCCGTTAGAAAAAATGTCTTCCCTTTGAACAGAACCTATATCCACACTACTGCATTTCTAAGATGACCACATGTACACAAGGACATGAATTCATGTATTACATTTGCTATACATACACATGCAAGCAGACCATACCAAGTTCCAGCTTTTTCACATATATTTTCAGTTGCAGATTTGAAATGCACTTTAAATATATACATGAATGCATCAAAATGAAATATTGGATACCATTCTTCAGAACAGAAGGGAATTGGCTTTATGTAATATTAATCCAAACATTTTAAAACTACATAAAAGTACTAAATGAATGAAGTAGATTCATCCCTACAGTGGGAAGTTACGGAATGTTGGATAGCACAGTACAAGACTCATGTAGAATTAAAACAGATTGAGGACTACTAGTCTGCTACGGTGGTGCGGGCAATAAAAGTGTTTGACAAACCACATGAAATGAATTCTAGCACAAGTCAAAATTGTCTCTTATTTTTCCTTCATTTCCTTCCAGAAGATTTTCACCCTCTCTTGCAAAATTTCTTTTGGTATTGGTAGCTTCTTTTGGGGGGAGCTGGCATTTTCCTGCCCACCTGCTATACCCCTCCTAACTTGCAGTTTCATAATGAGGATCACAAAGAGGGAATGAATTATCCAGTGGTCACAGCTGTGGAAAGCCCAGTTCAGTTTCTGCTCCATCAAGAAGGGTGTCTAACCAACAAAACACTGCCCTCACAGGTAGCCTCCAGAGCTGAAGATGAAAAATTTTCAATGATACCACAGTGAAGAAACACCCTCCAAACCTCAACATACATACTAAATTAAACACCACTGATAAGACAGGACTCCAGACAGAGCCAATGTCTAAGGAACTGAACCAGAATACAGCCTCCATCAATATAAAACCAAGATAAACATAGTTTTTACATGGTTACTGTAATATAAGAGAGATTATACAGTGTACAGGAGAGAAGTACTCTCCTATACATCATACACTGCATAATCCAGACTATATCCAGGCTATATTGTTCATGGCCATAAAGGAGGACTGTTCTGTTCTGAACGTTGTGGAACCAGTGCAGCAGTGTAGGTTTTCTATGGTTTTTTAGTCTACCAAATTAGATTATTTGCTGATATTTTAGGGATGAAACAGAAGGGTAATCAAGTATTCAATGCATAATGCATCTATAAACAGCCTCAACTGTAATGTACTGACACTCAGCAATGTTAAATCTGTAGAAGAAAATCCTATATAATTTAGTCTCCTTCCATCAAGTATTTACTTTTACAAAAAGTAGTTACTTTCAAGTGAAACAGCAGGTCTGCACATGCTCAACAGAGGCAGTATCGTGAAGTCAAGCAGAAATTTTATTATCAAGCAATGAACTCATGGGCAGTTTGGTGCGATTAATGCATGATGAAAATCAGGCAATCATGGAGATCCAATATAAGGAAAAGATTATACACATAGGGATCATAGGGTGGTAGACAGAGGTGCCTGCACACCTCTGTGTGCCTTATGAAGAGTTTTTGCATTTCTTATATTAAATGAAAGGGGGCAGGTGGAGATCAAGCACAGAATGGTGGCCAGACATGCATTTTATCACATCTGATAGCTTCAGGACTTCATAACCTACTTGCAGAGGGACTGCAGATAGCTAGCTGGGGTATCAAATGTTAGACAACACTAATCCTCAGTTATAAGGGTTCATTGGCACTTTCCATAGTCCCTTTGGAAGCCCTTGAAATCCAGGCCAGTCACTTAGCTATGTGCTACTGGTAACAATTTTGGTTGTGCACCACACATGGCTGTATACCCTTTTCTGGGTTTAAAAAAAAAGAAAAAAAAAAAAGTACATTTCTCAAGTGGAAGCACAGGAGCAAAATTAATATCCAAGCTTTTAAGAGGACAGGCAAACTGATCTAGTCACACAAAATAGTTTGTGTGTGGTAGACAGAAAGAGAGAATGCAAAACCTAACTGGCTAATTAGACTTACGCTGTACCGCTCTTCTTCTGAGAAGATTTACCCTTAGGCAAATCATCCGCTGTAGTCTCTTTTGTTGCAAGAATCAGCTGGCAAGAGTGGACACCTAAATGTAGTTGTGAATGTTTACTAACAGGAAAAAAAGCATTTTGGATAGGCTGGGATTATTTTTAATTAGAGCCATATATAACAGTTCACTGGGGACATAAACACTGACAAATCATCCTGTTTCTGGCTGGGACAGTTCTGCTTGATCAACGACCAGAATGGTAGGCCTGGACCCATCAGGAGATTTAGGACAGCAAATTCTCTTAATCTTTGTTTTGGCATCTACTGCCAGCTAAGTATTTACAGTTTTGGAGGACTCCAGGGAATAGCAATGTAATCGTGTTACTCCCTCTCTGAACTATTTGTACATCCACAAAACACCCCTTAATTATCACACAACTGCCAGTCTGCCAATACCCCCAGCAGAGGTCAATGTTTTAATAGCAGCAGTGCATTAAACATTGAAGGTAAAAATATATTACTATTAAATGCAATTAAATTAAGACAGTTTTGAACTAATTCTTTGAGCAGGCTAGTTACACAGAACAAATTAATGAAAACTTAAAAGGCCAAACCAAAAAGCTACAGAAGAGACTTGCTGTTTTCATTAATAAGCAAAAGAAATACTCTGAGAATGCCTTTCTTTTTACTGCTCTTAATACTTTAAAACAGGCTTCTCACTTACCTGACACACAAAAGCTCCAACAGCACTAAATGCTCAGAAAACATGTATTCATTTTGTGCAAACCTACAGAATGACATATTTACGTTCATGTTAGAGGATGCACACAAAGAAAACTCAATTCCAGCAACTTCAGATGCAAAGTCTAAAGGCCAACGTCTCCTCGATGCCAAGAAACATGATTCCAAGAGAGATGACACATTAAAGGAAGAGAAAATTGGCTTTTAATTTCAATAGTGCAGATGAATCAGAGTCTACATTAGCTTCTTTTAAAAAGTCATTATTATAGGTAAAACATCTGCATATACATCCTTTAAACTCCCGTCTCCATTACTTTAATGAGTCAGAAGACTGGCATTTCATACAAGGAACTGTTTTTCAAAATTAGGCTCATTTATGGATGTCAAAATGCTGTTCTATGTTCATACTATGTCATACATGTACTGTGAGGTTCAATTTTAACTTGGACTACCCGCACAATTTAAAACCTGCTGGTATTATTTTCTGGACTTCACTGAGGGAATCTAGGGAATGAGGACAAAACCATAAAAAAAGCTATAGAGGAAATAGATATCAGGAGATGTATTCATGACCATTATGAATAGGGGTGCGCATCAATTTGTTCCTGTGACTGAGCTATGAGTGAAATCTAATTTGCCCAGGTTTCATTGTGTAAACCAGGTGAAAATAAAATAAATTTGTTCTATAATAAATCAAATTTTCCATACTGGAAGAAAATCAAATTCAGAGTCAAAATCAAGATTCAAAAAGCCTATACAGAACTAATGAAAACTAGGCACACATAATGAAAATAAAGCATTGACTTATTTTGTTGTCACAGCTGTAAAGACATCTTTTAAAGCTCGTCCTCTTCTGCAGATCACAAAAAAGAAAGGTGCTATCCTTTGCATGCTACCAGTAGCCTGTTCTTTCTTACGTGTTTGTTATGCCTTACAAAAGTAATGAATTAGGTTTATAAAGGTTAATTAGCTTTCTCCTATGATTCTACTCAAATGCAAAACTATTGCTTCTCAAACAAATAGGGAGATATCCCTCCAATTATTATTGTAAATGCAAGTCAGTGGAACACTCCAAATACCTCTGTTCTTTTTCCTTGGCATGCAGACAGGCTAGAACATTGTAACCACTTATTGCAGAACTGCTCCAATGCCAGGGTTATGTCCAGACACAATCTATGCAAGACAGAAAATCTGATTTACAGAATGGACTAATCAGCTAGGCTCAGTGCTGCTTGGAAAAGCTACAAAGAGCTTCAGATGCTACATTTTGTACAAGGTCAAAGAATGTAAATCCCTTAGACCAATATATTCAATACATTTCATAAAAAAATTAACAACTACAGAATTATTCCTTATTTAAACTGAGTGACTATGAGTAGAAACATAGTTCTTGCAACCCAATACAGACTGGTCACAGGGTAGCATAAGAAGAATCAGAGTAATAGTAGAATAAACTTTTTTGAAGGAAAGCCACAACACAATAATATTACCAAGACTAGAGTTCCAGTTAATAGCATTACTTGATAGCATTAGCCACTCAAGAAGTGTTCAATCATCGCAGTAATCCCTGTTTTGGAGGATGGTATTTTCTGTCTTAATAGAACAGCATGGGAAGTCCAAATTTTTGTTGTTGTTCTTACTTTCATGGAGCAGTTTTCTTTTTTAATGCTGCAAATTTTACTTTTCCATGACTGGGTATATTTTCTAGAGATGTCAATGATATGCAGAAGTGTAGAGAGAATAGAGCAAAAATTGCTTGATGTAGTGGACAAATTGCATGATTGATCTTTTTCCATCTCTAAATATAAACATAACCAAGCCAAGCACTTTCAAAAAAAGAATTCTTTAAAATGTTAATTTTGTTTACCAGCACAGACATGTTTCTTTGAAAGAGATGATGTCTCTTAAATAGCTATCTTTATCTCTCATACCACAGTAGGTTTCTATTCAGTTGTGCAGATAATATTTTTAGTGCAGTTATACTTGCTGCATACACCTTCCACTTAAACACTAGGGTAAGCTGTATTCTCCCCGAGACATACACGTAGTACTTCAGCTGATGTGAATAGGACATGTTTTTTTGTCAAGGAATGACCTTGCAGAAATGAAGGTTGAGATGAGAAACATGAATACCAAGCTAAAGAAAGAATGGAAAATACACTTGGCAGATGTGAGATGTGGAAATCATCTGCAGGATGAACAGCAGAAAGAGACACTTTTCCATTAATATATTTTCTTGAAGGCAAAGTTGAAAAGAGGAAATAATGGTCCGGTTTCTTTGCTGGTTTAGTTCCATGAACTGAGTATACTGTGCCTATTTGCAGAAATGGAGAATATTCATCTGAAGCAACACTTGCTGTGTTAGTTGCCCTTTTTAAGGAACTGCTAAGAGGGAAAAGCAGTTGCCTCTCCTGTTTCTCAGTATTGCTTAATGTTCTATTCTTATCTCCAACCCCACACACCTTAAAATCAAAAGGTAGTATCAAACAAGTCAGGGGAAATGATACAGAGTTCTGTCATATATCAAGAGTTTCTACGTTACAACATACAAACTGCAAGTAAGCATAATCAGTTACTTGGCATAACATGCAAATAATCTGTTCCATTACTGTACAAAAATCTTAAGCAAGACTGTAAAAGTAATGCAGTGATTCAGATAACACATTACTGTTCAAACAAAAATATTAGGCATCTGTGTTTGCTAAATATGATTTCCTAATTTATCAGAAACAGTTTCTCAGAGGCTCATGTTATACAAATTTCCATGTTGGTTTTGATGTCTGATATGAAGTCACCCTCTTGATTTGCAGAGTGCTGCAATTTTTCTGTTACATTCTTAAATTATCATAATACGATCTAAAATGATACACACAATAGTTTTTAACCAGCTTATGAGTCGGTGAAAAATGCATGTTGTTACAACTATAGCCTGTGTTCCAGATTTTCCAACATTTTATACCATCACAATTTAAAGAAAAATTAATACAAGATTTATCATGATATGCTGAATTGATAGAATCCTTTATTTGGATATTGCGTGAAATTCCTGCCGATTCTGTCCTTTCATATCCTGCTATGCTTGAATAGATGCAATCAAGACATAAACATTACTAAATTTTCATAAAGGAAAATAAATAAATAAATCAAGAGGTGATTGGGGGCTTACCTAAGAGTTTTGTTCTATGTTCCTTCTCTTTCAGTGCCATAATCCATAACAAAACCAAAAAAAAAATCAAGTAACAAATGCTAATTTTAGTGCATTATGTTATATGTCCTCATGACTTACAGAAATATGACAAGCAGCTGTGTTCCACACTGCTTTCAGAGTGTCAGTACATAAAAGCTGTAGTCACATCATTATTTTTATTTACTGGGAAAATAAGTTTTACAGTTCACATTTATGAAATGAAATTCCATCCACTGCAATCACTGAGTCGCATGGTATCACTGCTAACATGGAATTTAGTTTTCATGGGAAGGACCATAAATGAAAGTCTGGGGCTGTAAGGTTTACTTCTGAAAAAGCACAGGAAAAAAAGAGAAAAACAAAAATCTCAAGACATTCAACTGAATTATGGATTGCAAAAGAAGATTATGCTAAGAATAGAGCCTATCATGATAGCAAAGTTAGTAATAGCCATGTTGTTTAGTAGAGAAGGCCATTTTAAATCATTCGCTTCAGGTTCCAGTATTTAATATAATTTCCAACCCTGAAACACTCAAGCTCACTAAATCTGTAAAAGGACTTTGATGGCAATGTGGTTTATGCTTTGCTGAAAGAGAAGAATCACTGTCTAGTTGACAGCCCTGCCTTATGCAGGGATGGCAATACGTACTTGTGTAAGTACTTTCCATCAATATGGGCAGAGTACAATCAAACACCAAAATGTATCTGTTGCAATCTGAGATTCAGTTCTGCCTTGGCTGTGAATGGTTTTTGGGGTTTGATTTTTTTTTTTTCCACCCCCTGCCAGGCCATAGGAATATATGTATATCAGTGTTGTAGGTATACTAAACAATATAGGCATCCTTCTGCAAGACCCTGAATTAAAAGCTCAGATACTAAGTTCATATTAAGTTAATTCTAATCTTCATAGAATTTCTCACAAATAGTCTCTTTTGTTTTGTTTCATACTTTTATTTTCAGTGGGGTGCAATCAAAAACTGCAGTGTATAAGTTTATATTTGGTCTTCATGACGGAAATGTATATAAAATTGCAGGCTGTAAGATTAGCTCATATGCAGATTTCAGCTCCTTTCCATCTTTTCTGGCCATTTAATAGCTTGTAAGAATGCTGATTGGGATTTGCATATTGCTTCAGTGTGATGATAGATTTGTTTTTCTAATTCTCTATTGACAGTGTATTGACAAGACACTCTGCTACAGTACCCATGATCATATAGTATATACTATAATATAATGTGTAATTGGATTCACTGTACTTAGAACCAATAGTAATTTAGTCATGGATTTGAGTTTTAATTGCTTTCTTTGAGTAATTTTCATCATATTGACAATTTGAGCTGTCTTAGTCTACTCATGTTGTTCTGTAATATAATTTTATTCTTTATTGACATAAATACCCTATAACCAATTTAGCTAGCCATTAGGTATATTTAAGCCTGATTCAAATTTAATGATCTAAAAAATACGCAAAATCTTGAATCAGTAACTAAACAATAAACACAGCAGACAAAATATATCTGTATGGTGACATTTTGTGCCATTTTCACATTTTTTAAAGTCATAAGCTATATTCATTTTCATATGAACTATGGCAGCATGGATTTCCATGATGGATAAACAGGGAAAATACTACCCTACTTGATTAAAGCTCGTTCAAAGGCCTGCAGCCTTTCAGTACAGGATACAGATTTGAGTTCTCCGACTCACCATGAAAACAGGAATACAGAAGGTATGAGATAGGCACTGCAAGCCCTCACTCTTCTTTGGTCACCTGTTGTCGCCATGGATGGAGACAGGATACTGGGGACTAGACAAATCTTTGCGTTTGCCCAATACAATTCTGTTACTGTGTTCAGAAGCAGCGTCTTTTAAAGAATAGCAAATACATTCATTGTTTATAGAAGGAATCTGAGGGGGGGCGGGGGGAAGGGAAAATCAATTCTGGGGACATCCTGACATTATCACAGAGATCGTCTCCTTCAGGATGACCTAGGAGGTAGCTTTTGTCTCTATGAAATTCTCAGTCCCTGCTGACTGTAGAAAGAGGCAGATTTCCTAAGTGTAGTCTTTGTGAATATGATTATGTTTCACTCTCTGCAGGATGTCAGTCAAGATTTTTATCACTGATGCCCGAGGTATCTAAGGTGGCTCCGAGGCCACAAGTTACATCTGCCGGTAATCCAGACTACTGGGTGCAGACTTTACAAACAAAGCAAACTCAGTGGGAAGTGAATGGACAAAACACATGGGGAGACACACAGAAAAAACATACTAGTCAGAAAGGTTATAATGCCCTTACTTGTGGATTAGAAAGGAGAAAAAAAAATAATTCTGAAGTTAAAGTATTTGATTACCTCTAGTAACAACAAGGTAGCTAATCTGAAAAGCAGAATCTGTTTACAAACCTCCTCAAAACTAGCGAGCTTTCAGATCCAGGTTTTGTTTGGGATATAGCTCTATGTATGATGAATCAATAATTCAACTTCCTAACCAAAGAATCCATAACATCCATTGCTGCTCCACAAACAAAACGGCGGCTACCCCATCAACTCATCCCAGAAATGCAAAGCATCAAGGAGAAATAAGAAAGCACAACACTGTCCTCTGTGCTCCGAAGGCGTGGGAGGGAGGCAGCCAGTGGCTGGAGAGATGCTATCAAACCGAGGAGAAACAGCTGGGGTTCTTTTGGTTTGTTTTTATTTGAAAGGATCAAAGCACCACAGTAAAGCTGTAAGGACTCGTACAAGATTATCCAGCTCGACTAGGCAGCATCACCGACGTCCCAAGCATTCTGCCAGGTGCCTAACTTGTTCATAAAGACCTTGGCTGACAAAACCAGCAAATACACCAGTGAACAAAGCAGGGCTATTCTGTCCCTCTGTTCTTAGCTCTAGACCATTTTGACAGGTCTTTGGGATATCCCGCCATTCCTTTTTAAGTCTGATCACTCACTTTTTGCTTTTAGCCATTCAGATTATGCCAGTTCGTAACACAGGGGAATCTGGTTTCTATAGCTTTATTCTTTCGGCTCTTATGTCAACTTGAGATTCCAAAAATCACCATTAGTACGTCTTGCTGGTGCTGCAACTAACATGACCTGTAGCAAGGTATCTCCACTGCCTTCTATTTCCTATGAAGCCTGATAAGTTACTGCATTTTAATACGTTCTTCAAACATATTCCTAGAGGGCACAAAGAGATATATCTGGTAGGAATCTCACCACTTTATTCCATGGACTCGGTAAGCATCAGATTTGCACGCAGTTGCTATCAGAGGAAAACTAACACATTCTGTCACATCTTGTTTTTATAACCTGACTGCCTGAGAAAACCTATGGTTAACATATGGTTAACCAAATTTTTTTCCGCTTTATTTTCTGGAATGTTGTTCAAGAGAAGCCGCTTTTCACTTTCTGTGGGTGGTGACAGTACACAGAATGAAATGTCAGGAATTCCGAGATCATTCAGCACCTGAATGTAATGAGATTGGAAAACAAGATGAAGTGTTAAGACAAATGTGTTGTGGTAGTTTAATTAATAAAGTATTTTTTCTGTATGTGTGTAAGAAAGCAATCGAGGGAGCAAGCAGGCAGGCGGAAGTATGCAATACTTCCACAAATAATGTAGGTTCAAGTACCATTAAATTTTCTAAAAGATATTTTCCCAAAAAACTCCAGAGTAGGCTGATGGGAGTCATTCTTCTAGCCTCAAATATTCATAAAACAGCCTAGCTGGTACTCTAATAAGTGTTTTATAAAGATATTAACATTTACAGAAATTACATAAATATATTTTTTTTATATTTATGAATAAAATTTTACCAAATTCTAGTCCTCTATACTTCATAAACACAGAAAAAAAATCTCTGCTTAGAGAACTAATTTACAGGACTTTACCTTTAATTATATTTACAGAGCACATGGGATATTTTAAAATACTCAGTTGGTTTTTTTTTTTCAAGACATCCCTGGCTAGTGGCTGAGGTTCTTAAATGAACAACTGTGATCATTACAATTTATGTAGAATAAAGTACATCTCTCTATGGCTTCATTTCTGTTCTTAAAAAACAAAGTAATGGGAGTTTTATAATCTAAATAGATCTCTTGATTTTTATGGGTTCAGTTTTTAACATATTTCTATTTAAGGGAAAAAACATTTTTCTTTGAAATAAAACTGTTTTGATTTCTGAGACAACATGGTAATCTATAAGGACATAAGGAATACCTCTTATCTAATTAGGTTCTACCTGTCAGAAGACAGTTATTTAAACTATGGTATATAAACACTAACCACATGAGAATAGATACTGCAGCATAATTTGGGCACCAAATTCCAATTGCAATACAACTATCTACAGTGCCAGAACTTTATTTGAAAGTGGATTTCCATCACTGTGCAGAGTATCTTTCATTATTTCCTATCATTCACTGTATTAGATTCATACTGACCAATAGGACATGAGGATAAAAACCTTTAAGACGGAAACTAAAAATGTACAAGAAAATTATCATTTTACTTATCCACTTTTTCTCAACTCTTTCCATCTTTCTGACTCCATTAGCAAATTCTTTTACCATAACATTAATGTACACATATTAATCCCCTCCACAAGTATACTTGCTAGACATTCACAGAAATCTAAGTATATTATAGTATTACTATATCTGATGCATGCAATAAATGAACAAGTAGTAAACCTACTTAAGTTGAAAGCATGGACAAAAAAAACCCCACCAACATGAGTGTTCCAAATGTATTCTTTTTTCCCCTTAAAATGCATCAAAATACAACTTTCCTTCTCTTTTAACTAGCTCTGACACATCCCCTGTCAGCACACACTTCTTCCCATGAAGCAATCTTCTCCTTTTTCCAGCCATATGACAAAGTCTTTGCAGCATTATCTAATCAAGATAAACAAACACCTGCCATGAGTTAGCACCCATCTGATAACAAACTTGCAATGATAAGGCTACAATCAATTCTCATCAAGTCTTGCTCTAAGGTGATTTCCAGATGCTGTCACATATCATCACAGGAGTGCAATCATGCTGACTTTGAAAACTTGGTTTAAACTGCTGGTCACCAACCATTATATTCTGATGTTATTAAGCACTCAGATTTTTATTTTGTATTTTTTCCTGTTATCCTCTATTCAAAATTAAATTACTTTCTTTCTCAGTTAGGTACAGCTTTCTATACACCACAGAAATACTCTCTGCAGTAATTTTCTGAGTAATGTTCTATAAGGAAAAACTTTTATAGGGAAAAGAATAAATCCCTGATTTTTTTCAGGGGGACCCTAATACCACAATACTTTTGAGTTTTTGCAGTTCTCTGTGCTTTCACAGAGGGTTTCTTAGGAGTTGCCTTATCAAGCAAAGTCAAACAGACTGGCAGTGCTGTTTCGTTCGGTATCCTGAGCACTGCATGGTCACCAGTTCACCAAGTAGCCCTTGTGCACAGGTAGCCACTTGTCCCAGCTAACATGTCCCAACACCATCA
This sequence comes from Pelecanus crispus, assembly GCF_030463565.1. Lineage (NCBI taxonomy): Eukaryota > Metazoa > Chordata > Aves > Pelecaniformes > Pelecanidae > Pelecanus > Pelecanus crispus. The sequence continues at coordinate 20,754,256 of NC_134655.1, read as the reverse complement.
CCCTAATTTGCCACTGTGGTTCCCTCCTGGCATCTCACATACATGGGAGAATCTGTATGACTGAATGGATGCTGCAGAGCCCCTTTCATGAAGAGCTGCTGCAACACCCTTCTCAGAAATAAGTGAACAGATGAGCCTGTGACAATGCCACTCTGACATTCCTGCTGAGACACTTCTCTTACAGACCATTCGCTGTGTAGGACACTAAGCATTAGACAGACATCTTCAAAGAGAAATGCAAGCTTGAAAGATGATTTAACTGCAGTCAGATTATTTGGAATTATTTAGTACAGAGTTAGAGAAGACAGCTGTTCCTACTAGAAACTAGGGTGAAATACTTGTTTCATTACACCACTTCCCCAGTACTTATGAAAAATACCCCTGCCATCACAAAGGTCCAGCAATAAAATTTGCATATGATCTATACCTAAATTGAAAAGCACAATATGTACTGAAACTCCCATCTGTATAGAATTTTCTTCTTCATGAAAGGATAACAAAACTGTTACTACACAATTTAGAAATAATCTGTATTTCAGTGGCAGAGATTTGACTAAGAGATATTACTGAAAGTAAAGCACTTTGTTCCAGCTTCTGGTCTCAGATATAATGCAACTACAATGTACAGGCATAATTTCACCTCTGTGAAGGAGAGAACTTCCTTAGAACAAGATACTACAACTGTCAATTGTGAGGCAAGCCTGTATTCTTTTTAGGTAGGGCAGCAACTCTGGATGTAAAGAGAAACCTGAATCTTCTGACCAGGCGGACTATGCAGAATCTGCTCAAGGAGATGAGCTCGAAGGAACTAGTAGCTTCATTTAGCAACACAGCATTTGTTCTGACAAGAGGCATACTAACCTCAGCTACATCAGCATGCAAGTTTAACTATTTTACTTAGATGATCCTTTAAAAACAAAACCATCTTTTATTAACAAAACACCATTGGTATTTAATCATGAGTCTATAGTAGTAAAGTAAGAAAGAACTCACTTTTTGAGTCGAAAACTTTAACAGCTACTAAGAAAGAATCATGTATGCAATCATACCTGTGTAACTAAATAACTTCAGAATATAATATAGGTTCTTCTCATCAATAAATACAGTTATTAATGGTGTAAAGCAGACACAAACATCAAGTGGAGATCTCTTCTTCCTCTACTGCCTTACACCACCAAACCAGAAGCTGTTTGAAGAGTTCTTACCTACACTACCTAATCACAAATGGTGAACGAGCTTTTATTCTTAAAAGGAAACACATGTTTTACCACTTGACCTGAGGGAAATTACTAAACAGAAGGAGAATATACATGACTGACAATTTAAGATTATGTTACGAAGGCTCCTTAAAAGACAGTGTGGAAGATACAATGCGCATATTATTCAGGACTTTAAACACTTAAAAGTATGAAAAAAAGAGGGCACCTAGAGCAGACATGAAAGACAGTTAAGCCTAATTAAAGCCATTAATCAAAGGTAGCCTGCTCCTATGGAGGTCAACGTTAGCTTTGCATCAATTGCTATAGCAATCCATGGGACTAGGATACCTTTACAATTTTGCCGTTCAGGACCTTACTGCAAAAATTTCCCTTACTACTGTGAATTAAATAATGATTCTGAATCACTCACTTGATTATTCCTTATATGCCATACTGATGAGTAAACAGGAATCTGATAGTTTACTTAACTTGTTAAGAAGATAATGACACCTAATGAAAGCCACCGAAGTGGCTTTCACATTCCGACTACAGCCCTAGTGTATTGACAGAACCTTATGACATGCTAAATAAGCACATATTGTTTTATAATCCCAGTTTAATACATTAATTTCTAAAATAAAGCAGGATAACTTAAACTGGGATATCTCAGAAGAAAGAAAAAAAAACCCTAATAAAAATTATAAGTTCACATTCATGATTACTCACAAAAATCTCTGGTTTGTGAGCAATTTCTCTTGTGTTCTCAAATACACGGACCAGATTTGTCAATATCAAAAATCAAGACAGAATTCTAAGTTTCACAACTCAGCTTCTCTTCAGTCACTGAAAACATTCATTCTGAAAAAGACCCAGCAAGACATTGTGTTGTGGTTGACCAAAGAGCAAATAAAAGACCTGGACCAGAATACTCACCTTGTTTTTCAATGGCAGGGAACAATAAGGAGCCCAAAGCCATGAACTCGAGACTCTCTGCAATACATGTATCCTTTTCTCAATTGCATTAATGGGAATTACACAGTCACATACAGGGAAAAATTGCAATCCTGAGCAGCTAATCAGAAAGACAACATCATTATTTAAACTGTAGCATCAAGAATAATCTGCATCCAAAAAGACAATGAAAAGTAAGTAAATCCTTAGCCCATACTATGTTCTAAAAAATGAAAATCTCTGCATATGTGATTATCAGTTAAAATCAGAATGACTTTATTGATAAGAATCTGGCTTTCTGACTTTGCTACTTCACAGGCCTCATAATGTGAATGTTTCAGCAGTCCTTAGGAGAGGACAGAGTCAGCAGGTCTCCAGCCTCATCCAATATACATTCTGGCAGGCTAAAATCAATACGCTAAGATTTGTCTGCCAGCTTCTTTATCCTCATTCCCATTTGCTGCTGACTCTGGCCTCTCCCTGAAGTCTACTGCACCTGTTACTGTCTGAAAAATTTGTACTCCTCCAGTTTACAAATTACTTAAACCACTCCAGTAAAATGAAGGGAAGAAGTTCTCCTTTCTGGCCATCCCAGAACCAAGGCCTCGTATGCAAGTAGCATCTTGGCAAAAGCGCTTGGAGTGGTTTTACAGCTACATCTGCTCCATCTGTTCTTACTACGCTGACAGTACCCTCAGCCAAAATGACGGCAGTTCAGTGTCCAACTTGCCAGTGTAACTATATGATTAGCCTGACCAGGCTTGCTATAAGTAAATTCTGGAAGCTTTACCTTGCAATTTTGCTATAATCATGTCTCATATTCCCCCCTCCCCCAAGAAAATATACACATGTATACATACGTATAGCTAGATGGAAGCGTGTCTTTATACCTTTTTCAACCCCAGAGATTCAGAAGAAGTGTAGAAATGACCTGACACTAAGTTTACTGATGCTATGACGCAGGACATCTCTACAGATTGTGACATCCTGTTTCACAAAAAAAAAAAAAAAAAAATTAAGCAGCACAAATTTGCTTCGGACTTTTTACTACTTTGGATCACTTGTTACTAACAATGACTGAATGGTGCTTTATAGGCAGCAGCCAAGGGTGGCCTACATTGTCTCATATGATACTAGGTAATTGTTTCCTGAATCTTTTCCACGCATACAGGAAATTCTATATTGCCTTCAAGGGATTTATCTATTTATTCTCCAGTTCTCCCATAGGCTAAAGGAAAGAACTAAATGAGCAATCCTTGTTCTCCTAGGATTTTGGGGTCTATAACTATGTCTAACCATGAGACTAAGTTAGCCATTATGTGAAACTTCTTACTGTACACCAAAACAAAGGTCAGACATAAACCTGGTCTTAAATCACCCTTTTCCACACCATTATTTTTCAAGACACTCCCTATGGTTTCCACTTTTTATGACCTTATCAGTACGGCCTTTTCATCTGAGTAAATTCTACTCATTTCCACTGGCAACGCCGACCTAGTCTGAAATAATCCTAATTACCTCATTGCATGCGACCCCCAGCTCGAGAGGAATTAGGCATATGGAAACAAGGATTCTGTAAGGCATTCAAAGTTGCAACTATTTTTACCTCTGGAGAGGCTTCAAAACAGAAATATTACAAACTGATGGCATTTCAGTATGTTCATGGCTGTGCTCAATTCTAACAAGATTTAGCAAATGCTCTTTCAGTTAGGAAACTCAGACGAAAAACACTGTAACTGTCTTTCAGATAGTTGAATAATTCCATAATTCCTCTGTGTAATTCAGGTAACAAACAAAAAGGTTGCAGCAGCACGAAACTTTAAAGCTTGTAATCATGGCATATACAAATAACAGTATTATATTAGACATCTGGTATTTCCATCACTAGATTTCCTAGGCATAAACTGACAATAAATTATATTTTTATTATTATTTTGGGGTGGTGTTGCAGTCTGTCGTTTCCAAAACCAAATTAAGCTTATGCATCATACACCACTCAAAATTGTTTTATCTAGCCTGGAGTTAGTCTGATTTGTTCCCTATCTAGGGTGAGTATTTTTCTCCTAATACTTCTCCTGGGAATCTTTAAGCAAGAAAGACATCATTTCCGTTACGATTGCCTCACTATACTACTAACACCAAATATTGTCGGTTCTTGCTACACATTCTGAAAAAATGAAAAATAGTAACAATAAAACCCCATTACCACTGAAAAAATATAGGGTTTTTTTCCAACTAATGTATCAGGTCTGACACTTTTGTTATTTATAAACAAGCTCAAATCATTTATATCAAAAGTGAGACAAATTAAATTAAGATCTGGAAAAAAGCAGAGTGTGCTTAGTTATTAAAAAAAACCCCAAACATCAAGTATTTCTGTCAGGTACTCCTTTATGAATTATAACTCCTTCAGGGTCTGTTTGCAACATTTTAGAAAACACATCTGACAACCAAGAGTAGTTTTCTTTGGATTAGCAATTCATTGGCTTGGGCTTGTTTCTGTATGTTTTTTCTTAAGCAGAAATCCTCCATATGTGTGTTGCTTACTCAGGTAAGGGAACGTGTTTGTGCACCTGACTTCCCATTTCATGCATTTGATAAGGTTTCAGCTTTACTGCTTAGCATTTCCATGATATAGAAGGTAGAAACCAAAAATCCAAAGAGATTGTTTGCTGGGAGGGAAGAGGGAAGCTGGGAGCAAACAAGTTAGAATTTTTCAGAAGCACTTTCAGGAAACATTTTGATTCTTTTTCATAAAGAAGCTTCTCTAGGAGGCATCCTGGAGAATGGAGTCATGATAACTATCCTGTCCATATGAACTCCATAAATTCCAGCCCCTGGAACGAATAAAAATACAAATGATCTCAGACACTCAAACAGACAGATCACCTGGGGTTGTTTCCCTCTGCAGTGTTATTTGGCAGGCAGCTGGGCAGTTCTCTTCCCCGCAGCTTGCTACATCTGCAGGTCTTCTGCCCTTTTTCTTTTTCGGCTGCCAGGTCAGCTCTCTTCCCCTCTCAGCTGACAGGCTGATTCTCCCTCTCAGCTCCCCGTGCCAAGCTCGCTCTGCCTGTCGCAGAGCTGGCAGATCGTTCCTGTCTTTCGGTTGTAAGTCCTGTGCCCCACTTACAGGGTCTCCTCTCCTCTCATCTGTGGTCTTTGTTCTCCTTTCTGTCTGCATGTTTTCAGTCCCCGGTGTTTTAGTAAGTGAACTGGCAGACTGTAAAGCGCTTATGCCAACGCACGAGGCAGGGACACGCACTTGCCCTCGTTTTGCAGATAGCGTCCCCATGCCTCAGCTCCCTGGGTGATGCACCCAAGGTTACCAAACGAGGAGGTAGCAAGGAATTCAACTGAGCTTCCTCTGGTCCTGGATAATAATTTGACTGTTTGGGACATCCTAGGCATCTTTACAGATTCCTAGGAACCCACTTAGCACTGTCACTTTTACCATCTATATTAACTCTTCCACCCCACTGCTGGATTAGCTTGTATCCTCAAAGTTTCACATCGGTAACAGCAGAGACCGCGTTTCTAAGAGCACTGCATAGCCTACAAATCCATCAGCTGGATGAAGGGGAGTGCAGATTTATGAGGAGTGGAGTAGCGGGTTTTGATCAGAAACTTGCAGTGAAAAATGCAAATGCATCGGTTAAAATAGTTTGCTAAAACGTTCCTGTAAGAAAAACAGGCAAAATAATTCTGAAAAGGTTAAAACATTTCATCTTGACACGAAAGAAGTGCTTTGATTTTTTAAAATTCAAAACACATTATAATTTTTATTATTTCCAAACACAATATTGTGTTCCCCAATCATCTTTCTAATTCTGCAGAATGCAAAAGAGATTTCAACTGGTTTGATGCTTATGTAAACTTTTTGCTTTTAGAACAGGAACTGACAGCAAGTGCTGTTTTTTAAAAAATTGTACTGAATTGATTTCTATAGCTGTCTGAGCCCTTCAATTTTTTTATAGACCAATGAAAATCCTCTGCTAGAAAAAGACAGGCCAAATACTTTCTAGTGCACTTTAAACTCCAGTCACATAGCTCTGTTGGATCTCAGTTAAAGTAAAAGAAAGGGGCTGAGAGATTCATGGTTACCCAGCAGGTATTCACAGTTTGTTTTCCTTGGATACAATATAGCTAATGCCTCAAAAGGTGACTGTAGCATTTTAATTTTTTTTTTTTCCATGTTATTAGGAGCACCCTGGATCATTGAAACAAAACGTATGTGTGGAACGACCATGGGCCAAATAACTTCACAGACTGGGAATGATTTTTGGTAACACTTGCTGTGGCCAGACATTAATTCTTCTGATGCTCATTGTAATGATGCAATAATGAAGAACTAATGTGTTATTAATGAGGTGATAATGCTGTATATACTTCACAGAAATTCCACTATAATTGGCCAATCAATGTACCATTGTTTTAAATTGTTAATTTGTTTTTAAGAGAAAATGTAACATAAGTTAACAAATGTAGTTTTAAGTAAGGCTGAGGCCAGCTATTTTCCAATGACCTTCTAGGCTCTTTTGAAGAGCTTTGCCAACTTATTCAATTACAAAGCGAGAAGGCAGAGTGGTTTCAAAACAATTATAAAAGCTGCCAATAAATTTCATTCAACCCTTCTTACTTAAGAACAAGGTCAGCAATGAGAGAAAAAGAGTGCCTTTGAATCCCACTATGCCAGTTTTTAATTTAATGGGTGTAGCTCTAAATCATAAAAACAAGCTTTGGATTAATGTGGGCACCTTGAGACCTCTCGAAAAGGCTTGATTTTTGAAGGAATTGTGCTTTTTACTGAAATGCAGGCCTTCTAAAGGGGTCTAAAATTGGGCACCCAAATGTAGTGGCATTTCAATATCTGTATTTTTAAAATTATTATTAGTATTACTACTACTAGTAGTACTGTGAGATTGTCCTGTTCATTTTAACTAACCATTAAACTCTTCACATTAGGAAACCAGAAAAGTAGAATGTAAGGAATCACGGGCTGAATAGTAAGAAAATTCATGGCAATTCCCCTCCTTAGAGCATCTAATCTTAAAAGAATGTGTTGAAAAAAGCCTCTGGCTTAGCAAATTAATTTAATATGGGGCGGGGGGACCTTTCCAAATTAAGGATGTAATGTCCCATATACTAGCTTTGATATCAAAGTTAATATTTCTACAGTCATTCATACTGCAAACACCCACAGTACGTACCTGCTGCAGTACTGTCCAGATTTGAACAGAAAAGTTCATTTGCTGTACTATGTTTAAATTAGGTTGAACTTTCTCAGAAAGTATATACTTTATGACCAGAGGGACTGCCATCTCGCTAAGTCCACACTGTGACTGCCTGAATCTTGCTACTCAAGATGTAGTGCAACAACGTCCACTGCAGTCACCAAACTCATTAAATGCATGAGTTTGTCTAGTACAATATCTGTTGTCCAGTATCCCGATATATTTATGCTGCAAAGTACTAGCTACACTGACTCACTCCTTGTACTTCTCTATGCCCTTGTTCTCATCTGTGGCCAAGAGATGCAATTACAGCTCCCCTGCTGAACCCACTTCCTTTCCCCGTGCCTTTAGCCAGGGGACAGATTGATTCAGAGCGCTAAGGCTGACCTCAGATGCTGTTATACAGCTATTCTACCATTTCAGTGGAATTAAACTGGTTTGGGCAAATTTTTCGAAAATTTAAGTCAATGAGTCCAGACACGCTAACACAGCCAGACATACTTCAAGGCAATCCTGTTTCCATGAAAATAGAAAATTCTGTGTCCATTCCAAGCAGAGAACAAAAATACTTATCAAAAGTGGGTGTACAGAGATTTTGTCTTCCGTTTCATTCTTCTGAATTACTTAGATGCTTTCAAAATGTTACTCTCATCTCATGCTAAATTGTCCAGGATTCCTCCATAGGAAATGTCAGTGTGCCAAACTGGTCTACCTCCATTAATGCATAAGAGCTTCACGGGGTATAGTAGTGTCATTCTGAATACAGGCTTTAGTTCAGCATCTGCCAAGGGTCACATGAAAACTAATCTTGTATAATACTCAAGCAGGTATTTTGAGCTTTAAAATCCTAGGAGGCCAACTAAACTGTTCCTAAACTGTTTGGAAGTCGGGCTTTGGTATTCTTTCAAGGGAAGCAAGAGGAAGGATTCAATGTTTATTTTAAATTTCTCAAATTTTTAATATCTGAATGTAGGTCTTTTAGCTTTGTTTCATCTCCACTTAAGTAATGAATTTTAAAAAGAATAGGTTTAAACTGCTTGAACAATTTAGAGGGAGTTCTTTCTACTAACTTTAAGTAGAGTGATAAGATTTTTTTTAATATATAATATAGTGATCTGAAGTATCTCTCAAAAGAAAATGACACTCTTTTAAGTTTGATTTTCTAACAAATCTTATAAGCATTCTACATGATACTATGCTGCTTAAGAAACCCACATTTAATCTTTCTCATAAAGCAGTTATCTTAGATGTAAGATTTTACCACTATACTAAAATCCTTCCTTATTACCCTGTACTAAGACTGCCCAAATAACACTTTGAAATTTGGTGTTCAAAAAACCTAGACAAATCTTTCACTGGATGTAATGGGTGGTATAAATTTAAGTTCTGAACCTTATAAAAAATTCCATTTACACACTTCTGTTAATGTATTGTACACAATTCAGTATGTAAAGTCAGTCCAGAAAAAAACACTCACATCTTCAGTATAAAATGAGCCAATTTACTTGTTTCTTATATTCCTGAGAAAAATTTGCATATTATATAGGTAGAAAAATGTTTCTAATGAAATCACTAAGCATGGCAAAACTTTCTGTAGTGATGATTTATTATCCTGATATTCATCTGCAGGAAAAAACAATGTATATAAAACATAAAATATGCAGTCCCTTTAAAATGAGTTCACTTTAAAATGGTGCAAGTGAAAAATAATTTTGTTTGAGAACATGCAAGCATTGATTTCAGTCTTCAGGCAATATACTTCTCTATGTATTTGTCACAATTCAATTTACATCCGCCACTAACACGGTATCAGCACAGCATCTTGAGTCAGCTGGCAGTACATACTAAATAACTAGCAGGAGAAACCCCGATCTGACTTACACCACCACTGCAGGGCATCGCCTGGCAGGAAGATTTGGTTCCTAGCGAGTGGATAAGTATGCGGGTGGACTAAGAATGATGCTGACAGCAAAGGGGCATTAAAATTGTCCCTCATCCCACTCCCAGTCAGAGCGGTAGAGAGGGATTTGTTCCAGCTTTCCTTATGAAATTCAAATTCTAATGTTCTTGGAATAAATACATTTGCTTTCTTTGTTGAGTAATATTCTTGTCTTACCTACACTAACAAGAAACCGCAAGAAATAAAGAGTCAAAGAAGCAGGTGAGAAGGATCTCCATCTGTTCTCAAAAAAATCACATTGTGCAGGGTATTACGTCTCATGTCATGCACGTCCCCAATCTACAAAATCCACTGTACACCACTCTAAGCACCTTTTGTCAGAAAGCTGCTGTTTCCATAATCCAAAGTGTCTTCGCTTCTGCGAATCAAATCAGAATGCTATTTTAAAGGCTCTCCAGTCTTTAATTTCCTTTGTGTTTTAATGGTCGCATAACTTCATAAAGGCCCGAACGCTGCTCTTATCTCATAAGATGGAGAAGCAGCCACAGTGCTATTACAGTATTGCATTATTTTGTTTTTCCCACTAAGCAAAAATCCATTGAAACCAACAGTGCAGGCATCCTATAAATTCTAAATGGACTTTGCATCATAAAAATAATACATAATGAACACTTTCCCAAGCAGTTCACAGAGCAGTGCTCTAATCACATAAAGCACACGAGTAGCTATTTCTTTCTGCCACTACAGAGGGTTTAGACATGCTCTCTAATGTAAAGCAATTGTGTCTCATTGTATTCTGACTGCGTTTCGCCATTTGGTCCCAGCCATTTTTGCTGTAGGTTTTGCTGGAAGATGGGAACACAGAAAAAGATTTTCTGTTCCCCTCCTTTGCACAAATACTGGAAGCAGAAAGAGATAGCTGAGCAGAAAAGAGGTAAAGAACAACCCAGCCACCCTGCCCATGTTTGACCACGTTGACAGTGCAGCACCAGCTCTGAGAAGCTGCCCCATGATTTCAAGGACATTTGTAAAAGTGAAAGCAAGTGCAAAGGGACCATGAAAAACGAAAACAAAACAGGTAGTAAATTTGCAAAAAGTGGTCAAATGAATATTCATTGTTATGGTTTTCAACCTATTTCTAGAAGCATAATCTAGCACTTCTGGACTAGAACTGCAATGCAATTTTTTCAAAATATAAAGTTGGCCAGATTCCCTAAAAGAACTTCTCCCTTTAAAATTGCTACAGGAATAATAGAAAATGGTCAGTATTCTCAATATCAGATAATTTAAAAAGCATCAATTTCAATATTTGTGAATTCTAAAGAAAAATTTCAGGGGCTTGTATAATTTCCCATTCCTATTGGGTAAAGCTGCATTGAATCCCTGGAGCTGCTTACCTACTCCAAACTTTATACATTAGCTATGTAACTATTCCAAGAATAAATGGATTTTTTTTTTTTTCTTTCCTCTCTACTTTTCTTCTGCCTCCAGATAGCTGCAGTCCTGGTTTCTTCACTCACAGAGTTGATTTTTATTTAATTTGTAGTGTTTCAGTGGGATGACACTTTGTCAGATCTGCCTCGGAAATTATATTCTTCAATTTATCAGCTAACAGAAGCTTTAAAGCCTCCCCACACCACTGTGTCAGTGTGCCTCAATCCAATGGAAAGGAAACATTTCTGAATGGGATGGAAGTTAGGGATAGGGAAAAAAAGGGGGGGGGGGGGGGGGGGAGAGGAAAAAAAAGACATGGCCAAGGTGAGTGACAGTGATATACGGCGCTTGCCAGCTAGACACCTGTCACATAAGACTTCTCATTGATTCTGTAGCAGCCATCAAATAAATAAATAAATAAAATGCTCAGCCTATGCCCACCTAGCAAATTATTGCAGCATTTTACCGAGAATAGGACCTAAACCCAGCATTTTGTTCTGGTAGCTCTGGTCATTTTTTATACTCACTTTGTATTCAAACAGACTGCTACAAAAAGGCATACAGAATGGAAATCAGGCCCATTACATACATTTTAAGCACTAAATCTGACTTTAAGGCAATCAAGGTTATGGTTTTCTTCATATGTAAAAATCCTACTGCATTAAAAAGTTTCCCAGGTTTCAGCAACAACAAAATTGCCACTAATTTATGAAAACTGTGTTAGTGCCTGCAAACCTTTGTCGTAAATTATGCATGTGAGCATGGAAATGCTAATGAAAAGAGGATTTCATTTACAAATGATTAGTACAAATTCAGCAGTCACTATAGTTATGCCAGTCTAATTTATTTTCTTGTAGAACATGCTGTTTGCCAGGTTTTGGCCATTTATTTCTATACCGTTGAACATCAACTTCGCAGACTTTAATGTCACATTATCTTTTTATCCAAAGAAATATTCATTTTCTTTTCAGAAGGTCTGAGTTAAAGGAAGTCCTTGGGCTCAAAGTTAACTCTTTTGATTAAAACATTTGTAGGAGGGCTGCAATAAAAATGATGCCCTTTTATACAGAAGGAATTGCTGAAATTACTGTGGTTTCTAAGACTTCTACTAATGTGTTGAAGAATATACATATAATCACCTTCACTAGAGCTTATCACAGATTTTTTCACTCAGCACACAATTTTTTACAATTTTTTTTCCTTACTACATCAGGCTTTTGCTAGGGATTAGACCTCGCTGGAAAAAACTTCATAAGTCAGCATTCCAAAAGCATTCCACAGGCCTCTAAAAAAGATGAGAAGAATCCATAGTGCAAGACTTTATCATATTTTTTTTTGCCCAAAGATCCATGCTGGCTGGAAAATCAATAATGCCTTATATGAAATAGATCCAGAGAGAAGTGAAAACATGGGGTTCTAGGGAGTTATAAAAGCATATTGTAAAAATCACTTCAAGGTTTCTTATTAAATAGAGAACGAGGATCTTCTATGTATTTGTTAGTGGCGGTGATGTTTTGTGGATTTTGTTGGAAGCAGTTGAAGTAGAAACAAAATTTTCTTCTGCACATGAATCTGATATTTTCTGTTAAATCCTTTAAAATATTCCAGGCTGGGAAGTTTCAGCACTGAGATTCACCATTTAGATGCAAAAGGAGACTTTTGTCCTTTCGTCTGTGTTTTTTTAGAAGTTCAGTAGAAGGCTTATATCTGAACTTTGGTCTAGTTGATAAAAATATTTGCAAGCCTGGAGAGCCCGAAGAATTAGATCATTGGTTCTATAATTCTGGCCTGAAAAACAGGCCACACAACACTCCAGATGCCTACAAATTCAGACTGTGAACAGACTATTAAAAAATAGTAAAGGTCTAAGTTGTGGAAAACAGACTTCCTTTAAGCCTAGATCAGACAATGATTCTAATTGCACAATCTACCCAAATCAAATACATACATAATGTGCAATGCACATTTGCCTTTGACAGCTTTATTTGTTCATTAAACATTTATGTTAAATGGCTTTTAGCATCCCAGTCCGTGATATTCATCTAAACTTGGCTAGAAAATTAACAGCTTAAGTAGTCCCATATTTTATCATATTAACCTCTCTTTGGATTTTTACTGAGTAGATGTGATAAAAACCGACCTAGATTGTGCATTTCAAAATTTAATTTTAAGAGTGCTTTTGCTGACATTAATTGTTTGGGTTTTTTCATATTACTACGTGGTATGGCTCCTTTCTCTGATAACTTGGTAACAGCAAATTGATTATAATCACTCAGCCTAAAATGGGATTTCTTTTATAAGCAAATCAAGTACATGACTATTGGGTAGGGTTTAGCTATCAAATTAACATTGTAACTTGCTTGGAAACTATTTCCTACCAAACAGTATGTGGAAAGATTTCCAGGAAACTCATGCTATATATAGTACTTTAAATAGCATTTTAAAACAATTATTCATACACTTGTAATTTCTTGTTCTATTAGCTAAATGCATCTACTGCAGATCTAGCTAAGTGAAGGAGCAGACATGAAGGCAGGGAGTGAAATACTTCCTATCATGTGATGAGCAGAATAATCAGAAGTTACCCTAGAATAGGCCATAAGCTTTAAAAAGTATAACAATTAAAACCTCTATGTTTTTAAATTATTTGCTATACAAAATAATATCAAGGAATTACTCAAACAGACATTTTGATGATGTAAATGCAACACGCATGCCTGAAAACAAGAAAAATCCAAACTGTAGAATCTGTGAGATCTTGTAACAGCCTATTCCAAGGGCACCTCTTTCTTAAGAAACTGCTCCTGTTTCTCAATGACATTGTGAAGATTTCCCAAAGTGTTTAAATTAGAATGCTATTCATTTATCACTAAATATCTTCAAGTTTACTTTAGTGATATGTTTACATGCAAACAGTGCACATCTAAAGAAAAGACTGGTGTCAGACATGGCAGTGTTAAAGGCACATTATGCACAAGACATGCTTTCTGAGGCAACAAAATTTATTCTAAAAGTGTCCTCTTATTTTTTTTTTTTTTTTTTTAATTTTTCAGTAGTGTTTATAAACTTAGCCGCTTGTGAATTTGCTGTCTGTATAGGCACAAATCACCAGTATTTCACTGCACCGCAGCGTAGTAAATACTCGTTCTTAAGGGAAATGGTTCTTTTCCCAAGCGGCTAACAAGGAAAGAGAAGAGCAGGTAGATGCAGCAAGAGGACTGCCATACCTAACAAAGCCTAAACACCCTGCTGACTGGCCAGACACAAAACTTCATGATGTTCACAAACTCCCATCTGACAGCTCAGAAACTTCTCAGAGAAATATTAAGAAAACAAAACCAGGTACGCAATAGTGTAAAACTTATCAGGACGGATAAAGAAAATCTTAAAGCTTGAAAGCATGAATAATTTGTTTCCTAGGAGAGCATGACACCAGTCATCTGTCAGTCTTTCTTTCTTACTAGTCCTTTTTTCTCTGGAAATCTACATCTTAATTTCAGCCATATATCCCCATACAATCTTTTGTTGCTGCTTGCTAACAAAACCATAATAATCTAGTCTTATCCATATGAAACCACGTACCCACTCATTTGTGTTCCGGAACAATTCATCTTGCTTCCTTGCAAATAGACTCCACTGAATTTGTGAGGCTTCCCTAATGACATACAAAAGTTGAAAATTTGGTTGTGATGTTAATTTCACAAAACTTGACAGTAACTTGATAAGGTGCTGCCATTACTAGATGTTATTGCATCATTAACAGAAACTGGCTTTGAGACAAGTCCGCATTACGTAATATCCTCAAAGCTTTCCCATTATTCTTCTACCTGTTCAGCTGGCTCATCAGTCACACATACTTTATTTTCTTCTTTTGGCAACTAGTTTAAACATTTTGATGCACAATTGTCTGATCACGGAGATATGAGTATTATCTAAGGGCAAAATTTATTCCTGATGTGCATATTCTGTAAAGCAGCTACGATACTGACAGTTGCCAGGACAAGCTGGGAGAGAGGGGAGCGGTACAGGAATAACCGATCTGACACACCAGGTACTGGATGTGCTGATGGTGAGCCAGATCATCATCATCCCAGCCTTGAGTTCTTAATTTAATATACCTTATGGAAAGCAGAAACGGAGACTTTGGGGAAATAGCAGCAATGGAAATGATGGACGTGCAACCCAAACATTCCTTATGCATGCACCTTCAGGTTTTCTACAGTCACGTTGTAATCTGTCAGATCTTTAGCTATAAAGAAATTGCTTTAAATCGAAGCCAGCAGACAGAAAGATTTCACCTCTAGTTATATCCCATATATCACCAAATTTTGGATAAAGCTAGTGTCTCTAGCATGTTCACAAGTGCATCTAACACAGAACATAGTCGCCTTGTACTGGTGAAGTATTTATTATATGCTCTTCTGATGAGAAGGATCCAGAAGAGAATGAGACATTAAAAGCCTGCAGGAAACGCATCCTAGTGGATTGGTTTCTGGTTTGTCTGAGTTTCGAGCTAAGATTAGTTAGCATGACCTGACTGAACTGTGCAAGACTGAACAAGCTATCATACTTGCAGCTACAAGATTGACATAAAAGACGTTTTCCTCCTTTTCTTCTCCCCCAGCAATCACACACCTTTGCTGGAAAGTGGCCTCTACGACAGAATGCAGATGGATGATTAGTTGTGCACAGTGCAAATACCAGGTTGGCATTTCAAAAAATTGAGGGGATTCTGAGAAAGCTTGTAAATCCTCACAAAAATACTGATAAGTTTGTTCTTTACCTTATTCATATAAAAAAGGCATTCAGAATGACAGAACAGGCTGATGAATGAAATGTAAACATGCTAGTCAGGTATTTTGGCCCAACATTTGCTGAATTTCTCATATTTCAGCGCTCTCATGTTTAATATTGCACCTCTCTGGTGGAGCCTAAGTTTTTCAGCAGCAAGGTAGACAGAACAATGTTTATGATGTTATCTGATTTATTACCATAGAACTTGTTATTCTACATATGCAGTTAATTAATTTGAATTTCTGGTGCTGATGGGTGACTGCCTGAGAAAGCACCATTTTCTAGTTTTGCATGAGTTCCTGAGGTGCTGCTGTCTTCACTCCTATCATAGAAAACTTATCTGGAAGTACATGCTCAATGAATTATCTGGGGCAACAGTGCAGCTGCTCCTCCTCAATTCTTCATCTGTATATGTATTTCATCAACATTGACAGCTGCAAATTGCACAGAGAATTTAGAGAAAAAAGAACCTTTTAGAAAAAGCCGATTTCATTTTTATCATTTTGCTAAGTAGGGTTGTGATAAAATCTCCACTGCCTATTGCAAGAATCAGAAGCCTGTTTTGCTTATATAATGCAACATGGCTTTATTAGTATTACATTGGGCTTATAAAAAAAAAAAAAAGACTTGGATGAGACTTGCAATGTAACGTCCGATAAAAATTGCAATATCTATACCCATCTTTCAATAAATGCACAGGGCAAAACTATAGAGCACTGTATATACCAGTCTGATTATCACAAAACCCTCTATACTTTTTCCATCTGTTTTTTTCTAGTGCCAGATTTTCCACTAGGAAGGTCTTTCAAATTAATACCTCTTGGGATGAAAAAACCCCCAACAAAACCAAACCAGAAGAGAAGTTCTGTCAGTCCAGAAGCTTCTTTGCTGACTACCTAGAGTGGGGGTGATGGTGTCTGGCAGTGGGGCTACAGCAGTATGTTTGAATTAAGGAACAGTTAAAAATGCCAACGACCTTTTATTGAGAACTTTACAAAGGGATCTGGCAAGATACTTATCAATTCCCTTCTGTGGATAGTCCCAGCAGAGTATCTACCTATGTATCTCAAACCTGTAAAGCATGACATTATTAGGGAGGAAAAGTGAAAATTAAGATTACTTTAAGATTTTTCTCCTAAGAGAATTTTTTTTCTTCTCAACACCTGAGTTTAGTGGAATAGAGATAAGAAACTGATTACTAAAGGAAGTTTCACAGCCTCTCTGCTCGATAAGAAAACCTAATGAACTTGAATTTTAATCTTACTTTTTTGTAAAAAAATGTTATTTAATGTTTAATTTTTGCTTTTTCATACTAAATGGCTGAAAGAGCCCAGAAAAAAAAATCCCTAACCTAAATTGGGAGCAATCACCATGTTTTATTAACTGTGAGGATTATCTTCTAGAGAGCAATCACAAAACTATTGAATATTTTACTTTTCTCATCTGTGATCTTTTCTTCTGTCTCATTAGAAAACAACCCAGTGAATAAATCATTCAATGCCCAATTCTGTATATTCAGCTCCTATTAAACACATTGTAAGAGCACTCAGCATCTCAAACGGACAGGCTTCTCACCAGCCTCATCTTTACTGCAGTCTTCAGCATCAAGTTTCTTCCAATCTACCTATTAAATTCCTAAATTTCTTTTTCGTTTGATGTGTATATATATTGTTTTGCTGTGCTGCTACATATCACACAACAATATGGGAATGATTCATATAATTAATCTAAGCTACAGGTTGATAGATATTTTCCAGAACTCCGAATTAAACACCAGGAGTAAACAACCAGGAAACAAAATTTCCTCAGGAAAAGAAGGGCAGTTGAAATTTTCCTCTGAAAATGCTCTGGGTTGTTTCTTTAATGGGAATACTGCAGTTGCTGTTAGCAGGAAAAATTCACAGAGAAAGCTATTCTACCCTCTGTCTATTTTATTAGGGTAAGAATTTAGCTGTTATTCTACTAATGCTTATCACTAAGACAGCAGCACAAATCTTTTTGTTATTTTCTTTTTCCTGTCTCCCTAGTTTTCACATGAGTTTTTTGACTGATTAGCCCCTGGGCTCTTCTATAATTTGTGGTAGTGCAAGTAAGTATAGCTCCAGGAGATGTGTAATGTCATTGTCTGTACCACAGGAGTTAGGATTACACGTAATCCCATTTTCTCTGATCACAGCAGGTGCCAGTAGAGGTACACAACATTTTCAACAGAAAAATGTGGCTACAGAAGAGGTACTCTGATAATACCTGACGAAGGTCTGACTGGTATGGGAAGTGCTCTGGTTGATGCCAGGGCACTGCTCTTCATAGTGCCCTCTGGTTTGGACCAGCATACTTCTGAGAGTCAAAGGCCACTTCCAAAAACCACAAGTGTTTTTGGTCAAGCTACAAATATCTTTACAGAAGTTTCCTCATATCTTAAACCATTTACCATTGCTCCATCATAGTTTGCTGCCAATGACTTTTTGTCCTACACCATGCCCCTCACAATGGCAAAGAATACTCTATCATTCTTTTCTGATCATGTGTCAAGAATTTCCATCCAGCAACCTGCAGAGGCACAAGGCAAGGCTACCTGGCCTGGAAGCGTACCGCTGGTTAGCACGTTTCCACGTGCCACGGAGGAAACAGAAGTTGGGCTCAGAGACTCCCCTCAGAGCTGCCAGTGTTCCTCAGATTAGGTACAAATATGGTTTTACTGGTCAAGCTGGAAACACTGGCTAGAAAACCATGAAAACTAATATCCTAGCTGAGGTGATTTGTTGTGTGGCAGGTCTACTCATTTCACTTTTGAAATACCCTGTGAAGCAATTCCAATGGTATACTATAACAAAACATGAATATACTTCCTTATTACTAAAATATAAAAACTATAAAAGAGAAAAATGTACTTCAGGCTGAAAAAAAAAGAAAAAACGAAGAAACATTAAGTTCTGAGGATCCTATTACTTAGGATTAGTTCAGGAGCTTGTTTAATTTTGTCTTTAGTTTTCATCATGGGAACAAGTCCCATGGGAACACAGGAGAAATCGCTGTTCTGACATCTAATGATGATTGACTCTTACTGGTATGAATGAGTTGTCTGTAGCTTATCTAAATAGAAAACCATGCAGAAAATATCACAAACGTAACAAACATTTGAAATACACTACTGTCATTTTAGCATGTTACTTGGCTTTTAACAGAGCTTTTTTAAAAGAAAGTAGATATCATGTATTTTAGTTAAGTTTGAAGTAGATTTAGAGATGTAATTTGCAGATTGCCAAAGTGCATTAACCTGATGTCTAGTTAACATATGGAACTGTACCTCTGAGGTAGGATGAGCTATAAAAGAGGCTAGAAGCATTAAGCCAAAAGATCTGATTAACTGCTCATTGTGTACAAATAAACCATCCAAAAAACTGTAACCTGACCTGAACTATTAAGGAAGTCACAGATTCCAGTAATAATTAAAAAAAAAAAAAATATATATATATATATGAAAGAGGTAAGACATTTCTGTTTCTTTTGAAAATAAATCTTTGTTTAATATGTTCACTGCGGTACTGCAGGGTTGCAAGCCCGGTTACTCAGTCTTATTCTCCTAGCTTTCAGGAGGAAAAGCAGCTGTGCAGAACCACAATGACTAATGTACCTTCTAGTAAAGCGTGCACCAGCCTTATACTGCAGCACAACATATTGTGCTTTATTGTGTTATTACTGCCTTTACCACTCATTTCTAATGGTTTATGGCTTCTTTCTTTACAGAGATCCTTAGCCATGCATTTCTTTTCAGCCTTAAAAAAATTCATTTTTATTTATACTTCAGTGCTCAGATGATATTTAGCTTGTAAACAATCAATTAAGAACAGAATAAAGCTGTTGGAAAAAATTAATATACAGCTGTCCGGATACGTAATAAAGGTTTCTTGACACTTGTTGACTAAAACATTTTCCTGAATTTTGCTGTATCCAGTGAACTGGATCCAGAGTTTTAGGATGAACAGATAGTATAACTCAAGTCACATCTGCTCAATAGCTCTACCAGTCTGAAGTTGAACAGCTCTCACCCTCGAACCACATTTGCATCAACCCTCTCCTTTTCCTGTCTCCCTTCCTTTTGCAGGTTTCTATTTTTAGATTGAGGTAACATAGCCTTGTTTACCTCTTGTAACTTTACTCGGTTCATTTGCAGATGATTCTGCTTAGTCTAATTAGGCCTCTTCCCTTTCTAACCATGAAGGGGGGAATGGGAGTAACAGCAGGCTAACTCAAGAGGACAAAAACCCATCAGCCTTCACAGTTACATACAGCTGGTATGAGAGACACACTTACAGGTAGACTCACATGTATGAGAATGATTTGTAGAAATACACTATAGTGTGTGTATATGCATTTTTATAATACATATTTTTAGTGAGGAATATGGGTGCACTGTATACTCTTACTAAAAGAATTTTGCAGAAACAATTTCCATCAAGAGTTTTCATTAATAAAACGTCATTGAGTCTTGAAGAAAAGCTGTAGAGACAGACATTAGAACAGCTGGAACTGATAAAAATAAGAAAGATATTCTGCCCCCGCCCAAAGAATTTTAAAGTCTTGGTCTATGAAAATGAAATGGGATCCAGTATCCTTTGAAGAGGAGATAATTTAAAGCTCAGTGCTGATGCCAAAGAACTTTTACAGTAATTGCAGATTGATAGCCTACATTTGTTTCCCAAGATCTCTTACACAGAAAATCACAGCAAGTAAATGTGACAAACCACCTGTAAGATGATAGCTTACAAGATGATAGGTTACTTCTAAATATAGAGTTCCCTGCCAATAGTCTACATTTGACACATCTTCTTATATTGATCTACACAATTTGATCATTGCTTTCGAAGTAAAATTGATTCAGTAGCAACAGCATCACTTAAAAATAATGACAAATGTTAATAAATATAAAAAACTAAAATTAAGAGGACACAGATTAATCCATAGAGTTTTGCATTGCATTGCCTTTTGTTAATCTTTGAGTTTACTGAACTGCCAGCTACTGTAATGCACATAATATCCCTTGATATCCAATGTCTTGACAACAGACATTTTCAACAGTATGTTGAAATCTGGCATACATGATGATACCACAGTGCAGCAACACATGGCACAAGAATATAAACCTAAAATTTTTCCTTTAAATTTAGACAGGAAGCCCAGCAGCATTTTCACCTCTAGAATGGAACTTGCCATACTGACACTAAGCAGACCTAATCAAGGCACCTCCACAAATTTGCATTCTTTTCTGTTAATTTGTAGAAATAGTAAGAAAGACAGTAGAAAACAAATTGCATAACAGTGAAAACTATTATTTAGGTTGTCTTACAGCCTCATGGCCTCTGATTGCACATGTTCATGAACAGAAAAATAATATCTACTGTTAAGACACAGTCTTCATCAATAGATTTCATAGCATCTTACAGAGGCAGTTACTATTCTTTCCAGCTCGTGACCAGGGAACAGAGATGTATAAAGGTGTTGTGGTTTAACCCTAGAAGGCAGCTAAGCACCACACAGCCGCTCACTCTCTCCACCTCAGTGGGATGGGGGAGAGAATCGGAAGGGTAAAAGTGAGAAAACTCGTGGGTTGAGGTAAGAACAGTTTAATAGGTAAAGCAAAAGCTGCACATGTAAGCAAAGCAAAGCAAAGCAAAACAAGGAATTTATTCACTACTTCCCATCAGCAGGCAGGTGTTCAGCCAACTGCAGGAAAGGAGGGCTCCATCACATGTAACTGTTACTTGGGAAGACAAACACCATAACTTTGAACGTCTCCTCCTCCCTCCTCCTTCCCCAGCTTGATTTGCTGAGCGTGATGTCATATGGTGTGGACTATTCCTTTGGTCAGCTGGGGTCAGCTGTCCCAGCTGTGCCCCCTCCCAGCTTCTTGTGCACCTCCAGCTTAGTGGGGCAGTGTGAGGAACAGAAAAGGCCTTGATGTTGTGTAAGCACTGCTCAGCAAGAACTAAAACATCAGTGTGTTATCAACACTGTTTTAATCACAAACCCAAAACGTAGCCCTATTTAAGCTACTATGAAGAAACTCTATCCCAGCCAAAGCTAGTACAAAAGGCAAAGCATTTTGTCCAACTTCTCCAGTAATTTCAGTGGGAGACGTTGTATGAAAATGAAAATAGTGCAAAGGGCTGTTTCCTGGGGTATTTCAAGTTACCAGAGCCAAACTACCAAAACAAAGCAGCCTAATTTTTCTTCAGCATGAACATGACTCTATTAGAAGGCCTAGTTCCTCTTTTTCTTCTCCAAATTCCATGATATTTTTTTTTCCTCCCTGTGAGGTTCTGAGATTGGCTTTGACAGATGTGAATTACAGCAGCATCTCAGTTCTCAAATTACTAGAATTTACAGCTGTAGAGTCAAAATCGGTCAAAACAAATGCAGAACAGCACATCCATGTGAAGACAAATAAAAAAGGAATTAACTGTGCATTCAGTTAAGAAGCTAACTACAATAACTAATCTAATATAAAAAAGTAGCAAGAATATACAAATATATATGGAGTGCAGAGAGTAGACCAGGCAACAGTGCCATTATACCCAATAAGCAGTAATACACACAGTACCAAACTCTGATCACCACTACAGCAATGTGTATGGTGTGGGAAGGGTGCTGGAAGGGAGGGGGTGGGGAACAGACCAATTTGGAATCTGTTATACGGTCCTTCCTGCCATGGTGAAGATACGTGTCTAATGAAGGCACCCGATCTGCCACCTCATCCATGCCCTCCCCTTAGGAAAGCACACTAGGAGAACAACCTGGACTGAACTTACTATTTATTATTCGTTAATAGGTAGCAAAAGTTATTGCAGGTTTAAGAGAGCACAGAGATATGAGATAAAATAGCAAATGAAGCAAAAGTAGCACAACTTAACATCTGTCAAAATGGCAGAATATTTATAGAATATTGTAATGTAAATATGCATCCTAAAGTCACTTTTCATTGTTATAAATTGTTATACTTTCCCCAGAGATACTACGCAACTGCAAATAGGAAGCAGCAAATCTTTATGATCCTGGATGACAGAGCTACAGGTATCACCCAATTAAGAATGGAAGGAAATCTCTCCATCAGGCAGTCTAGCTATTAAGATGCAGTTCACACTATGGATGTGTCTGAGAAGTTTGCAGTCTGTGAAAGCGAAGGTGAAGGTCAAGGAGTAAGCCACAGAAACCTTGGCTACCTGCAGAGTCTGCAATCTAGATGTGTGGAGTTGATATGTTCTCACATTATTCCCAGAAACTATGTCTTTTCTTCCCATAAATGTGGTCACTGCATTGCTGATCATCAGGGCTTTGTAGTACAGTGTCGTGAGGTGATTTATAAAACTCATGTTTTCAAGGCAGTTCATCAGGGAATTGAAGCAGCTAAGATGTTGATAATCACTAGACCTGAAGCAGATCTGACAGGCAAAATACCAGCCTTCCTCAAAAAACTTTCTGCTCAGAGGTATCTGCTATAAACAACTTTGGCTCATCTGTAGTCAAGAGCAGTGCTGGTATAGCTTGTCTAGATTTCACATTCCCTTGCTAAGCCACCTTCCCATCATGCCCTTTCATCTTTCAGACTGTCTGGGGCTAGAAAAGATTCTTGCCCAATAAATTGCCTGCCCAATAAATTATCAACAATATTTTCCATTTAAAAGTTAGTCAGTCACAACGTGATTTGTATGAACGTTCAGCAGCAAGTTCTTTTTCTGCTAGAAGTACTCCTTTATATAGCACATTGTTTTGGCACATAGACATCTTCACCCCCCATTAAAATATCAAAAGTCTCAAATAACCATCTGAACACAACTTTTTTATTTGAGTAGAGCTTTGATCTTGAAGAACTGAGTAACTCAGATGACTCATAAGAGACACTTGCATTCTAGATAGCCTACTAATTTCAGCCATGCAATAGTAACAAAATCTTTGACAGTGAGGGCAAATTACACATAGTTTTGCCATGTCAGCTCCCCCCCATTGGTGGTCACATATACACAACTTGGATCATTACCAGAAGTGGTGCAAACAAAACTATCTCCCAGAAAAGACCAAACGATAGACAAAAATAAATAAATGCATGAATGAATAAATAACGGAAACTCTTCATGCCTGGACTCAGAACTGAGACTGGTAGGAGCTGACCGGAGAAGTGCAGCAGCTGCCGTCCATGTGGCAGCAAGAGTTCAGTGCTCAGTGGGTAAGCACAAACTTGCAGCCCACAACCAACCACACTCAATCGAACACTGAGGCACTTGTTTTCTCTCCAACTACCTGATTTTAAGAAGGACCCAGCCTTACAGGCACTGAAAGTGCTAGGCAGTATTCCCATCCAAACTCCAGGACCAGTTTCTACTCAGAACCTCTTTTTGCTAAACAATTCCACTGATTTCAGCATGCCCAGGGCAAAGTAAGATAAACAAACCAGAAAAACCACCATAGAGAGAGTCCAGTTCTATACATCAAGTGAGCACTTCAGTCATAGCAATCACTTTTAGGTTCTGGACCTCTCACACAAAGGGAAAACCAGCTTCCATTAACAGTCATTATTTTGCTTGTTGACTTATGTTATTGGTTTGAAATTCTGCACATCACACTGCTTTTGATACTGGTTCAGTTTCTTGTTTCACAACCTTCATTTTCAGCCTGCCTCTTCACAGAAGAGCTGGGGGGGAAGGCAGGAGGTTCTTTTTATTCTACATGCTACCGCTCTTCTGCTAGTCTTGTTACCACTAATGATCTTAAATACTTTTTACAGCATTTAATCAGGTATAGCATTTAATCAGGCAATCACCTGCTGAGGTAAAAATAATGGTTTTAAGTAGTCCATTTGCCTTTGCAGCACAGAAAGAAACAGCTTTGCACAGGTAGGCTGAAGTGCAAATGCAGTGCTTCTACTTTGATGATCAACTTGTTTGAATGGGAGTTGAGTGAAGAGATTTACTTGAAAATAAACCTTCCCCCCTGCCTTCCCCAATGGTGCTACCTATTCTGTTATAGAGCAGACAGGAAATTTTGGAGACTACCTCCAGAGAAAAAGATTATAAAAACTGTGTTTCAAGATGTTTCCATTCTTTTGCTCCAGCATGCAGCAATGTCCAGTACAGACTGTCAGAACATCTGGTGACTCTGTCCAGCACATTCTCATCTGCAGTTGAACATGGCAACATGATATCACTTGGACATGGCAAAGATAGTATCAGTTGTTTGAAAAGTTTCTAGTCCAAGTATCAGTAAATACTAATGAGTAAACATGTCTCCATACTGGCCAGAGTGGTTAAATATGTGAAAAAAATTAGCGATGTGGCTGAACATAACAGACAAGGAGTCAGCCTGATTTTTGCAGACAGAAATCATGCTTTTAAAACCTAAGAGCATTCTTCAAAGAAGTCAGTTACACCTTAAATAAAGTTCATGCACATGATAATATCTGGATTCCCAAAAAAGGGGAAGGTTTAGTGTGAGGTAAAAGGGAAGTTTCCCTTGTATGCTAATAAACTGGTAGAAGACAGGACAAACAAGCTAGGAACAAATGGAGATTAAAAATTGAGGGAAAAACTCAGTAACATTCCACAGAAATTCATGCTGGAGCCCCTGGTATTTAATATATTCATAAGCTACTGGAAAAGAATGAAGAATAAGGTGACAAAATTTGCTTAAAGCAGAAAACAGCTGAGACTTCTTCAACGTGGGTAAGAACGCTGTTGAGGGAGCATAGGGTGACCAAATATAGACTGACAATTCCCCACACCTTGTAGCGCAAGACCCATAGGGTGTGCAATGAAAGCATGTGGCAGCAGTTTTAAAATAAAGCACACAGGTGTAAATCAAACTTTTCCCACAAAATTCAGAATTAAAATGATGGAATACATTCCAAAAGGACCGGTTTGATGATAATAGGCAAAAAGATTAAAAACCTCTTAGACAAATGGAAGAGAACTCTCGCAAGAGCTATTAAGCAAAATGGTCTGAATATAATATTCTGGTTAAGAAGTTCTTATACTGCAGATGAAAATAGGAAAAGCCATACCTACAGAAATATCAATACGCTTGCTCTGCTTTTACCCTTTTTCTTCAAGCATTTGCTGTTGCTTGTTGTCTTTGTTGATTTCTCCAGGGTCAGCTGGACTCCTGGTCTGATCTATTGCAGACATCCTTTTGCTCTTGGAGCTCTCTGCCCTTTGCACGCAGTTAAGACAGTTTCACCTAGGAATACACAGACATTGAACGCTGCAGTTTTCCATTTTCCCTTACAACCACTCTACTCAAAAAGTGAGCCTAAAGCTACTCATCTTATGTTGTGCATGGAATGAAAATAAGACAAGAGAGAAGGAAGGAAGAGACTAATGATAGTCAAGGGATACTGCGTTAAGTCAGCCTTTCCAACAGGTATAGAATAAGCAACAAGTATCGCATAAATACAAAAATAAAGACCCAAAACCCTCAAAAAACCCCAACCCCCGACCCCTCCCACCCCCAGAACACTTATCTATTTTGTATAATGAAAACTATTACTAGATGAAGAATTTTAAAAGAAGCTTAAATATAATTTAAGTTTTCTGGGCTACATTCACACCATTACTTGATTAAGAGCAGCACTCAGAGATAACAAGTAGGCTTGTGTTGTACGTGGCCTTGTAAATAAAGTATGAGGGAGATAAACTAACTTTTACAACTTTTCCAGGAAAGCTGGGAAATTAATGGAAACCACCTTAGCCCTAAGATAGTTTCTCCCAAATAGCAGAGTAAATTAACTTACATAAAAGATCCACATTGCTATTGTTAGCCTACTTCCAGAACTCATGCTTCCTCATTTAAAGTTAGCTTGCATATCTAAACCACAGCGCGATTTCTATATAGGGCATCTTTCCTCACTGTACAATACCATTAAGACCCTCCAGGATGTGTTTTACCAGCCAGCTAATCCAAACCTCACACAGCACACAACCAGCAGCCTCATACATCATACCACACCTCGAGGCATATGTTAATTGACCAATAAAACACACCTGTAGCATATTAATGTTATAATAAAACACTCTACATATTCAATAAATTTTGTATTATCAGTTCTCCATCAATTATTTATTAAGAACTAACATAATAAATAATCTGCTGAGCAAGGTGCAATAACACGAGGACAAAACAGTACAAAACACATTTTATCACCTCCTCTCTACAGTTCCAGTCTTTGTAGCACCTGCATATTTATAAGTGCTTGAAGTAAGGTAAGATTGAACTCTTCAGCTCTAAATCTTCATACTCTATTCACCAAGAGATCGCTTTGTTGAAATTAAGAAAAGAACAGCCTTGCTTATATGTATTTGCTTGCATCAGGGTCTCTTAATCCTAACATTAGAAATTCCCTTCTGTATAGAACCGGTAGTTTCATCCTTTGTCAGTACTCGTTAGCTGGCTCAGTATTAGCATTAGCTAACAGAAATATTTCCGCTAAAAAGACACTGTAAGCCTCTTCAGGACTAAAATGGATTTTTAAATTTCAGTAGAGGATATTTACAGTATCTCCTAATAAAATTAGCACACAACTAAAATGAGGGAGTTCCGTCACCACAAAAAGCAAAAATAAGAGCCACTGGGGATTTCATTGATCTTATAATGCTGCACCTACCAGGGGCTCACTCCTTCTCCCATTTGCTTAGATAGGAATGGTCTTGGAACTTCTAAAATGTATACGGAATGAATGACTACCTCACCTCTCAGCACTAAAATGTTGAAATGCTTAAACATTAAATACAAGCCTGTAATTTAAGTGAGGACTTTGGACATAATGTTCTCAACTGGTTTAAGCTGCTAAGTCACCCCTAAAATCAACAATTACTATGATTTATGCTTCAACTTCCAAAAATCCAACAGAAAAGAATTCATGAAAAACCAAGTTAATCTTTATAGCATTCAACATCCACTCACTTTGTTCATAAGAACAGAAAGAAGCCCGACTCTCCTTTGGAGTTCGTCACAGTGAAGATGTTAGATGGGAAGATCGGTAAAGTAAGGCCATGAGAAGATATGGTCATAAAGCAGAATAGCTTCTCCCTTGACCTACGGGAGCAATGAATAGCTAGTGGATTCCTGTAATACACATAAGTAAGGGTAAAACAGGAACAACTCCTGACTGTTCAGGGTAAGCTACCAGTCATTTACCGCACAAGAGAAACAATGCAATAATCCTAGACTGTATTAAAATGAGTATTATTACAATCAGTACACTAGAGCACATCAACTAAATGATCATGGCAGAAGATGATGTGGGAAGGTGCATTTTTTTAATTGTACTTCGTAGCAGTTACTGTTCAATAAATAACAGGGCAATCACAGTATATTTTTGCTACGAACTAAGACTGTCAATGCATGCATAATTTTGTTTATTTTCACTCTCATTTACTTTTTAATCAATACATTGCTGAAGAACAGTTATCTTTAGAAAATAAGCTCGGATCCATTTTAGGTTTGGAACAAATTCATGTATAGTAACAGAATTTAAATTTTGCATAGCAAATGTAAATTAGATACAGCAAGGATCTGTAAAACAAAGCAAACCGATAGTGAAACCAAAGGCAATTAAGTCTTAGAAGGGACAGAAAAGTGAAGGGATATAAAGCTACTTCACTAATAATCCTTTTGTTGTATCCCAGACCTTTACCACAAAATAGCTAAACAGACCAAAGGTCCAGTCTTGTATGCAACTCCTATGTTTGAGAGTTAAGAGTATGTTAAAATGTTGATTAGCAATAAGTGCATTCACAAAATCTGGTGGTTTTTTTTTTTTGATGGCAGATAACTAGATGATTATCTGAAGAAATCCAAACACATCTACAAAATACAGAATCATCTCCTGTCTAACAAGACTTCTCTTTCAGTGTGTTCTTGACGATACATAATTTTTAAAAATAGTTATTCCCCTTTTAATGGTATTTTTTTCCCTTATGGAACACAATAAGGAGTTTTATTGCTATTCAAACTTTTTCAGTGTTTTTATATTTCTATACCTTTATTACAGCATCTCAATAGCACCTCTCAGTAGCAGCCTCAATTCTGTCTTCATCATGGAAATTGTGCAATTGTACTGTTGCACACCAGCATGGGGGAGATTACTTTTATTTACATGCATTGAGAGAGATACATATATATTTTCTGATCAAATTCCACCAATTTACCCTTCCAATCATCCCTGAATTTGGTTCAACTTACTAAAATACCTTTCAAAACTACCACTTTACATAGATGATTCTGGGCCCAGGACCCCTGCTAGGCATGAAAGAATGCTTTTTTGAAAAATGTATTTATGCAAGCACAAGATATGGAATATCATTTTATTTGTTTCTCTCAGATAGTAAATTTCGTAAAAATACCCATACAGGTGAGGAGGTATCCCAAGAAAGCAGTGCTGTTGATATGTTTTAAGCCAGTTGCTGCCAATTTTCAAGTACTGACCTATTTAGGTTGAAAAGACTTTGCTTATTTGTGTTTCTAATAAATGTTACAGTTAAATCCAGATACAGCAACAGCCACTGTAGAAAACAGATAAAGGCTGGGAATAATCAATAAAACATAACTCCTAAACAATTCCTGATTCTTTTCTCAAAGGGGAAGTTAAAATTCATATTTCTACAGATTGCAGACTTAGATGATTAAAACACCTGATTTACAAAAAGCTATAACATAACCCCATTTTTTTCTCAGTGTTCTTATCCATTGCTTCCTTTACAAAATAAATGTTTCATGAAGTTGAAAAGAATTAAAATCAAAACCTACATAAGCTACTGAAATGAAAGAGGAAGAGTCAGCAAATGCATGAGTGTCAGCTTAAAGATTATTCAGTTGCCTCTCATTACAGGAACAGTTCTTATGTCTATAGCAAATAGAGGATACATGGAAAAAGGAAAGAGCTAGAGGAAAGCAGAAGTTAAAGGGGAGAACAGCACAAAACTATCATCATCATCATTATTATTATCAATTCAGTATGGACTTGCAACTGAAAGCTCCCATTAGCTGTAAGAGTAGGTGTAAATCATGGTATTGTTCATAACTCTGCATGGAAAAAAGAACATACGTCTTCCCTCACCTTCCATCCACCACACATTGTTCATGCCACTAAAGTGTGTCTTAAAATAAAATATAGGACTGGCTGTGCAACAAATACCAGAGAAGTAAAAGCTTTTGTTTCCTAGTGGTTATTTAAAATGCCTCTTTAGGGTCAAACTTTTAGCTATGGTTTACTCATGCTTCAGTTTTGTGTGATGGAAATTACTGTTGTTGAAATTTTGGATCTGCAAACATTTGCCTCAGTCATGTAGATCACTTAGACCCAAGGAGCCTAAAGTGAACAGAGAAAGTTACGCTCAGCATCACGCACACAAAAGTCAGCCTTGGTCTCTTTATAGGCAACAGAGTGAGGCAATTCTATCTGACAGTAGAAATTGTATTATATCAAGAAGTACTAAACAAACTGTTTCTTCTTGCAAAAAAGAGGTTATAAACCGTATTCTCTGTCTAAAAACGAATCAGTTTGAAGTTGTATATGTACATTATCCACCCAGATATCTCCAGGAAGTAGAGACCATCTAGAAGACAATGCTTCCTCATGTAGAAGTAAGAAGGAATAAGATGATCTGTAAAAACTCATAGAGATTTCAATTCAGTGTTGGTGCAAATGCTCCAATAAGCATGCAAAACCTTTCACAATGAGAATATTCAGAGTGTTTTTTGAAATGTCAGAAACAAACATTAAATATATGAACAATATTTCAATGTAACTATGCAAAACTGGCAGAGCATTCAAAGAATGCCTCGAGAACAAGGAAACCAAATGTTCTACTTCCATCAAAACAAGACAATAACTCATTTCAAAAGTGTAATTTCAAGGAGACACAACAAATGCTCAAAAAACAATATTATGGTTTTTGTACAATATGTGAGATATTTGCTGCAAAATCTAAAAATTATAATTTCCTCAGTAAAGGATCAAATTACCATTCTCATTCAGAGTAATAACGAAGAACTTCAATATTACATGTCAAAACAAACTTACTTTGCACATTCAACCTTATTTTATTTCCTTGTTTGTTTGGATTTTTTTCTCTAATATTGCAAATGCGGCTGTGAAACGTGTCAGTTTTGTATAGTGCATACCAAAGTAAAGACTTCAAAGCAAATACTGTCCCACTGCAAGTGAGTTATGGCATTGTCATAGAATCACAGAATGCTTTGGGTGGGAAGGGCCCTTTAGAGGCCACCCAGCCCAACCCCTGCAGTGCCAGGGACAGCTTTAACCAGAGCAGGGTGCTCAGAGCCCCGTCCAACCTGGCCTGGGATGGTTCCAGGGATGGGGCCTCCACCGCCTCTCTGGGCAACCCATTCCAGTGCCTCACCACCCACAGTGTAAAAAATTTCTTCCTTATACCCAGTCTGAATCTCCCCTCCTTTAGTTTAAATCCATTATTCCTTGTCCTGTCACAGCAGGCCTTGCTAAAAAGATTGCCCCCATCTTTCCTATGGGCCCCCTTTCAGCACTGAAAGGCCACAATAAGGTCTCCCCACAGCCTCCTCTTCTCCAGGCTGAACAACCCCAACTCCCTCAGCCTGTCCTCATAGGAGAGGTGCTCCAGCCCTCGGATCATTTTGGTGGCCCTCCTCTGGACCCGCTCCAGCAGGTCCATGTCCTTCTTGTGCTGAGGGCCCCAGAGCTGGACGCAGTGCTCCAGGGGAGGTCTCACCAGAGCAGAGCAAAGGGGCAGAATCCCCTCCCTCGACCTGCTGGCCACGCTGCTGGGGATGCAGCCCGGGATGGGGTTGGCTTTCTGGGCTGCGAGCGCACATTGCTGGCTCATGTCCAGCTTTTCATCCACCAGTACCCCCAAGTCCTCCTCAGCAGAGCTGCTCTCAATCCCTTCATCCCCCAGCCTGTCTTGATATTGGGGGTTGCTCCATCCCAGGTGCAGGAGCTTGCACATTGCCTTGTTGAATCTCATGAGGTTCACCCAGGCCCACGTCTCCAGATTGTCCAGGTCCCTTTGGATGACATCTCATCCTTCTGGCGTGTCAACTGCACTACTCAGCTTGGAGTCATCTGCACTCAATCCCACTGTCTATGTTATTGATGAAGAAATTAAACAGCACTGGTAGCAGTACGGAACCCTGAGGGACACCACTTGTCTCTCTCTGTTTTAGGAGAACAAATTTTAATGGGATAAAATGATACGCGGGCAACAACATCTAGCATAAGAACAATTAAACTGTAGGAAAAAACTCTACGTGACACAAAGCTATTTGATTTATGACTAATATTAATCTATTATTTTGGTGGGGTGTATAAAGAATCAAGATATGAATTAGTAACTGAATCATTACTTCCACATAAAACAGGTACAGGAAGCTGGAAAAGCGCTAAACTTTTTTTGCATTCTGCCTGAGTCAATATTTCCTTTCTTCAAACATTTCAAGAGCATTTCAATGGTAATGAACGTATGTACATATACAGGACTGAACACAAAAAATAGTCACGAGCAATGCTAAAACTCCTAGGAAAAACTGAACAGCAATATCAATTCAAATTCATTAGCAAATCTATTCCTATTGAAAACTTTTGAAATATTGATTGTTTCTTTTTGTTTGCTTTTCGTATACCAAAAATGGAGGTCTTCTCCCTTGACAACTGACCAAACTTATATGCTGAGTTGCCATGCTTTGCAGCTAAAGGGCACTGCCGCTAGCAAGAATCCTTCAAACAGTAGCAGACTGTTTGAACATTACCTGAATAACTTGAGTACCCTGGTGGGCAAGATGGCAAGGAGTCCACATTTTACAAAGCTGTGTATACATACATACATAAGTATAAAATGCATATATAAATATAAATTAACATTGGGAACAGCGGTTATGAATCCTGTCATCTAACTGCAGCTATCTGGAAGTTAAGTATCTGTTCTGAGTTAGTCATGATATTGGTATGTGTGGAGAGAGAAAAGTACCTTCTGAAAGTAAACGTCTAAGGTAAAATGGATGCCCTACAGGAGGTAGGTATATCTCACATTGTATCATGACTAACTCAGGCAGACACCTAACCTTGAGACGGGTTAAGAACATTCAGCTGAAATGAAAGCCAGAGCTGCTACCTCAAATAGCATTCCAAGATTAACATGTATCTTTGGATTAAACTCCAAATTACTATGTATTTTTGGATTAAACTTCAGTTTAATACTCAGCAACTTTATTATTATACACTGAAAAATCAGTTATTTTAGTGTTTGCTGCTAAGTCTACTCCACATCAAGTAACAAATTTTAGAACATGTGTTATTAGTACTGGTAAAACCCTGCTGCAGTCCTGTTAGTTGTAACATCAGCAGAATACTTCTACGCAGGGCATGGTCTCAGCAGGAGCTGAGAACGACAAATTAAATATCATGCTTTATGAAGCCAAAGGTTGTATTCATATTTGTAGCAAGTATAAAACAGATTAAAACATAGTACAGTTAAAAATGAGAAGTGCATTGATAATCAGCTATTTATTTTCCAGAGAGGAAAAACAAATAGGAAGAAAAGAGCTCAGCTATTAAAAAAACCAAATAAGACTGTGTGGGGGAAAAAAAAAAAAATTGAGTGTAGGTGAAGTGATTATGGCACAGTCATAATTCTGACTTCCTCACCACTTGAACCCTGAGGATGCCAGATATATTAGAGTTCAGTCAGCCAAGTGCAGAGTTCTTGAAGATCTGGTCTGCAGTGAAGTAAGGAGGCAGAGCAGAGGACAGGCAGCACCTTGACTGACTTGCAAACCAGCACAGCCCTCAGAATGCAGCGAACTATTCATCCAGGTCAATGGAACAAAGCAAAATGACGAGTTTCAAAGGCACCTCTGGCCTGAATCAAATCACAAGTGCAACAAACCACACAAAATTACAGAGAAAATAATCAGGTTTTCAGATGTCTCTACAAAAGCTCAAATTGTCAGAAGACTGCTATGTTGCAGGTTTCTTGGTGGCTCCGTTAAGTCATATTTGCATTTACAGGTCACAGTCTATTGCTTGATATTTTTTCCTGGCTTGGAAATGTAATGTCAAGTAAATATTGCTATGAATTATAGTCTGTTCCAGTCTCAAAGTTTCAAATCTTATTAAATAATATTCCCATTCACTTCCCTTGAGTGGATGCTATACCAGTCTACCAAACACATACACAGTCCTGTGTAAGAAGATAGGACTTCTGTCCATGATTGGACTGTCTGGCCTTGCCATCAAGATTTGGAATCAAATTCCAACTGCCCTCTTACGATCTAAGGGAGAAAATAAAGCTAACATTGGCAATACTAAAACAGTATGACAGAGTACATACGGCACATTTTCCATGCTGGCAGAGTGACACACTACTTCAGTAAAGAAATGCAACACACAGGCTGTGGAACAATTACCTTACTGCCTCGTGAGAAAGAACCCAGAACTGTAAGAATCAGCCGCACTTTAATCTTGTTTGTATTTCCTTCGTGTGAGCAAATGGAAAGAGTGGGATTTTCTCACTGCATTCTCGTATTGGTAAAATCCATAATTAAGACAGATTTTGGGGACTTCGACTTAGCTCCTCTCCAGCAGCGCAACTGGCTATAATTCAGCATACCCTTAAATCTAAGACAACTTCTCCAGAGTTCTGTCAACAAAACAGCCCCTGGCTAGCAGCAAGAACCTGCGTTCCCAGCTCAGTGAGCTGTCAGTAAGAAGTGCAGGTTATTAGACGCCTCTGTTATTACAGATTACGCAAGTGGCACAAAAAATGACATCCAATTCACATTGCTCCTCAACTCTGATATGCCCCTCCACACAGTTCTTCTGAGTATGTACAGATAAAGATTCAGTTGGCTTGGAAGACAAAAACAAGGATTACATGCGACCAGTATTACTAAAACCTAAGCAAATGGTGAGATGAGAAACCTATTTTACAAGACTTCAGTATGTTTCTTTAATATGAGATCTCATTTTTAAAATAACACTTATATTATTCTGAATCAGATTACTGCAGTGTATCTGAATTTAAGCCTTCCAAAAGCAAAAAACTAGAAAAGCCGTTTTTTCTGGTGTGCCCTGCTTTTTGGGATGTAGGTCACACTTACTGAGTAAAAAAGAAAATTAATTTCTTCTTTGTATTCCCTTTTAGTGAGACATCCAGAATGTCCTAGAGTCCTCAGCATGGTACAGAGATGGGAACAATCCAGAGCTGAGTGAAATAAGAAATAAGAAAGGAAGATCCCTATGGATATATGCAAATCGTTCATCCACCACTTTTTTAAAAAAAAAATCATACTGTTGACTTTTTTTTTTTCTTACATATATATTTATATATAACCTTTATATAGTACTACTACTACAAAAACTGGCTATATTATTTGCTGGTTTTTGTTGGTAAAATTCATACTTCATTTTTTAGATGTAATACATGATAGGCAGTCATGATCAAACTTGTCATTACGGAATAGGAGAGATAAATAATTGATTTTAAAAAAGTCTCTTGCAGTGTCACGGAAGAGTGAGATTTCATTTAGGTATAGCAAGTTTCATGACAGCTCTACAGTATTTTATTTTCTAGTAATTATCTGAAGAATATTTTTGATACATGCATTTAGTTCATATTCTATGTGATCAGTGAATCATTTGTTGCCATGATGTATCTTATAAAGTAGAAAGGCTCAGGGTTTAGAAATTGCTCTATACAGAAACACATACATACACAAGCATATGATATTAATTAAATTGTGAATTGTATTGTAGAAACTCACAAAACTTTTTCTCAGACAGCTACTTTCAAAGAGAAAGAGATTAATTTGATTTGTCACAATAACTTAAAGCATATTGACCGCTGCAAAATTGACTACAGTTTGAAAACGCTCACTGCCAACATATTGCAAAATATGATCTTATTTTCATAGAAAAAACATTTTTTAAAGAAAGTGGTGAGGTTGACTATCCTTGTAAACATAGTCATAAAATTTCATAAAAATACGTTGCTACAAAACAAAAACCAAGAACTGTTGAGCCTGCTGGCCAATGCCCTTTTCCCACCTTATTTTTCTGCAGTATCATTCTTAGGAAACCACTTCAAAACTTTATGTACCATGGTAAAAAAGCGGCCAAATGCAAAAAACACCTAGAACACTTACCAACTTTTTTCTGTGTTGGTTTATGCATAATTAACATGTGTGATCCATTGCTGCAGTGTATCTAGGCCATATGGTAAGTGGATTTTTAGAAGTGAGCATTTACACTGAGGGTAGATGTAATGCTGAAGGTTAAAAAGAACAATCCCAGGAAAACTTTCTTTGGGGACTTCTGAGTTCAAAACCAGAACTCCTGCTGATCATTCTGACACGAGAACTTCCACCCAGGTGTAGCAGGCAGCATATAAACCTGCACGTCATTCCCCAAGTTATGAGCTAAATGCAGGTGTGCGGGAGGAGGGAGGAAGGGAAGCTTTCTCTTCAGACATACTACCTGATAAATAACTTCAGCATTTCCTTCATCTTAACCTGAAACAGATGAGTTTGATTACGATAAAGTAAATTGCACTGAATATACTACAGAATTAATAATTTCTCTTTTCTAAAAAGAGGGGGTTTTTATGGGATTATGATTCCTGGATGTAAATATTTATCAAAAAAAGGAGCAGATGCTGCTATCAAAGAAGAATCATTTCACAGTTTCACATGACATCAATCAGACCACTTTTTAATATATGCCAAAAGTAAACAATGCTCACACATTAAAAACTGATGCCACAGTAATATACTGTGAATGTGTAAAAGATGGTAAAGTGTGACAGAAAGGTTCAATCCTGGCCTTTCCTACGTAGCCTCATAAAAGAAAAAAAGCAGAAGTAATGGACATACTCCTTCGCATGAGTATAGCGGTGGCTAGTGCACACCCAGGTAGGAAGTAGAGGGACTACTCTTTTTTCTCAACTTCTGCCCGGAGTGGGAGAGTGGGATGCAGAGTGGAGTAAGATGGGAAGAACAGCAGCTAGGTCAAGTCGTGTTCCTTTGCCTCTCTACCCCAGCCAGTGGATTAGCCTGCTTGACACTTTGACACACCTGTGAATGCTCTGGTATTACAAGGAACAGATAGGCATAAAGCATCATGTAGGAAAAATACAAATCTAATGTAAAAGGAAATAAAATAAGTACCTAAATATGCCTGGGGCAAATGATTGAATTAACATACATATATGAAGAAGTCAGATCATGAAGAACAGTGTGATTATTACCGGAACCCTTCACCTTATTATAAATCTGGTTATGCCTTATTAAGTTTGAAAACACACCTACAAGAAAAGGATGTAAAAACTGTAGTTATTACCCATAATAAATTATTTTAGATCCCTGAACACCTGTAGCACCAATACAAAATTATGGTATCAGAAATTTTTGAGCAATGATTTGCTAAGAGAGGGTGAAGAGTTAATGTGGTAATAATCAGAAAACACTGAAAAGGGCATAACGTGCAACAACAATGAATGAGAAATCTATATTTGTGGGAAGAAACAAAAAAATGAGAAAACCGACAGGAATATTGGAGAAATACATTGTGGAAAGAGAATAAACTGGAAGAGAGTTTTATCTTTTCCAAGTTGAATAGAATTCTTTCTCTGAAAGAACGACATTAGAACAAAGACACACTAGCTAGAGATCATCACGCTCATGCAGCTAGGCTTTACCTCACATTAACATGAAGAGTACGCTCATCATAACCAAAATCCAGCAAAACTCTAAAATCTGTTCGTCAGCCTCTGTGACAACAGTGACTTTCCAGACAAAGATACTTTGTTAGAGCTTATATATAAGCATTCAGAGTAGACACACAATTAACTTATACATTTGGTCACCTAGAAAAAGGGTTAAATCTTTTTTACTTAACTTACACATATGAAAAAAAGAAGACTAAACCAGTAATCCCCAATAAAAATCTTTTCAAATGAAGCAGGAACTTATTAATTAAATTATTGCAATTATTATTAATTATTTGTTATTAGTAACAGACGCAATGAACTGGCAACAGATGGTGTGATATGGTGAAGAAGAGATTAATTTCATACATTCACTTTTGGCAGTCCTTCTGCCCAACCAGACCATCTGTGACACATTAGAAACGTTAGAAGCCGTACCATACATATTGCAAAGATGATACAAATTATTTGGCTGTTTGCTTTTCCAGTCCAAAATCCATTCATTCTTCATGATCACAGAATTCTAAACAAAGTAGTTTTTACCATATACATTCTGACCCACGCTCCACCGCTGTTTCCGTAGCATACTGCAGAGATTCTGCAGGATTTCGTCTAAACGATTTTGCAAACAGCAGAGCTGCACGTTCCAGTATGTGATGAAGCTGAAGTTCTTACAGCACATTCTCCACTGATAACAATAGGAGTTTAAATTTGCACTTTGGGAATCATCCTTACTTTACTTTGCAATGAATTTCCAAGTGAAAATTTCTAATCTGTTTACAGAAAACTGATAGGGAGATTAATGCCATCCTCCCCAATAGCTCTTACAATTTTGTTTCATGACAGCATTTAACATTTGGACATTTGTTTTTGTTTTCCTTCTGCTTTGGAATTTTTCTATCATATTTGTATAACGGATTTTGTAAAAACAGCCATTTCATCCAGCCAATACATCTCCATGACACGCTTCAACTTTGCTACAAATACGCATATATACACACACAGATGAAATTTTGCTTACCTTCACTTAATATATTTTTAATGTTAGAAATTTAAGTTTAATGGACACACACACCTGTATAATACGATTTGGAATACAGAACTATGATCAGAAATCTAAGAGATTTCCATAGATCAGATTTATTGATATACTGTGATTATTTTAGGGGAAATTTTAATTGACTGGGAAAAGGGCTAATGACATCTGTTTCCAGTTAAATAGTCTGCTTTTTTTAGTGCAAGTCCGTATTTTAAATTGTCCTAGATATTTTGTCCTAGATAACTTGACATATCCACATCCATCTGCTATGTGCATCATCAGATGACTTAAAATTGCAACTTGTAAAGGTAAGGAATGAGGAGCTGGATTTCAGTGACCCAAAATGCGTGAGTCACAAATACATACTACACAGAGGATATTCTTCTGCCCCTCACCACTGTTATTTGCGTTTAGGAGGAAAAGAATGAATGGGCTAATGTTCAGAGCAGGGTATGTGATAATTTTGTGACTCTGGAATTTACTGCTGCATTTATCACACAATTTTTAGAGCTATTTTCAGGGAAGTAAGGAGATATTGTACAAGCAACATCACTAACTACTCTGCCTTAGTCTTTCTAAACAGTAAATGAAATAAGCCTTATGCTACTTTTTATACCTTGTTCCTCAAGTCTCTTCTCTTTACACCATATTTTTCTTCTATGGTTTTCTACTCCTCCCTCTTCTCAGTCTCGTTTTAATGGCTTAGCAAGCCAGCTCTCACAAGACCTCTGTGAATTCCTTACCAGAAAGGCAATACAGATTATTACTTCAAAGAAGTTTGTTCTGCAACAAATTTTCCAGGTCTCTGTGAGCCTGAAAAGACAGTGTGTTCCACCTGTCTACTAACTGCAGCAGTGGATGTAGGAAGTGGCTTCAATACCTGAAACAGAAACTACTTTCATCTGCTTTGCTCTTTTCCCTCTTGCTTCATGTACGTTTAGCTTGGCAGTAAAAGGCTTCAAATTAAACAAAAAAACTCCAGTCTTTCTCTTATTTTTCCACTGGAAGAGCAAATTCTACCACCATCGCTACTGTCAAAATGGGACAAAGGAAGAGAATCAAGGACTGTTTTGTATTTAGTCCATACAAAAGCTTACCTTAGTTGAAGAGAGATGCTATTAAAGTGCAAATTTTAATACAACAGTCCTAATGTCCTAACAGTCCAAACGCAGTTTGGCGTTTATGTATCTTTAATAAAACACTAAAATATTTTAATTGCTATTCTTTGCCATGAAACTATACTGGTCAAAATACTTGTTTAATTGCTTAATATAATATCAGAATATCTAGTTTTGTCTATTCTATTAGAATTGACAGATTTATCACAAAATTTTTTATTTGTTCTGACTTTGTGAGTGTACATGCTCAGTTTATAAGAGAGCACATACAACTCCAACGGTGTATTTATCTGTTTTCTTATTTTTACTGTTAAGGAAAATCTGAAGCCATAAAAGATCCAAAAAAACATTTGGAAGAAACAAAGATTTTCATTTTCTCCTTACTACTTCTTGCTATTAATTAAGAAGCCAACATAAAAATGAAAGAATTTACCAAGGCATTAATTCAAAACATAGTGGACAGTGAGTCCCTCAGTTAAAACAGGTAAATGCCTAAGTTAAACACAGGAGACAGATCAAGCTCTTTTCAATGACATATGAGCTCTCAGGTAAATCCTGCCTGTCCCTTGCAGAAGGAAGCCCCCAAAAGCACTGGTTTTGAGAAGACAACTGCTCTGGCAGTTGATCAGATCTGACCGAGTAGTAATTACTGAGGAGTAATGGTTCTAAACTAAAGAAAAATAGATTTAGACTGGATAAAAGGAAGAAATTTTTTACAACGAGGGTGGTGAAGCACTGGAAGGGGTTGCCCAGAGAGGTGGGAGATGCCCCATCCCTGGAACCATCCCAGGCCAGGTTGGACGGGGCTCTGAGCACCCTGCTCTGGTTAAAGCTGTCCCTGGCACTGCAGGGGCTGGGCTGGGTGGCCTCTAAAGGGCCCTTCCCACCCAAAGCATTCTATGATTCTGTGACTAAGTGAAACAGACCCTTCACCACCAGAAGATATAATCAAAGTATCTTTCAGAATTGTAGCAAATGATACTTGCTCTGCTCTTAGCTGTATGTCAGGCATTCAGACCCTGGGGAGAAACTCACTATAAATACTTGGAAAATACTTACAAAATAAAATAATTTCTCTGAGTCTGTGGCTTCCTCACAATTATGTGCATTTTCACCAAAAACTTTTCCCCCAATTCAATTCAATGACAATGATGCATCATACATGCTTGTACAACTGTGTGAGCTTATGGAGAATAAATTGCAAATCATAATAAGAAATGCTATTTTACTCCCAACATGTATGCAACTGACATCTCAAGCTAGAATAATTGAGAAAACAGAAACCACGAAGAATTTGCAGTAATGTATGAACAGTCTGCACTCCTTTATAGAAGATTCATTTTTTTATGAAGTTTAAAAGTTCAGTACAAAGACAGGATTAAAGTATTTCCTAGTACTTCCTAACTCTCAGAAATATGACCTATCTTCCTTCTCTTTTTCACAATTTTAAGTATGTTATTATACTGTGGAAGATTGAGAACAATACTAGATAACTATTACTGTACTCAGGATACGATATATGAGCATTTAGCATTCTTTGTACAGTTCAGCACTCTGATCCTCCTTTTCTTTTCAGAGTATTTCCTAGAAAAAGGCATTTTTCCTGCATTTCGTACTTTGACAGCCACAGGTACATACAGCACATATAAGCAACTACATGCTAAAGTTTATTCCGAGAGCTGTGTCCAAGAAAAACAATTCGGGCATGGAAGTGAAGTATTTTCCCCCCACTTTATTCAAGAGAAACAAACCAAAATCTCATACAATGGAATTTTAGGGCCAACCCAATTTTTTTTTTTTTTTAATCTAAACCAAAAAAATATAGTATATGCTTTTGTTCTTTTTGTTAAGCTTTAAATAAAAAATACTAGTTTGCAGATTAAAAAGTTAATTGCAAAACTTTGTTTTTAACTGTTTTAAACAGTTTAGCAGTACCAAACTAAACCCACAATTATTTCACGTTTTCAATTTCCTTCTTCCTTCATTTTTGTTTGAAACCATGTCTTGAATTCAGTTTGAACTCACAGATTCTTTTGATTCCCTTGAAACTTCCTTTTGTTTGCAAATGACTACTCAAGCAAAATATATGCCCCAACTATAAAGTATATACACTTACAGACTGCGTTTCTCACAAAGCAATTAACTCTTCGTTCAGGAAAGCATAATGGCTTTCAGCTATTTCTGTATAGCCACCCTCTTTTTAACTACTCATCTCAAGAGCCCACTAATTCCTGAAAGACAAAATGACATCATCTGTCAGCTATTTCCACCTCCTCCCCCTTCCACTCTTCCTCCATGTATTCTTTTCATGCTTCAGAACATCTCTGATTCACACAGTAATGTCTCCTTGACCTTGACTCCATACATTATCTTGTCATCTCTTGTCTTGTTTTCTCAATATCCTTTCTCAGGTCATCTCATCTCTACTTTCTATGCTATGCAAGGCCAGGATATACAAATGCAAATAGGATTTGAACCTATGAATCAAAAAAGAGAGTACCTTACCATCTTTTTTGTGAAACGAGAATATTTGTGAGCCCTCGTTATGATCAAGGGTTGATTAGTTTGGCAACAGATTAGTTTGGCAACAGTTAGATAATTGTCTTTCAATGACTTAAAAAAAGATGGAATATGTAACAAGTGTGTCAGGAATGGGCCCAAAGTATTCCGGACTCTGGAGTTCTTGGAAACAGCCAGAGTAAGACCGAAAAGAGTAACTTAATTTCCAGACATTTTACAAATAGCCATGAAGACAATTTGCCTTCCCAGAGTCAAGAAGAAATAAGTCATATTAGTTATAGCTTCTTGGTTGCTAGTTCCAGCCCAAATATTTCAGCTAGCGTGAACCAGCAATATTTCAGTAACATAAAAATTCAGAAACAGCAAGAGGTTTGCTCAATTTCCAATAAGCTTCATTTCGTTAGTCCTAATTTCTAACTGTCTGAAAGACTGCCATGCAAGCAACAAGCATTTAAATTAATTCTCAGAATCAAAGAAATGAAGTAATAAATATGCAGCAACAAAAAACTTCTACTCTGTCAAAATCTGATAAGAGATCACAGACTAAGATGTGAAGTTTGGGAGCCCTTCTTTTTACTTTCCTGACCTAGCTGGTTCTCTCCACAGCACAAAATGGCCAGACCATCTCTATATCCCTGTCTTGCCCGATCATTGCCTTTTAATGTTCCTGGTACGCTGGAAATAAGTGGATGATCTTTCACGGTGCTTTCCTATTTCCTGTGGTAACAACCCGGTTTCTTTGTTTATAACCCCAGATGTCTGTTATCTAAGTAATTGCAGAGTTGCAGGAAAATCCTACCTGTCGGTACAATTTTTTTCTGATTTCCAAATATGTTGACTTACTAAAAAAGGCATCAAGTTGGCCACTAAGCTACTAATAGGCCACTGTGTCAATTAGCCACCAAATCATCTTTTGGTAATGTTATCAGTTTACTCCCTATATCAAAACTTACTTTCATTATCATATCAAGTTTCTGTTACCTAATGATCGTACAGCCATCAAGGAAACTGAGTCTAACCTAAAGGAGTTACTGAATTTGACACTGCTGTCCTCATCCATTATACTGACATTAGTACTTTAGGCAAGAGGTACTTGTTAGGATAGTATGTGACCTGACCAGACTTCTCTTCTCTACAAAGATAAGCTCAATTTTGCCCATATAGATGATGTGAACCTTTGTAGGGTTTTTTCATGTTCCATCATAAGGCACCTAAGTATTTTGGTTCCTATATTGTAACTATTGTTCTTTCACAGATTAATAAGGAATTCATAGTTCAGAAACATGTGACAGCAAAAATAACCACCAATCAGTATTCTTTTTATAATGGAGGAAATCCGTTTAGTAGTAGAGATACTAACTGGTGCTGTAGGAAGTTATTCTTAAGGCAAGGCTGTTAATGTTGGAGCACCATTCTACTTGAAAAGTATCTTTAATGTCCTATTTTAATGGTGGTAAAAGGGCCAGAGAGAGGTCACCATCTCCCGTGGACCTTTCCTAATCTGCACTCCTTTTTCCCACCCCCGCAAGCTTAGTACTGGACTCATTGCTTAAGGTGTCACAAAATGATACGTGAGCTAGAGAAAGAACAGTGACTGGCGTCTCAGTCAAAGCTTTCTATAAACCATTGTCCTTGGTGGACAGGGCATTTGCAGGCCATTTAGTCACCGAGTGCTGTGCAGGCTATCTAGCTGATTAAAGGTTTGTTTTTTGAGATGTTAGGTAGGTTTTTCATGGAGAAAAATGGTTCAGTAAACTCTAACATCCCCCTTGCAGAACTTCCCATGTTTTCCTCTTATTCTTAGCAGAAAGTTCATTGCCATGCATTTTGCGTACAATTCTTCCCATATGCCAGTATACGCTCTTCATCCCACTTCAAATTCCACGCTTTCTTTCAATTATTTCTTTACCACTCTAATTTTTAGAGCACAGACCTGGTTAGGCACATTGATATTCACTTATCTTAAATCTAAAGAAATAAAAGTTCCAAAGACACATACGGATTTTATTCCTATGGTTACTCCATCTTCGATACACCTTCTAAAAAAAACTTAGAGCAATGATTAGAGAAGTTAGTATGAAAAAGGATTGACAATTCAAGGGCAATAAAAATAATTTCAAAAGAAAGATGTACCCCAAGTGATTTTTTTTT
The DNA here is from genome assembly GCF_030463565.1 of Pelecanus crispus. Taxonomy (NCBI): domain Eukaryota; kingdom Metazoa; phylum Chordata; class Aves; order Pelecaniformes; family Pelecanidae; genus Pelecanus; species Pelecanus crispus. The sequence continues at coordinate 20,710,176 of NC_134655.1, read as the reverse complement.
TGTATTTTCAGTGTGAAGCTCATTATTGTACAATGTGGAGCCCTGTTGTACAACCAAGTTTTACAGTGATTTGCATGTACTGTGGGATAGAAAATCAGGAATTGTTTCTATCTCTCACATTGAGTGTCTGCATGGTCCTGTACAAGCAGCATAACCTGTTTGAAACATGAAAGCAAAACTGTATATTACCTACACCTGTAAAGAAACATTGCCTTAGTAGGATCTTTGCTGTTTATCTAAGCATTTAAGAGAGAGCGGCAACACTCAGATTTTATTCCTTTCCTCATATATGCTGTTCTCCCTCATCAAACACTTCACAAAATTGGAACTCTCTGTCTTCTACTAGAAATGTCTCCTACTGGGAAGCTACTTTTTCTAAACGTGTTCAAAATAGATCATTAGCAAGTTTGCCAAAGGAAAACCTGTGTTAAGCATCAAGATTTTATTCCCCAAGAAAATTCATTTTACTCTCATTCTCAACCAGCATAACAGACTTTTTTTTTCTTTTTTTTCCCCTCAGAAAAGCTAGCACAGGCAAGATCACAGAGCAAACTTTTTCATACCCTGAACTCAGACTAGAGACAACCTCTGCTGACTTCTAGCATAAAGAAACAATAATTTTAATTTTTTTTTTTAACAGTTGGTAGAATAGAACATCCCTCTTATGTAGAAGACTTGAGACACGGACTCAACAACTTTTTAACATCCATCTCACTTAATGCTGTATACCTGGCAGAGTCATGATTTTGTAATAATCCTCAATCCCAAACACATCTAATAAGGCTTTTCATGTAAAGGTTGTAACTCTCTCTCCCTTTGTTTATTTATAGACATGTTTAGTGATGACAAGAGAGCTATCAACCCAGGTGCTTAAATTAATTCAATTAAATTATTAAATGAAACAACACATAGTAGGTAGGATATCATAATTTTGCTTTGTTTTGTATTTTCCCCTCTCTTAATATGCCTTTAAACTATAAATGTAAAGTACTTAAAACTATCAGAAACAGTTAAGGAAATTCAAATTATCAGGAATATTTAACGAATCTAATAGTGTGTGTTGTGATATTTTTCCTTTTTAGACTGGAACCGGTCTTCCATGACAAAAAAGAGAAGGATATTGCCAAGTGTAATTATTCAAGATTCTCCTGTTTTCAAACCACAAGAAAATCAACAAGCCAGAACATACGCATCCAAGAAGTTGTCCTTGTGCTGTGTCTTCTCGTATCCCTATTCTGACTGAGCCCTTTTTGCTTATTTCATTTGGTTTTAATCTACAGTGTGAGATCTGCGGGGCAAGGACTAGGTAGTTTTTGGCTCCTTGCAGACTTTTAAAATGGAAATATTAAATTTTAATAATAATTAGATTTTAAACAAGCAATTCATAGAGCTTCAAAGTCATTCATGATGAGGTTTTATTCTAAGGAACAGGACAGAAAACAATGTACAAAAAAGTATATAGTCTGTTTTTTATACCTTCTTGTTCTTGTACTTCATGAGTCCATGTAGCTTAAATGCATTTTATATAAGGTCTTCTACTGCCATCTCTATAGAAATGTCCTTCTGTGCTAATTAGATGTGTACTATTATATGTGTAATGCTACTTAAGAAATTCTGTTTTGAAATACGTCCTACTTCTTCTATCAAGCCACCTTAAGAACTGAAAATATATCCACACAGAAGAAATGCAGCACATTCCTCATCTGTTTTGGGAAAAGAATCATAATTCAGAGCTAGAATGTGCTGCTCCTTCTAATGGGATAGTCTTAGACAGACTACACAACAACATAACTGAACTGGGCCATAATAACTGCAGGGGTTTGAACGTTCTAAATTAGCTAGTTCAGAATAGCAAAAGATTAATATTGACAAATAAATATAAACTGGAGAGCATGCTCCATTAACATTTCTTAGTTGTTTGCTAGAAATGACTACAGGCACATATTGTAGAATAATAAACCCGTACATCTTTAGGCACTTTTCCCCCTCTTTCCTATTTAGCACAAATTGACTTATCCCCTTGGTGCACAAAAGGAGTATTGTTCATAGAACAAAAAACCTGCTTGCGTATTTCATGCTGCTGGGTTTGGGTTTTTTTTTTTAAAAAAGGGAGAGTCTCACGTCATATTAATGATAAATCAACCCATGAAGTGCAAAAAATGTCCCCTTTTCTTTCATTTCTGACTTTAGTGGTATGAAGTTTAAAGGCTAGGGCTATTTTGGTGAAGTTAGGGTGAAAGTTATTCTAATCTTTAAAGCATGAAAGAAATGAAGTTGCTATCAGTTTTTGAGTCATATATAGACATTTATTTGTTTCACACATCTTAGGTAGTCTTTCCTTGTGATGGATGGACTCAAGCTCTAAACTTTCTATTATTCTGAGATGGCCCTTGGTGTTGTGCAGCAGGCTGCACTTACAGCATCTATTACCAGCATATGCCTTAAACAACATGCATCCATCAAGGAAAAAGTGACAGATCTACAGCAGAGGACTCCCAGGTTAAGTGTACAAGAGAGTCATCAGTATTCTAACAATATTTGTTAGGTTCCTTGAAATATTTATCCCTTCTTAAATATCTGTTTTTCATAAAACAGGCCAACTTTGTATTTCAAAGGGTGTGTGTACATCGCTTTGTAACCGTATGTTTTCAGATCTTACAGCTACCTACAAGTGGCAGTTAATTTATATGATAACTTTAGGCATCCTAATTTTCTAACCCATTCTTACAGTGCAGCAACAAGACAGCAATACGGAGACTAAAGACTAGGGACTAAGTTTTCTGTTGTACCTTTGCCAATTGTGGTCTGCAAAGATATTGACTGGTGAAGTATTTACCTCCTCAGTTAATTCTGTTTCTTTTGGGAATTTGTGTAGGAGTTGCATGATCTGGCAGTTATATAATCTGGCAGCTACATTTAAGTAAATAAGATGCCAAACCCAATGCGGAATAAGAAAAAGGTCTTCACTAGCAAGTATCAAGATGATCAGAACTGACTTAGAGGAGGAATCAGCAGTGGTTTGAAAGCCCCAAAGTAAATCAAGAGAAGACTCAAAAGTAAGCCATCCTTAATGGCTTCTCTTATTTCACTATGAGTCACCTGCTTCTCTCTGTTTCCGATCATTTTGATTTCTTCCTTATTTTTATACCTGTAACAACATTCTTCATTTTGCATCTATTTTTGTCTGTCAAATGTCAAACCCCAAATTAGTGTCTGTCTTCAGTCATCTCCATCGCAGCAGCTCACCTCCTAGATATGCAGCAGAGGAGGGGAAACAACATACTGCGTGACAACCTGGCATCTAGCATTGCTCTCTTCAAAAGAAGCTTTTCAAGCTTGCTGTCTTTCCAGGTGACTGCTCAAACAAGATATAAAAACGCATAGTGAAGAATTATATGAATATTAAAGGGACATAACCTTTACCTGGTTAATACCATTATTTATTAAACTGGTGACTTTGGCAGACAAATTGATGTCAGGGTTCACTGATTGCTTGGACCGATTTGAATGATCCTCAGAGGCTACCAAAATCAAATGCGGTTCAAGTTGTGCTGAGAAAATTAATGTCCAAGCATTCAGATGCACTGTTTGTGCCTGGGAGGACATAATGAAGAACTTTGGGTAAGGCTTAAGGTAACACGGTAGCTCCCAAGAGCATTTTTCCTTCATCTACATGAATCATCTTCACAGACAGAGGAAATGGAATCATAGAATGGTTTGGGTTGGAAGGGACATTAAAGATCACTTAGTTGCAACCCCTTTGCCATGGGCAGGGACACCTTCCACTAGACCAGGTTGCTCAAAGCCCCATCCAATCTGGCCTTGAACACTTCCCAGGGATGGGGCATCCACAGCTTCTCTGGGCAACCTCTTCCAGTACCTCACCACCCTCATAGTGAAGAACATATCAGGCAAGCCAGAAAAAGAGCCAGTAACCGGGATTTTGGTTAAGATCTGGCTCTACCACAGAAAAGCACGTGAAAGTCTATGCTATACCTAAGCACGAAGGAAAAATAAGTTTCTGGCTTTCAGATCACAGTCCTCAAAGTTACAGTCAAGTCTTTCCCATGTTTTTGCCCATCTGTCTAATCGGCTATAAGCCTAGGCGGCATTGGAATGGAGTCAGTGTCATTATCCCCTTGCTGTAATTGGCATTGCAGGATGGAGCAGCATGTACAGCCCTCTCCTGGTGTGAGAGAAAGAGTGAAGAGAAACCAAAGCAAGTGAGCCAGATGTCACAGAGACCCTAAGAAGTGTGCTGGGATCCAGAGGATGAGTGAACAAGCTGTCTGCTTTTACCACAGAGAAGCTCTGTTTCTTCCCATCCTCCATTTTCTTTGTTTTTTTCCAAGGCATATGACTTTGTTGTTGTTGTGGGTTTTGTACCTCTGACCAAAGGTAGTGTATTTCAGTAACTATGAGTATGAAACATTCCACTTTTGATGTGCCTTCCCCTTTTCATGTGCTAGACATTGATGTTACCAGGAAACTGTGAGGGAGCAAGATTGTTTAAATGACAATATAGGAGCATGAGAGAAAGAAAAGGACTTAATAAAAAATGAACAACCATTTTATTTTGACAGCTTCATAATCTCTTTGGAAAACTCTCTTTGTTTATCTCTCTCTCTAAGAAGGCCAGATCCTAATACAGCTGTGACTGGAAACTATTCAAACTTGGTCCTTACTCCAAAGAAACTGGCCCAAGAAGCAAGGAGGAGGAGAATAATTTCTTTTTGGGGTACGTGGTACAATATGACCCTGAACTATGCTAGAACTTTAAGGCTGAATGCCCATAGTTGAATCAATCTGTTGCATAAGTTGGATAAATCTTGGGGCTGCAGTATGCCTTCATCTGTAACAACCTTCTAGGCCAATCCAGAACTCTATCAGACCTCCTCTGCCTGTTTTTACCCTCCTCCCTCTCCTTGACGCTCACTATAGATTTCAGATTTTGCCTGGCAGCCTAGCCAGCAGTGAGAGGTAAAACACCACTACAGTAGTACTGAATTGACCGTAAAAAACCCAACAACACCCCAAACAAAACAAAAAGAGAAACTGTACTGTAATTTCCTTGTTAGTTTTATATGAAACAGTGCTTTTGGTTTCATCCTTTTTCAGATTTCAGTTCTAGTGTGTAACACCCAGAGTTTATTTCAGATGTCAGCAGAAGTGTAACATCCATAAGCATTTAAATAATTCCAGTGTCCTCAGTTCAGAATGTACAGTGTTACCATACATGTTTCTCCAGAATCAAAGGTGAAAGAGAATTAAATAGGTTCCAGATGGAGTGGACTTTAGCTAAAGAGGAAAAGTCAGAAGCTTAACCATATGATAGACCTAGAGGCAACTCCAAAGCTGCCAGGAGCTGCTTTTGGAGTCTGCCAAGGAGACAGCTGCTCATGCCAACAGTGCATAGATTGGCATCATTTATATCACATCAGGCCTCACGCTGTCACGATGCCACAGTGCAAAGTACTAAGTCAGACAGTTAATATTTAGAAAAGAGCAATCACACTGCATATATTTAGATCATATATCCAGTAACAGTTTTCATATTATATTTACCTTTTTGGATCTTGACTTTTAAGACATGAAAGCATGTCTTACCTTACTGTATTCATTTAACTCTTAATGGAAACTTCACAAGCGCATCACAGCATAAAGATAAACTAAACCTTTAATTTTTATACCAATGCAAAGCCTTGCCATAAGTAGCGATCAGATACTTGATACTAATGTGGAAACTAGATCTTCCACTTATAAAGGAATTCGCCACAAGATCCAGGGAATGGTTTGCGGTTTTTTTCCTCCTTATTTTCACTTTACAAAACCTGAATATAAAGTGCAAAGCTGCAAAGATATAAATACACGATACGTATCTGAAAACTGTTTTTCTTTTCATGGATTCACACATTGTTCCTAAATTCTTGCTCTATCACTTGGAACATCTTCCTGTCTGAAAATAAATTATGCTCTGTATGGAGCATCAAGCCTAACCTTAGGCATCTAGCAGCATAGAACTGTACAGATGTATTACAGCAAATATCCATATTACACGCTGTGTCATGGCATTTGAACAAGTGCAAACTCTTGCATGCAATTTTGGACACAAACTGGTTCAAACACGCCTTGTTTAGAGATCACTGTGCTGAGACTTCAGGTTTGATTGCACCGTCTGTTAAAAGCACACAGTTTCATGGAGTTCTCCGAATATACCTAATAACCATCTAAATCCAACAGTAGTACAAAAGTTCTGAACAAAGTAGGGTGCAAATGGACAGAAACCACTGTCTCGGCACACAGTAAATCAGTGGCATCAGAAAAGAGTGCTGCAGCGCTGAAATACATCCATAGCAGGAAGGATTAACTTTGTTCTCTACAGAGATTCCACCATAAAGTGTGTTAAAATCTACCTCTCTGATTGAGAGCCTGAATAAACATTGACAATTATTTAACAGCTGTTTAGGCAGCATGTTTACATATCCTCAGGGCTGTGCCATCCAAATATTGCAATTTCATTAAGGAGCTTTGCCCTAAAGAAGCTGAGGGATTGAGACTTCTGAGAACCCTAGAGCAACATAATAATTTTCCTACTGCATTACCTGGGCTTCACAAGGGGTTGATCTGGAAGCAACCTTGCAGATGGTTTACTACTACAGAAGTCTTCAGCAGCATGGTAAAACAGTATGGTCCTGGGAAAATAAATAAAACCAAAATGCATCACCACTCTGTCAGATACTGCATAAACAACAGCAACAACATAGCTTTGTTTATTTGAGGGCTTTCTGATGCATTTCCTTGGCTTTCTATTCCTAACCACCAAACATTCATTAAAAATCCCACGTTCTCTGTGCATCAGAAAAAGAAGCATCTTCATATCAATACGTTCTTGCTGAATGCCAGTATCCTCCTCATGTGCCACAGAGAAGTACAGGTTTGCATCAGCTACTAAGTTCTCCATCTCTCCCAAAAGAAATAAATGAACCTAACCTGCTAGCTTCCTAAAAGCTATAGCTAAGCATCTCCTCACCACTTATTTCATGGCCAAACATTCTGCTCTCAAATCCCTGTATACTCTTGAGAGTCTTTTGATACCATTCAAAATATGCATTTCATTTGTGTAGGCGTATCAGCAAAAGCTCCCATGGTAAACTGTGACTAGAGAGCTGCATGATTGTGGCAGCCGGAGCCCAGATAAGGCCCTTGCTGGATTTATTGACATTTGGAAGACGCAAAGGAGTAGTTTCAAAAAAATTAGTTTCAAGAACTGATGAGGTCAGATAATCTTGAGTGAGTAAGGTATGTTGGGGATTAATATTTCTGGGATGAATATCTCTCCTTGTCTGCAAACTCAAATCACACTTAGGAACCAATATACCACTCACTTTATGTTAAAATGTATATTGACCCAGCCTAAGCAGCCAGAGTTTTTTCCCCACAAGATATTCTTTATAACAAGTGTGCCATTTTGAATACAAAAAATATTTAAACCAAATTTATCTTTTGCAAACACTGTAAAGGTAAAAATCTGCTTTTAAATGATAAATATTTACATAACAAGATATTTGAAAGGAATGCAACATTTTATTTGCTTAATCCAATCAATTTACATTCAGTTCCTTTAATGTGGCAGAAGGTATAAGTGAGTGGATTTAATATCTTCAGAGGTCAAATTTTCATTCTTTACAAATAGTACAGTCCTTAAAACCCACATTATTATTTCCAATATTAAATAAGGAAGTAATAGTTCTCTTTGCTAAAATTAACATCTGTTTTCTTCAGAAAAGCAAACTAAAAAGCTTATTTGTGTTTTAGGAATTATGTCTTTCTGCTCTCAACATTGGCTGTTGTTTCATGGAAAGCATCTTTCTTATGTCTCACATTTAACTGTAAATTACACAGCGTTTAAAAATCACAAGTAATGCCAAAAAACCCACCCAAACCCATGGAAAGGAGAAAAGATGCTATACGCAGGAGAATACATACGGCATGGAACAAATCACAGTGTCATAGGGAAAAAAAGATATCAAAAAGGCGATTCAGGTACTTCTGTTTCTTTCCTCTAATTGCAAGGCCAAGACGACAGTAAATAGAACTGATTTAAATATCAAACACAGAATTTTTTTCATTCCATCTTACATCAGTTTACCTGTGGAACTAATTGCCATATGAGACAGCTAAAAAAAAGTAAATGTGTATTCAAACTGGATAGAAAACAATCATAACGGAATGCATTACAAACATGTATATTAATATGAACTCCTGCTGAAAGATGTAAGCCGTCCATTCACTGACAACAAAAGATTTCCGTAAGTGCTATTTTCATGCTATACAGTATATTTATTCTGAAACACATCGTACTGGCCACTGCCAGACAAAGCACTGAAACAGATGCCCTGCTAGGAGATAATTAACGTAACTCAGACTGCTTATGTTGGGGAGGGGCGTGAGGAGAGACACTGAAAGCCAAACCACCCTTGTTTTTCAGCTTTGGAAACTCACAAATTATTTTCCTTCGCTCAATAACTGAAACACAGTCCTTTAAATCTTAAAAAAATCACATTTCAGTCTGATACATTTTTGACAGTCACAATCAAAAGAGGGAGTTTAAGAGAGGGGTTTGTCCAGTTTCATTAACTAACCCTCTGTCAGATCAGACTACTTCCTCCAAAGTCTGCAGTCCATACACGAAACTCTCCCTTTGCAATAGCGGCCGTGTACATTGCTGGTGGCAAAAAACCATCTTCTGTGCTGTGACGTAGCCTCTCCTCCACTAGGATATCTCCCAGTCAGCAAGACAGAAGGACTCTGGGCAAGGCTGTCTTGACTCCAGGAACAGGGACCTCCTTGCTCTTAGGCTAGTCTGTCTGAGCAGGTAGCGAGCACTATGGGGAAACAGACACTTTTGGAGAGTTCTTCCTTAATTAACGCCCACAGATAAGCCCCTGAGGTCACTAAAAAGTCAAGAGCCAAACAAGTCCCAACAACTGAATTCAATTAAATATTATAACCATTCTTATCTTCCTTCTACTTCCCGTTATCACGCAGATAAACAAAAGGAGAGGATTACTGAGTCAGAGCAAAGGTTCACTGAGCTCATTCTCCTTTCTCCGTAAACAGCCACAAAGGAATGTCGTGATGAGCGGAAGGCCAGGCCAAGCGTACACAGTCCCTTCCCTTCATGCACTCTCACCCTCCAACCATTTTCAGCTCAGCAACCTGCTTGGCTCCACATCATCTCTTAATAACCCTCTCAGGACTTCCTCGCCGTGAACTTGTCTGGTCTCTTCTGAGCCACTATGAACATAGCCGGAAAACAGAAACGATAGCTTTCATAGCTTCTGAGATTACACGGGTATAAAGCATTTAAGTATGACTGAAATCTACTCACTACGTAAGTGACCAGAGTTAATAACATAGCTCCTGCTGGTTGGCCAAGTGCTAAGTCCGATGCTACATTTATTCATATGCTCATTACTCTTTGCATTGCACCTAAATAACTGCGTCCTCATGTAGATCAAGGCTCCTCTATTCTGCTATGTATAAATCAGAATAACCAGATTGCAATGCAGGGCCTCTAAATTAAAGACAGTTTTCTTTAGTCTTAGATTGCTGCTGACGAAGAGGAGGTTTAAACAGTGTAACAGTGCACATGTAATACAAATAAACAAGTTAATATATTTATAAGACCGAAACCTTTACAGGAGATAGTATTTAAAAATATGTATTTAGTTATAATATTGACTACGACAACAAATAACTTGTAGCCTGCCATTACTGATGTGGAAGATGATTCAAATTGGGTAGTTCCACTGTTTTACTGAGGAAAGTAAATTCTACTTAAGCAACTATAAAGTTGTAGTTGCCAAACTATTTGTACAACAAGATCATTTTTTAGGAATTCCTAGGAGGTAGGAAAAGAAAGAAACTAAGGCTGTCTAATCAAAATATGAAACTCCCAGTAGGAGAAGAAAGCTTCAACCTTCCAGATATAAAACATATTACATAGCATTCACACTTGAGCAATTGATAGAATGGTTTAGAGAGACAGCCATGCAGTCAGCAGAATAGATAACCTTGGGGGAAAAAAGTATATGAAATTTCTATCCCTCCAGGTATTATTCATTTGCTGAAACTGAAGGAGCAAAGATCCAGAGCTTTAGACCATTAAGAATACAAAGAAAATGCGATTAGCTCATATGCAGAAAAATTAAGTTTAGTCTGTACTTCCTTACGAAACTTCAAAGGGAAAAATCTCATTTTTTAATAATAGAAAATACCAAGTTATCTTATTTCAATCAAGTTGTTACTGCAGTTAGTTAGAAATCGTGACTGATCTTTTCATTTGAAAAGTACAACATGGTTTTTCAAGATATTGGCAATTCTTTAGGGCCCAATCCTAAGACAAAAGTTTTTCCTTTGCCTCCATAGGTTTTGTATTAGGCCTTTAGTAAACTGAAATGAAACAAAATCCCAGAACGCTTACGCATGTTGCCATTTATCAAACAGCCAACTAAAACTGCAACAGCATTCAGAGTCACAGGCTTTCTATCATCTCCAGTGAGATATGGTCCAAGTGGAATGCAGGATCAAATTCAAACACTCACTGTACAATAGAGGAAAGAAATATGCCATAGCACTAGGCATACTATGAGCAATAGGAATATTAACAATGGCCATAGAGGGAAAATATGTAGCCCTTATCCTATATAAAACCCTCAAATGAACCAAAATACCTTCTGATGTCAGATGCTGGCAGCTGTAAGACTGAACTATGATGTTTTAAATCTCAAGATTAGCCAATACCTTTCAAAGAAATTGAGACAAAATTCCCTTTTGCCAAAAAAGTTGAATCTCCTTATTCTACTAGTTGGAGATACTCTTCTTCCATGCTGAGTGCACTGATAATTTCCACTTTACTTCTATAGGCTACTTGTCACCCACCTTTGACGGAAGAAATGTAAGAACACATGCAAACCACAATCACGACCCAGTGGAAAAGCCTGGACTCTTGGAGAAAGAAATATGCAGAGACATGAAATTTTCTCCATTTGAACAAGAATTTAGCAATTAGGAGTGAAGAACACATGCCACTCAGACAGGATTCCTATACTTGCTTGTTAGGGGCTGCTAGTCATACACTTCATAGTTCAAAAAATCATGGCTGGGCTTCCACCATCATTCCCCTCCTGACAAATTTCTCTACTTAGCCTAAACAGCACAAGATCCCTTTTGCTAAGTATCCAGGGGTCCCTTTAGAAAACAACATGTGAAAAAAATGTGCTGCCCTGCACTAACTTTTTTTCTCCATTAAGACCATTTTGGATATGTAATGAACGTCCCAGACTATTGTCCTGGCCTGCCTTGGATTATTGCTATTGCATATTGGAGAGATTAAATCCAGAAAATATGTGGGTATTTGTAGCTGGATGTGTATCTTCAGAAAGCGTGATTGGTGTGGAGGGATAGAAATTTCATACAAGTTTCTTCCCCAAGGTTATCTATTCTGCTGACTGTGCAGCTGTTTCTCTAAAGCATTCTATCAATGGCTTACGTGTGAATGCTATGTAATATGTTTTAAGTCTGGAAGGTTGAAGCTTTTTCTACTGGGACTTTCACATTTTGGTGAGACAGCCTGCTACTAGAGTTGTTTACTCGTCTTTTAACTAAGGTATTCATAATTTAGAAATAATTTAGTCTTCTTGAATATTTCTGGAGCCCCACGTAGTTAAAGTTTGAAAAGCATTCCATTTCAGTTTTTAATTGGGAATGGTTCCACTACTCACCTGTATTTGAAACTCATGAGATAAAATGTTTCATGCAGCACAAAGACAGAAATTAAAAGGAAGATTATTAACACCTCAGCCTGCTAACTGGCACATAAAAAGCTATACAAATACCCACATCAGTCAGTCTGTATACAAGTCAAATCACTGAACTTTCACTTACTATTATTAGGCAGTATGTAATAGAATAGTAAATACCTGCCTTCAGACAAAGAGTTTCCTTCCCTTTTTTTATTCTTTTAACCCTTTTGAAATTACTTTTTTAAAAGCATCAGAATATTTGGATTCTCAGAACAGCAAAAATACTTTCCATGTAGAATCATTTAAAAAAGTTGATAGAAACTTTTAAATAGTTTTGACCTGCTCATATCTTCATTTTTACTCTAATAAAATATTTAATAAAAGAATGTCAATAATTCCATGTACTATACACCCTAGAGAAAAGGTTGGAAACAAATGTTACTGCATTTCTGTTGTACAGTATTAGTAAGATTATAGTAAGATTAATTAAGAGTAAAATTTAGGATGAAATCTTACCAGACCTTTTTTTTTTTCTCCTCACATGCTATGATTTCTACATTCTGATTAAAGCCTTTTGCCATTCTTTAGAGCTAAAGTCTGGGGGAAGCTATTCACTAACTCTGAGTTTATGAATCCAAAATAATGAAATCATGTCTTTTCTTGTTTTAAAGCCTACTTGATCGCTAAGGATTGAAAAGAAAAATCAGTGGGCCTTTACTATAAGGCTTTCAAGAGGAGACATAGAAACCGATAGATCAGATGCTTGATAAATGGCAGATTGCCAGAGAGTCATCCATATGGCTCTCCAGATAATGTTTGAATAAGATGAAAGTTTTCTTTGATTGAAAAGCCTACAGTTTCAGACGCTTTCCACACACCCTGAAACTTGCATTAATAAGACTCAATTCAGAGCAAGTTTTCTGTGCAAAACACATCCTCATTTGGTCAGAAGATGGTAAATTATTATCACAACATTCATCCATGTTTTCCAGGCTCTTCACAAGTCAAGAAACTAGTCCTGCTGTAAGAATCAACTCTCCCTTGAAAAGCCACAGCGTGAAATCAAGAAAGGTTCAACTGCTAAAATATGATGGAAGTCTGTTCCATCAGATTTAAGCACCAGATCTATAGGAAGGGGTTTCTGTTTCCTACAGGTTTTTTTCTTTTTTGCAAAATGGGCAAATATCCATTTATTTTAAAAGTCCTTCAAGATTCCTAAATGGCATACCAAACACACTGTTTCATTTTGTAAGTGAAAACAGGCACAGTCTGACCCTACTTCGACACCTTAGTGACACAATAGAGCAAAAGAAGTCAGTGGAAATTGCAAGTGCAAAGAATCACTGGCGATCAGGCTATATGTAGGAACTCAGGGTGACGAAGGAGGATGCTTGATGAAGCCAAGAGGATCTTTGACATTACTGTTTACATTGCTGGTAACATCAAATTTGTTACCGTATGTATTTTTTAAGAAATAACACAAAATGTTCATGCTGTCAACTGCTTAAGTACTTTTTTCTAACACTGGGCATTGCTAAGATTGCTTTGCAGCTGCTTAGGAGGGCAAACAGCTTATTTCCTGTATCTTAAGAACTCTTAATTTCCAGAATGAACATAATACTTTATCTACTAGATTACACTTTCATGCTTATATTTTTGAACGGAATATACTGTCTTTTACTTCATAGGCCTCTATCCATCGCATACAGATGTCCCAGAAGTAGAAAAAGTAGTAAAGACTACTAGCATTTCAGGCATTTTATGAGGTTAAAGGGGGAAGAATACAATTCCTTAATTCAAACAGTGTTTAAATGTGATTAAAGGGCAAATTAATGAATGTAGCATGGTCCAGGTTCCATATTAACTTATGACTCAGCCATTTCAGAGTTCACGTTTGAAAAATTAAGTCTTTGCTACCTCTAGGTGACTAAGTTTATACTTTTGCTTTGGTTTATGCATTTGATTCAGATGAGGTGTATCAAATATGATTCATCTTTTTAAAAAATCCAATCATTTTTGTTAGAAACAAATCCGATTTGTTTATTAATCTCTCAAATATGTCAAATGGATTTTTAATTGAGAAGTAATTGCATTTTGCCTTATACAGTTTTTGTTGGTTTCATAAGCTTATCATCAATCCTTTGGTGATTTCTCACCTGATAAAGAAATAATTTATCTAATTAATCATGTTGTGTAATAACAAATCTCCTATTTAGAGGTACAATAATTAGATTGGGAAAATGCTAGGAAAACAAGAAAATTATTCCCCAAGGTAGAGGGATTGTGGGTTCTACATGAAAGGAAGATATGCAGTTCGCAAAGTTGATTAATTAGTTTTAAGAGGATCTCAAAAAGCTTGGTACTTTGAAGTACGCAATCAGTTTGGAAAAAAATATATCTGTGCTACAAAGATACATTGTACCAACTTTCAAAATATTATCTGTGGCAAAACACAGCATTTGCTTTGCTATATGAAAAACCTGTTTTCACTTTTGGAGACACAGTATGATAAATTTTGGCAAGCTGAGTGATTTCCTATCTATGATTCATTTGGCAAGGCAGAAATGCTAAATAAGAAGCTTGCCTTGAATTTACATACCCCATCCATACAGTTTCAGCTGCAGCAGCTGAGAGTAAAGAAGATGCTAGTTCAAGTGAGAAGTCTTTTTGGACAAGAGTCTGTAATGAATCACACTTAAAATATGTGGTCATTCTCCACCATGTGCGTATTTTTATCATTCTTATTAGACATCCAAAAAATGTAAAAATCTCTATACATCTCATTTTGAGACCTGTGGCAGAGATGAATAGATAGTTTAAATGAATGATTTGAAGCTGACAACCTCAGCAAACTGTGCTTCAGAGCAACTGTGAGCATCACAGCTGTGGCATCATGCTGAAAATATCACCCGATCTGAACATATGTACAAACCTCAAGAATAAATTAATTGTGTCCTGGAGGGGAAAAGACAGGAAAAGAACACTAAATTCTGTTAGGCACGTGAAAGGGTATCTGAACAGTCTCTTCAGTACAGAAGATCAAGAATTCTCCTCTAAAAAAGAAAAAAATATAATGAAGAGAGTCAAACACCGAGCAGTTGCTGTTTTCACAAAGCTGTTTTGAACTTCCATTTCCCCTTTCTCAGGGCACAATGTGAATAAACTTCTGCCTGAATAAATCAAATAATAAAATACTAGAAGTATATGAGGAAGAGTCTTATGGTTTCAAATGAGTATCTGGAACAGCAACAGGACATTATGGATCAATAGTTTTCTATCACTTGCCTATTGGATAAGCTCTTTGAAAAAAAGGACTTTTTGTTTTGGCCAGCTGCTAGCCTGTGATTTGAGCTATTCAGCAGTAACAAAATAAGAAAAATAAAAAAGGAGATAGCAGCTTATTTTTACTTGTGTCATAAGTTTTCAAAGATATACCCTTTTCTCAAATATGTCATATAGTTAATTGATAAACAGCAAAAGCAGCAGCCCAAACTCCTCAGAGTTCCACTAATTTCATTATTCTCTCCTACCCTTTAGAAATATGCCTATTCTCACTGCCAAAACCCCAAAGAACATTTTTTTTTCTTCTTCAGCTCTTGAAACATGAGGCCCATCAGTTCATCTAGACAAGATTATCCTGCTTCATAATGCAGGATCTGCCTCTTGTGGCATACAGCAAGGCTATACCATATGTAGGCTATAGCTATACAATTCATGGCCTACATCACTTTTCCTTTCCTGTTCTCATGATTAAACCCTGCTTAGTAGGAATTCTAGAGGAATTCCTGATATATCACCATGAAAAGGTCCATTATTCAAAACAATTTTCATAATCTTCCAAAAGACAGTCACTAGAAATTGGACATAATAGAGAATTCTGCAAAAGTTATACAAGTTCTGAAGTCAACACAGCCCTGGACTCCCACACTACCATTGGCTACCTCTTTTCTACACTATTCTCATTCAAGTTCTAGAACTAATAATTTCAACTAAGAAGTCATCATTTTTTTGCGTAATCCATTCTGAATTGTTTAATCCTAAAGGTATTTTTCTCTCCATCTCTTCCATTTCAAGGGCAGGCTCCTTAGAAAGATCAAACTCATCATTCATACTAAGTTTCAATGTTAATTAATTTCAATGTGTTGTCAGATCCACATGAAAAGTAAAATTGTTCTATTACAGTCTGTGATATGTAGCTCACCACTGAATGGTGAGCCAAGCCTGTCAGTCACAAAGCTCTCTTCTGTGGCTGAGCATTATTCTCCTAAGCCAGAGGATATGTTGCCAACGATACTACCAGGCAGATGCCCATCGATTTGAGAGGCTCCACCACTATATTGTATTACAAAATCTCATGGACTTCCTTCTTTGTCCTCTAAAATTTACTATGTTTTTAAACCACAGATGGACTTGCCATTATAAAACATTTTTCCTTTTCCCTCACCCCCCTCCCCTTCAAGTAATTTCTTAGTCTAGAGGAAACTATTCAAAATCTGTGAAGTTCAAAATCTGACAGTTAGGTTCAATATTTTGAAGGCAAATCTAAAGTGTCATGGACTTAAAACTTTCTGATATCTGCAATCCTAGCATTATTTCGGCTGACTGTGAAAATAAGAAAAACAATTGTTATAGAAATTCTTTGAAAGAATAAATTTGCTTTTTATGTGTTATAACTTATCTGGATTTAAATTCCTAAGATAACCATTCTCTAAACAAAACTGGCCTTAACTAGTCATCTCCTCTGCAGCACCTTTTTAAAGTACAGAACATTATCTTTACACTCCTTTTCCCAGAGAGGGTTTATTTGTGAAATATTTATTCCCTTTCTTCCTGATTATTTCACAATCCCTAAAAAAAAGTATTCATGCAACATTATTTCAGTTAATGTAATCTGCAAATTCCTGCTGTATTTCATTCTATCAAGTAAACATTCCTTGACTTTCTCTCTCGTGTCACACACTCCAGCAGCTGTGTCCTTGATGAATCTGGATAGAAATTAGTTTAGATCAGATAGCATTCATCTTGTTTGCTAATTTTAAACTTTCTCGTCTCAATTCAAACATCTCTTCATTCAGCTATTCCTGATACCCATTTATTGGCAAATACAGTAGTCCCCGGCAGCTGGCAATATGAATTATACCTATTTATCCTAGAAATGGGCCAGCACTGCAAAATTTAAGACTGGTTGAAAACCAGACAGAGATGACAGAGGTGACTGTGAGAAGAACTGTAATAACTGCTTGAATTTCTAGACAATGAATCAATTTATGTTACTGTTAGGCAGAAGAATCTTAATAAACATATTTTTCTATGCTTAAGAAAATAAAATTCAGTTAAAAAACTCTCTACATGCGTAGCTAATCCTAATGTTCCTACTTCTAAACAGCTAGCTATATACTTTATATACTCTTCTCAATAACCTTCTACCCTATTTCTTATAATCCCATGCCGTGCAGTTACCCATCAGCTGAAACTAATGTACATTATTTTTTAGGTTCATGGCTGAAAACAGGATGATTGTCTCCGTCATAGATAACCAGTCTGTTAAATTTTTTCTTGTGTGCTGACACTTATTTTAATAATAGATACAGAACATTTCTTGTTTCCTAAATGTTTAATATGGACTGACTGCTCAAAGGTGCTGTCTTGTGAAATCATTTGCTTTTACATATTTTAATGTTCAAAAAATTCCCTATTTTAATATTTGAGTAAGGATATAATGAAAATTCCTCCACTTGGCCACAGATGCACCTGCAAAAGTCCACTGAAGTATTAAAGATTCTATCCAATTGAATTTCTTTTACTAACACGATAGACAGTTATGATGGAAAAAGGTTATGAAGCTTTCCTCATATTAAGTGAAAGGAAGGAGAGAAGTTCTGGAGTTATATATTATTATTCTCCAAACCAGTGGCAAAGACTAAGAACAACAGCACAAGGTTTTGTAGCTCCCTTTGCTTCAGAAAAGCCTGTTTTACTGGAAGGAATTGCCCATATGGTTTTACTAAGGCTATGCTGGCATGGGGCTAAGCACAGTCAAAAAAGTCACAGTATGGAGATGCTAAGCCATCTGATGAAGGGCATTGATTTGTGGTTACAGCCTAGATCAGGTATTTCGTTTTCTTTGCAGATTTTTCTCTTTTTTGCAGAAAATTCCTCACTTCTACCTCTTATGGTAAGAAATGAAATGAGGGGAAATTATCTTTTGATTTTTTTTTAAAATAGAAAAACAAAATGTATCCAAAGGGTAGCAATACTCTTACTCTTCTCCACATCCTACTCTCCTGTTCTTATTATTTACAAGTATGTACATACTAAAAATTATACTGTTTGTTATGGAAATGAACTATATCTACGAGGAAAAAAAAAATTAAAAAAAATCACTGATTAGTGTTCTAGAAATACTGAAACTTTATAATCAATAATCCACTACTCCAGTTGAAGTATACCAAAGAAATGTAAAAGGTTTGTATATTTTTTCTCTTTCAATTCTATTCCAGCCTACAAGAAACAATGAAAATAAAACACATCATATACTAGAACCTACAATCACACTGGAGCTGCCACAGATACAAATATATAAAAGGGTCTAAAGAAAAAGTTGCTACTGTAAAACTGTACAGTTCCTATTACACTCCATCCAACAAAAAACCCAGTTAATTTATGAATGTTGACTCCTTCTTGATGAGTGCTAAATCTGAATATAATAAACAGGCATTGTAACTGCCACAGTTTTGTTAAAATAAATTCAACTCAGGGCCAAGTCTCCTGGCATATGTTTATGCTATGTATTGCAGGCAGATGTAAGCACACTCTGCCTACCCTCTGAGCCTGAAAAAAAGCAAGCTATATAACTGCAGTAGCATGATGTGATGCCTACATTAATAAACCCTGCTGAGAGGCAGCTTTATTTGTGTAGACTTGCTGCTGTGCTAACACAGTTGCACAGTTTTCTTTTAGCTCAGAGCTCACACAGAATAATCCCAGATGTACGGTATAAACATACCAATGCTTTAAATCCACCCCCCAAAAACTCTCCACATTTTTATAACCATGATATACTAGAACCTATAATCAGCTTGGAGATGTTGCATGTGTAATTCCACCAACCAACTGCTATTCCCACTGAAACGATGCCATTTGTAGAAAACTTACTGACATGAGATACATAATCATATTAAAGCAGATCTGTCTGCAGGCTTTATCTTGCTGCAATTTATCAGTGTATTATTATATCCCTACCTATTATGAAAAGTCATTGTCATTTGAATATAGTACTGAGAATGAGGCATATTTAATACACACATTAAGATTATGAGAGGCAACAAAAATATTTATTAATATCAAATATATTTTATAATTAGTGCTGATCACTTTTCCAGAACTTGCAGTAGATGCATGTTGGTGTTTCTAGGAAGTTGCCTAATTGCAATCAGAAATTATCGGAAATTATTTTACATACACATAAAGAAGCACACAGGCATTTATAGAACTGATTTGAGGTATATGTACTTTATTTTAACCAGAAAAACAACCCCACCCAGCAAAATCCAAACCTCACTAGATTACACTTTCTTCACTACATAGGCCAGCTTCAAAGTTTCAACCATTACATTTTTTAACATGCTAAAAGAGGGATAAAACAGCTAAGAACTCCTTCCTCCAAACTGCCCAATAAAAAGGTTTGGGGGTCTGTTTCTTTTTTTTATTATTTTGTTTTATGCAGTCAGGAATCTTCTGACACACTCTAAAACAGAAGTCTTATAATAGTCTATGCAGAAATTATAGATTTCATGTCAGCCATTAAAACAAACGCTAAACTGTAAAATGTCTGAAACCCACTGTTATAAACCAATGCACACTGAAGTGAGTTTTTTCTTATCTTACCCCTAACTATTTCTGTGGTATTTCCTTTCTGCGTTAACATTTTCACTAGATAAGGAAGTGCTAATCTAGCCCTAATATAGAATTTAACATGTACGGACTACACTACGGGTGGATTTAGACAATCATTCATCATGTACTAATTAAAACCATCTTTTTCTGTTTAATAATTGGTCTCTAATGATATTAGATGAAGACAATGTATTTCTCAAGGAGTTGACAAGCGCATATTCTTTGGCAACAGTGAAAGCTGTCATACACTCGGTGGTTTCAATTTTCTTTCAAAATTATGCTGGAAGAAGCACTTCTGCAATGCCTTGGGAAAAAATAAAATAAAAGTAGTGAACATCTGCCGATATTGATTCTGTGAATCTGAAACTTTATGAAACCATAGATGGGATGCATTTGACGAGCATTTTTCTGGAACACTTTCAGACTTAAGCAAACAACATCTGTTAATATTGATTTTTGGGTTACATTGAAACTTTCAGAAGAATTACAATCAGCGGGTGATTGAAAAGTGTTGCTATATATGTTAAAAGATCAAATACTAAACAAAGGTTTAAAGGGACTGTTTCCCTTTAGCTTCATTAATAATCTACAACCATTCCCCTCTAGAAGAAAATAAAAAGAATAAGGGTGAGAAAAACATTTGCTTTATTTAACACAGTAAAAGATCAGAGAATAAAATTAACATATATGAAAGTTGGTGAAAATGTCTGATGCAAAATTTTTCAGTTCTACAGCTGACATAAACATTTCCAAAGCTACATTATAATAAAAAATAAATAAGTCCATAGAAATCATCGTGATAGCTAAGAACCCTGTTTCGAAAAGACTTCTTGCAACAAAAATGAAGTTTTTATTTCCCCAGTACCCTATAGCTTTTGAATCATTAACAAAACAAAGTAGTACATTCACAAATTGTTAGAGGATTCTAAATTCCCTTTGTTGGTGAACACATCAGTCCTGGTTTACAGATGCCAAAGGTATCTTTATGCTTGAACTTTTCCATTTTTCTTTTAAGTGACATTTTCCTTTAATAGTGAACTTCTAGTGAAATGATCAATTTAACTCAGCAGTCTTTGATTTAGTAAATGATTCAGTACAATTAAAGTACACACTGAAATATCAATATAATTTTTTTCATATTTCATTTTTATAGTGCTTAGTTAACTCCAGTTCTGCAGCAAGTGGGTATTCATGTATGTGGCATTTTATGCAATATTAGTACTATGCAAAACACTATGGAACAGCAAACATTACGGGAAATACATCAATCTTGTACAATTAATAAAACCGGTTCTACAATAGAACATAGTTTCTGAGAAGCTGTTTTCTGATGCAACTGGACTTGCCAGTTATTAAACAGAATTAAATCTCCTTTCCATGACCACAGTAAGAATCACATGGAAGAATATACTCTTCTGCCAATGTTCTACATCTCTTCCAGTCACAGATTAGGCCTGGATATGAACAGATAATGGTACTAATGAATCAACTTCAGCTAGAGGTCATACAACTTACATACGCTGTCAGGTTTTGACAAAAGTCATCTGAATGCTACCACCTGTCTAAAAAGTAAGTCATTTATTCATAGAAAATATTTCATAGCACAGAGTATTCAATTTTATAAATTTACTTTTTCACTCAAGTTTATGCTGCTTCTCTGTCCTACAGAAATTCTATTTGCACTTGAGAGATTTCTTGAAGTCAAATCCCAACCATATGGAGGTAGCAGTCAGTTCTATTTATCTTGCACACCATATGAAGTACCACCAGCTAGTCCAGTATCTTGCTGGTAAATCTAAGCAAGACATGGGTAATGTTAGCAGTCAAAGAAACACTTGACAGCACCGTGTGCTTCCTTCAGTGGAGAACATCTGTTTGCAAACCACCAAACTACCATGAAAAAATTCAGGATTTCTTGTTGATGCTGACAGTAGCCATGTAGCTTGGATTACTGTGTATATATACACATATGAACACACAGACACCTTGCATGTGTGTGTTCAAAGGTTTTAGCTATCTCTATCTTGTCACACAATACAGATTTTCCCAACTCCTGACAATTTTATTAAATGTAATTTATAACTTCATCATCATCGAGAACTTAATTAACCTTAGATTTCTTCAGTCCAAAACAACATATCCAGGTTTTTATGCACCAGCCTTAAAAGAAGCTGCAGCCAGTACCCAGTGTCTTATCTGTCCTGGACTGTTGTGCTCCCTGGGGAGAAGAGAGCAAGCTGCCTGCTTTCTCCCAGGGAGCCATGCCTTCCTTGACAGCTGCCCAGCAACTACAAACTGGAGTACCACCACACCTTTGAGCTGACAAAGTTCATCACTTTCAGGACCTAACGTAAAACAAGATTCATCAACTCTTAGCATGCTACAGAAGAGGCTTATGCCAGAAATTACAGACATTTATATGAGGAAAGATAATTGCAATAAACACGTATTTTAAGAAAAAAATTTCTATCCATCACCAAAAAATATTTCAAAGAGCTAATTTTTGAAGAAAAGTCAGAATGAAGGTCCTGCATTCAATGCTGGAAGATGCTCAGATAATACAGGCATGGAGCATGATGTAAAATCTAAGAGATATAAAAGAGAAATGGCAGTTCTTAAGTATTTGTGCAAAAGCTTTCATGGTTTATAGTTCAGAGCAGTTCTGGGTATAGTCCAGAGTGCTTCTGAGGATCAAAGAGTCAACACAGCACCCACCATTCTTCCATTCTTCAAACACAACATCAATCAGTAACCAAACAGCACTCCTATTTTATAAGCATACCATTACTATACAACCATTGCACAGGGGATACTCTCCAAATTAAATGCTTTCATGTTGAGTGAATTATAATGAAAACTGTAGACAAGGAAAAAAAAAAAAACAAACCGCATTCACTCATGGCAGCATCTCTCCCCCACGCTACACAGTCAGAACACGATGAGGCCAGGAATATTGAAGAGACAGTGAGACTAACCAGTCAGAAAACTCCTATCCACTGACCAAAGCACAATGCGCTGCAATGCCTTCAAAAAAATTTATATATATATATATATATATATATATATATATATATATTTATATATACTCCCACCTATATATATACACACCTACATGTATACCTATATAAATATAAACCTCTCCATATATACACAGGCCTATATATAGAGATAGACGTATTACACTTTCAGACAAGAAGAACATCCCATGCCGTGAAACAGAAATAAAATGAGAGAATCAAGTAAACACTCCACAAGACGACACTTCGTGCCTTCCCTCTCATACTCGGTTCCAAGGAGATTGACCTATTGGTCTAGACACCATAAAAATTGAAAGAAACAGCCACAGAAAACAAAGCATTCCCTTGTTTGATCTTCTGCTTCTAACTCATGGAATTCATACATTTTAAAATGGAGAATTTAATAGTAATTATTATGTTAGAACTAGGATCGCATTTTTAAGCTAAAGTTCATGTGATTCAAAGCTGACCTTCAGAATATAGCATTCTGCATTTATACTGTGGATCTTATCTAAAGGGAAGTACGTCTTTTCTCAGTAGAAATCTTGATCAAACTGAAGCCAAAAAGAATGCCTGTTTACTTAAACTACTTCAATATGTTTCATTACATTTGTTTAGTCTTTTATGGAAATGAATAGAACAATGTAGTCTAAAAAAAATAGGACATCAAACTGTTTTGTGCACTTCATATTAAAGGGTTTCCTATTTGGCTCAAGAACAGTTGGAAGTCTTATTTTATAAGGCTTCTTAGAGATTAATTAAAACACTTCTTGTCACTACTTTTATATTTCTGAACTACTCAGAGTGATTAAATAAAGACATTGAGTAGCTAGTATAAACCTTTTTAACACCAGCATAGGGAATGTACAGCCATGTGCCTTTTCTAAAAGCCATGGACAAATTCCTTTTTCTCCGAGACATGCTTAAAAACTGTTCAGAGGAGCAGGGTTTTACCTTAAATGACTATTACAAAAGTGGAACCAGTAAGTTATATAACCATTCCTTCTGAGCTATTCACACACATGCATATTTGAAAAGCTTTAGCAATCATTGATTAAAATTAATTTAGTATCCCAAAATTCATACATACTTTGCTTGACCTGTTCTCAAACTTGTGCAAAATTGGCCAGTCTCTGAAAAAAAGTTACGTCTTTTGACACTGAGTAGTGTTGAGCCAGATGGGGGTAAGGGGAGCGAGGGTGTCACTGAATTTGTCCCATATTCTTTTAGGTAGCATCAGATTGCCATCTATGCACTAATGTAGCACCCATGCACACACAGCAAAAGATAATGGGGTAAAAGGTAAAGAGCGATCTTGTTTATGTAGGGAAGTCACTTTTAGTTGCCTGCAATTTCTGCTGTTCAGTAAGGACTAATATTGTGAATCCCATTTCACTTAAAGAGACTTAGAAAACTTACACAGCTCTGAACCTTCACGCCTTCATAAAGTATGGATCTTCATGTGAATCACCTTTATAGAAGGACTTAGTAACTGCTAAGGTTGAAACAGTTAAGGACATAGTTATCAATCTTAATCAGGGGAAAAATTAAGGGGAAATTACTGGTAGTAGAAAAGGTCAAGAAACTCCTCTAGACTGTTTTGGAATGAAAAATCCCTATTTTGTTTCGTTATATGCTTGCTTTAGTTGATTTACTTAGATTATATAGTACAACCAAATAAAAGATAAAAGCACTATCCAGATTACTGTTGCTATCATCTTTTAATCAGAGATTGCCACTTACTAACCTGAAACTTCTTTCCCCTGTTTTTTCAGTCAGAGAATTCCTGAATTAGTGGGTTTGTCCTGTCTGGCATGAAGGCATATGCTGGTAAGTCAATCCTTCCCCAGACAGAATTCTTGTCCTTTGCACAGCTCTACTCAAAAGTTAAGCAGGAGAAATGCAACTGCCATTTAGATTCATACCGAGGGCATTGTGTTAACTGTCACTGAGATTGATACAACCTGCAAAAGGCATTGTGGTAGCTGGCAGTTAGATTTATACAGTGCACTTAATGAAGATATACAGTGTGTTTAAATGCTCCTGGACATTGCTCCCCCTGCTCCTCTCTCGAGTTTCCCAAAAAGGAGAGCTGGCCAATTATTTGAAACTGATACATCTTTCAGAAAAAAAAATTGAACCACATGCCTTTTTCGCCCACTCCAAATATTTACTCTATTTTCCACGACAGTTGGCGCCTGCATACTGAGTATATGCATCCACTGTACTGTTTCTAATTCCTTAGAATCTTCCTCTATATTCTCTTTAAGAAATATTGCAAAAATCCTCACTGATTAAGCTCAGCAAGACCCTGTATGCAGTTGGAAGGCATCTGGCAGTTTGCAGCAAGAGGACTTTGTAACCTCGGAGCTGATGATTTCCCTGCAGATTGTTGGTGTCACTAGACAGAGTTCTACTGAGATATGTAAAAAACAGCCTAGAGATGTTAAGTCAAATAGTTTGAAATAACAGTCCATCCATAGATTCCCATTGTGAAGTATCTGGGTATTTCATAGACTCAAGAAACATGAAATACATTGCATATTGAGTTCAACAAACATGAAAAAGCTGAATGTATAAAGTGCTTGTATGTGTGCGATGCACTCTGCCTAAAAAAGTATCAAGATCTCCGAGTGCTAAATAATACAACACTACTCATTAATATGTCTTGATAAATGTATGAAATAATTTCCATCAAACGGTAAAAACTCCCCTCAGAACCATTGCTTCAGGTTTTCTGCAATTTCAGGCAGGTGCCACTTTGCAGATTATATTTTCTTCATTTTTCCATGATGCATAAGAACAAGAAACATATTATTAAAAAAACATAAAGAACAACAGAGAAAATGTGTTAATACAGTGATGTGGCTCTACTGCAACTGTGGAAGGCAATGTCTTCATATATACACTTTGGGAAAGTACAGCAAGAATGAGCTTCATGTAATAAAAACTAAATGAAAGACATTACTTTGCTATTCTGTAACTTCTACTGACTAAGAGTTCTCAGAATGCTTTATGAACATTATTTGTGTCTTACAATATCCTTGATTATATTCATTTTTCTACTGCATAAGAAAAATAAAGTTAAGGCCAAGCATTAAACCCTTGCTGTCCAGAGGTCTACTTTTATGCATTACCTAAGTGACTTCGTTTTTAAAAATGTTGAAATGCAAAGGGGGTTTTGGCAGAGATCTAGGCAACCTAACTTAATTTTGTATTATTCTGACAGTTTTCAATTTGTTGAATCTTATTAAAAAAAAAAAAAAAAAAAGGTAATTTCAGTTTCTCAGTTATTCTCAAGATCAGGTTTTGGGTACAAGGCCTTACACCCATTCTTCTGCTCTAAATACAACACTCACTGAAATACTTCCCTTTCACCGCTCAAAATGCCTTCCTTAACATTTTATTGAAATAAGATTTTGGCAAAAGCAAGGAAACAGATTTAATATTTTTCTAACCAGGTCTGTTTGATGCCATTAGATAGTTTCTTTCATTACTGCACAACGATTATTGCAACTTCCAATGATACATTATCCAGGTAAGTCTGTTCTTCCTAAATCATTTTCCAATTCAAACACTCACATGTAAGAGGACTTGGGTTGAAAATTCCTTTTGAGTAGGTATGCCACTTCATTCTACAATGTGGTAATTTTAGCATCACCATTCCAAGCTCTTTGAGGACCTATCACCAAGTGACTGTATTTTGAAAACTAAGGCATCAGATCAACTTTCAATGGAATCTTTTCTATCTTCCTGATTATCCTTGGCTGATATAAAAGGCTGCTGAACTTAGATTTTTACTTTGGTAAATAGGCAATTGCATCGATCGAGGACAAATCACCTAGCAAATGTAAACAGATGAATATACAAGCAAAGCAGCAGGTTCATGAAGGAGCAATGCCAATACTAGAAAAGATAAACAAATGCAGTCAACAAAATACAGAGTAGCTCCAACAAAAGCTTTTGTTATAACTGGATTACATGTGTATAGCGTGTGAAGTATATTTTACCACCTATTTGAAATAATTTTTAGTATATGAAGACTATTGCTTTCTTTTTACCACAAGTTTTTTTTCCCGACTTATTCTCCCCATTCTCTTGCAAATGACAAATACATATCCTTCAAAACATTTTGAAAAAACTACCTTTGTAGACAACAGTTAATTGTGTCCTCTCCTGCCTCAAATCTTCCTAGAGCTTTGCCAGTTGCTTTTGTGCTTTGCATTGAAGGGAGTTATGGCTCCTATCTATAAGGAAGGGAGCAGATTAATATGCTAATTAAACTACATTGTACTTTCCTAATAAAGTATTTATTTTTTTCACTATTGTAAAAAAGACAAAATTTTGTCAAGTATAGCATGTCTGAAGAATAACTTAGCCAGGGTTTTTTTTTAATTATTTGTTTTCAAGATAATTGACATGGAATTTTATTTACCTTTTGCTTGTCAATGTTTCTGTCTGTAATAAAACTACTACTTTTAATATCAGTAAAACATTTATCAAAACACATAGAAACTGTGAAAAGAATAGTCTGACATGTATTTCTGAGTATCATATTAATCAGCAAGTTTCCTACTCTCGCTGCATCTTCTCTGAAATTTAGAATTAAATTTACCTGTGTATCATCTAACTGATATTTTATTTCCCAAATATGATGTTCTTTTCTAGTATGCGACATACCTGATTTTTAACGTAGTTAGAAAAATGGGTGTGTTACTTTTCATTAGGTATGCGTGATGTATTTGACTGAGTTATCTGAGCTGTGGTTTTGTGGGGGTTTTTTTGGTTTCTTTGTTTTTTTTAATGGAAAATGTAATTCTGAAGACTAGTAAGTGTGATCAAGTTTGAGATGCTTAATCACATTTAAAAGTTCTTAGTAATTCATAAAATACTTTGTAGGTTTTGGAAACGGAATTGCATTTTAATCAGCAGCTGAATTAACTTAAAAGAGAGATGGAGGGAAAGAGATTCCCTTCTTCATAGATATCCCATTTGCATCTTTTACCTTCCAGTTTGAACTTCCTGTTTCTTCATTTTTCTGCTCAAGATTTGGTTTTTGTGCCGTACTACCAAAATTAGTTAAATCTCATAGATCCTCAGTCACTAAAACTATTTCAATGATTAGAGGACATACACTTATGATAAGGAAACTAATTACTGAAAATTTTCTGAGATGAATTCCTTAAAATCACACAGGGAAATTACTGACTTATTAACATTTTTTCCACTCGAGAATATGAAATTCCTTTGTCTGAAGAAGCCATAGTGTATGTGATATGTATGTCTGAGTGAATATAAAAGAATCTCTGCCTGTCTATGTCTGCAATAAGATGTATAGTCATAACCTACCCACCAGCTTGAGACGAACCAACCAGGTGTTCTCAGTGGCACTCTCACTACAAACAGAGGTAACTCATCTGGACAACATCATTCCAAGGAAGTCCACGTATCACAACAACAAATTTTAGGAAAGAAAAAGCCAGACAGTGATACTGACTCCTTTACGATTCCAGGTCTAAAGCACTAAAAAATTGTAATCAAGATCCATCCTTTCTGATCCGACTGGACTAGAAAAATCATATGTGTGTGGGCTGATCTGCGGTATGAAGTCTTTCTTTATATTGCTTCTTTTCTTGCTGTACCCTTACTTTAACTCATGCTGTTGCCATAACTCCAGAAGTGGTAGGGAGAGTCTATTGGCTAAATCATTCATTATCTATCAAACCCAGCAATATACAAGAGTAATTAATTCCCCACAGAATGCTTTAAGTAGGAGGGGAACATATGGAGCTAGTATCTCCTATTTCAAATATTGATCCACTCACCAAGCCTAACTGTAAGTAAATAGTCATGCAGAAACTATAAGCATTACCTATATATCAGCTGTAATTCCCCAAGAAAATGTAGTAGATGATCTTGCCTTTTTGCAAGGGAATACAATCAGATGTAAAAATCAGACTCGTGTTGCTGACGTAAAGCAATGACGACTTTAGACAAAACAAACCTGAAGAATATCAAAACTGCTTTTTATATTTCCCTGAAGGGTATTTCATGTCAGCCATGAGCTCTTATTAAAATTCAGTTTTTAAATTATGTTATTTGAGTATTCACTTATAATTTATCATCTTGTTCATGGAGATGCATGATTAATGAAAGGAAACTGAAAGGTAATTGAAAAGCACTAATAAAATTTAATATATTAGATCTGTTATTTTTAATTTGCCAAAGAATCATCAGAAAGCCCCTTATCACTTAAATGGAGTCTCTTTAAATGACCACAAGATGAATATTTTGGGCTTCAACCCCTATCAGTGATTTCAAAAGGAGCAGGGCCTTACATATGTAGAAGTCCTGTCAATTATCTTTTCTGCCACTGTTTTTTGCCCAAGAGAGTCCTTTATTATTTGATCTCAATCTTTCTCTCAATGCAAGATTAAAACCCAAAAAGCCTATTTCTGTAAACTGCAATACTTGGCTCGTTTAACATGAGCAACCAAATGGATTTGAAGTAGTTCTGTTTATCTAAACCGGGACCAAATTAACTTACTATTTAGTGTGCGTTTGTACCAGTTCATTTTATTCAGACAAATAAATCATGTCTCTTATTCCTGTGGAATGATGCACACCAAAGCATGTGTGCAGACCATATACAAGTGGAAGGGATGCATGAAAACAGAAAAGATTCTAAGCTGAGTATTCTCCCCCTATATCAAAGATGGCTCAGCATGATGAACTGCCTTATTTCCAACCAGAACACTGTGAATGACTGCAACATATCTTTGAAGATGTTACAAAAATAACACTCTTGTGTTTTTAATTTTTCAAAGGTCATTCCCTTTAGAAATATGTGAACTTCTATAAACGACAAATAACGCCTAACGATGAACAACCAGAGACAAACAGCCAGCTGGCTTATTGATATTCAAAGCTGACTCAAAAGACAGCTTGGTAACAAAGGGAAAGGAACACAGAGCCTAAGTATGACACACGGGTTCAACTGGTAAAACACACATCAAAGAATATCCTGGGTACAAAAAGGAACTGTTTAATTAGCAGCTTCAAGAAGACTGACCATTTGCATACTGAACAAACAACTGAGTTATCTGTGTTCTGATCAAAGGCATTTGGATCCGAATGGTCAGGGATAATACATGTATTATGCATCAGTCAATTATGCATTAATGCACAAGTCTGAGTCAGAAATGCTCGATGTTTGCTCACAGAAACATGTTTCCTTAATCAGTGGAGTTCAGAGATCTTTTACTGTAATTGCCATACCGATGAATTTGGTCGACAGACACAGTTCTGATGTAAGAGCAAATCTGTTCTAATTAAGGCTGTGGGGCTAAAGGGGGCAAAATGTAGTTAGCATTTTTTTTTTTCTTTCTTTCTTTCTTTATATATACTTGCTATATTAATACAGATGCTGGGGAAGAATAGCTCAACAAGCATTGATAAATCCTTCCCTTTATTCCAGCTGAATTATTTCCATTTTATTTTAGTATCACCATGTGTGAAGTCTCAATAGCTGAACAACCTGCTTCTGAAACCTTATTTGTCCCATGGTTCTGCTAAAATCTGAGGTCGATATGGAGAATTAGGTTCATATTTACAGGGTTTGAAATGTACATGTGCGACTGGTGCAATCAAGATGCAATTTCATACAAGCTACGGCAAACCAATAATGAGGTTCTCAGTGATGTGAAGATTCAACTGTCAGTTCAAAGCCTTCATTTCCGAGCTATTCCATTCGCTAGAAAAAAAAGAACATTTGGAACAATGTTTGTAAGCTGAATGATGAAGTATCCTGAGGGATCTGAGCAAAAGCAGTTAACAAAGAAACCATCTAAAGAAGAACTTGTGTCATTTGCAACGATGGCACAGCAATGCAGATCTCTAATATATTTTTACTTCCACAATTAACATCACACAGCTTTTCTACATAGCTTATTATCATTAGATTTCAAAGCACTTTACAACGTCTACTGTTATCAACCATCAAAAACACAAACCTAATTGTTCATCAGTAGTGACTATTACATTTATGCAATGCTTTGGCAGTGGAATTTCTTCCACACGGTATTTGTGGCTACATCTATATTAGTTAATTATTCCATTCCCCAGCAATAAAATATGGTCTTGTATATTGTTAGAATAATCCAGGGAATGTTTCTGGCCTAGGCCAATTTGCACTCTTCCAAATAATTCCCAAGCCTAAGCTGGGAGCTGGAGCTTTCCAGCGATGACTCCCAAAAGGCCATTCACAGGCAGCCACCCTGCTTTGGCAGGTAAGAGACTTTATTAGCACAGGGCTGATCGGTGCCAATTGGCCTCAGCGTCTGGGAACCTTGCCAAGCACGTTTAATTTACTAGTGTCAATAGCCTGATAGACCAAGAATTAATTAAACAATTTGGCCATTTGATGCAATCTTGTACTTCACTGGAAAGAAAAAAGCTGGGTGGGGGAAAAAAAGAAATAGTATTTTGGACATCGCAAACTCTTGGGAAAGTGAAATGAAAACTTAATAATGTGTTATGCATTAGCATAATATTACCTATTTAAAAACTGAAGACATAACATTTTGTCCTTTTAAACAGACAGTTATTTCTACTAAGTTTTAGGTTTTGGTTAAAGAGTAATTTGGTCACTCTTGTCAGTCAGATCTACTACGTTTTCTGCCCCCAAATGAAGTGTTAGATGGAAGACGAGGTTTTAAGAGTATTAAACATCAGAAAAATTGTTAAATGCTATTAAAACAGCAACTCGCAAATTACAGTTTCACCTCCTGTGATGCTTTAGGTTTTTTCACTGGAAAAATAAGCAAATAAATACCCCTCCACTCCCCGCGCACTGAAAATACCTATTAGAGCTTAGCTCACAATGTCCTGAAGAAACTTGTGTAGAACATTGTTTTGCTGTAGTTTTTCGAGGAGTATCAAGTTTGTCAGAATTTTTCACCATTTAAGAAGCTACAAGCAGTTGAGTCTATGCTTACAGAATTTAACAAACTCTGCTAGCTTTTTTTTAGGCAGGCTGGCAGACGATAGTTCTCAGCTTGAGGGAGCTCAGTCCAGCACCGTACCTTTTCACATCCCAGGCTCCAGGCTACATGACGGAAGAGACTTGGGCGTTGTGAGAATCTCTCTTATTAACAGGTTACAGAAGGGTTAAGTGGGTTACAGAAAGAACCTTCCCACATGACTACTCAAACCCCCATGATTCTCACTGCCTCATTCTTTACTTTATACAAAGCAAAACAGATCCACCAGATGCCTGAGTGAGGTAAACCTGACTGATTAAAAAACTCTTTGGAAAGGGGGAACACAAGGGACTAATCTTATTATATTGCAGGAACCAAACCCAATTCTCTTATTTTCTAACTGAGTACCCTAACTACTGAACTATTTGATGAGAGGAATATCTCTTTCTGCCTGGCAGCTTTCTGAATATAGCCTTTTATCTCCTTTGATTTTCTTACAAGAGCTCAAAAATATAACAATCCATTACATGGCTAATGAAACATTCGCTAATGAAAAAAAAAAGGTATTAAAAAAATTCAGGAAGCAAAAACATACTGGAAAAATAGTTTCAGTTTAACCCAATTTTTCTACCAATTTCTGGATTCAGGTACCAAAAAATAAAATAAATAATTAACTATTTATAGAGTTCTAGGTAAGAAAAATGCTGTAAGATATTTGTCTCTTCTCAAAAACTACTTTCACCTTAAAAAAGAAAAACAAAGCAAACCAAAGCCACATGACCAACACAGGAGGACTTTGTGAAGTATATTAACAACTTTTTTTTTTCTTAGAACAGAAGAGCATCATTTTGCTTTTTGGGTTTCAGTCTGGCAGCAAGTGACTGATCTCCAAATCCCTGTTTCATAGTGAACTGCTATTTTGTATTGATTCAAGAGGATCAAGAGCAAAGTGTGTCTTGAAGACAGAGGGAGAAGTGGGGAGGAGCTAAAACATGCTTTTTAATGTATGCATGAAGCCAAAACCAGACTCCAAGTACTGCAAAGTAAAGACTCTTTTCTCCTTCTCACCACTCAGGTTTAAATCCAGGGCATGTTTTTAAAAGCATCTGAAGTGACAGAAGAACTAACCTTCCTTTCAAAAGAGTAATAAAGACAGAAGTTAAGTTTTAAAGGAAATGGTTCTTTAACAGTAACTTTAACCTCCAGAACCACACAACCAGAAATCCTTGGTGAGATTAAAATCATGCAGCACACCTGTGGATTTTTTTTTTTTTCTTTTTTGGTTTCAAGAATAATTTTCAGTTTGCAGCATTGATCCCCAAAATAACTCCTGCTAACGTGTGGTTGTGAATTGAATGAACTCGTATCATCCGCTTTGATTTAAATATTGATTCTTTGTAATGTATGAGAACAGCTGCTTTTTTGAATTCCTTTCCATCCTCCTTATTACTAAAAACATCATCAGTTTATCTATGGGATTTTGATGCTTGAGTAGCATTTCAACTAGACAATCTAACGAACTCAGTTAGAAAAGATTTATTCACTGAGATCTGAGGAAAATACAATCCAGCTTTTCGAACACTGACTTAAAACATGACTTCGGGAAGTTACTTGATACTATGGTAGGTAAAACTGCCTATACCTGTAAACCTGAAACCAGTGTATAATTAAAATGATAAATGAATGGAATGGGTGAAAAAAAGTTCTTCACCTAACTAGAAAAAGTTTTTAAAATCAAAAACTGGAAAGCACAATTATTTCACATTACACTCCAACAAAGAATTGATGCCTTCAAAGAATTAAGAGACAGAATCTGCCTCCCTAGTATTGGGACTCTTTACAGAAAATGGTGAATAATTATTGTAGATCGAGCTATAACAGACTCTTCTCAGGTGAAAGGCAGGCAAGCCACTGTGCTTAAGAAGTAGGAAATCTTCCCTTAAATCTTCTCCACAACATCTATGACTAATTTCTTAAGGAAATCTGATTATTTTTATGTCTACTAAGGGCAGTTTCATCTCATTTGTAAATTAGGCATTTAAGCTAAGCTGGTTTCCAAGGTTTCCAGACCTCATATTCTCTCAAGCATCTACCTTGCTATGAAATGTACAGCTGTAAAAGTTCCTTCTCCTCTCCTTACAAGGAAGACTAGATGGGTATTAAATGGCTCTGGTGAGATAAATCCCATCCAGTTTGTATGGTGATATATTATAAAAATCAAAACAATTTCCAACATAATCTATTTCCTCTGAGTAAACCACGTGCGGGTCAGAGACATGTCTTTGTCTCAGCTTTGACTACCTTGAATTAAAATTCTAAATACTACGTATCATGCATCATTTTCATATAAATCAGCAAGATGAGGTAAAGGCGCAGTTCCTTGATACCGTTGTCTTTCTTAAGAGTTCCACCTCAAGTTAGCTAAACTCAGTTGGCTCATTGAAATACAAATCTGAGATTTTGTTTTGAAGCGAAGAAAAGGTCTGAGTGACATGCCCTCATATGTCGTCTCTCCAGCTACACTGTAAGCTCTACCTACAGAACTTTGACTACCTCAGTAAATTATACCAAAGGCAGGATATGAATGTAAAAGGTGTTGGTATATCAATACACAGCTCGGGTGAGATGTTATTCTCTGATGCGTATTCCTTCTTCTAACATGCATCGCTCTGGAAGCAGATGAAGTTACATTGAAAATTCTAGTTATTTCAGAATAAAAATATCCAAATAGGCGCTTTCCAGTGCAGTTACTATAGTAACTGTGAGAGTGGGAAATTAATTCTAGCTCTCTAACAAGAGTCAAGAATAACCACTTTCCATTACATATGCATAACGATAAAACTATGTTAGCTCATATAAAATAATAATTATGAAAATTATTTTTTCATGAAGTGGATTTTTATTTTTAAAAGAGATCTTGAGCAAGCAAGCAGAACCAAACTGTAAAAATACTCTGCACAGTGAGCTAGTTATGTTACCAAAAACTTTGAAAAATGTATTATTTTTTTTAAATCTCAGACCGAAAGCACATTTTTGGCAGTACCTCTGCTTTCTTGCTTTCTTCTGTGCCTACAGATTCCAGCAAACATGAAGCGTAGATGATCTATAAGTTTCTACACGGTGCCACACGTACCTGAATGCACAAGTACAACTTCCAAAAGATCTGAGTAAGCAAGAAATGCATCATCTAACTCTCAGCTGGCAAATATTTTGTCAGGTAAGAGTTAAGAGCACTGGATTGCACCATGCAGATTTATAGTATTTCTGCTGGGTATAGACTCAGTAGCTGTTCCACAGTCAGTGGGCTTTATATGGTGTGGTATGTTTAGAGCAAACCTTCCGCTTTTTATTTTCCTTTCATTTTCACTTTGCTGCCCGAGTGCTTTCTCTCTGAAACAAGAAAAAGGCATCCACATGAACTGTCTGCAAATCCTTGCAGCTTAATTGCTGTCATCTGGGGACTTGTTATTGTTAAATTTAATAGACATTGGGGTGTTCTCTACTGAGACCTTTAATGTGTTTGGGGCCTTAGAGATCTCTGAAGAAAAATGGAACTTATGGAGAGAAAGTCAATGGTCCACTGACTAAGGAAAATCATGCACCTGCTAAAGAACATGTTTTTTTAATATTACACCATGGTCTTTGGGTCCTAAAGGACCAGGTTTGACAGGACTAATTTAAACCTTTTAGTCTTGCTGTGATTATAAGATAATGTCCAGCATGAATATACCTATAATTGTTTGTAAAGTGACATAGAGGAATATTTTCTTGTATGTAGTTATGCATTCCTAACATGCAGATACATTTTTTTCAGTAACAAAGAAATAATTAATACAGGATTCTAGACTAGTGCTTCCGTACTTGATTTTTTAAGGAAGTATAACATTAACTCTATTTGGATCATATTTTCCTATCTAAAGATTCACAGATCACTGTAAAAAGATTCAAGTTACTACTTCCCCAGAATGAAAGCTGGTTTTGTAGGAATTTTTCTAGGTGCAGCACTGACCCTGTGATAGAAACCCACACCTAAGTGAGATTTGAGTCCTACCTTCTAGCAGAGATGTTTCAAGCAATACAAACTGGAGCTAAAGATGTATCAGACCAAACTGAAGACCGCATTCTGTGCGTGTGGAACCTGTCTAAAAGTGCCTTCTGACGTGGGAAGAACATTCTTAGTAGTTCAGGCAGGCAGACAGCTGAGAGTCTAGTTTGCCTTAATGCTATCAAAGATTTTTTCTATTCATATGAAACAACATCAAGATTCATTGTCAGGTTTCATCCTTTATAATCTGGAGTTCAACAAGTATTTTGGTTTTCTGGTATCTCAAGCTGCCCCAAATAAACTAGTAAGTATTGAAAAATTAAGGAGAAACTCTGTCCTTGTGAGATTACCAGCCTGAACTCCAACCTAATGATGTTCAGCGAAGCAGCCAGTTTTCAAAGCTTATCCATAGCAAATGTTTTGAGTTTTATACATTACTTCTGTTCTGTAATAAACTATTTTGCCTGGAAGGAATTACAGAAAGCCACTACGAAATGAATCATGCTGTGCTCTGTAGTCAAAAAACAGGTATTAAAATTTCTTTAGCCGAATAGTTGGCTTGTTTACATAGTTGAACAAAACAGAATTTAAAAGGTTAAAACAAAAAGCAACCACTAATCCAAGGAGAAAACATGGGTATGGAATGAAGAGATGTTTTTCAGATGAGAAAAGGAAGCAGATGGAAAGCTGATGAGGCAAAGAAATGCCAACCTGGGACATTATCAAGCCACCCAGGTGGCAAAGCAAAGTGTTAGAACTTAATTCCACAAGATACTCAGAAATTCTTGAGATTTTATGTTCCCCGATCATCCCCACAGATGAAATATTACAGCAGGCAATTAATTTGTACACTGCTCTTTATCAATAACTTGTTAGGAGAAATAAAATACAAGAACTTTTTGAGAGGCTGAATTTCTTTTGGTGATAGCTTTTGAAAACTTCATAGAAAGAAGACTTTTTTTGACACATTCAGAGAGTTAATCTGAGCTATATTTTAATAGCCCTGATGCGTAAATATCATACTAGTTCCATTCCAGAAGTGAAAATAATTTATAAGACTATAGCTTTGATAAAGCTCCTAGAGTGTCTTGGATGATAGATAGAAAATAAAGATGTTGGGGACCCTTTTATCTGAAAAGAGAAGGTATTACTGTGAAATATTTTGGATTCTAAGGACTGTCATATTTAGAGAGAACAAGATTTGTTCAAAATGGTGCTGTTGCAAAAATCTTTCTCTGAACTTCCATGTACAATAATTTGTCAATGCTCAACCAGTTTCCCTGATCTACCACAACTTCCCTCATTTGCATTTGCCCTCCCATGCCTTTATATCTGACAGACTGTAACCTGCCTGCACGTACAGACCACAGGAATAATTGTTTGGACTTTCTTTTCTCTATCATTTTACAATACACTTTTATCCTCACAGCTACTGGTAAGGTCACACAGGTTTAGAGACTCCTAAGTGTGCAATAAAATTGACTATGCAAAGAGCATCAATCTCTGTGCATGCAAGATGATCTCGTTCATACAGCAACGAGGGAGAAATGAGTGACAGGTCTCATTTGAAAGGCTATAAAGAAAAGGGAATGGTTAGGAAAAACCACGCATAAGGAAAAGCATCTGAATGTTAACTCGATTTAAAATATTTTTAGATATGATTAAAAGAAAAAAGTACTATAGAAACTAAAGAAAAAAGGATCTGAAAGATGACTTGTCAGATTTTTATCATCGGATTCTTAACTTACCACCTATGGACAAACTACGCAAAACCCAAAAGAACAGAGTAATTCTTAGACATCTACTGAAGTCAACGAGTGGTGAAGGTACCGAGGCACTTTATAAAACAACTGAGAGTGTTAAAGGCAAAGAGTGGAGCAAGACTGAAGTCAGTTCTATCAACTCTTTGATGCTTGGTGACAGTCTTCCCACTGTTACACTACGTAATTATTTCTGTTTAGGTTTATTTCTAAGGTAACAGGAAGCCAAAACTTTTTTGGTTTGGGGGGGGGGGGGGGGGGGGGGGGGGGAGTTGGGGGGAGGATTTTCTTTTCTCATTTTCCCTTTCTTCTTCTTAACTCACGCTGAATTAGGAAAATTTCCCTGGGAAATACATCTCTTGGGGAATACGCATTCATTAGTAGTTTAACTGCAATGCCAGCACAGTAGAAACAGCTGCAACTCAGTTCTCCCTTAAGAATTGTGTTGTCTTTTGTCCTAAGAGGCTGAGAAAATACATAGGAAAACAAGTAGAAAGTCTTGTAGAAAGGTGCTAGCAAAATTGCAAGCAAATGGAAAAGATTTCTAACAAAAACTATGGCCAC
Source organism: Pelecanus crispus (assembly GCF_030463565.1). Lineage (NCBI taxonomy): Eukaryota > Metazoa > Chordata > Aves > Pelecaniformes > Pelecanidae > Pelecanus > Pelecanus crispus. The sequence goes on along the minus strand of NC_134655.1, from coordinate 20,672,106 downwards.
TGTGAAATACATATTTAAAATTTGAGTCGGTTCTTAAACAGAATAAACATCAATTTGCCAGTTGTCATGTATTTTAGAGCCATTTATGCCATTTATTCTGGAGCAGCATCATATTTATTTTCCTGACCTGCTGTGAGAAAGGGTTTGAGATGTTACTGCCACAGTTGAAATATGTTGCCGTATTCAGCTAAGACATTCGGCATTATGCTGCACATAATAAGCTTCACCACTCATCTTACAATTAGTCATGTTGACACATTTTTATAAATTGGACCTAGCAATCATTTTCAGATGAGACATTTTCCCTGCAGAAGGAATCCTTCAGCTTTGCAGGAAGCATCGGAACTCAGGCATTTACTACAATAGAAAGCAATTTCTGTTATGGAAAAAGAGAAAGGCGCCTTTTGTACATGCCAAAAGGAAAACAAAATGTGAATCAAATTTATGGTGGCAACAACAAAACCATTATTTTCTTCAAGTGAAGACACATTTCACATAGCCTAGCGCTTCTTCTGGGCTAATTGTTCAAGCTCTATATATCATAGTATAACCAGAGGTAAAACAAAGCAAAACAAATTCCACTAATGAGTATGGCCCAGATTCTCAGAGGGCATAAAACAGCTTAGTTACATGAAACGCAAGAGCCACAGCAGCTATTTCAGATATGCACTTGGTATCACTAAGCCTGAGAAAGAACTAGAAAGTGCAAGAGTAATACTTCTCCTTCTGTACCAGTCTGTTTTGACTGATGGATTTCTGATGAATTTCCATTAAATATGAAATACTGTGCTAGGTACATATTTTTAACTACCTGGTAGTTAATTTTACAGTTTTGAGCTGAAGACCTGGAGCTCTTCAGTGAAGTATGTAACTACAGCTAAGTAATCTGTCTGGTTAATTATGCCTCTTTTAAACTCTGATAAATACAAGTTTAAGAAAGCACTGCTGGCACCTCTTTAAGCAAATACTTGCCATATTTATATATTTATATACCCAATCTGACAGAAATTGCAAATTACTACAGAACACCGTATTATATTAGTTATAGCACCTCTGTGGAGAAACTGTAATTCCCACAATCTGAAAACCTTTTAAAATTACGCAGTCACACATCTGAAGACTTTGGATTTGTGAAGGTCAATGCACAGTTTTCACTCTTTTACTCATATGGTCTGCCACAATCTGAAAACCTTTTAAAATTACGCAGTCACACATCTGAAGACTTTGGATTTGTGAAGGTCAATGCACAGTTTTCACTCTTTTACTCATATGGTCTGCCACACAAACCAGTTACACCTGTCAGTAACGCAGAGGTGTGGTGTTCATATGGATTCCCGCAGGGTCCAGTTTGCCAAAGGCTGTCTTTCTTCAAGTCTCACCCGCCACAAAAAAAAGACTCCAGCTTTACTCTAGCAACTGGTGATGATGGTAGGCTCACTGTTAACTGCTTCCTTTATTCTGTCCTGACCTTATGGTTTACTCTGAGCGCTCCACAGAAATCACTGCAGCAATCTTTTCACCAGCAGGAAGAATTTTATGTGCCTTATGAAATGAATAGTGTAGCACCGACAGTATGAGACATCATCTAACGTCAGTTTACAGTTAATTTGCATTGCAAATTGTTTAAGGACATTAAAGACAGCTATGCCTTCAGGTTTGACTGGAGTGTCACCTGGTTTTAAATTTTGTTGTAAAACTTGCAAATACTTGTTACTAACTTCCAATCTTTTGTTCTAACCATTACATCCAGTCCCAGAATGATGAATTCTATTCCACAGACAGCCCTGCTAGCCAGTTTTATAAGTCTATCAACATGCCCGAGTATATTTAAACAGCCTGGAGTGTGACAAACTAAATAAAACGATCAAAGAACTTCAAAGTGTCATAGCACCTCACAAGGCAGATCTATGCAAAGGTATCAATTCTTACTTTGCAAATATTTGCAAGTAAAAGAGATTTCCAAGAATTTGTCAAAAGGCAAAAAATGTCACTTCTCCCAGTAAATACAATTTTTCATGATGACAGCAGTAAAAATAGAGTGGTATATCTGCTCTGAGCTCTGCATATCTTGTAAAAATGAATGAGATCATTATAGCAAAATCATAGGAAAATAATTATGGAAATAACAAGATTTTAGTGAGCCTTGTATTTTTTTCTTACTTTTATCACAAAGTACTGTATTTGATTTTAAGTAAACTACTGTAATTTCAAAATAACAATATTAAATATTAAAAGTCATGAGAGGAGTTAAAGCTTCTGAACAAAAATAGTAAAAGGCACACATTTCTCCCTCCAGAGGTTCCAGTGCTCATATATCCAGGACAGCTCTTCATTCGCAGGCTCTATACCTACAATGCATTATTCTTAACAAAGAATAACCAAGTACAAAGCTGTCTGATATAGCGGGATAACAGCTTCAAAAACGGCAGGGGAGGGGGAGTTATATTTTGCCACATCCAAGAACCTAAGCTTATGGCTTATATGTTTTTCGTATATGCTTTTTTTATTCCCAGAAAAAAAGGTTTAGGTTCCTGGACCTGTTTAAAAAAAACTCTGTATTTTTAAGCTGATATCCATATATATATACACATATATGCACTGCATATAAATTCTTTCCCTCTCTGTTTTTCTCTTCTTTTCAGAAAGACAAAGATTTAGCACCCTTATTTTATTACTTAAATACACAGTTGTAAACTGTGAACCTACTAAGGATAAGTCGATTCTGAAAGTATTTTGAGAGTACAGTGTTTTGGTTGTGAATCACAATATGACTAGCTTTTCTTTCAAAAGAAAACTAATATGTAATGGGAATATGCTGCCCTTATCAATTTGTACACACATGTATGTTCATTACAGAGACATATTTTAACACAAAATGTGAATGCATACGTGACCGCAATCACACACAGAACCATTTATACCTATTTGTTTGTTTTTTCTAATGTAACTTGTAAGCGAAACATATCTGGCATGACTGCGGGGCACGATTCAGCTGTTTTACTGGATTACTATTCAACACATTTATTATGGTGGTGCTGAAATAGTAGCCACTGTGATCGCGTAGATAATTTGTACCTAAAATATTTGCAATCTAAAGAGAAAGGATTGACACCGTGTAGGGAAAGGGAACAGCAGCCACAGCAGAGTGCACACTGGGTTTGTACAAATGACACGATTCACTTGAACTTGTGAGTTGAGTTAGGAGGAAATTAGGCTACTGGAAAGAAAATTAAATTAGTCATATGAGGGTGAGAAGACATGGGGGGAAAGGAAAATTAAGAGAGAGAGAGATGTTAAATGACACTGAGCAGAAGAAGGATTGTAACAACCAGCCAATGTGTAAGGCCAGTTGAAAGAACAGCATGCTCTGAAAAGTGCCATTTGTATCCCCAGTCCCATACTGGGCCAAGACCCAAACATGTTTTCTTTTCCTCTATACCCACCGGCAAGTTTTCACGAAAATTTGAAATCTGACTGTGCTGAATAGAAACCACAGCACTCTTTGGAAAGTACTATCTGCTGTTGCTTTCATTCTTACTGTCTGTTTCTCTTCCCCGTGAAGTCTCTAACTCACGTCTTCCTAAAGTTTTCCTCAGGGACATATGATGAGCAAGAGGTTGGGAACAACAAAGGGACATGGCTGTGAGCCATGCCACAAGCTGGCACCTGGCTTGCCCAGCCCGGTGCTAATGAAGATACCTGCCTGGGTTACAGCTGTGCAATAAAACCTGTGTAGCAAGCTTTTGTGGCTATCCTGTAAGCCAGCATCGCTGACCCAGCTGGAATAAATCAATAAGGCACTCCACTGTGCCATCTCTGCCTGTAATCACCTTTACAAAGCATGTAAAAGAAGGATATTGCTGCAGAAGTCAGTGTTTATAGGGTCTTAGGAAGATAATTTGCCATGGCCAGGTCCAGCAAGATGTGCCAGGGTAGGGAAATAAGTGTCTTTTTGTACTCTGTGTGTGTATTTGTACTTGTACACAGTCTAATATAAGGTATCCATTGTACATATCATCTTTAGAAAGAAAGTTCTCATATTGGAAGAAAGCATGAAAAAGAAATCAGTTCAGTGATAGATAAAAAAAATTAAACCTTAAAGCCAGATCAGGGTATATGCAGTGCACGTGTAAGGTTTTGTGTTTAATTCAGAAAGTGGGTGATCCTGTGCAGAGCATTAATGTACTTTCTTGCTACTATAGCTACAGTAGTTGTCAGTCTTTTTTTTTCCAATTTCAATGCATCATCCCAAAGTAAATTAATTTGAAACCAAACAAAAAAGATCATTAAAAGATAGAAATAAAGTGTTATGTACAATCTACCTCAGAGGTAATACCTCTCCTTCAACAAGCTTCATATCAAAACCCTTAAGTATTCATCACTACTGGTACAATCCAGGAAAGAGTTCACTATAACGTTACATACATTTGTGAGGTGTAACCTTTTAGCAACATGTTTTCCATGTTGAGGAAGTTACACTATTTGTACTATTTACTATTTGGTAATTCTCCTATTCTTTATTGTTGTTAGTTTTGTACTGAATCATCTCTTTTTTACTTTTTTTTTTTTTTTTTTAAAATTTGAACTTATTTTTACCTCTCCTAGTTCACTGTCTGTGAAGAAATTAAAGGAAATAATTTTAAAAGCTTTATAAAGTACACTTTACAAATAGAAACCTTCAACACTTAGGTAGAGATACACATTTTATCAGGTATCTAGGGCAGAAAAAATAAGACTTGTTACTCAGAAATACTCTTTCTTAAAATTATCTTATATACTCATACTTCTCCGAGTATCAGAGCCACCACTATAGAAAATTTTTAACCATGACACAGAAAGCCCAACACGTACTTTTTAAGTCCTTAGGTTTTTGAAAATATCAGTATCTACAGTATTTGATGTTCAAAGATTTTCTTACAGCTGTTATCAATAATTCCTTTGAAAACTGCTCTGCCTTTATATATATGTGTTCATATAGATGTGTGTTCATTTCCTGGATCCCTGAAGCAAATATTTTTAGACTATTGTTACATGCAGATATATTGTTTCTCTGAGAGTCCAGAAGTGGAATGACTGGGGGCTTCTTCACTAGCAGAATCTTACCTGCATGAAAAAGCAATATGTTTTTTGCACATTTACCATTAAAAAAAAAAAAAAAATCAAACATGAATAATAAAGATGTAGAGTTTCTGACAGATCGGAAAGAACAGAGACCAGTCCTTTCAGCCCCAGCGGTAAGTAGAACAAATTCATAGGAGATTTCAATTTGGATGTGCATTGTGAGTCATTTCTACACTGAGAGAGAATTTAATGCCAACATCAGTTGATTCACTACTGACATCATCTCAGAATTTCACCTGTTATCCCTTGAGAAGAGTGACTCAGCCTCTAAGTTTACTCCAGACTTATTTTTATTACATGAAAACAGTCATTGAGTAATTGTCAATATAATTTAAAAAAATCATTAATCCACATGGTGAATTTTAGGCTAAATCATCGAAGAGAATCAAGCAGACGTTAATTAAAGATTCTTCTGACTACACGTATCTCTGCCAGGAATTCTCACACTAATAAAGAAATCACTTCTGAAGATTTTTTTTTCCCATCTTTCTAGCCTTCACCTCCTCTCTTCTGTCACATTAAGTCTCACTGGTCATCATTCTCACCAGTCCTCCCTTACATCAATCTATCTTCAGCTTCTGCTTTTCCACTCGATATTCCTCCAGTTTTATAAAAACACCTCCCCCAAATCACCTTTCATTTACAAAGCTCTTCAGCTCCAGGAGAAGAGACGATGATGTGTTGAGCGTAAGAGTCCTATTTTTGCCTCTAAGCCTAGCAGTCCTAGGGTAATTGCCAGAATTATAGTGGCTTTCAAGTTGAGTTTACAAAATCAAGCTGGTTTCAAAGCAGCATTTACTGCTCCACGATTTCATCTAATCCCCACAGCTACTGACATAAACTAATTGCATGTACACATATGATCCCATTACGAATGGTGCAATCCAGATGGTGCCAATCTGGGACCGCAAACAGAGTTCCAGTGCTGTCAAATGCATGCCAGGCTTACCTGCTGCATTTACATCTCTATTCCTACTTCTTTATCATAGACATTTCCTATTCAACTGGTTGGGCAACACCGAACAGCCATGTAATCATAAATCCCCATGGAAAACATTGTCCAAAAAATGTCCCAAGAGACCCTGACAACGCACCAATGCCTGAAAAGTCTTAAATTTTGCTTTAAATCATTCTAATCCTTACTATTACTATCATCACTATCACCACCACTATTTATTATTAATTCAGCAGCACTGCAGAATTGCTGTGATGAGCAATAACCTAGCTGCCGTGGAACCTGAAATTACAGGTAGAAAAAGACAGTTCATACCTGAAAGAACATACAGTATGTATGGTTATATTTAAGTCTAAATAGAATATGCAAACTAACCATCCACATGGCCTGCAGGGTTTTCATCTCATGAATCAAATAACTAGTAACTTAAAACATACCTACACACCTTTATGCAGATACACATATACTGCCTATGCAATTACTTTAGAAGAAATTCAACGAAGGATGTCTGATATTAAAACTGATCTTTACTACTCAATCTCCAAGAAATCTCCAAAATAAAACAAATGAAACAAAAAGTAAATAAAACAATCCTTATCGCTATTCACTCTTTGCTTCTCTGTAGAAAATATGTTTGGGAAAGCAAAAAGACCTTGACAATTTAAAAGTGAAAAAGTTCCAGTGAAAAAACGAACACATTTCTATGCTGCGGTCTTTTAACTGAAACTGTCCCTGGGGCTTAAACCCAAGGTTGCTGACCTGAGCATCCCAGATGATTTCAGTATATATAGTATCAAAAAGGAAAATGAGTAGTCCTTCACAATATAGAGGTTCAAACGTGTTATAAATTAAAACAATACTTTAATTATACCCTTATGAAACTAGGAGAAAGCTTGTGTCATCAGCCAGAACACATACAAAGGACAGAACATGTATGCATATAAGGATATGTTGCACTAAATAAAACTATTACAATTGGCTATTAAAAAAAACTTGGTTAATTTTAATATTACAAAACAGCATTCCTCAGAATGAAAAGAACTTGAGGAAGCCATGTGAAGTAATTTTGGTCATATGCTTACTGCTTTAAAAAAAAAAAAAGCTACAAGCTGCAACGACTGTGATGACTTGATCTTTGTTCAGAGGCAAACAGATATGGGAAGTGCCAAGCAACGTTCCTCCTTCAAAAAAAAGAAGAGTCAGTTCTAAATTTACTTTTCTGTAATTTAATAAAATACTGGTAAATATTAATGGAAAGATCCGTATTTGTACAGTCATACTGTGAAGGATGCGTTTAGATCCTAGACACACAGCAAGTATTAGTTAGTATGGGAAATTGTGGTCCTAGAGTGCCACAGAGCACATTGTCTCAAACTGTTATGTCTTTGTCATATATTAAAAGCCATTTAGTTTGATTCTCTTCTCACTTTTTTATTCGATTGATTCTTGAGCTGCTGCCCTGATCTACATCAGCTCCACTTAGAGTAAAATCAAGTCTACTTTTGGCAAGTACTCAAGTCAGTTTAGCATGCACTTTCTATCCGCATTCATGCAAGTAAAACTCACTTTTCAGAGCAAATTGAAAGTCAAATGAAAGGCCACTAGCCTGGTTGATGTGAATTCAATTTAGAATTCAACTGAATATTCACCAGCTCATTTTTTTTTAATGGTATTTATTCAGCTCTGGAAAACATTACACACAAAACAAACAGCTGATATGAATACCCTGAATTTGTGGAGACCTAAAGAGCCATATCACTCAGAGGCGTGAATCAACTTGGTGGCTCCGTTGGAGCCAGTGGTCACACACTGAGGGACGAAGGCACGCAGTCATTCTTATATCAATTCTGATTCTTTCCATGTTACTATATAAGCACAGATGATTTTATGATTGTTATTATTGCTCTTCATATTATTAAACAAACAGTTCAAAATTACTGTATTCAATTTGAATTGCTTCTCACAAAATCACTAGCAGAAATCCTTTCTGAACATGCAAGAGGCACTTCAGTATTTCATGAAGTGTTAAATTGGCAAAACAACAACATGAGTTCATTACTGCAGATTCTTTCCAGATGGAACCATAAATGTACTGTACTGTACTGAGCGCCCATGGTACAAAACAACTGAGTTGAATATTATGACCACTTTTTGAGGAATAATGTTTCATATAGTGATCATTTATTTTTGCAGGGAAGAAACTAATTTTAAAAAGAGCATAGAAGGGAAGGTTCCAGAGCCTCCCTGATTTATTTTCATCTGTTTTCTTTCTAGCCTCTGAAAATCAGGACAAGCAGTCACTGTAGCCTTTGGCTAGTTTTTCAGCTCCAAGGCTGAACCTGCACTCCACTACTGCATCTCTGAACACAACACAGAAAGGCTGGGCCAGAAGCCCTTCTCAACACACCTGAGCCAAGATACCAAGGCCATGTAAGGGGACTACAGCACACGGCAACATTAAAACCAGTCATGCTCTTCCATATGGCAATTTCAAATAGATTCAAATTTCCAAATAAACTGACAAAACCAAGGGAATAGAATTCTTGGACATTTAAACCAATGAATACATATGCAATGATAAAATGAAAGGGATTGCAACTTTCACAGTTGACTTCAAGAGAAACTACTAAAGGCTCTTAACTTTCTTTTTTCCTTTACTATGCCAGGTTCTAATTATGTTTTTTAATCTAGCCATCTTTTTATTTACAGATCCATTTTAGAATTTTGAAAGTGTGTATATGCCTATTTTGAAGCATCAGTCTAGTCTACTCTCACCCCAATATAAATCAAGAACAATTCCAATGGTGCGAAACAAACATGAACACCACATACATATAAATATTTCAGATATAATCAGTTCTATCTGTCCATTATTCTTTGCTTAAAGGAATTCAAAAAGTTTCAAATACATTTAACGATGAAATCAATATATTTTGTCCTCACTTACTTTGAACAGGTTTTGCCCCAAAGCAGTATCATTTCATTAATCCATACCATTTCATTCAGTGGACTTTAAGCTTCCACTGTTATGCTGGAGATTACAATCAATCTTTTCATCCACTCCATCTGAACTGTTGTTTAATAAACTAGATCTACTTCTCCCCTTGAAAACATCTGTATTTTGACCACATTTCTTTCTAGTTAGAAATTATTTCCTTTTTTAATAAAGCTTTCAAATGCCTGAAAGAGGTAGCTCCTTTTTCTTGGAATTTTAGATGTAAAAATAAGTATGGAAATAATGATAGAGCAAACAAACAGCAACACATTCATTTCCTTCTGCTTTAGAAAGGCTGTGATATCTTCAAGGGAGCATCCAATATGAGATTATGCTCCCTGGTCCCCAGAGGTTTTTTGAACAATCGAATTACCTTGTAAAACGTTAATACCACAGTCTTGGTTCACTTACACGGCAAGAGACACAGCTTACTTCTGCATGCAGTGAACTACCCATATTTCATAGACACATAAATCTCTCTTTTGTTAAATCTCTGCCTGTGTATTTCACAGCTCAAAGTGGAAATTTCCTTAAACTCCAATCAAGAAACTCATTGCAGTAAAATGATATTTGTCCTAATTAAAAAATAAACACTACTAACAATGTGGTAAGATTAACTTGATGGGAAAAGAGGCTTTTAGAAATTTATTTTTACTTTAGCTTTTGTTTTGAAATTAAAAAATAAGAGAAGCTTTTATCATTCTTTATTGTGAGTTAGGGGGTAACTTTCTTAGAAATGAAAATAAGCTCTGTGGTACTATCTTGTACTACTACAGTGTAACTGCTACAGTTTTTCTCTCCCACTAACTACACTCACATATTTTTGAAATGGCCTTAATGGTACTATAAAAATTGGCTATATTAGACATTCTGGTAAGTCTTTCGTCCCAAAGAAATGATGAAAACTTTATTGCTCTTGACAAAGTTGACAGACATGGAGTAAAATTCCAATATTCCTTATATAAAAATACTATCATGTTAGGAAGGAAAAGAAATATATTCCTTTAAAGACTTACTCTTCAGCAATTTCATATATTTAATATTAATACTTCAGAACATGAATGCATGAAGCTAAAAAGTAAGGATTACTATATCTTTGTTCAATTTTATTTGGGTGGATGTTTGTACTTAGCTCTGTGTTCATTAAGTACCCACAGATAAAGCAACATACCTACATACTAAGGTAGAATGGTCTAGCAGCCTGAACATTTGGTTTAAAACTGTTGCCTGCAGTAGATCAGCCACTTCATTTATGGATTCTAGTGCCAGGTTTTATGCCATCTTCACTGGAGAAGTCCCTTAACCCATCTGCCTACATTTCTGTAACGACACTAATGTCAAACTACCTCTTTACTTCTGGAGTCTGATAAAGAGTAATGAGTTCCCATTTTGAAAAGGCTCCAAGGAGAAAACTATTGCACAGTCATTAAACTGTGCTTTTAGAGATAATCAAACTCTAGAGGGAATGATGACAAAATCACCTTTTCTTTCCCCTGTATACTTGTGTTGTCAGGTTTCTGCTTTTTTTTATATCATGTAAAATTATCTCTTTTTAGCAGAGCCTGGCACAACTGGGCAGATTACCAAATAAAGGCCCACCAAATATTCACCATCAGAGAGAAAAATCACCTCCATGCTGCTACTTTTTTGCAAGAGGTGGGAAAGAATGGCATATTCTTCAGACCTCTATGCCAAAATAATACATGCCATCGGGTAAGTTCATGCCTATACCTTGGGAGCACAAATTCCACTGACATGTTTCAGGAATTAATACTCTCCTACAATATTAGCTATTGTGTATTACATTCTTTTACGAACAACTTTTCCATTCTGTCATCTTACAGCATACCTAAGCGCAGCATGTTGTTCCTTTTGAAGATCTTCATCCTTTTACTTTGTCGACCAAGGAAAAAAATCACCCTCTTGCAATATGTATGTTCCTACGCAAAGGAGGAGGATAAAACTAAGGGAAAAGTTTGGAGACTCACCATACACAATAATAGTTTAGGGAGGAAGTTTCCAAAAGGCAAAAGTGCTTGCATTTGGGAACACGTGGAAAGCCCCTCTGCACATGTTTGATGGAGATGTATTTACTATGTTGAAGCACTAGTATATTCCACATTACTCTTAAAATTGACAGGAGAGGCAGAAGGGGAAAAGTGTGCAGTAATTTCTCTAGTATTTCTTCCTTTCCTCCCACTGGTAGAACACATGCATGCCCAAGTATCAAGGCGCTGTCCAGAAAAATGACAGCCTTGCATTCTCTCACACCAGTCAAATATATAATACACCTAAAAATATGCTTTATAAGTGAAATTTTATATTATCAAAAGTTACTATACTGCCTTCGAGTTACTGACATGCAAACTATTTTCAATAGTTCAATAATTTTATTTTAATAAACAGTGACATTTCTTACATATTCTTCAGTTTTCTAGAATGTGATATTTAGAGTAGACCACAAAGACATCCAGTGTTTTAAATCAAGTACACCCTTTTGACAAGACTTGGCCTCCTTGAAACCCATTCCCCAATCTCACATACTCAGCAAGAATTCTCCTTATACAGATGAACTGTCTGCAGATACCCAGAGTACATTAAGAGTCTTTTGTAAGTCATTTTGAAATGGTTACAGAGGTTTGAGTTACAGAATGACCTTATTCTGCATACCAGTAAAAGTAATTAAATTCATATCTCAAGTTTCATAGTAGACATATCTTACCATTGTATGGCTCTTGAAATGTTTGGAATTCCTTTATGCTATTTCAGATTACTCTCTAAGTAAGTTGACACGCAAGAATGCTATCTAAACCACTGTAAAGAGACTGACAACCAACACAATCTGAAGTCAGATAAAAGAGGATTTTTTGATGGGACTGAAACTTATGAGCAAGGCAAAGAATAAATCTGTTTCTTGTAAGTTACTTTCTTAAAGGAAAAATATCTGGAGTGTATTTCATCTAGGACCTGTCAAAATAATAGCTTGGTGATGTGAATTCAGAACATAAAAGTGTTCTATTAGCAATCAACAAGAGACAAGAGATAGACCAATCTTTTCTAGTATAGTTTTCGTATCAGACATATTTGTTTTACTTCATGAGATTGTTCTAAATCCATAAAATTTACATACATATGGCTGCATTGTTAATTCCTACTATGAAACTATTCAGAAGAGTTTCCATTTTCTGCTTAGTAAAGGAACTTCACAGCCAAGAAATCTAAGTCAAGGATGGTAGGTAGTCCTCTGATTACATGGGTACATTTACACAAAATACTGTTTGAAAAGCGAGTACAGCTCAATTTGTACCATCATAATAATGAGAAGTTATAGGAATTGCAGACATTACATATTGTAACTAGAAATTAGGAAGAGTAAACAACAGATACTGATAGCAAGATTAAACTATTACAGAAGTAACTTTTTTTTTTTTTTAATTCCATCTTCAGATACCTGATTATGGACTTTGTTTTCAAACGCTTTTTTTCCCAACTTTTTTCTCCTTTTGTACATATTAGCATATGAAGTAGTGCCAGAAAGAATACTTCTTTGCAATTGCAGGTTAAAAAAAAAATTAGGTTTCTACTACTTATCCAAACACAAACAAATATAAAATAGCTACTCAGATGTGAGTTTCCTAAGAAAATATCTTGTCATACCTTTACGACATCTGTCCTGAAGGAACAAAATTACAGTTAATAGTTACGTTTCTCTAAAGGAAAGGTTCTGTGAAAGAGGTAGCAGAAAACCAGCATGTTCACTCAGCAAGACCTGTGAGAAAACATTCTTCATTCCTTACCCAGGTGAAATTACATTGCTCTAAATTAAATTCAGAACCAGAAGAATCCCAGAATTATCAGAATCATGAGCTTCCCTTTATTTTCACAATGAAATTAATCAGAACTGATTTTCATAGTGACACTAATCAGAGCAATTATATTTTCATGCATTCAAGCAGAATTTGGCTTCTTATGAAAATGCCAAAATTACGCCTCCCTGTCTTACAATCGAAAGCAGTAATTTTCATCAAGTAAATGTAAGTTTCAAACTTGTTCAAATATTGAATTGCATCTGGGTTGGAAGTCCACTAAGAAAATTTTGAACAAGCTTACTTTATTATCTTACGTCAATGAATGCATGTGCCAAATGAAATGATAGCAAACTGGAAAGCAAATAGGTCAGAAGTAAAAATAGTCATGATGATTTTAGGCACATCTCCTGATTGGTAATGGCAAACTGGAAAGGAATGGAGCTATCTCGGGAGGATTTCTGCATAAACAATGCAGACCTATTGCACTATCCCTCAGCTCCATTGTCAGCAAGTCAGCCTTCATTCTTAACGATCTTTTCAAAAAAGAAATAAAAAAATTAATAGATGACCTTTTCATCTCTATAAAGCACTTAAATTGAAAAGCATAACTACAAATAATAAGAACAAATAATAAATGACTGTTGTTCAGACTTGAGTGGAAATCCCAAAACACAGTTAATATGAAAAAAGAGAGGCCAAAGTTCTGTGTAAGGCTGGATTCACAAAAGGCAAGTAACATTTTTCTCCAGTTTGTCCTAACAAAATCTGGATCTAAAATACTGTGCAAAATTTTGCTGGCTGTTGTTTGAGACTGGCATGTGGCACCTAGTTTTAAGAAAATCTTAACAGAGAAGTTTATTTTGTTCATCACTTACTAATCTGTTCTCAGGTTAGTAATATCTATATCGATTTTGGCTGACAGTGCTACAAATCAGCCTGCTTTAAATCAGCTGATTTTGTGCACCTGTCTACGCCACTAGGTTTTTATGAACTTTTACTGGAATCTGTCCTTCTAAGTGATCAAGATTTGTATTTCCCACATCAACTAAAGTAATAATTCCATTAAGCTGCACTACATTGCTGAACAGTGAGTAATTACTGATACTAACAAAGAATAGTTCAAGCTGCTGTAGTAAATAAACCCAACTTTTACCTATGACATCCCCAAATCCTTTTGTGTGGGGATTGCACATGTATAACAAAGAACATGATACACTCAAAACCACAAACCTGGTCACAACCCAGCAAAAACGCACGTAATGTATGAAAACCGCCCCACTACCAGCAGTCCCCCATGATATTTCCTGCTTTCAGAAACAAATCTCAGTTCAGGAAAGCATTTAAGAACGTGACCAAATGTAGGAAAGTGCTATTGTTATTCCATGAAAGCAAAAAAGACTTTTTAACCACAGCTTTAAATTAAATATATTCAAGAAATTTCATGAATACACAAATGCTTCAAATAAACAGTCCTTTTTTAGGACTGCAGTTAGAAATGACTGGTTTGGTAAATGCATTTTCAAGAAGGCCAGTTACAATTTGGACTCTTACCTAACAGGGGAGTTGATTCAGACAATTGGTTGTGCAGCACTGGAAGCTGCATTTGTTATTTTTGGTCTACTAACCAAACTCCAAATATTTTCTCACATTGTTGCCTTCTTGTAGCTCCCTTTTTTAGTGAGAATATTTCCTTTTTAGGAAGAATTAAAGTTTTGTTTCACCTAGGGGAAAAAGATTGACTGTACTTTAAGCAGGACAGATGAGGTAGATGTCGTGAGGTAGACAACTGGGGATGAAAAAATCCTGTAAATAGAAACTTATGGGCTGTTTTTGAAACTTTTGGTGAAATGAATACCAAACCAAAAATATAATTACAAATGTGTTCTGTCAACTGTAGGTGCCACGAAGAAAATATATTACAAGAGAAAGTACCAAGTAGTATCAGATAAACATTTAATAAGACACTAGTAATTAAATTTACTAATTCACTAACTCCCAAAACATGAAACACTCTTGAAAGCAAATATATTTGTAATTTAACAGCACATCCTAACCAGTTCATCAGATTCTTGAAAATTTTAATGAACTTCCTATTTCTGTACCTATTTCTACAAGATACTTTTAGATGATTCATAGCAATTAATCCATCTATCTAAAGATAGAGGCAGTGCCGAATCCTAATACTTTTGACCTGAATGTTTACAGCCATACCTGTTCTTTATTGTCAACCGTATTAAAACGCTGTTTTAGTATAAACATATAGGGCTGATTACATTTCCAACAAATAAAGCCCTGTACACTTCTGCAGGGATAACAAGAAGACACGAAATTAATTTTACAACAGAGGATCACATTTAGAATCATAGAATGGTGCGGGTTGGAAGGGACCTTGAAGATAATCTGGTCTAACTTGCCTGCCATGGGCACGGACATCTTTCACTAGATCATGTTGCTCCAAGCCCCATCCAGCCTGGCCTTGAACACTTCCAGTGATGGGGCATCCACAACTACTCTGGGCAACCTGTTCCAGCATCTCATCACCATCACTTGTAAAAAATTTCTTCCTTATGTCCAATCTAAATTTACCTTCTTTCACTTCAAAACTGTTGCCCCTTGTCCTGTCACTACAGGCCTCGGCAAAAAGTCTTTCTCTGTCTTTCTTATAAGCCCCCTTTATATATTGAAAGATAAGACTATGACAAATCAGTTGAACATTTATTTTCCGAGACATAAAAATGAATGAATGAGGCAACAGGAAAAGGTATGTATGAAGGGAAACTTTTAAGATATTCTAATGGTTCTAATTTTAAAAGCTGCCATCAAATCTTGATGGATTATGAAAGTGTGTCTAGCTAGATAAATTATAGGCATGACACTTTGGAGATCAAGAAGGTACCTTAATTTATTAAATAGTGACTAAGTACAAGTACTATGGCTCAACATTGAAGTGTGCTAATAAGGTCAGCTAACTGCATTCAGAGGGTGTGAAGATATGTTGAACAGTGGGAGTTCTATTTTGTAGGTTATTCGCAAAGATTTCGCATTTCTTTTATGGATGTTATCTGTATGCCCAGTTTCATGGGCCCATGGTGGCAAAACATAGAGCAGAGACACAAAGAGATCAGCAACAAGGGCTCTGTATTGATATATATTTGGATATTCTAGAGGGAAGATGTTGAATGATCCTGTAATGTATTTTGTATTGCATGCAGCATTTAACATTAATGTTCAACTCCCATTCTGCCAGTATTAAATGTTATATATTGTCAGAATAAAGAAAAATTAAATTTATTCTATCCTTAACTGAATTTATTCATTCTTAGTGCTGGAGTTTAAAAGGAATTGTTTTGCTCTTCTGTGCAACTATAAATGAAGCAATTTTTTTTTTTTTTTTTGAAGTATATTACTTGGGTTTACATCTTACTATAAATCTCAAAATGACAATGTGTGTCAGAAGGCAAAGAAGTTTCCCGGTCTGTGAATCTTTTCACCACAAACTGAACTTACCAAGCTGCTGGATTCCCTGTTTTTCCTCTCTGCTGAGCATAGAGCTGATTTAATTGCCCTGACCCTCACACCACCTTGCATAAAGCTGATACAGAGATTCTGGCAAAACTTACCAGGTTCTCCCCAAAGTGGGAGGGGTAGATATGGTTGGTTGCATAGCTTTATGTGACAATAATATTTACCATAATGCCTTCATTGGCAAAGTAGGAAAGCACCTCAGTGGGATGCATTCTAACACAGAACACAAATTGCCTGCCTTTGCTATAAGAAAGCAGAGAGCTTTCCAACTATTTTCCTGTGTAAAGCAGGCTAGTTTCCTTCCCATGCTGTTACTTTTCCATTGAGTAGTGAAATGAGTCATGAAGAAATCTGAAATAGAAGATGCAGAATTGCCTGGAAGAGGATTTTCAGGAAAGGCATATTCCAGACACAAAATGCAATACAACAGAAAAAACTTCTAATATAACTGAGTAATTATGACTACAGAACACATGAACTACACTGCAACCTAAAAACTGAGATTATATCTAATTGTGAAACCCACGTCACAATGTCTGAGGAAATGTAAATCTGGACTTGAGAAGCTACGTGAGCAAGTTGGATACCTACTAAATTAAGGCACCTTGGATTACTATGCCTTTCTGTAAATCACTCTTTACAGTCTATCTTACTTGAATACTTCTACTTTGGCTGTGACAAGTACACGCTGTAGTCTACACATGCCAAATCAAATAATTTCTTTTATTTCTATACAATTTAAAAGCTGAAAAAGGAGCTAGATTTAATGCGCTTTATAATCTCTTTAATAATGGCATATTTAATTAAGACAAGTGTTGAAAGTCCATAACAGGAATTTAACAAATCAAAAATACAGTGTAAGAGTCCCACTGCAACATGTTATTGAAATGAATTGTTTTATCATACCATGGGCATTTTAGTGAGACAATTCCATTCCTGGAAATACAGTGCTGTATCCTTTCAAAAACAGAATGTTTACTGGCAGTCCTAAATTTGTTTGATTGGCAGCAATGACACACTCACAAAGCAGTTAACCCTGACAGGAAACGCATATGATGTGCTAATATATAAAAAGCCTTTGCAATCCATGACCTGACTGCATGCATCATCTTTCTAAGAGCCCAAGGGAGCCACAGACAATTTTTCCACATGCTCTATTGAAGACTGAGAAGGTGGTGGTTTCTGCTCCCACTGTCATTCCACAAAACCAGAACTGCGTAATTCTGCTTCCTACAAAAGCAGTGGGATAACAGTGAGAATCGTCCCCCTGCCTGCCTCAGAGCTCAAAAAGGAATTCTGTCTCAGCAGCTCAGTGCACTCTATGAGAGGGCTGGCACAAAGACAAAGCACTGGGATTATTCTGGCAAAATCACTCAAGTAGTGTGCTATTTAGTTCTCCAAAAACATAGAGAATGTCAGATTGTGGGGAGCTGTTCTTGCTTGTAAGCACTTCCCAGATCATCTTATCTGAGTTATAGCTATACACCTGTACTAAAAGCCTACAACAATATTTCCTTTTGCCTTTTGAGATTTCCACTGAAGAGGCTTAAAACTGCAATTAGTCTCACCTATATAAAATCAAGTTAGAATCCAAAAAACTGTACTATCTGCCAATACAGATTTTTATTTTACCTTTCTAATTAACAGTGATTGTATCTAATTAGATAGCCATATACCTTCAGTGTGAAAAGGAACTGTTCATAGGTAGGCAGTAACAAGTAAGTGATAATATTGTAATACCAACCCACAAATTAATATTTTTCCCTATGCATTCAGTAAGTATTTTTCGCATTTAGGACTTTTCCTTCTGCGTCCTGATCACAAACAATTCTTTGTAAATACCGGACATCCATATCTAGATTGCATCACCTGAAATTTTGGACATGTTTTGTTACATCTCGTCTCACAGATCAGGTGGTGGTATTTCCGCTTATAGACTGGATCAGCCTAATGTTTTTGGACAAGGGGAAGCTTTGCCGAAGTCTACCTTTTCTTTCTAAGGAGACAATGTAACTTAAGAAAGGCAGAAGATGTTCAGAAATATTTACACAAGGACGGTTGTGTAAAATTTCTAACTCTTCTGAATGAAGCATACTTTGCCTGAAATAGCGTTCCAAGGAAAATCAGGACTACATATCAGGCATTTCTTTCATCCTATCGGCCAAGAGTAATTCTGTAAACAGAGCATCAGATATTTTCTGTTTAATTTAAGCTCCCTTTCTCTTAGTAATTTGGGGAAGACTGTGGTAACCCTATTTCAGTGCTCTGTGCAGTCACACAGAGAAAACTGTCAACATATGAAACCAAACAACAAAACCAGCCAGGTCTACTCTTTGCAAGCTTAATAAACAAGTCTCCTGAGCAATACTTACTACTAGGCAATAATTAATTCATACTTGGAGAATTATGAAGCCTGGAAATAGAAGGATTTGCACTGAATATATACTTGAATATACGCAAATACGTATTACTGAAGAAAAAAAAAGCTAATTTCTAAATTTTTATGACCTGTGCCTGGATCATATTTGCATACACTTATTACTTGCTTATTACTTGTTACAGTATTTATGTAAAATATTTTTCTGTTTCTGAGAAGAAATGTAGTAACAGGCTTCAAAGTCAACCTACGAAACTGGCTACTGCATGGAATCTAACAGAGAGTACACATATGCACTATGCTGAAAAAGACCAATACAGATATATTCAATGTATCTAGCAAACTTCGATAATGCTCAGAACTAAATTAATCCAAATAATTTTGGGCATAGTCGGAGTTCAGTGTTATATAGCTTACGTTCCTTTACCTGCTCTTCAGGTTAGCAAGGTCTGATAGATTCTTAATATTGAGTTTGAAATTCCCCTACAGAAATCTCTTTAGCCCATGGAAACTGCTCTGAATCCAGCACTGATACAACTAGGGTCTGGAGATTCTTGTCCTGTGACCTTTATTGACATATCTATTGTCCTTTTCACTCTTGCAACAAGAGCTGTTTTCAGATTTTCTTCACAAAATTTATTTCCTAGCAAATTTTAAATTGCCACTCTATTATTGCCAGAAACAGCCACTGTATATTGAGCCTGCTCGTGTCATTACAGGCAAAGAAACTAGCAGTCCCAGGCATGTTTAAGAAAAGAGGGAAAGCACAAGAAATAATCCCTCTTTGCATCTCCATGTAGTGGTTATACATTTAATTCACAGTTACACTTAACTTAGCTCCATTACCTAACAGGGATTTCCCCCATCACGCTTGCTCTGCTATTCAAGGAAACGGAAAGAGAATGGTATGAATTTGGACTCAGAGCAAATTATGGCAGGAACTCAACAGTATAACCTAGAGAAAGAAATGGAATTTCCAGAAAGACGACTATGATTGAGATTTTCAGAAACATTTTGTAAGGTTGCATACGTAAGTTCCACTGATTTCATAGAATCATAGAATCGTTTAGGTTGGAAAAGACCTTTAAGATCATCCAGTCCAACCATTTCAAAGAGAGTAAAGAAAATACACAAAGCCAGGCACTGCCCTAAATGCTGATCTGAATTAATTGGTTATACGCTGACTGAAGGAATGATTTTTGCTTGCAATTGCCCTTAATTTCTACACAGAGAACACATTTTAGGATGGCTCCACTTCAGTAGTGTAGTAAAAACAAAGAAGGATTTCCAGTCCTATTTGCAGGCCACTACAAGCTAAGATGGAGGATTAAGTCTCTTTCAAAAACAAATGCACAGCCAAAACTCTTCTATTTTTATTTCACATAGTATTCAGGAAAGCCAGATTCTGACCTGGACTGTATAAGGCAGGCAGTTCTCTACCCTTTCTTGTATGAGTTAGGAGCAATTTCTATCCACTCTCTCTCTGAAAATAGGCAAAGATAGAGCAGCAGGAGACAGAGAATGGCCGATATATTTGATATGCCTCAGTCAGGCTAGACCAACCCCCAAAGGTGACAGCTGTGTCCCTCAACAAAGTTTTAGCAGGAAGAAAAGACAAGACAGAAACTTTGACAGCATACACTCGAATGAGAACTCCCAACAAACATTAGCTTAGACTAAAAGGAGGAATCCACTTGAATGCAAGTTTAGATACAGCATCTGCTGGCTTTACAAGTTAGATCCTTTCCTGCAGTTATCCAACACATAAAAAAAATGGAACATTGGTTTTGGTAGCAGTTTCATTTCTACTTTGTCCGAGGTATCCCAGATTGTCCTGATACGAATGACAGCCAGAAAGACTTGGACATCTTTCTCTCTTTTTTAAGCAGTCACTACAAAACAGTAGATTCAGGATCTAAATGTGGAATGCATTTGCTCTCTTGCAGTTGGCCTCAATGAAATACAGCCAATAGGCTTGGCTTACTTTTCAGTAAAGAATGAAAACATACATTCTCTTTGGACATGTACCTTATTGAGCATTAATTTTGGATTTGGGTTGTATTTTTATTGATCCTAAAAGTTCTAGAAAGATTTCTTCTGAAGTTCTGAAAGTACATGGTTCAGTCACTGCACAATTGTACAGTGTACATTGTACAATTACATACAATTAGACAGCTACTAAAGCACATTCCCTAAACTCGTCTACAGCATGTATCTTATAAAAATAAAGCACTTTTCACTACAAATCCATAAAAGCACATAAAGGCGTTCACTGTCACTGGTATTCAAATGATGATGTCATTTTCTTATATGCTTTTCTTCTATTGGTCAATTATCAATGTCAATTTGGCGACTTTTTTTAAAAGTATCTGAATTACATTTCTACTTAATGCATCTATTCCAAATGGTACTTCTGCAAAGACAGGAAAGTAGATTATACAAATACTGCCCCATCTATCAACTGGAAATATTAAATAAGAATGTTTTTTAATTTAATGTGTCTCTCGTACTGTCTAAAGAAACTGAGCCCATGAATCAGTATTCATTTAAATCCTTATAAATTTTCCATTATAACATTTTGTAGAAGGTTAGTCAAACAAAGGAAGATTTAGATAAATAGTGTCAAAGTTACACTTTTTTAATTTTAAAAAATTGTGTGTTTTGTTTTTAAGAATCAGTAGAGAATATATGAATTTTAATTACACACCATAGAGGGTTTAGGCTTTTATAGGATGAACATTCTCTTGATTGGCCATATTTTTATGCATTTCATATATTCTAACACATATCAGGAGGCTAATAGCTACAGATTTTCTAACCCCACACAGGCAAGAGAGCAAAACCACATGATCTTTCTTTCAGTCGAAGAAGCAGATTCGGGTCAACATCTATGACTTCCTAAAAATCCAACTTAAATGCACAGGCAATTTAGATAGGAAAGATAGATGTAAAATATTCTTGCAGACGCGACCATAGAATCATAGAACCATTTAGGTTGGAAACGTACGTAGATGGTCCCTAGGAATGTGTAATATAAATATTTCCTTTCTAAACAATGCATATGTGTCATAAAATTAAATTCATCATTACCATTAGGCAACAAAATGTTTTTCAGGGCTGTAACAGAAGCTGGAAAACTGTCACACAGCAGGTTTGCTAGTAACAACGTTGACTCAATATTTTTCCAACACAGTTCTTTGTCTCTCACAAGGGATAGTAGAGTACTGTGTAACACTTTTATTCCTGACAGTTTTTCTTGCAGGTGCATATAGTCAATCTATTTGCCATTTCTTCCATTGCACTCCCAAAAGAATACACCTTTATTGGAGCTAAAAGCAAGTGACATATTTCCCTCTAACTGAACAGTCTCAGACACTTTCTTTATAAATAAGTTATTTTAGAAATGTTTCTGTATGTGATAAACTGGAAAAGGCTATCTAATCTGTGGCAAGCTAAGAACTATAGTCTCCAGGAGTTTTCCTTGAGGAAGCATTTGGGACCTGTATATTTTTGTATGAAATGAAAAGCTGTACGTTTGCTGTTATACAGGCAGGAGCAAGATGCATGAAGGCATACAAAAGTTACGGCAGAGGTGAGATATTTCCAGAAATAATCCAGAAGAGTAAACACCAATGAACACAAAGATGCCTTCCTGCCCACTGTTAGAAAACATATTGATTTTCTAACCAATTCCACATATGATCTAAGTTTATGTAATTTAATACAATAGATACTGTATTCCCTGAATATGCTTCCCAGAATATACTGAGTACAATAAATACTGATTCCAAATCCAAGATAATGCGAACATTTTCTGCAAATAAAGACCTATTTCAAAACCTGGCAAAACTTGACACGGGAAAAGCTATTCAAGTTCGCTGCTAGTGTATCATTAGCTTTTTGAGTGTAATGACAAAATTACAGCACCAGAACCTCAGCTGGTACAAACTAAGGACTCTACTGTACAGGCATAACATGTTAAGCTACAATGACCAAACAAAATAAAGACATAACCAGCTGGAACCAAAAGCAGTATTATATCTGCTATAACTAACTGTAACTATTTAGGTAAGAAATATAGTTTATCAGTCCATATTGTTAAAAATCTCAAATTAACATTCCTTACTACTGCTCTTCCCCAGAATAGGCTACCAGTTGCCTTGTGAATGTATTAGCAAAACAAGATCTATGTGTACTTTACTACTAATTCTTTATTCAACAAAAAACCAATTTCTGAAAAGAAAGCTATCTGCCTCAAAATATTTTTAGAGACTAAATATTGTGCTAAAAATTAACAATTAAACTTCTCACTTCCTTTGCCAAACATCTGTATATGTAAAATGCACTCTAAAATACTGTTACTTTTTGTTAGATTAAATCAAACAAGTAAAAAGATAACCCAGCATTCTTTGATCTGAAACACGCAGAACCATAAAATGTTTGGACATGATAAAAATTTGACATCATGGATAAGCTTCACATCTTTTATTCTTTTTCATAAAGAAGTGTCAGACAACGATATAAAAATAATAGATCAAATAAACATAGACACTGTTGTACACAGAGCATAAAACCTTAAAAAAACCCCACTGAATAATTCAAGGGAACTCTAGCAACACTTGTAATTTACACCACTTGCAATTTTTCATAAAGCAATACTTTTTTTAATTTTCATCTTTTTTTCTACGGTGCCTCAGGAAAAAGAAAGGCAAAAATTGAAACTATAAGTACAAATATTAAAGTGTTTGCTTTTAGTATCAGTGTAGTAAATATGCCATTACTCTTAGATGATAATGCAATACGCAAACAATATTTGTCCCAGATCATCACAGTAAACAAAATTTTCAGAGACGATACTATTTTCCCCTCGTGCTATTTGCAAGATTACTTTGCAAAAAATGACAATTTTTTAATACCTTCACAATAGAAGATACTTTTCCTTTCTCAAACAACAGGATCACACACAGAATAAATACCTTTGTTCTAGGGTAAGTGCTCAGATTTTCAGCAATGTAATTAGCCTAGGCGTAGCAGGCTATATTAATTCTGATGTCTGCACTAACTTGAGTATCTCTGCATCGCCCTGCACGACATCAGTCATGAGGAAACCAAAGATCTAGTCTCAGTTTTACCTCTGATCTGCTCCTTGCATCTGCTCTGTCACTTTAAAATACACATTTTCTTCTGTGTCTTGCCCTCTAATTAATATTGCCCCAACAGTTTATGTGCAGAGGAAAGAACAGCTCACCAGGAAAAACACAGACATTCAAACAGTGACTAAATATATAATTGGGAGTTATAACATATAACTTGACTTGGAGAAGTAAACATCATGTCCACATTTCACTTTTATCTTCTACACCTATGTTTTCCGTGATCATACTTGGACTACTGTTTGCTTGTTCTTAAGATTTTTTCCCAAACTCCTCAATTTGAGAAACAGCATCCTAAAATGTTGTTTTCCTGCCAGCCAACCTTGAAAACAATTTCCTTCTCTCTACCGCTTCTAGACATACTGATACCATACTAGTACTGCTTCCCTTTCTCTCCCAGACAGTTTCTCAAATCTGTATGCCTTTTTCATGGTCGCAGCACCAGGAGTTTTGTTAACACATGTTGCAAGGACCAGAGACACTTATGTACTCTGGAGGAAATGTATATATTATTGTTACTCATATGACCATTACGGCTAGCTCATTCCATGGGAATCATTTGACTGTTTCAAAACCCAACATTTGACCAGTCCTCTTGACTTGCATTTCTTTAGACACTCCTAACTAATTGAAGTGAATTGACTTGGGTTTACAAATTTACGATCCATTGCTACAGAGTTTGATACTCTAACTAGGTAGCTAACTCTCACTCACTCTAAATTTCCGCCTTGTCCACAACATATGCAAAATAAATGGTTTTCTTGTTTTTTCTCACTGAATTTTCTTTTTCAGAAATTCTAATTATAAAGTACCAACTTACAGCTGAGTCTACTACGTTTTAATGAAGTGAGGGTGTTTTAGGGAGAGACAGTTGTATTTTCTTAAGAAATACGAGAAATTACTATTGTTTTCTTATGTAAGAGTACTGACACAATTTAAAGCACTTACGAGCTGCAGTGGAGCTGCAGCTGCAAGCTCATACTTAAAATCATTAATTCCTTTATTAGCTGAACTCATAACAAACTGAAAGGAGTAAATTAAATGAATATATATATTTTATATGCATTAGTGGCATATGAGTCACCTTGATCTCCTTTGGGATGGAACTCTAATTAACACTGGAACATATTTTGTCTATAAAAATTTCTGTTGATTGCCCAAGAGGTAACAGGAACTCATTTTGTCAGATGATGTTAACTTTTATGGGTTAAGGTGGTGAGTTACCAGGAGCTGCAGCTCTGTATTTTATGCTCAGGGCACTTTTTAAGCAACTCAGTATTTTAAGAATCATGACATTCACATCTGATGTAAGAAAAATTAACAAAAAGGAAATGATAAATCATTATGTATTAAAATCTCAGAACTGAGAAAAGAACTATGTTAATACTCTGACATATCACTTATGCATGTATTATATATAGCAAGTTCAGGTAATTAGAATTACAGCAAAGAAATGAAGTTATTGACATGAGCTGACTGTAAAGTGTAAAGAAAGCTGTTGATAAAGCAATGGCATGGCCTTTGCAACTCTGAGATTTGCCAACAGTTCTTGGTAAGATTATTTGCAAATTGAAAGAGTATTAAAATCACTTCCATATGATGGCTTGGAAACATAGTCACTACCATTTTTATTTTATATCCATTTTCAGCAGTTTCAATATATAACAACTGCAAAAGATTTCTTCAAGCTGAAATTTAGCTCGGAACACAGGAGTCTTCATAAAGCAATCTCGTGCATTTAAATAAAAAAACCCATCATTTAAAGTGTTTTAGACCTTCTCTGAATTAGAAATTTAGAAAATATTTCCCACTGAAAAAACCCTGATTTCGGACTCAGTGCAAAAAAAGAGAGTGCTTCTCAACATGTTAAAATATGCCATGAGTTTACGAAGCAATTATAGAATTCTAAGACAGCTTTGTGACTAAACCTGGAGTGCAGAATACCCAGAATACTTGTATTTTTGGTAAACTGCCAAAAGAGAAAGCAAATAGTGGAACTGCAGATCCTCAGAACAAACCACACTTACAAGGTCAAAAAAACAAAATAAATACCATAAGCGGAAGAGCGAACTGAAGCTTCTCTTTCTCTTTCTTTCCAATTTACCTCCTTTATCAAAGGAAACACCAAACCTTCTTTGACACAATGTTAAGAGTTTTGAAGCCCTTTCAAGCTGTTTCCACTCCTTTCTACTATTTGTATGGACAAAATCAAACATCATAAAACCAAAAGATAGATTAATCTTTGCATCCTCATTTCACCCAATAAAAAAAGGTATAATTAATACCAGTTTCTCCAAAGTATCTCTATTTTTTTTCTGAAAGGGATTATGTTTTATGTAACACAAAACCTTAATTCCTATGAGGCCCAATAACAGGAGATCCAATAAAATCCTTAGGTACTAAAAGCAGTCACTGGATGGGTTTAAATGCCCAAGTCCAGAATAATTAGCCAAAAAACTTGCTAGTACCTTATCTACCAAACTAAACTAGGTTACTGCTTGTGGAAAGGGTGCTAGATGACAGTGCCAGTTCCTCTGTAACTGTCAGCTGTCCTTGCTCTTCTGCCCTGGTAAGAGACAGAAAGACCTTATAGAAATAAAAGCTGAAGGAACCTCCTCTAGACTTGATGGTTCTCATACTGTTAGTGGAGGTAACTAAACTGACTTCCTGAGACTGCTCTTAATAGCTACAGACACTTCTGGCTGAACTGGAACCGGTCCTAGAACAGAGCAGTATGGTTCAGTAAAGCCTCTTCACGTGTCCTCCACGTTATGCCAGCGTTGGGATTTTTTTTTTCATTGGACACTTCCCAACTAATTCTGAGTTTTTGTATCGGTTGATATACATTGAGCCACACAAAAGTATGCAGAACAACAAAGACAGATATATCAAGAGCTCGGAACCACGTATTGAGAAGCCTGATAAATGAAAAACGCTCCATATCCTCTCAGTGATACTAGTTTTACACGTTATTTAATTTCACTGCAATCATTTTGGATTTGCACTGGAACATCCCTCTCAGCATGCAATTACTGTTTCTTGGATTTTCAGTTATTTTTTAAAAGTCTGCCAAAGAGCTATTAGTGTTTCATGTGTCAGTGACACCTGGCATCCACAGTGACTCCGCAAAATTTAATGGCAGCAAGGGAATTGTTATTGTCTATTGCTTCACTGGTCCATCAACTGCGGAGTTCCTGAGCACGTCTTGGCACAGTGCAGCACAGCAGCTGTTAGGCCCTATTGTTGTCAAGAATATGCATTTTGACAACTACTAATCATGTATTTACTCTGAACACTGAACAATCTTATACATTTATTATTCTCAGAATATATTTACCCAACAAGTAATGGCAGCTCTAAATGAGTTTCTCATGTCCTCGCAAGAAAACACAAACAGTAAATTAATTAGTTTATTGTTATTTAGCCACAATTTATTTATTTCCCCAAGCCATTCATCAGATGTAATGCTAAGTACATAATGGCAGGTAACTTTTGGTGGCATTTGTGGTTATCAAGATTTTGGCAAAATTCCTTACGAACTATTCTAGGTCTTTAAGATGACACACCTAATTTTGTCCTGAATTGGGAGCAATTTAAAAGACAGAAAAATGGATGGTGTAAGTAAAACAAAACGCTTCAACAGTTGAACAGGTTCAAGTTGGTAGTTACCCATTCTCTGTTAAAAAAACCCAAACAGAGTTGCTAAGCTGTCTAAATTGCACATTATTTAGGTTTGTAACGACAGGCAATAAATGTAAGCCATTCCCCGGGAAACAAACAAATCTTTGTGTAGTGATGGTATGACTGCAGATGAAACTAAGTTGTGATCTATACAGGCTAAGACAGAACAAAAGGAGTCATTTAACTTCTGCAGATTCTTTGGACTATAAGGACAATGATTCAGGAAAATGGGAACGGGTGCCTGAGAACTGCCAATAGGTTATAGGGAAGGTTACCTATAGGGAATACATGGCAAAGGTAACTCTGGGCCCAACGCTGCTATGTTACTCAAATGCTTGATACAGTCATTGCATTTTAGAATAATGTAGTTCTTCCATCTTAATTTTTCCCTCTCTGTGAAATAGATGATCTTGCCAAAGACTTGTAAGCTCTAAGATGTTTCTAAAGTTGTAAAACTAAATAAGTATTCCAGAGCTATTAATTTTACTGAAGGGATACTCAGCATGGAAGCTGGTAGTAGGTCAAAACCTAAGGTTTATTCTACAATGGAAAGTATTACCAATTTTATACTTAGGAACTCTTATCTAGGATAAGTGTGTGAATAATGAATTGGACATATATGACTACATCAGTTTATACTCACAAATTATTCACTTCTCAGAAATAGCTTTGAACTAGGCAATGGGTAGACAAACGGTGATCAATTTACTAAAACTATCTCTTCTAGGGACAACTACATATTAAACCATCCAAAATGCATAAAATATTACAACAAATATTATAATTGAATAAGTCATCTATATGTCTTGTTTGTTGCCCTAGAGAAACACTGCAATAATTCCTTAGTACTATGAGACTGCTGAATGCATAGCACCATTTTTTTTCTATTTGCTTCTCTCTGAAGTAAAATAAATCATAATGAATGATAAATATATGAGAAAGGAGTGCTACATTTACAGTTATTTGGAAAAGATAATAATTAAAAACTGTATTCATCTGCAGTAGAGTAACTCTCTTTATTGAGGCAAACCCAGCAGCAAACAGCATTACATCATATCAGAGAGTCTGGAGATCATGGCAACTTTCCTTCTGACCTCAGAGCACAGGTTTACCAATTCTGCAATATTTTATACATGAGGTAAAGAACAACTAATTTGACTTAAAACTGGAAAAGACTGTGTGAATGACTTTAGATGGTAAGAACACTGTCAGTCTTCAACTGTGTATGAAGACCCCAAGATCATGCCCCCACCAGGAGGTCTCTTGCTGGGACTCAGGACCAACTTGGCAACAGCGTGGCTGCAGGCTGCCTCCTTCCCCCTTGGAGAGGAGCTCCCAGGCAGCGCTGCGGGCAGCCAGGGCCGAGCCCCTGCCCGTGGGAGGTGCTTTCAGCTCAGGCTCTTGCCCTTGGGCCCACCTGAGCCACAGCCTTGTATCGGGCCATGGACCCCGTTAATCCATACCCCAACCCGCGGGCTGGTGTCCCGGCCTGACCTCAGCCCTGTCCCATCACTATGGACGCGGCTGGCAGTGACGGCGCTATTTCGCTTTGGTCGTGGTCACCAGGCTCCTGATCCTCTTTCCTGACTTGACCTCAGCCCTGCCCCTTCCTCACAGGGGTGCCCGAGGGCTGGTTCATTGTTTTCCAAAGTGGAAAATCTTTGTCCAACAGTGAGAAGAATTTTCACTGACTTGTGACTAGATCATTCCCAAATAGCACTACTGCAGATGAAGCAGGATATATCATCAGAGAGACATTAATCTTGAACAAATTGCCTATTGCCTGAATAACAACTATTTATTTTCGCTACAGAAACCTACTTTTATAGAAAATACAAGGTTCAATGATGGTTTCTATGAATGACCACATACAATCACCCCAAAAAAACGTAACTGCACTGATGATGGTAATACAGCATGGATGATTACTAATTATTAGATTAATTTATTAGAAGCACATGGAATACAGTCCTAATGTTAATTTAAATCCCAAATAGAGCATAAGGACATGCAAGCCATATTATCACGCATACAGAAAACCACTGGTAAGTTCTTGGCAGGAAAACATGTTAAATACTTAGTTGGGGCTACTGCTCCAACAGCAGGACTGCTGATAGTGAATGCGGGATAAGTTACTTTAACAAGCTGTTAATATGAATCATTCCTTATTACACCATGGCTAAATGTGAGAAGTAATGAGGTACAAAACTTAACTGCCTTAGGATAAGCCTGGAGAGATATGAGTTAAAGGGAAGAGGAAAAGAATCTTCGAGCAGCTAAGCGTAGTTAAAATCAAAAGACACATACAAAATGCTAGAATCCCTAGAATCCCCGAGTGGCCTTGGAACACAAGCAAATATCATATTTAAACACGGAATACAGTAACACTGATGTTCAGGAATAACTTCAAAATCTACTATTTTAAAATGTTGTGATGTAGCATCAAAATGATTCTTTTTTTTTTTTTTCTTACTTTTTTCCCCTCTTATTTTTAGTCCCAAATCCTTTCTGTTTTCAGTCAGACATCACCTTCTGTCTTTAGCTAGAACACAGCCCTCCCCCATAATCTAGAATACCCCATAAAAAAAGAGATGCACTTAATCTTCTTTTGGGGCTAACAAAAACTTTCAAGGTCTATTACTTTGAAAAGACTATAATGGTTTGTGTTGAAATATTTGATTTAACTCATCATCAAAACATTTGGATTTGTGACTCATACTGAATTTTATTTTCCATTTTAATGCCCGCAGTCTCAGGAGCAGACTTTTATTCTGATGGTAAGCTGTATGGATTCAGAATACTTCCTTTTTCTCTTAAAACTTTCTATCATGCTTATTGTTATTCTTTCTCCTTTGCCTGCCTCTCCAGCCTCCAATTAAAGGCTGGAACAATTAGGTTTTATTTAATTGTAAGTTCACTAATTGAATAGATATATAGACAGTTGAAAGCACCAGGATTCTCTACAGGGTCTTGTTTATCACTGTCTAAATCTTGGTTAACAGCTTGCTACCATTCTAAATATACAACTATTTATTTAAGTATTTATGTACAATGTTTGTTTACCATGGCAACTGCTATATCAACTTGACATACACAGAAGTAATTTTATTCAGATACATTTACCTCTTTGTTAGAATTCATCCATATTTTATGGTATTTAAAGAGAAATAACAACAAATTCTCAATATGTTTCAACTTATTTTATGTGTAAAGGGTACTTGTCAATTTTCTAGTATAATGTATATGACTAAAGGTATTTGCCAACCACACAATCAGTCAAACAGCCTATTAAATCAGTTGGGGAAAAAAAATCATGGCAACCTTGGAATATTACTCAACCCATGGTTCTTCCATTAACAAGGTTTTTTATCTTACTTTTTGAATTTATACCCTGACTACAATTTTGAAAAAAGAAATACAACCAGGAAAACATATGTATCCCAGTAAAAATACAGTTTCTCTAATTATCTTTTTCTACCATCTCTTCCTACACTTCAGACTCCATAGTCAATAGCTTCTAACTTCCTGTAAAAATTAGTCCTGCTCTGTTCCAGGCCTCTAGAAGAACCTAGTCCACATCTGAATGCATCTTGGCACGAGCAATCTACTACTGACTCCTGAGTTGCTCAGAGCTGAATACTCCTAACACCTTTTTTGATCTTTGTTCTAGGATCCAATGCTGTCAAAAAAAAGTGGTTACGCAACTGACTGGTTAAACTGCTGTAAATTCACAGCACGTTAACTGACTGGACTGTGTCTTTGGTTCACTGAAGAGACAGGGCCGACATCTTTCCTCATCTGCTCTGTGGAAATGGCCACACTTGTTAAGTCACACGGTATGTTTGGATATATAGATCATGGCCAAAGTAAAGACCAGAACTACACACATACAGGTCACAGAAATACAAACCCACAGTTCAAAACCACAAAGGATACTTGGTGATCTATCTCTGCTTGACCTGTTACACTGAATTTCATTGACATTTACTAGTGAAATCAGAAGATGAAGAATATAGAGCCCTAGAACTGCCAAAATTAAGGCAGACCCCACAGGGAGTTTGCAGGGTTAAAGAGAATAATAACTACAGCAAGAATAATAACTACAGCATGACTGGAAAGGAAACTGGATATAATAGGATAGGTAATTACAGCAGGCAAGAAATAATTCAAGGCTGCAACATCACGAGAGTACAGTACCAGGAGAGATTAGAGGCAGAAAGAAATAAGACTGGTCATGAAGTATTGTATACACTGTTGAGTTTCCAATAGGGAATAATTCACTTATGTGATTCAACTCTTTATCCCTCATCACAGCCAGAAACCGCCCTGAGTTAAACAGAAGACAAAATTAAGAGATACTGTGAATTCTACAGTATCTTCTGTACCAGCAGCCATGATCCAGTCCCTCCTGCAGTAAATGAGTAATACTTAATAATGATAATAGTCATAATTAATATTAAACTCTCAGTGAAGGTTTATTATCTTCAAGTCCCATTAAGTAATTAACCAATTCATTAAGATTGCTAGCGTAAAAGCAAGCAATAAAGTTACACAGAGACACACCCTGCAGGTCCAATATTTAATAATCTATTTTAACAGTAAAAAAATTTAACATTTCTTTTTTTAATATAATAATGATCTAGTCTTAACAGTTATGCAAAACAAATTGAAGAACACTTTTTTTTTTTTTTTAAGTTCTTGTCTTTTCAAAAGTTGCTCTTGGGTTGTACAATTTCAGCTGGAAAAGACTGCACAGGGATATGCATGTGCTTGTTTGAGACAAAAGTCTACCCTGCAAATCCTAGCAAACAATGGTAAAACCATAAATTTGGTAAAGCAAAGTGGAGATGAACACTGATCTATTTATTATACACGATTCCAGTAATCCTGATCAACTTTTTGAATTCAGTGGACCAAATCCTGCAGTTACGCAGTTATAAAACCAGAGCAATCGCATAGTTACTAAGAGGCCTTGAGTAAGAAGAAAAGTAACAAAACCAGTTGTAAAGCGTACGCATGTCCTAACTGGAACAGAAACTAGTTTCCAATGCTTAATATTTCATGTTGATATTCTCTTTTGTGTTCTTAAATTCCTTTTCCTTTTTATGGGGACCCAGTCTGGTCACAGTTTTCCCAGTAAAATAGGTGAATCTATTATCGATAATTGCTTTCAGGCAGTTGGCCAGTGGAAAAGAACACCAAGTAGAACTTTTACCTTTTCTGGGGAGACTGAAATGTACGTGAAGTTCATAGTTCACGTAGACTCCTTTTGCATAGTAGTAGATTACAATTATTCTAATGAGGCGTACTTCCCTTTTCTACTTTAGTCTGCCTGAAAACATTTTTCATACTTTGATTGGCAAGGAAGAATGCTTTAGATCAGATTTGAGAACTTTCACTTCCATTTTGTTATATGCAAGTTTCCAATGCAGCTTTTGCTTTCATTTTATGTCCTGACTTATGATGATAGTAAAAAACTAAGAGCTGTGCTTTCTCTTATTTCACCTTTAATTTTGTGTTTGCAAGGTTGCAACTTTCTCTTCTTCATGCTACTGAAATGCAGAACTGTCTTAACTGAATTCAGTAGGGCTGAATAAAACTAGCACTGCTGAAAAAGAGGGAGAAGTAAACACGTCATTTTCTGCCCCCAGCAAAACAAAATTTGGTGAGGTATTTTCTGAAAGTTACACCTTATTTCCTCCTTTCATTTATTCAGCTTCCCAAACTTCAGATATGAACAAAGTTTATCCTTACTTGCAACTTGCTTCTTTGCCTGAGAATCCCACCTCTTGAGAGACACAGTGCTTGTAGCACGCAGTATTTTAAGAACGTGTTTCTAATTAAGTGAACAGGTGGCTTCAGCCAGCAGGAACTACTGAGCAAACAAACCCAGTGAGAGCTGGGACTAGTTGTAGCAGATGGTGTGGTCTTTGTACCACTTTAATAAAGACTGTGCCTGAGCTCTCTGTTGGGTTTAATAGAACACTTTCCTCATCGTTTGTGCAACTACATTTACAACAAAATAAAAAGAAATTATTTCTAGATACAAAAGCCATACATTCTGTGCACCCTTCAAGCATACCCTTATCTGCTAAGTATATACGATGCGTAACAAAATTCAGTTAGAAGGCCAATTCATACCTAACACTATTGTCTACAGTGAAATATACTGCTGTAACATTTGTGTCATGCTAGTATTCACCTTGTGAAACTTTCCACAGGCATTAACAGTCTTTAAGCAGCAGGTAAACATTTATAGACTTTTAACATTCCCTTGCCAAACCCAGTTCAAATTAATCAATCAATCGTTTTGAATACATTTATTAAATTAGAAGCTTATGTTTCCCTTTATAGATTTATGTGAGCTTACTCCAAATCAGAGTTCACATCAGGAATGCAAAAATTTGTCCAAATGTTTTTAATGAGGATTAACATTCTATCTTGCATCCTCCCATTGACTTAGGTAATAGTGATCAGAAAGAAAGGCAGTAGTATAAAACAATTTCAATAGAACAATCACCATTCCAACTTGAGTAAGGATTGAAAAGAAGAATACGGAATGGAATGGGAGAAGGGACATTTACAACACAAATTCAGTAACGGAATTCAGAAATGCCAATAAAGTACACTTTTGTACAGTCCAGTATTATCACAGAGAGCTCATGAATTCATAAAGTATTCATGCATAGAGTCTTCCATTCAAACATTTCCTAAAATGTATCCATATGTAACAGTTCAAATACCTTACAAGAGCGTACTGCAAACTGGTTTTCCAAAGTCAGAAACAGCTTACTTATCTCTGAGGTTCACTTGAGTAGGTAAGCTTCCCCCTTGCTACATGGCTGTTTCAGGCAAACAGTGTCAGTATTCCAAACTAAACCTCTGGCAATATTGCCAGGAAGTTAGACAGCAGCAATACAGGAAAGGTAAGCCAGGGGGTGGGGGGATCAAAAAAGAAAAAAAAAAAAAAAAAAAATTCGGTGGACCATAAGATAAAGGAAACACAATGAGCATTATGGATGGAACCAGATAATTTCCCAATATGCATTTTGTGGTCCTTTTTTTTTTTCCTTTCATATGCACAGAAACATGTTATGAGAACAAATTTGAATCTGACCTACAAGTCTGCACACTGTCAGAAAAGAGAGAAAATGATACAGTGATTTAAAAGTAATGTACCTGTCGGGTCATTTTTTACTTTCAGAGATTTCAATCTATCATTAGGGCAATTAATATACATAGTGGCTAGCATATATGGGATCTGAAGTCTGGGACAGATACCATTTATCTCTAAATGCATGGAAAAATGATTTTGGTTTTATCAAATGGAATAGATATTTGGAAGGATGAGAGAAAAGATAGCAGCTAAGGGTGCCAGGTATTTTGATTACATCTCTGTTCCTATTATTTTAATTATTATATTTGCTAACATGCTGTAGTGTAGTCTGGCTATATGTCTTGGGTTTACATTCACGTGGGTTTGTGTTCAAAGTACATTTAAAAAAATTAACTGAATCATTTAGTATGACAAAATCATTCATGAAAAAGAGTATACCCATTTAAAGTTGTCACACATTTACACATTTTTTTACAAGGCTTAAAAACATTACTGATGTAGAAAAGATGGACACTCACAGAAATAGACAAGATGGATAGATCCAAAAATGAAAGTAGGAAAAACACCCTTTTAACTTGAGCAGTTTTACCATGAGTAGCACTACTGCGCAATCGCTATAATATCACTTGACAATTCATTGAAAACCATATTCTATTCTATCTTTGTGCAAAAATTCAATTAATAAAGAAAAATAAAGATACACTATGGCCCCTACTGTATATAAATACTCCAATATGTAATGATTTGGATGGAATATTGCAAGAATCATAGTATACACAACTCATTATTCTCACTATTCATATCACTGAACTTGTCTTGCTAGTTCTATTTATTTTTCACTGGAGTAATTCTTTTGGGAACTTCAAAGCAATTAGTTCAGGAGCACATGTTAAGGGGTGAAGAGTTTCAATGTTGCAGCAATGTAAGATAACTATAGATCACAAAATCTGTCATGGAATAATGCAATCAAGAACAAAGCAAATTGAAGGTTTGTTTTCAAAAGATAAGAATGCAATGGAATGCATCAGTAGCTCCTCTTATTTCTTGTGCTGTCTACCTAAATGAGACTCCCTGCTTGCATATTTCAAAGTCATTGGTTAATTATCCTGTAGCAAAACCACATTTTGGGTAGTGTGATTTGAACATAATGATGTGACTATAATTTGAACAAATTAGAAATATGCAAAGTTGAATACTTGATTTCAGATATAATCCAGTAATTAAAAACATAACAAATCATTTAGCAGGAATGTTGCCACTGCTGCTGAGAAAAACTGCTAATTGCAGTGCCTGTATCTCCCCCACATTTGCAGTGCTTTACTCCAACCCCAAATCAAGATCCAATGGCAAAAAGTAGTGAATTAAAAGGTACATTTCCCAGACTTTTAAACATACAGACAATACCGAGTAAGAAAGGAACAAGATGGACTAAACAGACATCATTTGCATTGTCAATTTAATGTTTGTTATGCATTCCCTGTGCAACAGAAAACAATAACATGCCAGTGTGTAAAGTTACACAGACAGTAAGAGAGTATAGTAAATCTAAGGAGATCATCAAACACAAAATGAATGTTGAGGAATATTCCTTTTAAAAATATGCTAATGGTGTTAGCCTGATAATTTTTTATAACCCTGATGAAATTCCTTTTGCTATCAATTCACCCAATTAAAACATATTTCTGGTATTTTTGATACCGTGTATGAATGATATTTCTCCTTAATACAGTGTCATGATTCTGGATGGATTTTAGGCATCGGCATTTACAAACCCTTCTAGGAGCTCTCCCTGTGGCAGCTGCTCTCAGGTACTCAAGGTTAATATCACTGAACGTTCTTTCACCGGGAGACCAAGCATCCCCATGAAAAAGGCCGGCTCCCAACTCAGCAACACAAAGGGAAATAGCAACGGCTGTTCTACAGCTCCCTCAAATTACAGGCAGCCTTTTATTCCCTGCCTTCAGTGTGATTTCAAATCCTACAGTGACATTGGTTTTGCCATTCCCTGATGAAAAAAATACAAGCATGCTTCAAGTGTATTGAAAATGCATGTTCAGCAGTACTGTTCAGCTATGAATATTGTTCAACAATGACCGAGAAGAGTGGGTGAATGATACAAATGTTTTACAGGTCAAATCTGCAATCTGAGAACTCAGATGAAAACTACCTTTCCTAATTCCTTGTTCCCTTAGCAGTCTATTTATCACAGAGGTAAACCTATGCCTTCACACATGCCAGTGTAAACCTATGCTTTCACACGCCAGTTGGTCTCCAGAAGCTGTTCCAGTGTGTAACATCCACATTCCTTTGAAATGCAATGTTGTGCTTTATAGGAAAAATATTATTTCCTATTGACAATGCTCATCACTTTTGCAAGTGTTTTTGTCTCCTAGCCATTGGTTCAAAACCAGCAGCTCTGGTGACTTAACATTCTAATAACGAGCACACAGTTTTTAAGCAGAGACTGAAGTTACTTTAGAGGGATGAGTTGTTTTGTACAGATAATGATTCACAGATTTTGAGTGAATCACTGAAAGTCCACTGGCATTGATTGACCCATGCCCATTTATCCTTAAAAATCTGGCTTGGTGTTTATTTCCTTGATATATAGAACAAACCTCTCCTTAAAATCCCCAGCAACTTGCTTTAATTGGTGAGTGACATAAAAGCACTAAGTAATATTGTATTCCCCTTGTCATATTTGAGGAGATAAATTCATCAGCCTCTATCTTATTTTTGTCACTGTGACACAATTTTGCAAATAGGTGAAATGCCCATGGTAATAACCTTTCTCAGGATACTTAAACATGCAAATTGGTAATTAGCTATTAACATCTATGTTTTGTTCAAACATTTGCCTCCTGCAAATATTCTTTAAAAACTGGACCTTTGCCTTTGTTAGAGAAGTGAGGAGAAAGGATTATGAACTTGAGAACGTTGCATTTGGCTGGGAATTGGATTCACTATTGCCCATCAGTTCTCCTTTCTTTTCTTAAAACAAAGGCGGCAATGTTGTGACACAGTAGTTCAGTGTTACAGCATTACTCAAAAGGCAGTACTCAAAAATGACATAAATAATGCAAATGATACCAGCGCAGGAAAAAAAAAAAAGAAAAAAAAATCAGAAGAAACCCAGATATATTATCAACAAAAGATATATTCTCAGTGACTTTGTGTAATACACTGTCAGTAAGTGCAGTAATACCTATAGCCTTTACACCAGGATGCTAACCAGAAAATTCAGAAGTCATGTTCCACATTCATCCACTCTGAAATGATCTAAATCTGCTAATCTTCAGGGACTTGGAAGAACTCATCTCAGTGCGCAGACTTGGAGAAGGAAGCATAAATGGAGGGCTGACACAGATGATTGCTTTCCCTCCTGTTTCTGTTGCAAAGACTGCATTGGGTTCAGGTCTGTTGTTCCAGTTAGTTCCCATTATGTGGGCCTTCAGAATGATAGACTGAAATGCTTGGAGAAAGTCTACGTACATCAGGAAATGAAGAAAAAACTAGTTCCAATACATGAATCTCTCAATTATTTAGCACTCACAGGCATTAATCATTTCATTAATTCCAGATTAAATACTGCTCATTTGACTTTACTACTGTCCACATAAGGAAATGAATTTGCACATACTTGTGCAGAATTCTTAAAAGGTAAATATCACGCTAAGATAAAATAGAACAAATACCGGACACAAAGAAATGGAAGAACTACCCAAAATGTCTGAAAAGAATTATATAAATAAAAATAATTCACAAGAACGCCAATCAAAAAGGAAATCTGATGTTAAATTACTGTATGCATTGCATATAAAATGAAGCTATCTGTGGTCAGGAACTGGCTCAAAAATACAAATGCTGAGTCCTCAAAAGAATTTTTGGAATGTCTCAGCCTCTCATTTTCTTGAGAGAGAAAAAAAACTCAAAACATCTCTGCCTAAGCATTTTGATATTTTATTTGAAAGGATTCAAGAGAATTTATTCTTAAATCTGTAGCAATATTTTTTTTTTCTAACATATGACTTGAACTATGGCAGCACACAGAAGTACCGTGAGGACTGGCATGGAAGAATACAGACACTTTCCTTGTGCAACAGCTACCTTAACCTTCTGGGACCAACATAGACCAAAGTAAGGATCAACTTTCAGTGTCACTTCCAAACACTTTAACACCTGTATAACCATCCTGACCTATAATGAAGTTTGTTTTGATTTACATGGAATTCACTGGTATCACTCTGGCATTGCTCCTAAGATGCATCTGCTCTAAACACTATCCTTTTACCTCACTTCAGTGTTTCTTTCCACTTGAGCTGACTCAAAAGGTAAAACTGAAAGATGCTTGCACACCAAATTTAGTAGCCTACTGACTCTGAAGACGGAGACGACAACGTCCAAGTACTGACAACTCTCCAATGCTGTCCTACAGTACTTTCTTATAGTTGGAGAGGACACAAAAATTCTCCCACAGTTGTCTGGAAAAGGATCAGTGGTATAGCCTACTGAGGAACAAATAACCTTAGGGCACACCCTCAGAAATTCTTACATCTTATGTACAGAAATGCAAATCTAAACATGGCTTCAGTAACTCAAGTATGGTTTTCCATGCAGCTGCAAATACACATCACAGACTGCATAATCAATATTCAAATTTAAGCCACTCACTCAAATTACTACTTATTGTCTGTTTTTCTTATTTAGGTAGCTAGTCGTACTGAACTAGTAAACTCATATGCACTGAACTACGAAAAGCAGTAATAGTTTTGAATCCTGCTATTCTTAACACATCACGACATGTAGTAGTTCATTTTTCTTTTCTTTTCTTTGCATTGCACTTCAATGTGATGCCACTTTGGAGGTTATTGAAATTATTGTTCATGCCCTGAATATCTGGTTAAACAGAAATGTGTGATTCAAATTACTAACTAAAATGAAAGGGGAAAAAATGACAACATGAAGTGTCTTATTTTTAATTCTCTTTGCAAATCTCAGCAGTTAAAAGCCAGATGAATAGAAATCAGTTAAGGGTCATTACAGTTGCAATCCATCCAGAGAAAGAGAAAGATAGAAGCTCTGGTACATTAACTTTTACGCTTGTGACCCAGTAAATAATGTTCTAGTTAGAGTTATGACTTCTTGCAACCCAAAGCTCATATAATTTCTAAAATCATATATTAATTCTTTGCATTGTTAAGTGCTGCTAAATGCAGATCTGAAGGATGTCAAATTGAGAACAAAAATGAGAATATTTCTTTAAAAAAATCACAGATGTATATTCAAAATTTTTAACCATCATGATACTGTTTAAATAAATGAGAAAACAAGGCCGTCTGTCAAATCTACAGCAATCCAATTGAAAAATC
Organism: Pelecanus crispus; assembly: GCF_030463565.1. NCBI lineage: Eukaryota > Metazoa > Chordata > Aves > Pelecaniformes > Pelecanidae > Pelecanus > Pelecanus crispus. Next base: position 20,632,004 of record NC_134655.1, on the reverse strand, counting down.
AAATTTATGATGAGTCTAACGCAGATGACATGCTTCCATTTTCTCTTCACACATGGGAGAGACTAGATTTTCAGTTAGCCTGGATCATTTAACCAACGCATCTGTAATTCAGATGCAAGCACTGAGCGTGTTACCTGAACAGACAGCAGAGGCGGAGGTGTGGGTTGAGGGAGGGAGTTTGACATTGTATTTGTCCCCACAAAAGGACTTCTATCATATCATAATCCTGTTTCACTTGCAATAGAGAATGCAGAAATTCACTCAAATACAGTAAACTACATCTAGAAATTAGATCCACCTTATATTATTTATTTTATTATATTCTAATGATTAAAAATTTATTCACTGTGGAATTCGCATTAAAAGGATTCTCTTTTGAGGTACGTTCAGGTTGGTTTAGGACAAGCCTGAACTGGTGAATACAGACAACTCATTAAAAATAGAAGGGACCTTTTACTCTTGTTTAGCCAGTAGCATCTAAGTTGCACAACTGGGGAGCCAGTAACTGGGATGTCAAATTAAAAAGGCGATTAATGAATTACAGATTAGCATCATAAAGCTGGACTCAGAGGTTAAAAGAACACTGTGTATCTTTTCATCTGCTAAAGGTAAGTCTCTGAAATGTACAAAAATGAATGTCCATTGCCAACGTCTGGCAAACTTCTCCATCGCAGGACTTAAGATATTTTCAGTGTATACAGTCAAGAACAGAATGGAGTTCTGTCTTTTCAGCTCAACTTACAGTACTTCAGGTTCTGCAACGCTTCGTGAGAAATTCAGGTTATAATTTAACCTCACTTTCTCACTACTCTATAGGTTGTTTCTAAAGAAGCCTTTCAGCAATAGTTAACATCTCCTGTACGAATTAATTTTTCGACTAATAATAGAGACTGAAAATTCATAATAAGCAGTACCTTCTTCAAATTTGGATTAACACTATATGACATTCTGTATAAACAAAGAAATTATGACCTCGCCATTTAGTAAGTATCTTACCATAAATGCACTCTAATATCTTGTTTTATATGCATAAGGGTAAGCACATTATCACATTCATTTACCATACAAGAAGAAAATAGAGATGGGAAGGGAAGAAAGTAAATCTAGACATATGGTATCATCCCCTTCGTAACATTTTTACTTTCTGACTTTTTTTCTTTCTTACACAACCACTAAGAGGACTCTTTGTCTACTACAAATTCTCTTATGTAAAAATAAAACAATCAAGAGAATGCAATGAATATTAATAATGTCTTCAATTTTTTTCTTCTTCTTCTCATTTTAATATTTTAACAATACGAGTTAAAATTATGGAATCATAGAAACACTGGTTGGAAAGAACCTCTGGGTGAAGCAGTACCAAATCAGATCAGCCTTGTATGGCTAAATCTTTAAAACCTCCAGGCTCTCTGTAACCCATTACAGTGCTCCTCTACCATCCTCCTAAAGAATTTGTCTCCACCGTGCACTATGAATCTCTCCAGCCTGATCTTGTAACTCCTGGTCCTTGCTTTACTCTGTGCCTCTATGTGAAAGCATTGGCTTTGCTGTCTTTGCATCTCTTCCGTCACGTAGCTGCAAACTGCCTGATCCCCTGTAAGTCTCATGTTTGCCAGACTAAACAAGCCCAGCTCCCTCAGCCTCTCCTTATAGGTCACATGCTCTACGCTCCATATTTATGGCCTCTCCAGTTTGTCAATACCCTCCTTGAACTAAGGAGCCCAAACCTGAATGTAATATTCCAGATATCACCAGCAACATACTGCCCAGCTGTAAATAATTATCTAGCCCATCGGGTTTAATACAGTTTATCAGACAACTGATACTTGTACTTGAGTGTCAAGTCCTTGCATGCATATCTTATTCAAACCCAAAGTATAACCCAAGTAAGAAATGTGCTCATGGATGATATATTTTCATAGCAAGAGCGTGAGCTTTTCTGAGTTCCTGAGGTGCTTTATGTGCCTCTCTCTGAATTGTTGAGACCAAAGCCTGAGAAACCTCTTTCCTGTTGCAAAGGTCCAAAAAAGAAACATGTCAGAACAAAGACAGACTGCATCTAATCCTATTAATGCTGTGCAAAATCAATCTCCTGAAGCTTTCTAGTCTTGCAAACATGCAATTAAGATGCCTCTGGTGATGGACAGAAATTGCAGGGTTTCCTCCCAATTTTTTAGCCATTTCTTATTTTCATTCTCTTTGCTTTTGCTGAAAACTGATTGACTGTAAAAGATCTACTGCAATGTCAGTCTCCCGTTAACAGCTGGGAAGTCACTTTGTCTTACTTGCAGTCACAAAAAAACACAAGATAATCATATTGTGACAGCCATACCCAGCAGAGAGGAAAAGAAGCAAAGCTTTTTTCATTATTCTACTCTGCCCATTTCAGCCCTCACCGAATTTCCCAACAGTGAAAGGAAGAACATTCCTTTTCAATTCCATTAATGGCTGGATAGCCAATAGGAAAGCTTATTTTCAGCTCATAAAGCATATTTTCAGGATAGAGGTACTAAAAGTATATTCTGCAGTTTTCATTAATCTCTCCCATTTTAGGGGAAATAAGTTTCTTAACTTTCCAATACTGCTCCCCATACTGAGTATCTCAAGGTACTGTTGAGCTACACAAGAATATACCAGACTGAGGAATTCAACAGGGAAAAATATACAAAGAGACAACCTTGTGACACAAAAGCCTGGAACTGAACAGTATTAATGTAACGTAATTTAGTTGCCAGTTTCTACAAGCACTTGAATGTAAATCACAATTTCTACTGAAACTGAATTTAGTAATTAGAAACACACGGAAGGAAGCATAAAGACAACAGTCTCTTTCTCTTCATTGCCTCTGAACTGCTCCTTGTTTCCATAGGTGCTGCTTCTCATTTAACAGAGACATTAGCATAGAAATAATCTGCATCAAGTCTGTTTCAAAGCTCTGCTCAGTCCCACGAGTTTTGGCTGCCTAACTGTATTAGCATCAAAAATAATTTGAGTCATTGTATTTTAGATTCCTATGAGCTAAAGAAAATACAACTTTATTTTTATTAACAGATAAACATTTACAAAAGTATTATTCCCCTTATATTCACACAACATTAGAGAGCCTCCTTGTCATAGCAGTTCATCCAAAGAGCTAGAAAAAGGTAGAAAAAAGATCACTAACACCAGCAGATTTCTAATAGAACTATCATGTCCAAGTCAGATCAACTACCTACAATTTCACATTCCACATGGCATGTTCCCTGTAAAGAAACAGCTAAATGTTTTTTTCATGAAGTACACCAATAAATCACAGGTCATTACTCAAAACTCTCTTAAAAAAAAAAAAAAGTTAAAAAAAAAAAAGTTCTGCATTATGTTGCGCTAGCCTAACTCCCAAAATCTTGGAATCTATCACGAAGTCATAGTTTTATCTACTAAAAAAATTAAGCTTGGCCAAGACCATCACAAAATCGGCAATAAATCTGAGATTCTATATAAAGAAAGGGCAGGTTAAGGATACTTTGCCATTCATTTCTCGAGATTGGTAGTTATTTGTTGAAGCATTCAACGCTTATGAATTTCCTCAAACCTAGAAGTAATAACTCAGTTAGCCAGACACAGTGTCCCAGAGCCACGAGCCAGTCAGTAGAAAAATAACCAGTAATGAGTATGATGTATTGGTTAAAGCAGATACTCCTAGATTCTTTATTTAGCTCTGCCAGCAATTAGTATGTGACCTTGAACAAATCACTGAGCTAAAAAACAGTTTAAAGCACCAAGTTTATACTGGACATCGATACAAATGTATTCTAAATCTCACAGATTTTTCAAATGCAAATAGTTAATTCAGGTTCTCTTAAATTTGTATGTTATTTTTAAAGAAAGCTGCAAGAAAGTAAGACATTTAAGTTCCACGCCTACAACTGAGTGTTGTTTCCAACTCCTTTGAAAAAATGTCAAACACAAACTTTTTATGCTAAAATACCTATTTACATTGTGCATATTATCACTGTACTCTTACAGTACTGTATAACAATGAGGCTTTATTATGTAGTACTCTTACAGTGCTGTATAACCAAGAGGTACTGATACGGAGCCTGAGTGCCTCAAACTTATCTACGGTTGCCTTATATCCTCTGTCTGGACAACTAATGATAGAGAAATGAAAAGCCAGATTCATCCCACCTAACTTCAGGCATGTCAGGGAGCAGTGAGGGCCAGCTGCTGCTCCACCAGGGGAGGTGAGCCTGGAGCAAAAGGCAATAATAAGGCAATGATCTTACCAACAAGTAGCCAGGATGCAGAGCTGCAAGTTCAGGTCAGGATCCGGGCCAGAGACAGGGATCATGACTGGACACAACCTAGTGATCACCCAGAAAGCCCACAGTAACAGGACAGGGTGAGGTCAAGCCAGGAAACCGAGCCAGCAGGTCAAGGTCAGAAGGAGACCAGGCACAGACACACCTGCTACACAGCTGCTTTCTTTAACACGGCTCTTGTCAGCAAAGGAGCTGACCTTCGACTCAATCAGCTGAAGTCTGACTTAGGCAGCTAAACTCCTAGAAGGAGGATGCCCTCCAGGTCCTGACCAGTGTACTGAGGTGCAGAAACAAGGAAGCTCAATGCTCCTCCCACATCAACAAAGAGAGAGGCCCGTATACAGGGCATTTCAGTACACCTAATACCTGGCATACCTTCTGGAGGTGCTTCTCAGTCTCATGAGTTAATCAACTTCTAAGCTGCCTCACCTAAGTGCTGAAATGGAATGAACCTGGGTCAACCAGTCTTTCCTAAGGCTGCACACCTGTGAAGAGTACTGAACCCAAACTGTGGAAATCCTTAGGCTATCAGCACAGCCACTGGAACCCGCTCCTCCCTTTCTGGTTGTATCTGAGCTCCATAGCTTTGGATTTCAGCTACCTTTTATTGAGCTTTGGAAGGTTTATAAATCCCAGTCACACTGGGTAGGTTCCTTATCAAGTGTTGCTCATGCCATTCAAAACATTGGATGAAGAGCACAATATAGACATAAAGTAGAATGTGTAAACTAGTATTTTTAAGAAGTATTTTTATATTTACACTGTTATCAGAGCTTCAGAAATTCTGTCTGTGACACCCAAAGAGAAGTCAGTAAGGTTACCATATGCAGATAAAATTAGTTAGCATCACTGGTACAATTAGTCCAGAGACAGCCCTCTCAGAGGCATAAACAATCTCTCTTCCAGCTCCTACTCCTGATTTTCCCTTAAGCCCTTTATGACAACGGGCAAACTATTAAGCTTTCTATGGCTTCATTTCCCCATCTACAAAACAGAAAAAAAAAACCAAACCAAAACCCAACCCCAAACCACAACAGCTTTCTCAAAGAACACCATCAATGAAACACTTTGGAATCACAAGATACAGAGCATCAATAACTGATACTGACTGCAAAATACAGAGAGTCTAGTACTATAACAACTCCTGCTCATGTAGCAAGATTTTTGCCTGAGAACAGAATGCACTGTTAGTTCACTGATTATCTCACATATTCCAAGTGTATGTCTGCCACTGAATTCAGCTGAGTCAAGAGTTGTGAAATAGTGAAAGCCCATTTGCATTACCATGAATAAATACCTTGTAAACAGAACTAGTTGGGGTGGAGTGTTATTGTGTCTATGTTTGCATAACACTTATTTCAGCAAAGCTCTATGAGGCTGTATTAAACTGACATTGATTAAAAGTTACAGAATTCAGATATATTTAGAACTTAATTTAAGATCTTAAAAACACCCTGAGGCCAGCTGTAGAAAGACAAAGCATCATTTTCTAATTAATTTTAATGGAAGCACTTTCAAATTTTATTTTACTGAAGAGCAACTGAATTTTGAATATTTTTGGAGCCTTTTACAATGAAAGATCACTTTTGCAAATACAGTTAATCTGAACAAGTTCTTCTCTACAAACCACCAGTTTTTATTTTTATACTATCGTCTACCTCCTAATAGTGGTAATTCCCTGTCAATCATTAGGTAAAATACATTTTCCCCAAGATTTTAGTTTAAAAAACATTTCCAATCCCAAGGCAAAAAAAGATGTGAAACCAAGCATAAGTAAGTATTACACTTTTTGCTTTAAAACAATTACAGGAATTCCCAGATGCCTGTTATAGAAACAGAGAAAATAGAATTTTCTCAACTCAGCCAATCTGCCCTGTCAATGAAAGGGACAAGAATGCTAAAAAAGAAAAAATTAGTTTAAGTAGCTACTTACTAGGTGATGGTCATTGAAGAGAGAGCCTGTTTAAGTTAAAATGACTACTAGTCTGTTTCTGATATTGCCTTCTTTTCAAACCATTTAAATCTATTTGCTCTGGTAAGTCTTATTAATCCAATCTTGCACAGTGAAGACCATCTTTTGAGATGTACCCAGCACCCAGTTTGTGTGTCAGTGGAAAGTGTACACAGTATTTCAAACAATCAGGCTAAACATTTGCTTATTACACACTCCATTTATTTACTTAGGGGTTTTTTTTTAAACTTAGATATCTAAATACTTATCTATTATTAGAAATGAAAGGAATTTGCATAAGAATGAGTACTCCCTACATATGTCTCACAGAGTTTAGACCTCGGTGTATTTTTATGTTTTGTTTCTTACTATCTTGGGTCAATACCTGGTATTAGCAAAAAAACAGAGAAAGAAAAAGATACTTAGCACCACATTCATGTTCCTCCAGCCTTGTTTAAACAGCTACAGACACTGCCTTAAGTTTCAAAAACATTAGAACAAATGTAAATTACACCTAGCAATTCATGGTCAAATCAGCAGTTTCAGCTCCTGAGTTAACTGAAGTGCAGAATGAAATGGCCATAAGTCTTCTGACATGCATCACCTTAGCTGCATGAGCAAAAGGAAAGTAAATTTAGAGGATAGTATGTGGGCTCTCTTTCAACTGAGGGCTCTGTAAGAGAACTTTTACATTTAGGGCCACAATATTTCCCCTGATATCAGTGAGTCCGTTTGCTTGTTTGTGTCCCAATGTGATAAGGGGTTGACCTGAAACAAGCAGAAAAAAATTTAAGCACACTACTGCAGAATCATGAGTTTTTCTATAAGCAATTGATTTATCCTTTAAAGTTTGTTTTAATCATGAATGTTCATACAACTGTATGAATGATTTGTACATTAAAAAAACCTACTATATTTCCATGTACAATTTCACAGCTTTGTCCACATTCATCCATCCGTGGATAGATACAATACTGTGTGGCTTATTTGATCAATCATACAAAATTGAAAGTATTAAATAAAATCAGTTTTGATATATTCACTCATGCCTCTCCTGTGACTGCCATCCCTATTTGGAATCAAGATAAATGTTGAGTAAAATGTGATCTTTTTACTTGTAAGTTATTATGCAAGCTTCACTTAGGGCTGCACGAAACCCTTGCAGATACTTTAGTACTGCCAGATACTGTTGCAGCACGGCCTCTGCTATCCAAGCACTCAAGCTTTCAGGTTCAAAATAAAATATTGAGGTTTGGTAACACAATCTATGTGTGTAAAATGAGTGCCATACGTAAGAAGAAGGAAATCAGACAGTACTATCTTACTGTCTTTTCACAGAAACATTATTTAAATACTAATTTCACATAGTTTACCGAAAACAGTAGAGGATTGCAGGCTGACCTTCCAAGCACTTAAGAAGTTTTTAAAAACTCATATAGTAGCTCTAGTAATGCTAAAGCATATTCCTATAATTAGTTAGCTAGCTTCCATGTTAATCATATACATGTATATCACCATTAATAAAGCTTTGGGATGAGTTTTAAAAAAAACCTACATCTTAGCCAACTAATTTACTTCGATATACTCACTGTATCAACAGTATACAACCCACTTTGCTTATTACAGTACTCCAACATTATTTTTCAGGATTTCAGCACTACTTCCTTTATCATGGTTAATTCAAATATTTAAGCTATCATCTAAACCCCATGAAATAGCTTACTGCTTTCACATCCTCATGGACAATGGATTTTTTCAATAACCCAACTTTAGGTATTTATAGCAAGCTGACTTAAACCTCACTTTCTTCAAGCAATAAGTATGACATGGAACATTATTTACATTTCCTTAATTCCAAATTATATTTTCTCATAAAGAAGTTAATAAAACTTTATGCAACCTATTTTGGTAGAATCTTTTGAGTTTGGGTTCCAGTTTGACATTGCCTTTCAGATCAAAAAGGAACAATTCAATCGAGTCCAAATAAGTTTCAGAAATAGGATGTCAGCAATGTAAGTTAGAAGCATGACTGTAATGAACTGAAGGATAATCACAGCTGACTACCATTCACTAGTTCGCAGTGGAAACATTTATCATGAAACTTTCTCTTAAATGAAACTTTGCAATCCAACAGCAATATCTGTCAACTAAGGGGAGAAATGACAGAATTGTTCAATGTAAGCCTTGGTCATTAAAACTTGGGTATTTTTTCCCTTTTAAAAGAAAGGATGTCTTATGATTAAAACATCATTATAAATGAGACTGTAGCCTGTCATGTGGAAAATTGAGATTCTCTGGTTCTGGTGAACTGCCTTCCAGCCTGAGGGTTTTTAACTAACTTAAGTGACAGGCCTTCTTGTCTCACTAGTTTACATATTTAATTTCGCATTAACTGTTTTCATGTAGACCTTTTATTGTTTAGTGTGCTTCAAGTTATAAAATATGCTTATTGTCTTCTTGCTGTTATTAGTATGCAGTCATATATATGTATGATCATATGCAGAGTACCATACACAGTCACTTCATTTGGATGAAGACATTACAATCTATTGATATTACCCCCGCTGCAATAGGAGTTTCTTTTTCTTGAATGACTAAAATGTAAGGGAGCTGCACAAGCATAATATTTTTATTGTTGGAGGTTTTCTTGTTCTTGAATGTAAAAGTTTCACCAGCCACACTGAACAGTATCACTAGCATACCATTTTTTTCAATTCTTTTGTGAGATTAGGTTGACAGTAACCACATTTTTCTTTCAGGGCCAAAATATATGTTCTCCTATTAGATCTTGAAGGGAGAACATCAATGGATGACCTCAATTTTTGCAGACTATTCTACTAAATGCACTCCTATTATATTTGCCAATCAGTTAAAGGACTTTTGTCAGACCTAAGTACTTTATCAGCTATGATCAAAGGGGGCCAATAGTATAGGATATTTTTTTTTCTTCTTCTTCTCCTTCCAAGAAGATACCAAAAGACTATCTTCTAGTGACTGATAGTCACAGGACAAATTCAAACTCCAGTATGCAGCCCAAAGGAATATCTTAGTGTAAAAAAGGGGACAGAGCAGCAGCAGCAGCAGTCACTTCTGGGATATTCATGCATCATAAAAGACAAAGTCTCCTGAGTGTTTGTACCTTTTTCTAATTTCCCATGTCATAATTGTTTAATGGCACAATGAGTCATGGTGTCTAAGCTCTGTGTCAGCAGGCAGATGCAAATCTCACTGAAGCCAAATGGAATGCTACCTATTAATGTCAGGGTAAATGAGGTCCTTTATGCTTCTTACTTAACCAGTCTTTACTGAAGTTGCTGATTAAGTACATGTATGAGGGCATCTAGCTTTGTTTCAGAGAAATATAGTTGCATGAAGATGGTATTTCTCCATTTAGAAATCACACTGATGTATGACACGCAAAGGTCTGCCCGCCCAAAAACCTGCACTGGGTAGGCTATCTTACTGATCACTTCACCTACGGAGGCCAGGTGGGAAGCTTTTCTGGACTGCTGGGCTAACTCTGTCCTGTGACTCGCCCGGAACCCCGGAGGCTGGGAGCAGCCTACCTTATGCATCTTCACAAGGCAGGAGCAGGAACAGTGCAGGGTGCTGCCCACCACACGCATTTTTGGCACTGGGCAGAAGGTTGGTATCTGTGGTGTGCTGCAATGTGGTGCAAAGCAATAATGCAGTAGGAACTACAGTGAGGTTAAACAGGGTACCTCTGAAGGACTACCAAGTCAGTCTGATCAAAAATAATCTGGTTAGAGTGTGTCTCTGTGGCACTCTCCTCTCTCCCTGCTATCCTCCCAGCATCTTCAGGGAGCTAGTTGCTGTATAGCATTATGAAGCTTGAGAGCACCTTAATATTTAGGGAATAGAGAAAACTGGGAAATAAAAGGAGAGAGAAGAAATTGGATCTCTTACAGATTTGAATATAGCAAATATTAAGTTCTTTCTTGATGCAAGGACATAGCTCTTTGCTACTGGAAAGCTTCATTTCAGCCACGTACTGAAGCATATCTCAAATCTGTCTATATTTAGCAAAATATTTAACTTAATAAATAGGTAGTCATTAAAGACAATGAAGTAAACAATGCTATCATACAATTCATCTGGAGAAACAAAAGTAATCATACAACTCGAATGACTAAGGAATCGATGTTTCACAGAGACACTTGCAGCTAATCCATAATTTAAAGTAGAAAAAAAAAAATTGTTGAATCCTGTTTGTATATTAGTTAAGAGGATAAATTAATGGGATAAATTATTCATTCTGAAATATTCACTGTGCTTTACTAATTATCACAGCAAACATAATGCAGGAATTTAGTAAATTCCACTGTCACATACAGGCACATACAAATGCAAAGACATGCTTGCAGATGCACTGCAGGCAAACGTGAATGGTAAGAGATATAATTAAAGATGCTTTAATAGGTTTTCAAAGTTGCTAAGATACCGTCAGGTAGCATAGTACATCTTGTACAGCCACAAATATCCAAGACTATGTCCTAAATATTCATTTACTGTAGCTTTGTTTTGGTTTTGCCTTTCCTTTCTTTTTTCACTTTCCTGGTAATTGTAAACCTCTTCAGATAAAACATCACCATCTGACAGGAAGAAATATTTGTGGTTGGGATTCACTATATTCACTCAGCAATGAATGACTTTTTACAGCTTTTCTGAATAATAAAAAGCAACACAAATATAAAGACAAAGTTATCTCCAAAACCATGACTTGTAGCAAAGCAGCCAGCTGAGATAGATGTTTACCACTTCTGATACAGTAAGGAAAGTAGCAGGAGATAGAGCCTTCTTTGACTATCACACCAGGATTTTTATAGTAGTATAACACCTTCCTTACACAACTGTGTAACTGAAAAAAAAAATTGAGGGCATTTGCATTACACACAAACATGCTGATGGAATAATGTGATATAAGATAGCTTTACAGGTTTGACATAAAAATTATAATCTTGAACAAATAGTTCTGATCTCACTACCTGCCTGAAGCTCATGACAACAGAGCAATTTGAGTAAGTGTACATCAGCTAATATTAATTGGTTGAGAGATGGGTATTGAATAATTTAGGTGTTACTTTAATCCACGTGATAATAATGTTCAGCCAGCCATATACAAAGGCTTCACCATTTTTAAGTACTACCACCTCACCAGCTAGTAAACATCTTTCAGCAAACATTCCTCAAATTAAATATTAAAATATTAAAAAAAAATTCTACCTGGTTTATTCACCCAAATATCCGTTGAATTGGATTTTTCTTATCGTATTCATCTATGCTTATTTAATTTACCATACAATTTCCTTAGATACACGACACAAAGAAGAATAAGTGCTTCCAGCTCACCCAGTTCCCACCAGTAATATGGTGAAACCGGTCAAGCTAAAAATGTCTATAAATTCTGAACAACAATCACTTCAGTTCTGATTGCCTTGACCACAAAGCAGGATGGAAAAAATCTTTTCAGCTTTGCTTTTGATGTCCATTTTTTGCCATACAGATGATTGTATAGATGCATTCGAACCCCACACTTAGTAATGGCTGGTTCTTTGAAAACAGAATGGCAAATGCCTACTGAATTTTTCTTTTAATACTTAACACCCAAGATCAAAGACTAATTCAATTAATTCTAATCTCAAAAGTTATTAGATCTGGGGGCTTTATTATTAATATTTTTTAGGCTTTTAATCCTTTATACAATGACTTATGCAGGCACATAATATCCCAAATGATAATAACCACACTGTGAATTCCAATAAATTTTTATCTAGCACGAATCATATATAAAGCTGTCAGTTTAGCTCCTTCTCTGTAGAAAAGAAACAAGAGAATCCTGCACATGAGGGAAACAAGGGTGATAAAGACTACAGATATGAGTGCTCTATTTGCAACTAATCATTTATTCAGCAATCAGAAATTGTTTCCAAGCAGACACTGGGGCAGTTCTTGGCACTTAACATGATCTTCTTTCAAGCAACGCTGCGTTAAAAAGGGATATAAAGCATCCCAAGGACTGTGAAATGCAAAAATAGCTTTCAGATGCCTTTTCTCCCTGCATTGTCCGTAGTCATGAGAGGCAAGCCCTGACCCCACTGAAGTCAACAGAATTTCTGTCATTGCCAGTAGCAGGACCAAGCTTTATCACTGTTTTTATTAATAATTCATTCTTCAGAATGACATTAAGCATACTTTGGCAGTGGCTTTGCTTTTTCCATCAAAGTAAAAAATCAGGGCAAAAATAAAACAGATTTGGAGAATGTTACCAGCTCTGATATTAGGATTAGACTAATTGAGAAAAAGTTGCACCATGTTTATTTTATTCATCAATGAGTTCCTACTCTTGCTAGCTACTCTAAGCTCCAGTTCCACTTGAACTTTTAACTAAAATACCGTTACAAAAAGAGGAAGACATAATGAAAACCTTTGGTTTTATGCAGAGAAAGGAAGCATTTAAAAAAATGGCAGAAGCTGGCCCAGAAGGATCATAATTGAGGTTTATAATTAAAGCTTATGACACCATAACCCTTCTTTCCTGAGATACTCTTAGATAGCACTCTGAGATTAGTCAGTTAAATAAAATGGAATCTCATGACATTTACATGAAACACATTTGCATATTATATATAAATGTGATACTAATGTGCTACTAATCACCTACCTATTGCTCAAGCTCTGCGCAGCCATTTTGCACCTTTTTAGCCAACAAAGATGTCCTCTCATATCTGCTAATCTGTTGCTCAACTGAAGGTATTTGTGCCCTTCCTCAGCCAAGTCAAGGTAGACCATAACAATGTTGGGCACATCTGAGCTAATTTTAACCTAGGCTGCATGGATTACTTTTGTCATCTGTGATTTTCTGGAATGAAATACAGTCGAGCATAGACTATATTAAATGGGTGTGTCACGCTAAGATCTCTGCAGTCACACAATCACTATTGCTAGCCTTGGTAGTTATTACACTACTCCAGATAACATGACATATGACAAATCATACCTTTGTGTATATTTATGTGTCAGGGCTCAGGCCTGAACTCTGGATATCATGTCCTCCCTCTGTGACATTATATTGTTAGTTGTAAAACACGGTACTATTCTATTATCGAATGAAATGGACTGACTTGGATAAGAAAAAACACCTCTTCTGTTGACAGTGTCTCAATGCACTGAAAAATCTGTCACTGGCCATGACTTTTTAGTGAAACTGAAAACCAACCAACTTCTAACCTTTCTAAATACAGTATCAACCCATGCAAAACATCCACTTAGTTCCTTGATTTGCAGAGAGAAGAGCCTGAGTCTGAAAGTTGTATCTTGAGTTGCATGAATAAGTAACAAATGAAAAATTTCTCAAAAATCTTCACTATTTCTTTGCAAAAGAATTCTTATTTATAAAGCATTACAAAGCACTTTTAAATGTTAGAATTTAAAATTAGTACAAGAATGAGTGAAGATTAGTACAGGAATTATTAGAACATCGACTACAGAACGATCTCATTTTAGACAAATTCAAATATACTGAACATTCGTTACAGAATACCTGACCCAAGTGTATTATTTTGGATACTTTATCAGTCACGTATCAGTCCGGCAGGCAGCTGCTGTTAAATTGGATTTGGAATATTGCATATACTGTTAAAGGATGTATGAGTGAAGTTTTAGGAATTGTGTGCTTTCATTTAAACTTCACAGTTAATGCTTTAGATAGATTCTGAAAAGAATTTCTCAAAAATGCAAAGAAGCTGATGACAAGTTCTAGACATTAGCATACTATTTACGCTGTTACACACTTGCGCTTTGTATTTCCTAATCCAAAATCTTTAATAAAATACTATAGTACACATGAACTCTAGACTTGATGTGATGACACACTAATATTCTCATTCTCCTGGAAAGAATATATGCTCAATAATTTTAAAAGTCACTTGCTTCAACAACATGATACTATTGGAAAAAACCATACCACAAACAGAAACACTCCATTCCCTTAGAAACTGGTGGATAAGGATGTAGACAGCAGTTGCCTGTAGTTTAACATCTCTCAGCCATACTAAATCACATCTAAGTGTTAGCTAAAGTTGAACAACTATTTTCCTATCACATGGGAATTGCTTATGAAGAATTTCAATAGCTCATATAAGTTGAAAAGTGTAAGTTGTTCTGAAAACACCAGAAATTACATCAAACTCCTCTTAAGACTGCACAACCACTTAAGTCCCTACAAATCCAATAAGACCAAATGGTTTCTCACCAAAGTCTCAGAAGTGTCTTTGCATGAAGTATGGAATATAGCTATGAATCACTTCCTTACACACTTCTGACATGCGTCCACCTCCAAACTGGAGTGTGCTACACTATGCAACAAAAACCCAGCTGATTATTAAGATCTTTCAAAAAAGAATACTGAATCTATGTCAAGAGCCATGGAGAGTTTCAAGAAAGTAGATGTAACAAAATTACAGCACAACTTACATGATATTGAGATATTACTGCTAATTCAAAGCTCTTTGTAAACCTGAATCTTAATGTCCACAGCTTAAGTGAGTTGCTTAAACATCACAGTCTATAAAGTAATTTTGGACAGGTTGTTAATTCTTTTTTAATTATAGAAGTAATATAGCACAGATAAAATTAGGTAGGTTTTATTTGGAATGTTAAATATCGATAATGCCGGTGAATAGAGCAAAGAATTATCGATTAACTGTCAGGTGTACTTGGTAAATGGTCTACATGTTTAATCAATGAGTTAGTACCCTGAATAGAGTGTTCCTTAAAGTACTTATCTAAGTTTAGAGACTGATAGCCTTCTGGTTTATTTTCAACTTCCTAAGAATGTGCTGTGTGTCGTGCAAAGTATCTTTGTCACTGGCCTAAAAATAAAACTTGTTTTCCTGGATATATTATGTACTTACAGCAGGCAACAACAATTTCACACTTGCAAATTAAACCAATTCCTGGCAAGTGACTGAGAGTCATGTTGATTTCAGTAAATCCAGAGAGATTCAGTAAACTGTCAAGGTGAGTTTGGTTAAATGTTAGCAGAGTTCAAAAAGAGAATAGAGAACATCAGTTCTAGTGAATTCCAAAAAGTAATTTGTGTCAAGTTTACTTGAAGGAAAAAGAAGTAACAGAAAAGGTATTCAAACCCTAGAGAACCATGCTCAAACCCTCCCAACAGTTTTTGGCCTTTGCGCACTCTGGCATTTAAATAGATATATGGAAAGCTCCCTAAAGACCAAGCACTGCCTACTTGTTTATTATATTTAATACAATAGGAAAATCATTCTACTCCACTGCTTCATATGAAAATAATTTTGGAAGAGCCCCAAAACCAAAAAGCCAACCTATTACTGGAAGACAAACTAACAGAGACTGATATTTCATGTTTACTTACATGGAAATACATGATACAGCATGTATGGACAGCAAGAAAGTATAAAACGTATACAGAAAGAGAGCATAAAGCTATTTGAAAACCAGCTGTAATGAATACAAAAGCTGACATCCCAGGCTGTCCTTTGCTCCCACAGAAATGACCTGGGGGTTCAAGCTAGCGGTACAACATAGTATACAACCAGCTGCCAACATAGCAATATTCAGCATACAGTCATGGAAAAAAGACAATGTCTTCAAGAGCGGCCGCTATACCGAGTCAACATGAGTGGCATTGTACATAGCTGACACTTTGGACAACTGCATAAGAACACTTGGGCTATGTTTGCCCAAAATTTCCATAGAAAAAGAGTTTAAAGTTCATACCACCTATGTTGTATAGTTCTTGAATACAACCAAGGACAGTGTGAATGACTCTAGTGCAGTCTATCATAAAAGGCCCCAAGACACATCTGGAAATATCTGACACTATCCAGACTCTGTACCATTCCACACATCTCTGTCAGTTTGAAAGTTGAAGATGTATGAATGTAAAACATTATCTTTGCTGAAGCCTTATATAATCATTCCTTCTGGTTTTGTTCTTAATGACTGTTCCACTCAGAGCATTTAAATGCAACACAGTACACCACTTGTAAGAAAAGAAGTGTTTCCTTTGTTAATTTTTTCTTTAACTCCAGCTCCTGCTATTGCTGTTATTTAATGAGAAGAAGACAAAAACCCCCCAATGTTTCATGAATCTGCCTTGTTTGACTCATGCTTATGAAAAGAATTGATCTCTATTCTTGTGACACTTTAAAATCCTACCATCTGAGCATCTTTATTTAAAGCAATACGGATTATGTTGCAAGCTACTGCAAGGGTTATGACAGTTTGCAGTAAGTAAATAGGATACTGTAAAAATACCCTTAGAAAGGTACTGAACTCCCATTTTTAACCCTTTCACTTCAGATAAATGCTTTTTCCCCTCATCCAGCATGGCCACACAGGAGACTTGGACAGAAATGACTTTGTCAGTTTGCTGCTTGGGACTTGAGTGGGCCTTATCAAGTACCAAATCATAGCCAAATTGTTTGAACCCAGCTGTGTGTTGTTCCACTTCATGCTTCTCCTTCATACTCACATCCATCTTGTCAAGAGTCCCTGCATCAGAGAACATAAATTTTCTAGACTTTTTCCAAGGTAAAAATACTTAAAAGGAAAGGAAAAGAGATTAATTTGAGCACAAAACCAGGACAAAACACAACCTGACCTTTTCCTTAGCTCTAAACAAATACACAACACACAAAACGTTAGTTTTGTAAAAACAACATTTTTTCCGATTCCATGCATAGGTGATATCACTGTAGCAAACATCGCATTAAGGTGCAACATATTGTTTAACTTCACCTTTTGGCAACTAGTGGCTCTTTCAGAATTAAACATGCTATTTAATTAAAATTTCCCTATAAATCTGAATATGAAAAAAACCTAAAGGAAGTTATTACATTCACTGAAAACATCAGAAAAAGCAGATGTTCTTCATAATCCAAATCATAATGCAAGACTTAGCACGCATAGTATTGGGACATTTCGGAAATTACATTTTTCCTCTCCGTATACAAATTTACTATCTGAATAACTACAGCTCTTTGAAGACTGAGGATTATCGGCCATCTTACAGTCCCACATTTAGCAAAACCTCAGTTCTGCCACATGGGAAGTCCCACGACTTGCCTCCTCATCTGTTTCCCTGTTTCATCAGTTAGCATTTGGGAAACATTCCACTGCACAGACGATCAAAACTTCAGTACACTGTGCGGGAGAGTCAGCTCCTGCAATAACAGGATTGTCATTTGTCACCTGGAGTTTCTCAGGATTTCACTGTTCCTCATCACAAGCTAGTGCCATTGTACGCAAGGTATTAAAATGCAAGCTAAATTTAAAGCTTGCCTGACACGAGTAACTTAGCGGTGAGTAAGACCCTCGAAGAAGATACAGAAATATGTAAGGAAAAACCTACCCAAGTCATATTACATCTGAAAGCAGAAATCCAAAGGTTTTGTTTGTTTCTTTTTGGACTAACTATGGATTGACAAATGAGAATCACAAAACACTGACTTCACTCACTTTTTCCACATGTCAACGCTTAATGAGAATCTTTTCATTAAGCCCAGCACTGTCTAGCATGACTTTGCCTATGTTTTCAAAGCATGCTATACAGATCACAAGTTTCTCTTCAGTTCCCAACACCAACCTTGTGTCTACTCCATACACCGGTGAACTGAACTTCTGTACACAGCAGGAAATTTCTGACCGCTGAAAACAGTTTCACATCTATTTGATATGTGCAGTGGTATACTAAGCACAAATGATCACTAAAAAGCCAGAAAAAGGTCTCCATATCTATCATGCTCTCACTTTCCATGTTATTTCATGCAAATCATTCTGAGGGCTTTTTAGTAAATTTGCATAATGTATACTGTTCCTTCCTTTTCCTTTTACATGCACTATTTGCACAGTGCTCCAGTGATATACAGATAACAGGGAGCCTGCAATGCCTCCAGCATGCATTCGTGTAGCTTACAAGCACAGAAAATTCCTTGTTCCCCTGGTTACTCTCACTAGATTTGCATTCAAACATAAGGAGAAAGAATGACAACTTCCTGGTTGTCACCAGTGAATTCATCTATTAAGTGAAGATTTTGCAAATAGATATTGTATAAAATTTTCATTTCTCCTTTGAAAACAAGTAGATAAGAAGAGAACAGCTATCAGTAAACAAGCAGTCTAAAAGAATTAAAAGTCTCTGGAAAAGAAGCTAAGAATCTGGGATGTTACACAGCTGGCAAAAGCAACTGGGGAAAGATGATGTTGGTGAAATCATTTGTTTAAATACACTTTGAGAAGCGAATGGAACACAACAAACACAGATCTTAATCTTAGGACTTGACTGCTTTCAGGATCCGGACAGAGCCAAGCACAGTGTCAGACATCTGATCATTGTATTGCCCTAACATTCCCTGGCAGAGTACAGGATGTGAAATTCCAGTTTTCAATGAGCAAGAAACATTTACATACAAATGCAAAGCATGATAGAGCATGTTCTGAATTTCAAGAAAGGGCTGAGCCACCTATGGGAGGCAGACAGCATAATACGAAAGTTTGGTGTATCTCAAGTAATCCTTGCAACAAACACATTCAACTTAGCTGGTGGTAAACGTCTGCTCTCAGGTAGACTACATACAATATAAATGTAAAGATTATAGGTCTGATCCAAATGCAATGAAACCGCTCATTACAGCGATTCCTGCACAGGACTTTTCCCGTGATTTTTTTGCTACATTTGCCAACCTGCACTTTTACTAACAGATTACTTACCACTCCAGATCAGTAAAATGGACATAAAGCTAAAGAACATTCAGGAACATTAAACATGCTTGTGACACACTGCATGATGCACTATTCGACATCACTTACTATATCTCAGATCACATTGCATCATGTCAAACATCTAGAAATTGAAAGAACAGTACATGACACAATACCTTTATTACATAATGTGATGTGACTGTTAAAATTTCACCAAAAATATTTTCCTGGTCCAATGACTACTATCAAATCAGACTGTAGTTCATCAATCCAAATTGTATTTGGCACAGAGAGCATGCAAGTAAAAACATAACAATTTTGTGCACGCGTTATATACATAAGCTGTACATAATATAATCATGTTGAGATGGAGATGAGGATTTTCTTGTTTAAAACCAGCAGATTTGTGCAGTTTAAAAACTGCTTTTTTATTTGCATATATATATATAAACAGAAATCTACAGTGATGAAAAATATTTTTTTCAAGCACAGTACTGCAAATAAACGTTTTCCTCTTTTTAATCATCAGCTGTCCTTACAATAAGGCATTTGTAGATATAGCAAGTCTTTTAGCAAGAACAGTCTAATAATATTTTTTTAGAAAATTTTATATAGTGCCACCTGTCCTTCTTGATGCTTCCAAACGGTTTCCTAGGTGTACTTCTTTATATCTTGTTCTGTTACTACTAAATCTATTACGATCAAACACAAACTGCAGTAAATATCTTAACCAGTGGTGCAAATTTCTAAACAGCAAGCCCAGCCAATTAATATTACTGGCATGGCACATAGCTGAACTCAGCTAATTATTAAAGAGAGAGTTTTTTGTGAAAATGTCCACAAAAAAATAATACCAAATAGCAGAGAGAACTATGTTAAGCAATTTTATCTATTTATGTCATCAGTGAAGCCCAAAAATCATGGATAAGCCAAAACAATAAGAGTGACCGTTTTTAAGTGGTGACAATTCTCCCTTCCAGCTGTTTAAGCCTAGTTCCGTTCTCAAACAATAACCTTAGTTCTTTTAACGCTTCTGCCTGAAAACATCTTGAAAAATTATGGCATACTTTCAGAACTAAATGTTTTCTGGGTTGAAATACCGAAGGTGTGGCAACTGAATAATCAAGGTGAAAACCAAGTTGAATTCAGACAGGTAATGCAGACAGCCACACCTTTGACACAGCGACAGCGATGCAACAGGCCTGCGTCAGAGAAGAGTGAAAGGCAAGAACTGTGCTTTCACTGAGCAAAAGACCCAGTGCATCACCCAAGCGTACAAACGGAATAATCATGTTTTAAAGCAAAAGCTACTCAATCTGCCATGATGTCTCCTTAGAGTAACTCCTCCTTAATTAACAAAAATTACATGCAATTTCTATCTTCAAATATAGTCAGAATGAACTATCTGTTCCAATAAAATTGTCGTAAGATTGCCATAAGCAAGTGATAGTGGAAGGAAGCAGTGACATTTTGAAGGCTCAGTATGGTCTGCTATTTTTAAAGGGGCATTCTTTTTACATGCTGTACTGGCATATGTTAAAGCAAGAATGCATGACTGCTACCTTGAGCTAGCATCAAAATAAAAAAAAAACCAAACCCAGATATCTCATGACACTATTCTTTATAAATTAAGTAAGTCCAGTAAGGATCATAAAGTTTCATTTTTAATGCATTAGCCATTTGTTCTAATGAACTCAAGAAGTTAAATGTGACAGGTTATTCTCCTTGGTTTATCAAGGCATTTATGTACATCCACAGGCACACAGTATGAACCCTGTAGTTCAACATCTCCACCAAATATATTTCAGTTGTGATTAAAACAAAGGGAAAACTATACAAAGAAAATAAAGTGCTGTAATTTGTAGTCCACAGCAAGAAACTAGATAGCAAAAGAAAGATCTTTTTCTAGAAGGAAAAGCCCTTCTACAACAGAAAACAACTGCTGGAAATAAAATAAGATTAACCTGTCTCTCTCCTGTCTTCATCCGTGTAGAGGACAGCAGAGAGATATCACTTGGCTGTTGTCCTAAAGCAACCGATTCAAAAGCAAAATTGTATCTATTTCATGATTTGAATCAACTTGCATCACAGAACGGAAAGGTGGACCTGGAGAACTGTACTAATTCATCTTCATAAGCCAAAGCGGAACCAACTCTACTTAAATTATCCCTGGAAAATGCTTGTTTAGTCTTCTCTTAAGTACTGCAGTGACAGAGACTCCAGCATTTCCCCAAGCAATATATCCTAGTTCGCAACTATTTTTACAACTGGAATTTTTTTCCTGATGTCTAGCCTAAATCTCCCTCGCTGCAGTTTAATTCCATTATTCTTTATCTTGTCCCCAGAAGCAATGGAAAACAAATTATTCCCTTTCTCTTCGAAGCAATTTGGAGACACTTGGAGACTCATCATACTCCCCCTCCTCCTCGCTCAAGCGCGCAATTCAAACTCAGCCGGGCAGGTTTCCTCGGCCTCCCACAACCCTCGCCCTCGCCTCTCCATTCTCTCCGGTGGCGTGAAGTACGCTGCCCGATATCCCAAATTCCAGGTGAAACATGACCAGAGGCAAGGAGAGTTTGTTTGGTGTGTCCTGCAAGCAAGGCTCCTGTTGGCGCACCGCAGCGGTCTGCCCTCTCGCAAGGTAATGACGCCGGCCATTAATGCTCGGATTGCCGCCTGCACCAACCTCCGCATCCTCCGCCCCACCCCGCCAGACATCCCCTGGCTCCTGATTCCACAAAAACCATTTGTTCCTACCCGTACTGGCGCAAACGGTGGCTTCGGCAGCCGGGGGCCGCAGCAGTGCCTGTGTGGGGAGCAGAGCACGAACCGCCCGGTACCGGTCGCGGCCGGTTCCAGGCTGCTGCAGCCTGACAGGGGCGACGGCTGTGCGCCAGAACCGCCCCAAGCAGAGGGGCCCGCCGCGCCGTCCCTCAACGGCCTTCAAGATGGAGCCGTGGCAGCCGCGGGAAGAGACACATAAGGAGGGACGGGGAGGTGCCAAGACGTGCGGGGCAGCGGCGGCTGCGGAGGCCGCGCCGGAACGCGCTCCCGCTGAGGGGATCAGCCCGCGGCTGGCCCACGCCAGGCCGGGACCCGCCGAGGGACCGCGGCCACGGGCGGCCCAGGCCAGGCTGGGGACACTTGAAGCATGGGTTTAGCACGGCAGAGGATAGGTGACTGGGTTGAACTGAGCCTGGGAAAGGAGGGAGAAAGGTGCTTAGTGAAATGTTTATGGTGTCCCGCCCCCCCCTCCCTCCCCCCCATACCCAGATTACGGATCAGAAGCTGGTATTATTCGCCAATAAATTAAATTCACTAAAAATTCCCCAAGACAAAGGCCATTTTACCCATGGCACTAACCACGTGGAATACTTTTCACCTCTCCCCTCTGAGCTGCATCCTATTCTTTTCCGAACGACTTCTGCAAGTTCTGAGGATCATTTTGCACTTTTCTATTACCAGAGGCCTAAAAGTACAATATCAGCCTTGGGAACAAACCCCCAAATTATCAGTTTATTTTCCCAATGAGCTGAAAGAAATAAGTGCAATGGCCACTAAGGACAAAAAGAGACTACCTTTTAAATTTACACTGCTACATTGTGGTGTCTAAAATACTTCAAGTACTTGCACACACAAGAGTGCTATACAGATCCTTAGATCATATTTACACTCTTACCCAGCACTGTAATAATTTAAGTGTTAGTCTGAAATGTTCTAGAGAGCCATTACTGAAGGCTATTTTTTCCACTTGATTTATCACACTGTAGATGCTGCCATGCTTAGGAACAAGAGTGCCACGGCCACAGCAGCGTCCACCCTTCCACAACCCAGCCTGTTACACTTCACAAACACCATATTCCCTCAGAACGGCCCAAGAAAATGAACTTCGAAAGGTCACGTAAGGTGAGAGATTAAGTGCAATCTCAACAACTTACCTTGTTGTGTTTGTGAAATTGAATACACAGAAACGAAGACGTCAGCAGGAAGCACAGGTGTGTTCATTAATATGGGTGACAATACACAAACTGCGTGCCCCTGGTCACTCCAGTCGTTGCGGAGCAGGGTGGGACCAGGAGTGGCACCTTTGCACGCCACCAGCAGCTCAGGGGAGCACTGCACCGTGCAAAACCGTAGTGATACCTTGTGCGCAAACAGGACATAAAACTGCTTGATTTGGGAATCTAGGCTGAGGAAATTATTTCTTGCTGGTTTGCTGAAACAAAGCAAACCAAACAAAGAAACAAACAAAAAATTTTCAGTAAGAAGAAACCCGTAAGATGTATTACTAAAAAGGCACACGCACAGTAACAGGTAAAACCCAACCACCATACTGGGCTGTACAAAAGGCCTGTTGTGATTTTCCTATGGTGTCCTTACAGAAGGAAGTGCACTGCGGTTAAAGATACACTGCGCCAATAAAGACTATGATTTGTAGCCGATTACTCACACTGGCTTTCTCTCTGACACGAGGCAAACTCCTCACTTTCAGCACTCCTGGTTTCTCAATGTAAACCTGAGAACCATCTTCTCAGTCATCTGAGTAAATGTTCTGAATAACACCAGGCAATTTTTCATCAATTATTTGTGGATACACATTTCAGCAGTTTTAATAATATTTACCTACCTCATAGGGGTGCTGCATGTATCAGCCAGTTAATGTTTTAGTGATACTTTCAAAACACAAAAGCCTAGTATGAAGACACAGCCAAAGTTAATAAATGATGCTATTGCTGCCTAGATTAATAACATCTTCATAAAGGATGCCCTCTGAAAAAGTGCACACTGCTTTTGTGCTGTATTTCAAATGGCAACAAAAAACTTCATAATTAGACATCTTCCTGGTTTTCAATGCTCCTTATAAACAGTTTTTAGTATCACCTAAATTAATTTTCTTTCTCATTTAAAAGAACTGGGAAGAATACTCAAGAGGGAGGGAGCGAGAGAGAAAGAGAATTGCTTGTCACATCATTTCTCAGTACTCTGTAGCTCTGTACTGAAAATGTACTTCAATGATTCAGGAGCTGTGAAAACTCAGGCTGTGATCATACAGGCTGGAAGGGGAGTGGGGGCTGACATAAAGAGGGAGATGTTTCTTTTGTTACATATTGTACTTTAACATAATACACAGTTGCCAATATGAAAAAAACATGTATATGCTTCTCATTCTGTGTTAGAACATGCCATGAAATATCAGTATGCCTCATTACATAAAGTAATAAGTGATGCACCACCCACATCTTTTTTTTTCTTTGGTTAACTTTTGTTTATGATTTAAACCAATAATCACACTAAACACTTGGAAATAAATTAAGCCTTTTCAGACTGATTAAATTGGCTGGATGCTTTAAACATGTGACTTCAGCAGATCTAATCATCCCAGGATAGTCGGGGAGTTAATCATGCAAATGTCTTCAGATATTTCAATTTGCAAAGATGTGTTTTGTAGCATGCGCTCTCCCAAAGCATCTGTATTCTGCGGCATGAACTGCGACTGTTCAGTGACTGGGCAACAGAAAAACTTATTAACTAGCAAAACACTAAGCCAAATAAAGTAATACAATTAAAAAGTTTTAATCAGAAGAATACAAAATTTGCCAGAAACTTTACACCATTGCAGGAGGCATGGACCCACTGGCTCCAATTAGGAAGGAGTAAGGAATACAGAATAGCTCCAACACCAAACGTGTATCCCACAACTTCACTGCTTGTGAAGCTTCAAGCTTACTACATATACTTTGTTGAAATGAGACTTTTCTGTGCCCACTGCACATGAGGAGAGTGATGGTGTTCCTAAATGATCCTTGCTCACTCTCTTCTGGAGACAGGCAGCTTCCACCAAATGTGAGACTCATTTACTGCTCACAGTAATCCTTTTTTTCTACCTTCCCTTCCGTGTGAAGGGAAACATTAGGATGAATGGAGTGAATCATGGATTCCATCTTTCAGTGAAAACTCAACGCTATTTTGAGCAGAATCTGAGCCTTTCCTACCATATCCTCTTTCCTATCTCTGGGATGGTTGGAAAAGACTGTATCTAGATCACATATTTTGATGTTAGAGCTGACCTTCTTTAACGCTCTCATTTATTAGAGCAGTTGGAAAAGGATAGAATATGGTAGAAGAAACACCACAGTTTTATAAAGTTAACCTAAGCACTTAGATTTTTTTATAAATTATCTGTTCTCTACCGAAGCAGATATTTTCATTTACATTAAAATGTTATGGCTATTAATAAGATTTAATATATTATATCTAACTGTATGTACTGCCTACTGTATGACTTCTATTCCTTGATTAACCCGCCTAGACCCTGTTAAAACAAGTAAGGGTAATGGAAACAGAGTAGCTAAGTCTTTAGCAATGGTCTCAAAAAACCTTCAAAAAAAGTTTCCTGAGGTTTAAATTCTGCCCTGTAATCAAGTGGCAAAACCAGTTTTAGTTCAGCTGTATAAAATGTTCAGCTTTATAAAATGCAGCCAACCAATCAGACTTCAAGACTTCAATTAGTGAAGAAGATTAAAACCCATCTTATGGATAAGAAAAGGAAGGATCAAAAGATAACTGGAAGTTTGACAACTCCTGCATGCCACCAAAAGATGTCAGCGATATCTTGTCATTTTATAAACGGATAAAACTGATCTTGTTTGCCTAACTAAGAAGGGTAGGGATTATAAAAAGCATTCTACAAAATAGTGAAGCATAACTAGCTCATAAGACTTTTGAGGGATGAACACATAAATCCCAAAACCAATAAGCAATGGAATTGACTCGAGTTACAACTGAAATACTACACAGTATTTATTTGTAAAATTGAAACCAGTTAGTTTGCTATAACTGGTAAGAAATGTAAGACAAATCTAGGTCTTAAAAATGAGAACCCCAGAGCCAGTTTGTTTCTTCCTATGCCTTCTTCCTACACTCAGGAAGAGCCTTCTTCAATGACATTAAGGTTATGATGGAAAAATGATTCCAATAGAAGTCTATAGAGATTTTGTTAATATGCCTTTATGATGTGATATTATGACGGCAATTCAATTTCATTGCAGGCCTAATGAGACCGTGTTACAATGTCAAAATGAAAGGAAACTATATCAATCAAGTTATAGTACCCTGAGAGAAAGAAAAACCTAAAGAAATTAACCCCATTAAAAACTATTTTAAAACAACATTAAGATTTAGTGAATTCAGAATTGCTTTGCTTTTGTTGGTTTAGCGCTTCAGGTAGAAGCTAAATTTGGCACTGATTTACAACTCATTAAATATATTGACATCAGGGGAATCAGTGAAAGTTTTAAGGAAACAAAAACAGAACAAAATTCATGGCAAGTACTGTGGTTATGTAAAGCATTGGGCAGAGCCTGTTTAGTCCTACAGCTAAAATCTGTTTTTATCTTCAGCAGAACCAGATTTTCAATTTTTGTCACTTAAAAAAAGGTGGCAATTTGGCCAGTGTCTAAGAATTTTAAGTTCTTGTGTCTCAACTCTCCTGATACTGTATTTGAATTTGTACTAAACACTGTGGAATTAGAGCCCCAAAATTGCAAAAGTGAACAGAATTCAAGTGGAAAATTCTTACTGAATTTATTAGAAACAAATACGCCCTTGCCAACAACAAAGTAAGAGCTAATACATACCGTGAAGACAAGAGGAGTCTTCGTTAGGTCCCAAGTCATCAAAATTGAGGCTAACGGAACGTGCCGTAACTGCTAAATAGCCTCCACTAGCTGTACCTTTGGAATCACCTATAAGGGAGGTTAAGTCAAAGTTATGAAAACAGTCTTAAGCCTATTTTAAAATATTCAAATGCCCATTTTAAAAAAGTAAAAAAAAAAAACCCAAACCCTAAATAACAAAAAATTGACATAATGGTTTTAATTTTTATTTTTGGGCCACATGTGCATTCTTTGAATTTTTTATCACCAATTTTTTTATCACCAATTTTTGTCCTTTCCAAGCTAATGTCTCCTATTAAGTGTAGAAATTAGAGCTGTAATATTAATGAGAATTCCATAAAGGCTAGCATGTGTATCCACTTAAAATGTGCCACTGTCATTTTCCAAACCATGTGTTAGTGGCAATATGAAGTTCTGGTCTCTGTAAAAACTGCCACCCACTTGAACAGGTTACGGGCTTCCTAGTGCAGCAGGCAGGGCAATGCTATTTTTTATGTAACAGGTACACTCCAATTTTCAGCAAGATACTTAGAAGGACGGAAATTTAAGACTCAGCAAGACATTAGCACCAAACACTTTGGACATGCACCAAAATATTGTAAAAAGTAAAAGACCATAGCTTTTACTGTGCCATTCTTCCTTTTTCAGCTCACATATTGTTTGCAGCAAACACTGATATTTACATGGTACTATGAAGAAAGATTTGCAAACCCACAAAAATTCCATTGATTTTTGCTTCTATTACTGTTGCACATGCAGACATGGCACTTTGTCATCCCAGTATTAGGGGAAATTGATGGAAGTAAAGTATGAGCCATTCCTAAACTCAAAATCCAGTTGTTTCTATTTTTGCTTGTCCTTGATTGATACAGATAAACACACATACACCACACACACACAGAGAACCTTCTTGAAGATGGCTGGCACATAACAGAGTTTTTTTTATTTTCAGCTGTTTACAGTAAAACTTGAATAAAATTTTTGCTTCCAACATCATCATTTATTATATGCGATACTGTATTGCCTAGAGGGTGTATCCCGATTGTAGCAGGCATTGCATAAATAAGAACAGATACAGGCCCTGCACAAAGATCAGAACCCAGAGGTTTGCTATTTTTTTTTTTATTTTTTTCACAGAGCCTGTGCCCAAGGCCTGTAAAAGTTCGGGCTTGTATAAGCATTTTCTTGTGTCAGAATGGGCTTTAAAAAGAAAAATCAAACGCACCAAAAGCAGCTCTTGCCACTTCAAGAAACATAAAATGTTCTTTCTGCAGACTTGATATTTACTGATATATCACATTTACAGAGATATTCTCAGATAACTCATTTACATGAGATGTAAATTTACTGTACTTTCTGTCAGCATAGTAAGTTTCTGTTGCTATTACTAGCCTTAGCAGAGATAAGCTTTAGTTACACCAGCATTATACTAATTGCATGTCAATTTTCACAAACCTATTTTTGTTGGTGTTATCTGGTAGGCAGAGATTCACAATGGCTTGAGAATGGATTCATTGAAATCTTATCTGTCTTGCAAAACAACGTTCACTGTAGTATTAAGTTCTACTGCAAAAATATCAGGACTACTTCTGTCAACACTGCAAAGACAACAGTAAAGAGAAATGCAACACTGAAATTGTAAATAAGATTATGAAGTAAAAAACTGATATTCTATTCAGGCCATATAAACCATGACCTTTAATCAGCAAGGTGATCTGTATGTATACACTCAGTTCAGACCGACCATTCAATGAAGAACATACAAACCAACACAGTATCAAGAAAATCTACTGGGGGAAATATTCAGCAGCACAGACGTGTCAATTGTTCTTGCTGACCAGAAATCTAAATTCATTGCTCCCTAATAATTACGTAAAAGAAAGTATTTTTCCAAGGCTATGCATCTTTATTTCTTCAATGAATTCTCATGTGCTGAACTTCCCAAGAGTGAGAAAGAAGGCTCATTAGAGATAACTTTGTTCCTGTGACCTTGTCCATAATTACTTTAACTACATAATGACCGATTGGAACAGTTTCCTTTGGAACATGTATCAGTATGAAGATACTTACATATCACATAGGAGAGTTAACATATTGACATAAGCATGCTTTTTTTTTTATTGCAGTCTGACTATTCACCATAGGGATCACATCAACTTAACTATTTAAATAGTAAAAATCATTACTCTGACCAAAATACTTACTACAAAAGTTGTTCATACACAAGGCCTATTACAAACATCACATCTCTTGCTGTGATGTTTATAGGCACCTTCCTTTGAATATTTGATGGATTAGCTCTGCAGCGGGCACATTCAAATGGTTATAATCTGGCTTTAGGATAATGTATATGTTATTACTTGCACTCTTTTTCTGTGTTGGTGTAATCTGTTTTACAGCTGTAAAACAAAGCTATAAAGTTTTAAAACTAGATATAGTGTCACAGGTCTAACTTACAGACGCTAAAGACAGCTGCACCTAATGCAATCTAGTTTTTATATTACAAACAAGATCTTGCTACTCAGTGTATTCATTTAATACATTTATTCATCTTTGGAAGTGCCTGAAGGTTCCACTACATAATCTAGGGTGGAAAAAAGAGATATACAGTTTTGCAACTCATACAGAATTCCTTCATGTCTGTCAATTTTCTTGAAACATACTACCGTGTTACTTTATAAATACTGATACTAAGATGTTGTCAAAACCAGGAAGAATAAGCCAACACCACAAATCTGATATAGTTATGAGCTGCCCAATAGACTTTTACTCTTGTACAGAAGGCTCAAGTGACTTAACAGATTAGAAACAACTTGAAATTGTTGGGGTAGTGTTCATGGACTCACTCACTGAATCTTCTCATTATTGAATTCTTCAGGATCACTTCAGGAAGTGATTAGCAAGAAGTTAAGATTCTTAAGCAGTGCTTTTCCCATTTCATAAAGATGGCTGAAATGTTCAAAGTTTTTCCATTACAAAGCAAACTAAATCAAGAATATGCTAAGCTTTTGTGTTAATAAATCTTCATCAAAAAAGAAATAGACCAATGAACATCAAACGCCAAGATTTGACCCTGGCTTCCCATATTAGACATTAAGTGCTGTAATTTTTAACCCATTGTTTATCCATACGAAAACCTTCCTGGCGTCTCAAGGCAGCTTACAATCCTTAAAAGTTCTTGGTGGAATAGCTTTGAAAAAATCTAAGTATACAATGTGAGACAGGTATGTCCTGCAGTCCACCTATTTTTTTATTCCTTCAATGATTTGCTACGCATGACTTCCCTTTACTAAACCATGCTGATTTTCTCAATACAAACAATCAGTTTTACTTTTTGTAACTCTGCATACAATTACAAATAGCAGATTTATATGTAATTCCAAAATTCCTTTTCAAAGATTGAAGCACATTTGCTTCTTTCTGTTTTACTCATGCTGAAGAAGGTCTAAAAGAAAAGACTGCAGACTACAGATTTTTCAAAGATTAAATGCTTTAGAACTCAAGTTAATGCCATCTGGTCCTGCCAATTAACTTTTTCTCTTAATACCTGAATTTGAGGTATTACCCATAATGCTTCCCCTGCAAAGAGGGGTTCCAGCACTGAAACAACCTTGAGCTCTTCATTAGTAAATACATATGCAAAACCATAACTTTCTGGCAAGACCCTAGGTTCCTGTCATTTTGTACCTTCATCACCTCTATGAGTGACCATCTACAGTGGCTTTGCAGCTCTCTGGTAATTTCTCCCTTATTGATATTCTGAAAAAGTATTGATCATAAGCTCTTTGAAAGTTGTTTCTCTCTTTTTGCTCTGCTGCTCTGTAATGTCTTCATTATATCCCTTTGTATTACTCTTCAGATTATACTGCAGTTCTTCGAGGGAAATCTTCTTACTTCTGTAGACTTCCTCATCCCATGAAGTCATGATTTTTTTTTTTTCTTCCCCACTTCCTAAAGTCTTTTTTGGTACATTATAATGCAATTACACTAACTTTATCAATATAGTATTTAAAATATTCTACCTACCACTTGCAAACTTTCTGCATATTGGCTGGCTCTCAACTCTCTTTTTAGCAGGAGTTCTCATTTTTATATAGTTATCTTTTCGAAAACTATGTGTGTTGACTTAAAAAAAAAAGTTTCTGTAGGGAGATTAAATCTGAATATCCTACTATCAGCGTAAAAAGTGGCTCATTTTGCAGTATTTCTTGTGCAATGATCAACTAGGCCAAGATTTGTATCTCCCAGGGTTTACCAAACCATGGCATATGAAGTAGTCATTTATGAAATCCGAAAATTTAATCCGTGCACTGCACCTCCCATGCCATTTCTTGTCTTACCTAACTGAACCTTATTATTATTATTATTACTGAGATTCCTTCTCTCACAGGCTGAGTTCCGTTAACACATTGGGCTCACTATTGCTGTCCTGTTTCACAGCTGTATTACAGACAAATACTGTTTTTCCTGAAATGTCAAAAA
Source organism: Pelecanus crispus (assembly GCF_030463565.1). NCBI lineage: Eukaryota > Metazoa > Chordata > Aves > Pelecaniformes > Pelecanidae > Pelecanus > Pelecanus crispus. The sequence continues at coordinate 20,600,829 of NC_134655.1, read as the reverse complement.
GCCTGTGTTACTCACTAACACACTTATGTATCTGATTTTTCTTCGTTTCCATTTGCATTCAACTTCAGCCTTTCCATCAGCAGTCTATGCAGTCTTTCCCTTACATTTTGTGTCTTAGTATTGCTTAGTAATGTTTCATTATCTTCCTTCTAGCACGTGTATTTCTAGCATGCTAGTTTCTATCACGTGTTATGTTCAGATGCTCATTTAAATCTAAGTTTTCCAATAGCTTTTCTTAGACTTATTTGCTTAAATATATATATATTTACTTCATTCAAAGGGTGTAGCAACCTTAGTATTGTGGTCTTACATATACAACAGCTTTTCCTCACTCTTTTGTCTATATTTAAGTCTAATGCCAGTAATTCAATTTAATTCTGATTATTCCTCTTGTGCCTACTCCTTTAATTCAAAAAGTTCTCCATTTCCTAATAAAGCGGATTCATTTTCCACAGATCATATTAATTTCCTCAGCTACATCTTCAAATGCTGCATCTCCATCTTTCTGTCTGGCCCCAAGAACACTTCAGAGAACTAACTTCCTAACTGGATGTTTACATTTTGAATCCAGCACCTCTTCTACCTTCTCCTGTGTCACTGGCACAACAAATACAAATGCAGGCTGCTCCTTTGTATGTCTGTTCCAACAAGAATAGCCTAGGAATGTCTACTTAAGTTTCAGTAACACATTTCTTTGACAACTAACCTGCCAAATAATATCACCACTTAACAGTGTGAATGCTGAAGTGTTTTTATTATTATTAGAGTTATTTTAAGGATTGGCGTGCACTGTGTGTTTATATTTTTGTCAAATACTGGGAAATCAATTAAAACAATATAATGCCACTGGGAAAAATATCATTTGCAAAATAATTATAAGCAATTGGCACCAGATGTTCTATTTCTTCAAAATCTGCATTTTCAGTTTTATAATTTTTTTTTTTTTTTTTCCCTGGCAAAATGCTTAAGTAATCATACCTCAAAAGGCTGGATTTTTTTCTTTTTCAGGCTTTGGTTTGATGACAATGTGATTCAGAGACAAAGTTCAGGTCATAGTTCCAAAGTCAGTTAAACTTTGTGGTTTCATCCCCTACCATACAAATACAGTATCTTTTATTTTAACCATACTTAGTCTTATCTGCTATCTCCTAGAAGCAGAGATAAACAGCATATTTTAACAATACTATTCTGCTAAACGTGAAGCCAAATGGAATCAAGGAACTGATAAGAAGCTTTTCCTAGATATAAGAAAACCTGAATATTCCTGTCATGGCTGCTGGCTATTTCTTGTTCGCCTAGTTTCACTTAAAGAACTAGTTATTTCATCCAAAGAACTAAAGATTTTAATCTAAAATGGAAACCTTTTGACAGCCCTAGATCAACATCCAAGATTTATTTTGACTTGTTTACAGACATGCATGAGAGAGCTTGTTCTAAGTTTCAATAATTTTCTTTATAAAAGAAGAGCAAATGCTTTCTGAGGTCACAAAACATTTAGGGGTCACTGGAATCCCAAAGTATGAACTCTCAAATAGAGAGTTTAACACTTTTTAATTTTTTCTGTGAGAAAGATCAATCATTTAAAGAAAAAGGAAAAGCATTGTAATTAGATTCAAGTGTTTAGATTCATGTTCATTCAGAAAACCTTAGGAGACTACATATTCTGATTTCTTGTTTCTTTTTTTATTCTGAGAGTATGTTCAGTTTATTTTTTATTTATTTTCGGTTTAGAGTGAGCAATAAACTTAGCTGTAGGCAAAGAAACACAACACAGCATGAGCTGGCTAGGCCTTGCAAAACACCATATACCCAGTTCTGCCACCACAGTTAATAAGAACCAGTCAATAAGAATCCTACGCAATGAACTCCCAGAGCTAAGACGTAGTCTTTGTTTATCTCCAGATTTTTAACTCTAGAAAATAGAATTTTTTCAGCATTTTACTTATTCTTTAGCAAGATTCCCTAAATGTTCTTGTTTTACTATCTCAGATAAAATTATTTAGACTGAGGCTGCACAGTAGTTTCTGAGATCCAAGCTCATGCCTTGTACAAATTTTACTGACACCATCGTCACTGAACTGATGGCATCCTTAGACTTCGGTTGTTAACAACTATGTATTCCTTGACAAGTGAGTAGGAAAATAAAGCTACACTTGGATGAAGAGATGGTAGAATACTTGAAACATACAGAGTTCTTTATTACTGTGTCTACTAGCTTTGTAATGTTGGGTCGTAAAAAAGCAAAAACATTTAAAACAGATTTAAAGCTTTTATTTGGTGCTGAATCCATTCCTCTGTTTAAATAGCAAAAGGGTTTCACAAAAAAAGAGTATTTTTCCTCAAGATTATCACTGATGCAATGCATCTTTAATTTCGAGGGTGGAAGACAGAAAAAGCAAGATTATTTATTACATTGAAAATATTAATTAGTATTTTGCTTGATGTAAAGCAATACAGAAATGGTGCTATTGCCTTCACCTTTTTCTAACATCAAGCATACAAGTCTGCCAAGAGGGTTTTATAAACTCCCTAGCAAGGTTTTATTATATATGTTATTCTCATGTCAGAACAGATGACAACAGAGAACAATGACCATTGTCAATTAAAGAAAACGAAGGATACGATAGAAAAAATACAAAACTAAAATGGGTTAACTGATTACCATACCGTTTCAGAATGGGTGTTCTCCTTTAGGATGTCAATGAAATGATTTTTCACTGGCTTTCTGGTTGCAATACATTTCTTACGGTTCACTTAGAAGAAACTGAAAAAAAGGCTTACTTTCCACCAGTTCTGTGGACTGCCTTTGCATCTTCTCCACGCTCTCTGTGGTCCTGTCTGTACTAAAAGCTCTCTTCTTGCTGTATTTTCTTGCAGACACTATTCCCATTCCTCCTTTTTCTCCCACAAGTATTCTTTATTGAAAGTAACATTTATCTCTTCCACACCTGGGTTCTTCTGATCCAGTATGCTACAGCCACAATAATGCTAAATAAACAAGATAATGCCAGAATAAACAAGAAAACTTTCTCTTTGCTGCTAGATTTATTCATTTTTCTTGAAGTCCAGGTGTCTGTTAACACATCAGCACTTATCAACCACTAATAAGCAACACTGTGACATTCAAAAGCTAGTTTTCTTCAGAATATTATTTAATCCCTTTTCTACCAATGCAAAAAAGTCTCCAAGAGGGAGCCTTGGAGGAAGTCAGAAATCATACTGTCCTCTGGGCGGTAGGATTCAGCAAAGACTCTGTTAGAGATTCTCCTGTGATGGTTTCTTCCATTTCACAAGGAAGGAAGAAAGAGTAACCCATAAATCTATCCTACAGTGAAGGGAAATAATAGTCATACGGACACTACATTTTGAAATTATTTCTTTTTTATTAAAGGAAGCATGCCAAGAACTAGAGTTAAACACTTTCCCAGATCACTCTTTAGTCACCTACCACCATATAAATCAATTTATTACCAAGTCTACATGAGGTTAAAGAAGTACACGCAACTTGGGCTCAGGTGTGAGTGCAGAT